>NW_026607510.1:2400000-3600000 GCF_021117445.2 Syzygium oleosum | reverse complement strand
TCTCGATTAGGCAGTGCCTGCAGGTCGGGCATGAGGAGTGAGAGTTGAGCCACTTGTCGATGCACCGGACGTGGAACCCATGGTGGCACTTGGGCAGGATCCGGACCCGGTCGTTGGTGGCGAATTCAGAGAGGCAAATTATGCACTCGGTGTCCAGCCCGGGCAGCTTCAAATCCGACGAGTAGTTCACGACTGGGAAGGTCTTCAAGGCCTTCCTCTTCACCCCGGTGTTGGCTAGCCTAGCCGACGCATTATGGCCATTGGTCTCCGAGGACACCAAACTGGAGCACCTTAATGCACACCTAATGATGGAATTCAACCCTAGAGAGCAAATTAGGGCACACAATAGGACCGAGAGGACCATCACAACATTGGAGTCAAAGCTGTTGTCATTAGGAGAGTGAGGTTCTTCATGGGTGCTCCTGACATATGATGGTGGAGTTGCCATGTTTGGTGTTTGGTGAAGAGGGCCATGCAGGAGCAGTCTTCTTGAGAAGTACAAGTCTTGAAAGAGAGATTCATGGGAAGAGGAAGTAGAAGGGGTCATCTCTTGTTTTGAAAGATATAGAAAAAAAGGAAGAAGAGAGAGTGGATTGATTTGAGCTTTGGGTTGAGAAGGAGATTGGAATTGATTCCTTGGTATTGGGTACAAGAATGGAGTATATATAGTGGAAAGTGTGAATAGGGGTTTGAGATTTGCTATTTGGGAGTCATAATCTATTTAATTTTTGACGAAGATATATAATTTGAGAATATTCCGAGGGTTTAGCCCGCACTAGGTTTCTCCTTTTTAATCTTTTTGATCTCGTATCAATCTTCATCCATTTAGATCCTCCACTTTGCCTCTTTTGAGGCTTGTAATGGGGCTTTCAAATCAAACCGGGTTCAAGTGCCAACAGGGACCCACTGCCTGAGGAAGGGGGAAGGAACCTTCTCCCTCTAGCTTAAAAGGCGCCGGTTTTTCATTTGTTTATTTATTATTATTTTTTATTTTGGTGGCTAAGAGAAATAATAATAATAAAAAAAGCAAGAGTATGCTCATGCCAATTCTCCCATTGTTGTTTGGCCAAGAATTGCTTCCTTCATGTACACTAATTCCTAAAGATGCATCTCTTTGCTCAACTTACAATTGTCCATTTTCAATTGCTAGGAATATGAAGAATGGTTTATAAAACTTATTTATGAAATAACGTGACTTATTCCAGTGAGATATTTGAATATCGAACTATTTTTCAAAAAAATAGTTATAATGATTTGTCACATCACTTTGTAAATAGATTTTGTAAATCGATTTTTGTGCTTCGTGGATATTGACTTAACGATATGCTTGAGGATTGATTGTAACGTGGAAATGTCCTTATGTTTCCTTCCGCTTCATATTAAGATTTTCCCATCCTATTGATTCGATACTTAAATATCCTAATAAATAGTTTTGGAATTGACGGCAAATTGGATAGACCAAAGATATTTTTCGATGTTTGATGAAAATCTCTCCACGAGGAAATCTCATAGGTCGTCATAGTTATCGAGTTGAGGATTACCATCGTAGTACGGCGTGGCTGTGAAGACAACATACTTAGGATGACATCACGGAGTAATCGATAACAAATCCCTATTAGAGTGATTCAAGTACCTTGGGGGACGAAATTTTCCTTTGTCATGTGAATTAGGTTCGTTAATAGATCATGTTTTTGGGTTTGCTGGTGCACAACTATATCGATAGAGGAGAAGTTGACCTAGTCTCACATGGTTGGGAAAAATTGTCCAAAAAATCTTAAACCTATTATACGACGACCAATTCAGTTTTAAATATTCTAATTGTGTCAATTTAATCATAAACCTCATCCTTCCGGTCAATTTTTGCCGGAATCGATGGCGTAGACGCCATCCGTCTTATGTGGCATGACCGGTGTTGACGTGGACAATTTTTTCTATTTTTAATTTTTTTTTGTTTTTGCTTTTGTTTCCTTTTTTTTCTTTTTTCCTATTTCCTTTCGTTGGTCGCTGGGCCATGGTGATGGCCGACAGAGGTCACAGGCCATGAGTGAGGGCCGATGAGTGCTGTGAGGGCCGGGATGCCCTCGTAGCCTCTGGCGAGGCTTGACCCTTGTGGCCTGGCAAGAACCACTCTCGCCAGATCTGGTGAGGGCATCGTAGCCCTCGTCGACCACAATGAAAAAAAATCAATTTTTTTTTATAATTGTAAAAGTTGTCCACGTCACCACCGACCATGTCACAAAAGACGATTGATATTTACGTCAGCGATTTCCGGACGAAATTGGCTGGAAGGATTACACTGGCAAATTATTAAAACGTTTATGACTAAATTGGTCAAATTAAAAGGTTTAAAACTAAATTGGTATCAGTACAATAGGTTTAACACTTTTTAGGTAATTTTCCTCGCACGCTCAAACATGAGATGAAGATTTGTTAGGTATACACGCGAGTGAGAACAGAATCCTATATATTGTAATTGACAAAAGCTTGAGAAACTTTTATCTAATAATTTTTCTTGTAAAAGTATTGAGTATCTTGGAATTGACGAGTTTCAAGTTGATTCTAATAACCTACAAAATAGATTACAATTTCTAAAGATTATGCTGGAACGCGAGATGAAGATCTGTAAATACACAGGTAAGAACCTATTTGAGAAAGATTACAAGCTCTCACAATTTAGATATATAGTATCCACAAGGTAGGGCAAATATCTTGCCCCATTTAGAACTGCACTGAAAACCTTCACACCCTTCGATATTAGTAACTAGTGATTTCTCTAGTCATCGAGCTAGTAATCTAGTGATAAAGGAGTCATATTATCTTACACTAGGTCATAAGTTCGGGCTATGTTGTTAGTGAGCTTTTGGCCAGATTATGCTTCGGTTATCTGCTACATTAAGTGGAGAGTGTTTTTTTGGCATATGGCATGCTGGTGGAGCTACGGTGGCAAACTCGTCAACCATGGATCTGTAGGTTTCGGGTGGATTATATATATCCAAGACTCGTATCGAACATTCTGTAGTGGGTAGAAACTCTAAGGTTGCGTTTGGTTGTCCGGATTTCTAAACAGGATATGACTTGATAGGATAGGATAAGAAATCCTGGGATTTTTTCATATCCTATCCACTGTTTGGTGGACTACGGATTTAAAGTCAGATAGGATAATCTTTTTTTTTTTGCTATTCACGGGTCCGGAGGAGTCGGTGAAGGAAAAAAAGTCGAGAAATTTTTTTGGTGAAAGCGCACAAGGTGTGGGGATGAAGATGACGGCGAGTGGAGCGTAGGGTTTCTGGAAAAATAGGCATTAGAAATCCTATCCAGGTCTATCCCACCCCCCCTCGGATTTTTTTATCCGGGCTATATCCGGTCTATATCCGACCTTATCCTATCCTGGACCACCACCAAACACAGGATAGGATAAAACATATCCTATCCTGGCTTTTATCCGGTCGACCAAACGCAACATAAGGGTAACGTCCAAAGAGGATAATTGTGTTGGTCACCCTTCCTTTCCCTTTTTTACCAAGTAAAAGAATAAAAACTAGAACTCCTACGTTGAAAAAGTTAAGTATTAATATATAAATAATTAGCAATATATTCATACACGTCTATGAAATTTCCTTCAGAAGAAAATAACTTTTAACCTATCTATAATTAGTATTTACACTATTTTCGATATATACTATGATGAATTGCAAATCCTATATTAAGTCGGTAATTTTTTTTGGGTATAAATATGTTAATGTCATTAATCATATCAAGCATAGAAATTTAGGAGCATCCCCCAACATTACAAACACAACTAATTATGCGAGAATATGGAGGTAGGAAGCCTCTACATAGTTGCAGACAAAATATTTGCCTGGGAGGGTCTACAATTCTAGAAAAGTGAAGCCCTACCTCTTACAATTTTATGTATCCTAGCGAAAGAAAAGATGCATCTCAATTGCCTTATTTTGGATACGTCTACGATTGCACTCTATCCAAATACAGTACATGGTCACTAAGAAGGTTACGTTGAGGAGCCAGGCTTCCAAATTCTTGCCCTTTTGGCATTTATCAATCAATGAAGTTCAAAATCCCATCCTCTTGAAGAACGCCGGATTCCATTTTGTGTGAGGATACCTCGCCATAAACTCCCAGTCCAGTTACATATAATTGGAATAGCTTGACTTACGGTTGCATAGCAATGTCCTTTAAAAAATGATGTGACCTATTTTAAATATGGTATTCGAATAAACTGGACATATTTTGAACATCCGATAAGAGTTTACCACATCATCTGCTTTTGTACTCCTAATATTATGATAACAAGTTAATATATGCACGACATACTAGTATCGACGACCAAGTTTTTACCCTGTGATGACCATCTTAGCATATTAAAATGACTTCATTATCATATACTTAGGCTTCAATAAGTTAACCCTTTATAAGCTAATACACAAAACTAACATGATATCATAGATGTAAATTTCATCACTCCTAGATTATAATTGTACATTGGGAATCACATTATAAATTAGGTGAATTGATTACATACGATAATCAAGGTTCCGTTCATTTCTCAGAAAATGTGACATTTTTTGAAAATGTTTTCCAAGAAACCATTTTTCAGGAAAATGACACAATTTTCCGTCGTTCGGCTTACATCTAAAAAAGACCCAGAAAACATTTTCCGCCATTTGATATGGAAAATTTGATTTGATTTTCCTCCATGGAATACTTTCAATATTTTTTTTTATATTTTAAATTTGATTGTTTAGTTATTTTTTAATTTGATTTTTTCTTTTTTCTTTTCTTTCTTTTTTTTCCCTTCTTCTCCAGTCGGTCGCCGATCATGACGATGGCTGGTGACAGGCCGGCGAGGCTCGAGCTCGCTTGCCGTTGGCTCGTGAGCTCGAGGCCTTGTGAGTCGCAGCGAGCTCGCAAGATCTGGCGAGGCTCAGGGCCTCGCGAGTGGTGAGCTCGCTCTCGCCGTGACTCACAAGACTTTGAGCTCACGAGTAGACTGCGTCAAGCTCGCCAGACTACGACTAGCGAGGTGGTGGCGAGGCCCAAGCCTTGCTGTGGCCGATAGATAGCTGAAGAAGATGAAAAAAGAAAAAGGATAAAAAGAAAAGAAAATTATAAAAATAAAAAAAATAATTAAAAATAAAATTTAAAAAAAGAAAATAATAATAAAAATAATTAAATGAATGGTGAAAGAAAGAGGAAGGAAAATGATTTCCTCTTTTTGAAAAGAGGAAATCATTTTCTCCACTTTTGAAGGTGTCTTCTCCATTGACAAAAAATGTTTTATTTGACTTGTTTATTTTTCGTGAACCGAACGCCAGAAAATCCGGAAAATATTTCCTGAAAGTTATTTTCTGCGAAACAAATGGAGTCTAAGACTTTTAAGAGAGAGTGAAATCTCTCTTAAAATATTTAAATAATTAACCATAATAGTAATTAACAAGACCATATTTGTCTTGCACTCAGGGTGAGGGTACCCATATGCTGATGCAAAGAGATCACGTTTTTTTTCCCTATAAAAGAAATTCACAAAAAATTCACTAGTTGATGGGAAGTAGTGGATTCAGACACATCCGAGGTCACTGTTCAGTTGGATGAAGATGCATATTGCCTTGGAAATCAACATAGGACTAGCAAGTTGATTAGTTTTTCCTATCCCAACTAGGACACTCCTTTCTACATCAAGCAGAGTCGGAGATTCATAATGAAAAGTGCAAAGCTCGTATCCCTATCTACTCTCGAACAAGAGAGATCCTCATGTCATTGACCCAATTTTAGATCTAATTTGATCGATATTGTACCATTTATCGCTAGCGCTTGTTCCGAAGCTTTAGCAAATGCTAGCTAATACTAAATGTATAGGTCGATTGTACCAGATGCAGCTAGATACTATAGACGTTGCATAGAATTTTTCTCCTAGTTTGCATTAGTTTTCTTGATACTTTTGGGGTCTTTATTCTGATTAATTAAGGAAATGACCATCCCCAAATATTTGGAAACCCAACTCGAAATCGTCTTCTATTACCAATTGCATGTGATGATTGTCCATTTACGTAATTAACTAAAATATCCACATCGCTTGACAATGGAGTTTATATGTTTTTAATATACATGTGATCTCCCTTCACCTATTAGTTTAAGCTTTTGGGTCGGATTCTTTAATATGATATCAGAGGCAGGTTCCGCCCTTTTCGCTTGTGCGATAGTCAAATTCCATGTACTACGTACTTCTCATCCAGTTTGCAGATGAGAGTGAGCGTTGAAATATCCCACGTCGCTTAACAATTGGATTTATATGCTTTTTATATACATGTTTCCACCTAAGCTCCATGTTCAGCTTGGATTTTAAACTGAATTACCAAAGTGCCTATAGATGAAATGATTTAAGCGAACTCCGACGGTAACTCGATTCACCAATCCCACTACTCAGGCTAGACTTGAGCAAAAAAAATACAAACAATCAAGCTGCGGTCAGGTGATCCGCAAGTGTAGTTTACTTGTAACGTAGACTCCTTCTCGCATCTCTACATAAGTTCTCTTACTTTGATTATTAACATTTGAACCCAAAATTCGAGCAACCTTCGGTGGTAAAACGTTGTAGATCGATCTTTTGTTTTTTCTGTTTTCTTTTTATCAAGATTTCTTTTTCTGAACCACGATGAATCAGAAACTCACGAAAGCAAATGGCTCTAAAAAGTGATTTGAGGATAACTAATTCTAATTAAGAAAGTGAATCCATTCAATGTCCTCATCAGGCGCTCAACTGTAAGCCATGAGGTTGCAAGTCTCTAGCTGTAGCTGCCTGCCTCTCTTCTTCCATCATGCTTGAAGTTGTCCCATTAATTTACATCTTATCTTTATTCAAACTCCAATTGATTCGATTTTTTCGTACGATGTAGAATCCGGCACTTGAACCAAATGAATAGATCACGAGTAGATCCGATTATTAAAAGGTCCCAAATCCAACTCATGCACAACTTGCTTGATTTGCAACGTGCGATTATAACGATAGAACCTGCAGTATCTTTGTGCGGCTCCCAATCACAGACACAGAATCTCTTAGGATTATTTTGAGAGAAAAGAGAAATCTTGGCTAGCAATTATTAAAGTCAAATTGTAGTTATTAAAGGGTTGATTTGAGTTGATTTGTTCTTTCTTGCTGCTAATTCATGCATTTAGAGTCCTCCATGCAAACAGAAGATAGTTAATTAACACAAAAAATTAAAGTGGCGGAAATGGATATGATTGATTATGAAAAAAAGTTGCTGAGTACAGTCAGTACATCATGTGGGGGATACCTGTTTAATAAATATAATGAATTTTTTTTATTTCAGGAAATCAAAGATAGGCTAAGCTTAGAGGCATGCTCTATTTATCAATTAAAAATGAAGAAATGGTTAATTTGTTAACTACTACAGAAGTAGCACTACTTGGATGCATATCTACTTTTGGGCTGGAATTCGCTAGGAACCGTCCATCTTGTTGCTAACAAGGGGACCACAAAAGGGAGAGAGATTGATCCATTTGTTTGGAGATTTTGTTAAATCTAATGTGAAGCACACGTGTTATTGCTTAACTGGGTTAGCTTTTTGTGCACTTATCAATTAGTCACAACTACTAGGAAGATTTGTGATCCTGATTCGATGGCATTTTCATCTGTGAAAGTGACCCCAGCCAATAAGGAGAAATTTAGCCAAGGAAAGGGAACGAAAGTTGAGAGCCATGGGAAGTTTTTGGTGAAACTCTTGAGCTAGGGTTTCTCTCTTAAGCCTATACATTCTGCTTCAAAAGACTTGCAGAAATAGAAGACGACTGATTTGGCTCAAAACACATTTTTCTTGTTGGGTGTTAAAATGGGAAAATTACATCCCCATCTTGGTATTTCAATCCTCTATAAAACGCTTAGAAAAAGTTAGCATATTTCAATTAAAGATTTGTTGACACCAAAAATGACCAACTTTTAATTATTATTGACAAGTGATAGATTTAATCGATCAAAGGAGAGTTTAGTGAAAACAAAACGTCATCAATGAATAAATACTCGACAATACACAAAGTGAAAGTTATCGATAAGAGCATTTATCAAGATTTAAGAAATTGATTGACAGCCAAATCGATACAAAAACATAACTACTGGGTGGTTATGTTTATTGCCGCCATTTTAAGATTTTTATAACTGATTATAGATAAGTGTTGCTAGATAATATGAGATTGTGTAACTTCTTGTAATTAACAGTAGGCTTAAGAAGTTATTTATTTATTTATTCAAATTTAATAACCGTCATATGTAACTGTCTATAGAAGGTTGTATATACCCCAAGTGTATTCATCGTAATGGATCCCTCAATCAATCAAAGAACTCAACCTTTTTTTTTACAAATTTATCTTTCATCTTTATTTTCCTGCATTTTACATTACTGGCAACGATTGTTCTTATTGTCGTACTTTAAAATCCCTTATCATTTACCTTCTCGTCCAAAATCAACAAAGGACTCTTTGAAAGTTTTGTATATTCATATCGATCCATCCATATTCTTAAAGGATATTTCATCAATTTTGGTGAAATATCTTTTTTGCACGCCTGGTGGTACGCATTTTATTGATTTGAGGAAGCTACGATGACAAGAACCAGAAATTAACAAGAGTTTGACAATGTTGTTGACAACAACAATCCAAATCCACAAACTAGTAACGAAGATGCTCCACATTTCGAATATTTAGCTGCGTGAGAGCGGTAGAAGGAAATCGATGCAAATAACTTGATCTTTCGAGGTATTTTATTGAACAACGGTTAAGGGATGTTTCTCCAAGTTTGAATATGGTGTCAACCGTGAGAAGATTGCTTGAAGAATAGAAGAATGACGTCACCCGCTCCATTGTAAGTCACATCTTAGATATGATCAAACCAATGATCATCAATGCTATGAATATTGCCCTATTTAGGCCAGGATCATCCAATGAACCACTACCACTCGAAGCAAACCAATGGTTGCAGGATATGTTCCTAGTCTCTTTCCATTTATTGATATTAATAATTTTGGTTAGAGTAAACCCCCTAAAAGAAAATGCAAAGGACTGAGTCTTCTGATAAAGGCCAGGATAATAGAAATAATCAAATTAATGTTGGTCAAGATAATCGAAATGGAATTAACAATTTGGTAAATCATAAGGGTTGACAAAAGGGATAAATGCCAAATGTTAAAAATATAAGGCCAACTATTGTATCTGTGCTGATTAAAGCTAACATAGATAATCCAGCAATACCAACATTACCGCATAGGGGCCAAGATGGCAAACTAAATCCACAATTGAACCCATCACAGTTTGCCGAAGAAGTTCAACAACAATTAGGGCCAAACAGGGGTGATATCATATCTGTTTATAGGAAACCACATTCTGAATGAGTTTATAATCATCTTTTTTCAAGAGTCTTTTATTGCCATTTTTACAGGTGAAGATGAACAATCAACCAATGAACGCATTAGTCGATTTATAGCCCAATGTGGGGATGCATAGACAAAAGAGTTTTTAAACTTAGGTTATTTCCTTTGTTTATGTCGAAAACCGCTTTCACTTGATACACTAACTGTGACATTCCGAATTTCGGCCCATTTTTGGGATTTATAAAACGGGTATTTCGTCAGTGCGCTTATAATAAAATCTCGCTCGGAACTGATCACTCTTGGGTTATTTTTTTTAAATTAGAGATTTCGCTAGAATCGCACTCGATCGAATTTGGCCGTTATTTAGAGCCCAAACTTTGGTGTCGAATTTCTCGGAGTTCCGGGATGAATTTAATTGGACGGTGTCGATATTATTGTGGCCGGTGTCGATATTGCCAGGAATAGTGGAAAAGTGAATTTTTGATCGGGTGCGGATTTGGACTAGTAGACCTTCCTCGTGGTGTGTTTTGGGTTATTTTCTTTTGGCCATTTTTCCTAAATTATAATTAGGATTATCGTGGACCGTTAGATCAATTTCGGATTTGAATGAGAGCCGTTGGATCGCGATTATTACTTAGGATATTCTCTCTCTCTCTCTCTCTCTCTCTCTCTCTCTCTCTCTCTCTCTCTCTCTCTCTCTCTCTCCCCTTTGCGCCCGTCCCCTCCCCCCTGCCCGCGCGTCCCCTCCCCCTCTCCCCCATGCAACGTCCCTTCTCTTCTCTCTCTTCCTTTCTCTTCTCTTTTCTCTTCTTCTTCCTTCTTCCTCCTTGGCCGACTGGTTCTGCTTCTGCTCAGCCGCTCGCCTCCCTCTCCCCGCCGACCACCTCGCCGTCCGCCTTGCGCCGCCACGAGCCCCGCCGTCGCCGTCGTTGTCGCCGCCCAGCAGCAGCTCTCCGCCGTGAGTCTCGCCCAGCCGCTCGTCGCTGCGAGCTCAGCTCGCTGCTCGCCTGGTAGCTCGCCGGGCCGGAGCTCGTCCGTCCCGAGCTGCCGCCGCGCCGCCCCGTCGTCGCCGTCGCCCCCCCCTCAGCCCGCAGCTTCTCTCCCTCTCTCCCTCGCCATCACCACCCCGGTGACTTCCCCCTCCCCTCAGCGCCGTCGCCGCCGCCGCGGCTCGCCGGCCGGCCAGGCCCAGGCCACCACGGCCAAGTCGCCCCGAGCCGTGGCCGAGCCGTTGCCCGCTCGCCCGGGCCGCGTGCCCGCGCGCTCGCCCGTCTAGCCCGCCCGTGTGCCCTAGGCACGCCGTTCAGCCACCGCGCCGGTGCGCCAGGCGCACCGTTCGGCCGCCGTGCCCGTGTTGACCGGTCAATGCGCCCGTTTTGCACGCGCCCGTGCCTAGCCCAGCACTGTTCACCCGGGTCATTTTAGGCCCGAGCCGATTTCCTCCGGGCCAAAACCAAGTAAGCGACTTCCTAATCCCTATTTAGTACAATGGGTATTTTTAGACTTGTTTAGGATGTGATTAGTATCGGTTTAGGGGCTAAACGTGGATTATGGGCAATATTTGAATGTGATTAATTGTTAGATTAAATTGGGATGATTGTGGGGCTTAAATTGTGGCTGATTTATATGGGTATGATGATCGCATTGTCGTGGTGCTTGTGGGTGAAATGGACGTTTGATTGAGCCGGCTTGAGTGTTGGATTGGCAGGTTAGGAAGTGAATTGGTGATTTGCATGTGAACTGTACGACGTGTGAGAACGGACTTGAGACGTATTGACGGTGGTCCGTGAAAGGAAAGTTTGACCTGGGACGTGTTGACGGTGGTCATTGGGAATTGATTGAATTGTGTGGCTTGTGTGCCTGTGAGAACGGACTTGAGACGTATTGACGGTGGTCCGTGAAAGGAAAGTTTGACCTGGGACGTGTTGACGGCGGTCATTGAAAAATTGATTGAATTGTGTGGCATGTGTACCTGTAAGAACGGACTTGAGAAGTGTTGACGGTGGTCCGTGGAAGGAAAGTTCGACCTGAGGCGTGTTTACGCGGGTCATTGGAAAGAAAGAAATGTCCTGAGGCGTGTTTACGCGGGTCGTGAGAAAGTGCGAGATGTCCAATGAGGGACAGAGCCCGGATTGATCTGAGGGCTGAGCCTGAGGTGCATTGGCACGGGCTGTGAGAATGGACCTGAGGCGCAGTGGCGCGGGTCGTGAGATGGTTGGTTGGGCACGTGTGCGAAATGTGATTGGTTGGATTGGCTTAAAGTACGTGTGGATGTTCGATTGGATTGATTGATGGTACGTGTGGATGTTTGGTTGGATTGGTTGGGTGCGAGTGTGGATGGCGCTCGAATGATTGTGTTATATTATCGAGATATTATTTCATTATCATGATTTGACTAATGTGCAGTGTGGGCATGTGATTGGATGGCGAGGTAAGTCCATTGATGTGAATTATATATATGTTATCGGTTAGATTGCATGTTAAAACTTGTCTGGGTACGCATTGGCCTACATGGGGTTTAGGGTCTTGCTTATTGAGACTCGTTCTCACGGTTATTATATAACCATTTTCAGATCCGCGACCATGATCGATTCGGAGATGCCGCCGGAGTACCACATGGATTGATCAAATTACCCTGTCTTTTGAATACCTTTTTGTAAAGGAGATAAGCTTGTCAACCACCGCCCCCTTTTGAAAATTGTGGTTTGAAATTGGTAGCCTTGGTTATCGTTTTGTAATAGTGACTGCTTTATGATGTTATGCAATTATTGTTTCGTGCTATCCTTTGGTCATCATGTTAGTTGTCTGGGTTGTTTTATTTCGCTTCCGCTTGTGTATATTGGTGGGTGATTCGTTTGGGGTCGGCGACGCGTCCTGGGACGTCGCGATCAATACGACCTTCGGAGGGGATGTCGCGAGCCCGTCGGGGTTCGGGGCGTGACACTAACTTACCACCCTATTCTGTTGGTAACTAGGCTAAGATGGTAAAACAATTTCATTCTCGGTTTTATAGACTGATACCTGATGTATCGTTTGTTGATTTAGCTAAACTTTACCAATTCAATAATGAGTCAGTTGTGCAATTTATTTCTCAATTCAAGAAGGCCAGATATAGATGCCTTACTTCACTCTCAAAAAAGAGTTCACAAATTTGGTTTTCAATGGATTGAAATTCAATTATAGTGAAAAATTCAAAAGGCAAGACTTTGTGGATTTATTTTAATAGGCAACGAGAATGTCAAAACATGAGCAATTGCTAAAAGAAAGAAAGAAAAAGCCACATGAATACTTTACACCAAACGTGACTTTAATGGACAATTATGAGTCAGAGTATGAATCTAACCTAGATGAAATTGTTGATATAGCTGTGGCAAAAATGGTCCGGACAAGCCTTACGTTTGTCGATCCTTAAAGCCTGCACAAAAAAAAAAAAAAAGAAACAACAATGGCTAGGGTTAAAGACACTCATGCTTACTCGTTTGATATTAACAATCAGACGAAATCGTTGACTTAATTTTGAAAGATGGCTTAATTCAATTAACTAAAGGCCAAGTAATTCCAAGTAAAGAAGATTTAGTAAACAAAAAATATTGCAAGTTACACCATGGAGCCATGAAACTGTTAATGTGTTGTTTTGAAGAAAACCATTGAGGAGGCCATTCAACAGGGAAAAAATAAATTTTCCAAATGATTGATTGCTCTTGATAATTAATTAAAAAGAATCAAATTATTGATGAATCATTCAATTCTTTTAAAACGGAGCATTTGTTGACACACCCAAAAATAATGAACCTTTGGTTATTATCGATAAGTGATAGACTTCATCGATGAGAATAGAGTTTGGTGAAACCAAAAAGTCATAAATAAATAGCACAATTGCCAACACACATCGTGAAAGTTATTGACGAGAGACTTCATCAAGACTTAGGAAGTTGATCAACAAAGTTATTGAAAGTGAGCAATCAACACTAAAACATAACTATTGAACGGTTATGTTAATTACCGCTATTTTAGGATTTTTATAACTTATTGTAGAAAAGTATTGATAGATAATATGAGACCGTGCAACTTCTTGTATCGCCAATAGGATCGGGAACTTATTTCTTTATTCAAATTATAGTAACCTTTGTATCTAACCGTCTGTAGAGGGTTATAAGTACCGCAAGTGCACTAATTGTAAAGGGACCCCCTACTCAATCAAAGAATTCAACGTCGTTTTGCAATTTATCTTTAGTTTCCTACATTTTACATCATTGGCCACGATTGTTCCTAGTTATGTGCTTTTAAATTTATTTAATTTACTTTCATGTCCGAAATCAACAAAGGACCATTACAACTTTTGTCAATTCATATCGATCCATCCATATTTCTTGAAGGATATATCATCATTTTTGGTGACACGAGATTATTATAATGTTTTAATCGATTAACCTCTAATGGGAGATGCTAGAGGAATTGCAATTACCGTTAATGTTATTCATTTGGTTCGTTATTTTTCCTTGGTTTTGGCCCGTGCGTCACTGGATCTATATTCATTTGGTATGGTTATTGACAAGATATGTGATACATTTTTTTTTTGACGTATGTGATACTCATTTTGGTATGGTTATTGATAAGAGATCAAACAACTTCGTGGACTATATTCTATATCTTTAGGGTGAGTTCATTGTTTATATGCCATCCTTACACTTATTCTAGATATAACAAAGGATTCTGGCCACATTATTGACAAACTTATTGTCAACGTAATGTAGCTTATTACAAAAAGAAAAAGAGAGTTAGTCAAATAGTTGTTTGACTAGATAGGTCGATTGCGAGTTATAAAATGCCACACTAATCTCGCCGGTGCGAAGCATTTTCTGCAACACTTTTTTTTTTGGTTTAACTGCCTTTCCCATTCATTAATTCGCACATTTGTGTAAAGCATGCAATTCTTAGACATCTCCTCAACTTAAAGGACACTAATCCAGTATGAAGATTTTGCGTAGCAGACTTTGCGTGCTCTTTCTATTTTTTTTATTTATTGGCCAATAAACTTTTGCATGCTTTAATAAAAAGATGAAAAAGGGAGAAAAAAAGTGAGTGCTTACTTCTCATTAAAACTTAAAGTCGAGAAAAGGAAAATATAAACCCTAGCTGTCAACTGGGACTGGAAATCCTTTACCTTATTCGGAAAGAAGACCGATTGCATCTTGTCGCGACCTTCTCAGATCTAAACCACCAAAAAGAAGCTAATGGATTATTAAGCCAAAAACTTAGTGTGGACTCTCCCAAGTTCGTACCAATCGAAACTTTGGGATTTGACTTAATCAATTCAACATGCAATGCGATTCAATTAGGAGTCGTCACTGATCTATTATGGGTCAAATAGAAACCTAAGTAAAGTGTGGAAGAACACTTTACTTTTGCTAACCAGAGATTTATGGATACGAGGACTTGTTATGATAGATAAATCTAATGCCCTTTTGATACATTTCCTCTTTATTTTTCAATAATATTTAGCAGGTAGTCTTGGATGAATTTAATCCTCCACTAACATGCAATGGATGATCATTTTGGTGCACAATCAATAATGTAACACTTAATAAATCGAAACTTAAATAAATTGCTAGAAATAGGGCAAACCTCAATGCATTAAGCAAAGCATAGCTTCACTATGATTAATTTCCCAATATCTATGAGACGTTAATTAAAAAATGCATGCCCTAAACATAATGATTGTTTCTTTTTGGGTTTTTCTTGTTTAACAAAAGATTAAACTATGTGCAATGCATGAGATGCAATTTAATTCTAGGTTTGTCCACGTGGATTCTAATTTGACTAATGGCATGTGATATGAATTATCTAGATGCAATTTAATGTAACCTAAGACGAGCAAAAGAATTGAGAATTAATCTAATATGATTAAATTATGATGACATGGCAATGTGACGACATGGCAATGATGTCATGGCAACGATGACATGGAATTAGGAAACTAATTCGATCTATGAGATATGCATGAGATATTGTTGTGATTTTCTTTTAAGGCTAAAATAGAAAACTACCTAAATATGTTAGGGAAAATTCCAAACAAGTGCTTGAAGTGCTCTCATTTTCTCAAATAAAGGCCTGAAGTGGCTATATCAGCCTCAAAGAAGAGCTTGACCTTGTCGGCCGAAGGACATTTTCGTCCTTTGCTTTTTTGAATTTTTTCTTTCTTTTTTCCTTTTTATGCCTTTTCTTTTTCTCTCTTCCCTCCGTCAGCCATCAGGGCCTTGCCAATGGACGGCGGAGGTTGCCGAACTCAGGCGGGGGCTGCCCTTGCCGGCATCGGGCGAGGGTCGTCTTGGGCTGGGCGGGCAAGGGTGGCCCTCGCCGGTGTCAAGCACCTCAATCTGGCGAGGAACGCCCTCACTCGATGCCAGCGAGAGCGGCCCTCCCCTAAGGTCGGCAACCTCCGCTAGCCATTGACGAGGCACGGCAATGACCGGGTGAGGGAAGAGGAAAAAAGAAAAAAGAAACAAAAAAAGAAAATGAAAGTAAATTTTTTTTTAATAATATACTTAGAATTTTTTGACTAAAATACTTCTTCTCTAACGGCCATAATAGTCACATGTTGGCCGGTTGGCCAAAATTCCTTATTTGAGATTATTTGGCCACTTCCGGCCCTTATTTGAGAAACTAATATGAATGCAATATATTCTAAACACTATTAATGCAAATGCTTCTAAATGCAAGTCAAATATATTTTTTTTAGAGATTATGGTTGATCCCTAATTTTTCTATGCAATGACTAACTAAATGGGTCGTTAAAATTTAGGTATCAATACATTCACATGAGCATGTTCCCTCCCATTAAGTGTTTGATCTTGGAGTGAAGGGCTCTTCTAGAGATACCAAATCAAGTTCTCCATTCAACGATAGAGAGAACGCAAGATCGTGCATACGAAAAATCAAAACCGTACGATTGTCTAGCGACCAAACTGTCAATAACAATTGGAAATGGTTTAGGATTCGATTGCCTAATATAAAACGCTTAGGACTGATGATCAACGTCTCGGTTTTTTATTGCACTTGCCCTGATTTTGTAAAAGGATTATTCTTCTTAGTTTTTTTCCTGATGCACAGGGCAATCTAAAAGTAGCACTTCGATGAACGCACACTCATCTTTTGCGCTATTTCACTAGTTGGGTCTCGTGACCCACCATTTTGGCTAACAACCTCTACACTGCAATGTGGAACTCCAACTACCATTTTCCTAACAAGATACATCAACTACTCTGAGCTCACCTAGGTAGCTAACCCCGCGCACTGGCCCTTCTGGCTCAAGTGGCGCGAGGGTAATTTGGATAGCCTGAGTAGGAGATGACGGTGACGGTTCTGCAGTGCTCGCCCGAGCGCTACCACAATCCACGGTCTTCTGGCACGTCTCGATCAGGCAGTGCCTGCAGGTCGGGCACGAGGAGTGCGAGTTGAGCCACTTGTCGATGCACTGGACGTGGAACCTGTGGTGGCACTTCGGCAGGATCCGGACCCGGTCGTTGGTGGCGAATTCGGAGAGGCAGATTATGCACTCCGCGACCAACCCAGGCAACTTCAATTCCGTTGAGTAGTTCACGATCGGGAAGGTCTTCAAGGTCTTTATCTTCACCCCGGTGTTGGCTAGCCTAGCTGATGAATTATGGCCATTCGTGTCCGAGGACACCAAACTGGGGCACCTTAGTGCACACCTAATGATGGAATTTAACCCTAGAGAGCAAATTACGGCACACAATAGGACTGAGAGGACCATCACAACATTGGAGTCAAAGCTGTTGTTACCAGGATAGTAAGGTTCTTCATGGGTGCTCCTAACACATGATGGTGGAGTTGCCATGTTTGGTGTTTGGCGAAGAGGGCCATGTAGGAGCAGTCTTCTTGAGAAGTACAAGTTTTGAAAGAGAGAATCATAGGAAGAGGAAGCAGGAGGAGTCATTTCTTTTTGTGAAAAAGGAGAAAAGAGAGAGTGTGGACTGAGAGAGAGATTGGAATTTCGGTGCAAGAATGGAGTATATATAAGGGGAAAGTCCCAAGGGGGTTTGAAATTTGCCTTTTGGTAGCCATATTGTGTTAGGACAAATATCTAGTTTCTACATCGAGCAGAGTCGGAGATTCATAATAGAAAGTGCAAAGCTTGTATCCTTATCTACTTCGAAAAAGAGAGATCTCTTCATGTGAATCCAAACACGGCGCATGACATCCTAATATCATGTCATCGACCCAATCTTAGATCTAATTTTGATCAATATTGTATCATTTATTGCCATCACTTGTTCCGGAGCTTTAGCAAATGCTAGCTAATACTAAATGGATTGGTCGATGTGGCTAGATACCATAAGAGTTACATAGAATTTTTCTCCTAGTTTGCATTAGTTTTCTTGATAATTTTGGGGTCTTCTTTCTGATTAATTAAGCAAATGACTATCCCCAAATATTTGGAAACCCAACTCGAAATCCTCTCCGGTTACCAATTGCATGTGATAATAGTCCACTTGCATACTTAATTGAAATATTCACATCACTTCACAATGGGTTTATATGCTTTTTATATACATGTGATCTCTCTCCACCTATCAATTTAAACTTTTTGGTTGAATTTTCTAACATGGTATCAAAGCCGGATTTTGCCTTTTTTGCTCATGCGTCCACCACTTTTAGTCAAATTCCACGTGCCACTCATGATCCGGCTTGCACGTGAAAGGAGGCGTTGAAATTACTTGACGTCACTTGACAATGGAGTTTATATACTCTTTATATACTCCCTCCACTCAAGCTCTATGTCAAGCTTGGATTTTTAAAATCGATTACCAAAGCGCCTATACATGAAATGAGTTAAGTGAACTCCTACGTTACTCGGACTTCTCAAACTAGACTCAAACAAAAATACAAACAATCGAGCTGAGATCAGGTAATCCACAAGTGTTGTTTACATGTAACTTAGGGCGTTTTTGTTTAACTGAAAATATTATAATAAAGGAAATATTTTTTGTGAAAATTCATTTCCAAGGACAATGGTTAGTTTTCATTTATTTGGTGGTGTAGGGAAAGTGATTTTCTTCTTGCAAGAAGGAGAAGCTCGTTTCCTCCAATCTAAGCTGCTTGTTTTCAATCCATGGAAAACGTTTTCTATATATTGATTATTTTTCTATTATCCAAATATCAAAAAGTCAGAAAACAAATTTCTGGAAACAATCTTCCTTCAAACAAATTGACCCTTGGACTTCTTCTCGCATCTCTACATAAGTTTTCTTACTTCGATTTATTGAACCATTTGGACCCAAAGGTCAAGCAACCTAGGTCAGTACAACGTTGTAGTTCGATTCTTCTTCTTTTTGGGTTTGGGGGGGGGAGGACTACGCTGAATGAGAAACTCACGAAAGCAAAAGCAAATGACTCTAAAAAGTGGTTGAAGATAACTAATTCTAATTTAGAAAGGCAGTCTGTTCAATGTCCTCATCAGGCCCTCAGTTGAAAGCCACGACCTGCTTCACTTTACATTAAGTTCCAAGTCTCTAGCTAGCCTATAGCGGCCTGCATCGCTTCTTCCATCATGCTCGTAGTTGTCTCATTAATTTACATCACATCTAATATGAACTCCAGTTCATTAGATTTGTTCGTACGATGTAAAATCCGGCATTCGAACCAAGCAAATCGTTCGCGATTAGATCCGATAATCCGATGGTCCCCCTCTTTCTCTTTGTTTTGTTAGGAAACTCTTGACCAACCATCATAAATTAATCCAATCCCTACACAACTTGCTTGATTTTCAATCTGAGATTCATAAAAGATAGCACCTGTTGTACCTTTGTGCGTCTCTCATTCGCAGGCACAAAATCTCTTGGATTATTATGAGAGAAAAAGAGAAATCTTGGTTAGCAATAATCAAAGTCAAGTTGTAGTTATTAAAGGGTTGATTTGACTTGATTTGTGCTTTCTTGCCGCTAATCCCTTCATTTAGAATCCTCCATGCAAGCACAAAATGGTTAATTAAAACAAGAATTAAAGTGGCGGAAATAAATATGATTGATTATGAGAAAAAGTTGCTGAGTACAGTCAGTACACCAAATGGGGGATACTTGTTTGATAAAAATAATGAAACTTTTTATTTTTATTTTAAGGTGATCAAAGATAGGCTAAGCTTAAAGGCATGCTGTTTTTATTAATTTAAGAAAATGAAATGGTTAATTTGGTATCTACTACAGAAGTAGCACTACTTGGATGCATATCGAGTTGTGGGCTGGAATTCACTAAGGAAGAATCCGTCTTGCTGCTAACGAGGGGACCACAAGATGGAGAGAGACCGATCCATTTGGTTGGAGATTTTGTTAAATCTAACGTGAAGCACGTGTTGTTGCTTAACTGGGTCAGCTTTTTGTGCACTTGTTGATTAGTCACGAGGAAGATTATGATCCTGATTCGATGGGATTTTGATCTGGGAAAGTGACACCCTCTAATAAGGAGAAACTCACCTAATGAAAGGGAATGAAAGTTGAGAGAGCCATGGGAAGTCTCTGGTGACACGCTTGGGCTAGGGTTTCTCTGCTTAGCCTAATGCATTCTGCTTCAAAAGACTTGTAGAAATAGGAGACATTGATTTGGCTTAGAACACTGTTTTTTTCCTGTTAAGTGTTTCCATGGGCAAATTGCATATGCTTATAAGAAATTTAATGAATAAGTGCATTGAAAATCCTAAAACTTGTTATGAAAGTGTAATTGAGTCTCATAACTTTTAAAAAGTGCAATTGAGTACTATAACTTTTAAATAGTGCAATTGAGTTCTAAAACTTTCAAAATATACAATTAAGTCCTAAAACTTATTAAATTAATCCAACAAGTCCTTCCGTTGGTTGCACTTTTGAAAGTTTTAAGACTCGATTGTATTTTCATGATAATTTTTAGGAGTTGATTGTATTTTTAAAAAGTTTTAGAACTCAATTGTACTTTCATGACAAGTTTTAAGACTTTTAGTACACTTATTCCGAAATTCAATGGAATTCGAAAGCAGTAAAAATATAATTTTAACACACTTTAAATTATTAGTTTGGCTGGTTATTTCCTAGGTTTTGATACATGCAATGGGTCTAGACCTTGGTACATCGAATATGACCACCACCATACATATTTAAAATTTGGTCATTTCTCTTTACATTTACTCTCTTATTAAGCTCAAGGCAACAATTGCGGAGTTACCTTACCCAAAAAAAAACAATTGCGGAGTTGGTAAGCAAAAACTAGCTTTATTATAATAAGTGTACGTGTGGGCAATGCTTGCTTCTAAAGCACATCGTTAGCACACCCTTACTACACAAAGGTCCCTTTAGATATTGAATCTCATAGGCTTATGCATACACTATATTTACGATTAAATAACCTAGTTGTCTCGATATATTTACGATGACACAAGATCCATCGCTGCTTTCACTACCAATGAGCATACAATGGAGTAGCTTAATTTGAAGAGTTGAATGAGTGTATAAGTGTTTAATTTGGATGGAGTAGATCGTATATGTTCAAATCAAAAGTATCTCCAGCTCAAAGCAATCTCGCGGGTCATGCCCGCCGTCCTGTGATTAATCAAGTCGACGAAGCATATGATCCTCATTCTCATATAGTTATTGATGAGCTATCAAACATACTTCGCGGATTATATTTTATATTGTTAGGATGAGTACATTGATTATATGCCACCCTTACACTTGTTCTACCTATTCCAAAGGATTCTGGGCACATCATTGAACCTTTTGTCAACGTAATTAAGCTTATTAAAAAAAGGATAAATGCATTTGAAACCCTAAAACTTGTCATGAAAACATAATCGAGTCATAAAATTTTCAAAAAGTGCAATTAAGTCTTAAAATTTATCACGAAAGTGCAATTGAGTCCTAAAGCTTTCAAAAAGTGCAATTAAGTCCTAAATTTTATCAAATTGATCCAATCAAGTCCTTCTATGAATTGTTTTTTTGAAAATTTAGGACTTGATTGCATTTTTTAAAATTTTAAGATTCGATTGCATTTTCATTACAAGTTTTACGATTTGCAATGCACTTATCCCTTAAAAAAAAACAGAGAGTCAGTCTAGCATATATTTGACTAGATAGGTAAATTTCGAGTTATAAATACCTCACTAATCTCTCGGGTGTTAAAGCATCTTCAGCAACAACTTTTTTTTTTGGGTGGTTTAACTGCCTTTCCCATTCACCCATTCACATATTCATGGAAAGCATGCAATTATTAGACATCTCCTCAACTTAAAGGACATTAATCCTATGTGAAGATTTTGCGTAGCGGACTTTACATGCAGCTTTTATTATTTATTTATTTATTGGCCAATAGACTTTGGCATTCTTTAAGTAAAAAGGTGCAAAAAGGAAAAGAAAGTGAGTGCTTACTTGTCATCAATACTTAAAAGTAGAGAAAAAGGATAATAAATAACCCTAGCTGTCAACTAGGACAGAAATCACGAATTCTTTTAAATTCTTTATCTTATTTGGAAAGAAGACCCGGCTCATCCGCATGATGACGGATGAGCATCGATCCACGGTCAACCCTAAACCGATCTTGGATCGGCTCAATCTGGTTGGTCCTGGTCTAGTTCCCAGGAGGACTGAGTTGGTCCTTGGTCCTAGGACCCCTGGACTTGTACTGTGTGGGTTGATTCTCGGTCTTGAGACTTTAGGGTTGGTCCAACCCGGACCAACCCATTATAAATTATATATATTATTATATAGGGTTAATACTGTTTGGAATATTAAGACCTCCACAAATAATACTTAATCTTGGATCGGGTTTAGTTTATCGGGTTTAAACTTGAGACATATTTTAACAATCTCCACATTGGCTCGATGTTTGAGTCAAGTCACAATCGTTTCGTTCAAACTTCGTTATTACTCTCCCACAGCCCCAATGGGCTCAACCGTCACAGACGTCTTCCAAGTTCAAGCTTCGCTTGAACTTCGCCATAACCGTCGACTTCATCAGAATACCAACTTCGCATGCACCTTTAACTATTCCACAAGGATTTTCTGATACAACCTCCTCTACCATTGATAAAGCAAAACCATTGTGCATCTATATCTATCTCCTACACACATTGTCAATATTAGCAGCTACAGCAACTGTTAACTCTATAGGCTTCACCTCGCTTTAAGTACCATCTGTGTCAATTACTCCGCTATTATCCGCCACATCTGGAGTTTCTGGTTGCAACTCCACCTCAAGCTCAACACCATTTAGACCTATATGAACATTGCTAATAACACTCCTACCCATAAATACTAGAGACTCATCAAATGTAACTTCTCTGCTGATAACATGTGAATTTAATTCCAGGCACCGCAACTTATAATCCTGCTCACCTTGTGCATAATTAAGGAACAAGCACTTTCTTGCCCTTCTATCGAGCTTACCATCACTTACTCGAATATAACACGGGCAACTAAATATTCTAATAATAGAATAATCAGCAACGTTATTCGACCACACTTTTTCGAGAGTCCGACATCCAATCACAGTTGATGGGGACATATTCTTCAGGTAGCTCGCCGTACTAAGCGCATCCGCTAGGAATCTCCTAGCCATACCAGCACTAAAGAGCATTTTTGTGGACCATCTCTAGTAATGTTCTGCTCATCAACTTTGCAATTTTTTGTGGTTCACTGGCACTAGTGTGGTGTTTCACTCTGCATTCCTTCATGCATAATTCTTTTAACAGTTTCGAGCAAAACTCCATACTATTGTCAGTTCACACATGCTTGACCGTTTTACTAGTCTCTTTTTCGATCAAAGCTCGCAACTGCCTCATTCTGACAATATCATCAAACTTGTGTCTAATCACAAACACCCAAATCTTCCTCGAGTAGTCATCGATAACTATTAGCATAAATCTGGCACTCTTCCTTGAAGGAAACTGTGACAACCTACAAACATCCAAGTGAATTAATTCTGCAATATCCGTGGTTTCTCTAACAGTCGCACTGAAGTGCACTTTCCGTCGTTAATCTAAGTCACAGCATATGCATACATTCAGTTCGTCAATAACATAACCACATAGCAAATTCCTTTCACTTAGAACCTTCAGGCTTCTCTCGCTAATGTGTCCCAAACGCATATGCCACAATTCAAACTCTCGAATCTATCCATTCGACGTATCCGCGGTGAATTCCATCACTGTCTCACCTGGAAGCTCATACAAGCTATTGTGCTTGATTCCTTTCATTATCACCAAAGCACCTCAAATAATTTTTAGAACTCCGCATTCTGAAGAATACCGACACCCAACTGAATCTAGGGCATTCAAGGAAATCAGATTTTTCTTCAACTTTGGAACATGCCTCACTCCAGTCAATATAAACACAACACCATCATGCATTTTGATTCTATCATCACTCACACCTATAACATTGCACTCAAAATTGTTTCCCAACTATACTTTATTACTAGTTGTGCACTGACAAGTAGTAAACCAATTCCTATTTGGTGAAGTATGAAAAGAACAACCAAAATTCATAATCCATCCATCAAAAGATGAATAATTAGTGACAGACAAGACATAATTAGTACTATCCAAATTACCGTTTGCTATAGCGACAACATCATTCGCAGACTCATCTCTAATTTCCTTACCCTTGTTGTTTTTTGGCTTAAAGTAATCCCTTCTAAGATGCCCCTATTGCTATAACTCCAACATACAGCACCACCAGTCCTAGACTAATTTTGTCTATTCATGTTTATATTACTTCTGCTAATACAAGTACTAGTTCTTCCTCTATTTTCACCTATTAAAGCAGTAGATACATATTCATCAGATTCTCTTCTACGAATATCCTCACTCAGAATTAAATCTCAAACATCATCAAAAGTCAAACTTATTGACTCAAAGAAATTACTAACAGCAGTAATAATAGTTTTCCAACTATCAAGTAATGAGGATAATAGAATCAAAGCACATACCTCATTTTCAAAGTCAATGTCAACTGAACTCAATTGACTGACGATCACATTGCAATTGACGCACATTCGCTCATCTTCAAGTTAAATAGATGTAGCATCAAATAGATCTTGTTGATCGTAGAGAGCTTCCCGTACATCGATAGGGCTTTCATCAAACCCGCAGTGATCGTCTTTTTCACAATGTTAAACGCGATGTTACGAGCCAACGTCAACCAAATAACACCAAAAGCTCGTCTATCAAGTAATTCCTAGTCATCTTGCTTCATTGTCTCTGGCTTATACCAAGACAGGGGCAAGTGCAATTTCATCTGATATAGATGATTCTTATTTTGCATCTTCCAGAAACCAAAGTCTTTCCCATCAAATCTATCGATTTCCACTTTTCTTTCTTCTGTCGCCATCGATTCGCTTGAACTCAGCTAAGTTGAGCTTTAATACCAATTGTTTGGAATATTAAGACCTCCACACATAATAATTAATCTTGGATCGGGTTTAGTCTATCGGGCTCAAACTCGACACATATTTTAACAAATATCACGAAAGACCCCAAACTGATATACCTGTGATAAATTTCTCACAAATTAATATTTTGACCACCAAAAACTCCAAATTTGTACACCCGTGATAAATTTATCCTAAACTAATTTTTTAACCATAAGAAACCCTAAATTGGTACATTTGTGACATATTACCTTTCGTTAGTTTTGGTTAAATCAGATGAATATTACGAAAAACTAAAAACTGGTATACTTGTGAAAAACGAAAGGTAAAACCCCAAACTGGTATACCTGTCAATTGTCATGTGTCATTTACTCAGCAATTTGACGGTAAAATTTAATGGAAACTGATGGAAGGTAAGTTCGTCACAAGTGCACCAGTTTGGGGTTTTTTATGGGAAAAAAATAATTTTGAGTAATTTTGTCACAAGTGCACCAGTTAGGATTTTTTGTGGTATTAACCCTATTATATATTATATATTATATATTTTTGTCTACTCTAAATCCTACCCTAGCAGCTCCGCTTCTGTTCTTTCTTATGTGGTTCTGCCATATAAAAATGTAAATTGGAAAGTAGAAACCCACTAAACCCAACCCTGATTTGACCTAAAAAATATAGAAACCCTCTTCCTCTACTCACTTTGTTCGCTCGCCTGGGAAACCCTCTTCCTCGCCTCGCTCTGTTTGCTCACCACTCACCTCGCTGCTCACCTATGTTCGCTCGCCTCACAAGTGTTAAATCATGTCCTCACTTTTCTCTGTAAGTCAGTCATTTGACTAGATAAACGTTGATTTGGTTGTTGCACAAAATATGAAGTTGTATTATTCACGGATTATATTACGTATTTTGCACTTCTTATGATTTAATTATATTTCACGTGTTCATTTTTTATGGTTTGTTGTACTTAGCAAATCGAGATTTCTGTTGTTTTTATATTTATATTTGGTGCATGCTGGTGTTCCTAGTTTGGTTGCTTAATGTCGCATTATTGATAAATATGAAATTTGAAAGAATATGTTTGTCATTTTAAGGAATATAGAAAAATAAAATAAAAAACAATTAATTGGTCCCTGGTTGACCCTAGAACCGGACCGAATCCATATGGTCAGTCCAGTCCTTGATCCCAAGCTCAACAAGATCGATTCCCGGTCCCAAACATTGGGAACCAACACTGTGCGGGTTGATCACAATGTTGGTTCTCGGGTTATGTGCTAGACCAGCCCAACCTAGACCATGGTCACCCCACGGTGATTGGTCTTGGAGTGAAGGGTTGTTAGGACTGATGATTGAAACGTCTAGGGCTCCTATCGCACTTGCCCTAATTCGTAAAAGGATTACTCTTTGTTTTATTTCTGATGTAGGCGTGACGATTCATGAAAAATGTGAACATGTGTGATTTCAAGAAAAGATATAAATCGGAAATGGAGCAATGCTAATTGGTACGATTTTGTTTAGAAGAAAATTGTCCATAACCTATTGTACGGTAGCTAATTCAGTTCTAAACCTTTTAATTATACCACGTAGAATGGCCAACGTCCATGTCAGTAATTTCCGGCCAAAATTGGCCGAATGAATTCAATTGGCATAATTAAAATATTTATGACCGATTTGTCACAAATGAAATAGGTATAAGACTTTTTTTTTTTGTAATTTTTTCTAAATTTAGGACTCTTTGGATAATTTTCCCTTTTGTTTTGTTTTCAAATCATAATTAAAACGAGATCGCATAGTGTTGGATTTGATGAATTTTGGTTGTCTGCTTTTAGTTATTCCTGAAGATACACGGAAGGTAATTTGTAATTTTCTATACCTCGATGGCCCAAAGCAAAGGCCCAGCTACCAATGTCAAGCATCTCAAAATTCAAATATCTCAACATTTTCTACGATTAAAATTTGTCGCCTTCTCTTTCCAATTTTTTTTTTCCAATGTGATGTCTTTTTCCTTTAGAGCACGTTTGATTCGCGGAATGAATGATTTGAAAAATATATATTTTTTAAATAATCGTTTGTATCACTTATAAAAATGAATGAATAAAAATATTTTCATAGTCCATGAAATTGTTTAGATATAAATTGTGGTCGATGATAAAAATATTATTCTTTTGATTAATTATTTCAAGTAATACGAATAATCATTTTAAAAAAAATATATTTCAAATTATTTACTTCGGCACAAACGGAGTTGTAGGAGGTCTTGGTCCACAATAGAGTAATAACGTTCAATCAAAGCCTCCAATTGAACTTGAGTCATGGACCTCTTGACAAAAAACTACGACACTTGACCAAAGTGGTAATATATTCCGATTCTTGTTTTGACCCAAAAAAAACATCTTTGTTAGCAAAGAAAGAGTACAAGATACCATCATCAATCGGCGTGGTCCAGTGCTATGAGCGTGAGATCACGAGTTCAAACTCTCTCGTGGTAGCGGCACGCCTACTTCAGTAAGGCTGTGGTGACAGGACTCTCTTCGGACAGAGCAAGCTTTCTAACAGAGAGTGATGAAACACGTAATCGACTCGAAGGCTCGACTCTAATTGAGAATGATGAAATGCGTATTCGACTCCGGGGCTTGGTTATACAATTGCCTGAGAGTCATGAGATCCAACGGTTGAGGAAATGAAGAACAAAACGTATTGCAAGTGCAAATATTTTTGGAGCCACGAAACTAACGATTGCATTGTATTCGAAAGGACGATACATGAGCTATTCAAATTTGGAGGTTGATGCCTGGTTTCCATAGAGAGATCTTCGCACAAAATGGAGGTTGGCATCAATAATCATCACCCACGTCACAAGACTAGGAGAGATTGGTGTCGCCCAAATACGAATGACTACGGAGGGCCTTCAAAGAGTGTCTTTTCGAGGAGGTATTATCCAGTCCCGCCAGGTACTCTACGCCGCAATGATGGAGGCATGCTCCGTATCTTTCGCATTATGTTTTGGAAAATATTTTTCTAAATATGATTACTTATATCGGTTGAAACAATTAGTTAATTAGGGGAATGTTTTCATTATTGAAAACAATTTATGTCTGCACATTTTCATGAACGATGAAAAAACTTTTTGTTCATTTGTTTTTGTAACGATACCATCTTTCGTTTTAGAAAATATTTTTCAAATAATTTATTTTTTATGAAATAAATAGAGTCAGTTATGAATAAAATGTTAATGTTCCATCCAGAGCGGTTAAGATACTTGTTGATCCACCAACAGGAAAATGTTTATGGGCTAGGTCCAAGGAGTTGATCGATCCCTTTAAGTGCAAGTTAGGTTTGATCATGACCCAAAAGCAAAGAATGAAGACAAAGTATGCCATGATGAGAACGTCGGGAGCGCCAAGTAGAAGCCCGATACCTTTACCTTGGGAGATCACCAAGAGAGAGGCTAAGTCTGAGCTCGTCAGTATATCTAATTGACCCACATTCACTTAAAAGTTTAAGCCAATAAATTATGGGTCAATTATGATTATTTTGTGTCAATTGGATTCAGCAACGAAATATCTTTCGCCGAAAGTCGTTCTTCAGTTTTTATTAGAGGAGACATGTTCTGTGGCGACTCCAAACAGGAAATATCACAAGTAGACAAGGAAATTGATAACTTACTTCGATTAGAATTGTATTTACACAAATTGTACCAAAATTTAATCGACAACAAAGTTTGAAAAATACAGCCACTTCAACAAAACCGAACTTAAACAAAAGATGCCGAAATTTAATCAACTGCAAAGCTTGAGAAAGCAAAGATGCAATGCTAGAATTTAATCGACAATGTGACACATAGGATAAAGATAACGTTGGAATTTAATTGAACGATGCAAGTCTAGAAACCAAAAATTCAGTGCAAGAAAGTAAAGATAATTGAAAGATAATAGATTTATTTATTTGTCTACGGGGGAAGGGGGAGACGTCTCTGGTAGGTGGACATTGGTGGCTAACAATATCACCTAGAAGGGGGGAGTAAATAGGTGATTTTAAGAAACTTGACTAAATTTTGCGAAATGGTGAATGCCAAGCTTGATATAAGGGAAATAACAATAGCGTGCTGATATAAGCGGGAACCAGTTATATTATCTAGCGCAATGCACTTCTATGAGACAGTAATAAATATAAGCAAAGAGATAGAGAGTGATACACTAAAAGCTTTATAGTGGTTCAACTTTGTATAAGCCTACGTTCACTCTTCGATACTAATAACCTATTAGCTAGATTCCACTAGTAATCTTTGAGTAGTTATAGTAGTATGGTCGCTTATACTCAAGCACTTCTTCCCGAAACTAGTGCTACTTATACCTAAGAGGATAGATCTCACTATCTCATACCTAAGCACGGATTATAACACCCATTCACTTCAAGAGATTACACTTTCATTACACTTAGAAGACTATATAAGCATGTAGAGCATTTCTCTATATGATAGATTGTTCGTCTCTCTTAGTCTCTTCTTCTTCTTTTTCGACGTTTGTTGATCTCCATTTATACTTCTTAGTATTTAAATTTCTCGTTGGACAATCTTCAAGAGGATTAATCTCCAAGCTATCCGTTAGAAAATCGTTGAGAAGATCAAATTATCCATTGATGTCAACCAATTAGAGCTTCCAGAGATTTGATTGCCCATGCAACCAAATCTTCCAATTTCCATAAAACCGAGTAGCTCGAACTACGGAAAGTATTATGTCTTTAGGATGCTTGTCAATCAATCAAGATATCGCGTATAACTAGTATATTCCACATAGATATATCTTGAGATTGATAATCAATCGGTTTCTTCAATTTAAGTATCCAAGTCAGATCTCTAGCTATCATAAATATTTAGACAAAAATCATCATGGTATATTTTTATCCAAATTTCTTGAGCACATAATAAAGCTGTTGTGTCACGCCCCGAACCCCATCGAGCTCGCGACATCCCCTGCTCCGGTCGAAATGATGCGACGTCCCAGGAACGTCGCCGACCCAACCCAAACATCAGAGCCACATGCGGAAGCGAATAATAAAACCCCGGACAAATAATGACGACAACGGGGTAGAACAACAGAACAATCCAGCAACCACATATTCATACAACACCAAATATACATACATCATATTACATGCATAATTAACAAACTAGCATCCGAAATCACCATCAACAATATATCAGGGTCTGGTTAACTTAACTTCCCTATGGATCAACCTGATTTACACAACCCCCAAAATCTTAAGGAAAAACCTAAGGATCGCCCTCCTCCAATCTGCTTCTGAATCTCTGGCTTGAATTTCTGGAACTCACCTGCAGCTCCACTGGGCACCAACAGTAGCTCCCCGGACTTCCAAAAAGAAAAGGCGCACTTCCCGGGTTTAGGGCCAGGGGTCTGAAAGTGGCGGTTATACAACCGTGAGACGAATCTCAATAAGTGTACAACCCCAAACCCCACGTAGGCACTCACGTACCGCCAGACGAAAACACACATAACACACAAAGATCGGCCAAACTAACAATCACATGCGACCCTACCTGGAATCCATCACGCACGTTCCTGCACGTTAGACAATAACACAGCCAACACATCACAGCAAGGAATCACAGACGCGCGTGTGCCTCAATTATAAGACAGAAACCACTTGGGCACGTCCCATACCGTGCCTAGCAGTTTCTACCCCATAATTAAGCATCACATCACGCGATACAAACACACTCGCACGCTACTCACACCATGCGTCACTTTCCACAATCCTTTCGCTTGTCTTGCCAAATCCCACTCATTTTCAACCTTTCCACCACTACCGCGCCCGCGTAAAACGCATCAGGCCAACGGTCTTCTGACCTCGTCAGGCATCGTCACCCCGTCGGGCCGGGCATCGTCACCTCGTCAGGGACGGCATCGTCCCGCGTAAACGTACACGCCTCATGACAGAATCCTACACACACTTTCCTTCTACCGTGCCCGCGTAAAACGCATCAGGCCAACGGTCTTCTGACCACGTCAGGCATCGACACCTCGTCAGCCCGGGCATCGTCACCTCGTCAGGGACGGCATCGTCCCGCGTAAACGTACACGCCTCAGGACGGATCCTTTCCAACCAATCTCACATTTCCATATCCTCGTTCCACTCAAACCACACTTACACACAACCAGCACACGCACGGCCAAACATACATGCCTCACACATACATAGCCACGCACCAAATTCACATCTCACGTACACTTCACAAACACGCATTCTCATCACACAAACACCACATGATCACCCACACTCGGCACACGAACTCAATGCACATTCACATGTCCACGCCACCACACCTCACGGCCACACACACGACATAGCACCACATCACATTCGGCCCAAGCACAAACTAGAACAAGCCAATGACAGCAAACTACACAATTAATCCGACAAACCCAATCAAGCCAATACATTTCCAATTAATCACCCATTTAATTCCCGATCGATCCTCGACATCACAGCCCTAACTCAGCATTCCTAAACCTCGAATTTCGTCGCCCAATCAGCCCACAACCTCCAAACATTCAACCCCTAACTTAGTCCCGAAGACAGCCACGAAACAGCCACAAACAGTCCCTAAAATCACTTAAACCGAACTTCAAACGAGTCTAGAAATACCCGAGGTCCTAAATGACATTTGGGGAAAACACTTACCCAAAAAGGCGAGACAGAACGGGGCTGGAACGGGCCGGGACAGCAGCAGCAGCGGGAGCAGCGTCGCCGGCGATGTACGGACGGCGTGAACAGTGTACCCGTACGGACGCGGTGAACAGTACCACTCCGTACGGACACTGTACGGACAGGGCTGGGACGGTGGCCGGCGAGGTGCTGGTGACAGCCGCGGCGTCCGTACGGTCCGGCGTGAACAGTGATCCATACGGACGGTGAACAGTAACCGTACGGACACTGTACGGACTGTGCTGGACGGCGACGTACGGCGAGGCTGGACGGCTGGGTGTCGACGGAACGGCGATCGGAGCTCCGGCGAAGCTCCGGCGGTACTGTTTGCAGACCGGGAAAGAGAAAAAGAGAGAAACAAGGCTGTTTTGGACAAAAACCGGGGCTGTGATGGCTGCACAGAGGTGGAAATGGTTGATGGTGGTGCTGGCTTGGTGGGGGCAGCTCCGGCTGGTACTGTTCCGGCGTGAACAGTACCGGAAATGGCAGAAACGGGACTGCAGAACCAGAAACGTGAAGAAGAAGAGGAAAATTCTGGGGAAAAAATGGCTGAATGCTTCTGTACGCGAGAGAGAGAGAGAGAGAGAGAGAGAGAGAGAGAGAGAGAGAGAGAGAGAGAGAGAGAGAGAGAGAGAGAGAAGACTATCTGGTCAATGGGTCAAAGATAGCTTAGTGGGATCCATGTGTCAAAAATCCAAGGGTTTGGACAACTTTGCCCTTGATCCAAGGGTCACCAATTGATCTTATCTAATAATTTAAGGGCCCATTGGTCATTTGTCCCTAACCCAAGGCTGACCAGACCTGGTTTAGCCTAATTGACCTTGGTTAGTCCCCAAATTTTGGTCAAAATTCGGAATAAAGGAAAATAGGCCTAGGGGCATTTTCGTAATTTTTCGATCCCGAACCGAAATTTCAATTTTCGCACATACGCGTTCCATATGTGCGTGGCCAACATAATATGGCGTCGGAATCGCGAAATTCATCACGCAAGCCCTCGAAAATCCACGTCAAAGTCTCGGGAATAAAATAATATTATTTTTCCAATTTTTGTCGAAATTCCAATTTTTGGCCAAAACGACTCCTGGTATGCGTGGCCACCCCAAAATGACACTAGCCTCGAAAAATAACCTCAAACGACTTCAGAATCGCCATCGGTGACCAGAGGGGCAAAATCGTCATTTTCCGGGTCCCGGACCGAAATCCATTTTTTTGCAGAAATGGGTGGCCCCAAGGTTGGCCAAGCCAAAAACGTCATCGGCCGCTCAAAATTGTCACTTTCAAAATTCTCGATTCCCGGGCCCGAATTCCAAGAAAAGACTAAAATTGGACAATTGCAACTTTAGCTTATCTCTGGCTAACGGGTGGCTCATTGGGATTATGCGCTCTCGACCCGTGACCGACACTAAGTCAAATCACGTTTAAGTTTACTCCACCCGAGACGACCTCGATTGTCATATAATTGCGAGGGTCTGTCGCTAGTTCCCTTCGGACACGATCAATCAAGTAGACCGGTCTCGGTTGGCTCAAAACATTCCCTCGTCAATCCATATGGTCGAAGATTGAACCCAGGTCGAGTTCTTTGGTCGTGCGAACTCAATCCCGTAACGGCCCTACCCCTAAGGTTAGCATCCCGAGAATGCGCGGGTCCCGGGTGAGATCTCACTATAAGTGCATTGGCCAAAACATTCATCTCTTAAGTCCCGGGAAAAGGATCGAAAATTCAGACTGTTACATGTTGTGCAGGTAATATAACTGCTCTGCGTATATCAGTAGTTCCTAGTTATATCTAATTTTCCGATGATATCAGTTCCCGGTTATATCTAGCTTCCTAGTGATAGCAGTCCCCGATTATATTAGGTTTTCCTGGTGATATTGAACTATGTCTCTTTAGGCAACTTGAGCACATTTGAAGATGTAGATCGTGTGATCCTGTTCACCATGATACCTCCAATTCTTTTCACATTCTTCTAGACTTGTTCACACTTAGGTTCATCCAGTCTTCACGATTTTTTTTTCTTTGGTACATATAAGTTCCCTTAAAAACATATATTACCTTAAATATAAAGAACGTTTTCATTTATCAAGCTCGTTAAGTATCATGGATTGTTTTGTCCATTTCAAAGATTACAGGAGGTTTTTCAACATCCTCAACTCCGAAATCTTATGCACATATTTTCACGATGCCGTGATCTTGTATTTAAGCGGTTGTTCCTTTAACTTTTGCGTTTTGGTTACTCCACGACGTGAACTCTGTTGCTTCATTCACCAGTGGTTTCAAAATTTGAAAATTCATAACTGCATCTTGATGCCTTCTAGGTATTCAACCTTCTCTTAGTGGCTCAATTAGTACTCTATCACCCCTTTTAATCGATATCCTTGTCGACTATTGCTAACCATACGTCGTTTATATATCGAGACTAATCAATGGTCATCGATGTACATCAACATTGACAAAAATTCTTATGGTCGTTGAGAATGGCTCACTTGATTAATGATAACCTGTGGTCTAGTCACATGCCTATCTATATTGACGACTGGGCCAATTTTTGGTGCAAACAATGATATATTAACTATTCTACATAACATTAATTCTTCGATTTGAGACTTTTTCCTAACATAACTCACATATGCATATCAATAGTCTCTCTTTTACGTGTGAGCTCAGAGTTAGGTTTGCTCTTCCCTAATTCATGTATCCTTTTGCACCAACATATCTCAACTTTGACCTTCCACTTTACTGATAGTTGCCCGTGGAGTCCACGTCCAATATGTGAGGGACACATTTAAAAATGGGAACAAGTCTTAGAATGTGGAAATCGAAATCTTAGAGGCTTATTTTAAGATTGATATATGCTAGATTTTTTATGATAATTAATCTTAAATTTTATTGATGTTACTTTTATTTCTGCATCTTTTCTTGTTGGATATTTCAAATATACGAGTTTTGAATAAATGATTGCAAATAGCCTAAGACCCTAAAAACTTCCAATTTTAGCTTTAGTCCAAATTCTACCCTAAACTTTTTTTTTGTCTCATAAAAAACCCTAAACTTTAGATACAATCTCAATTCTATCTTAAACTATTTTGGTCTCATAAAAAACACAAGCTTTACGTCTAGTTCCAATTTAATCCTAAATTTTTTTTGTCTCATAAAAAGTTATCAATTTTTACTTGAGTCTTAAATCTACCCCCCTTTAACCATCCGTCCAAAATCGCTCTTAGTGATCTTACGTGGCATTTGCACGTCATTACTCTAGTTTTCCCCGAATTTCATATCCAATTCAGATCCAAGAAGATGTCTTGTGGAAATGACCATCCATATCAAGCCCAAACAACGTCTTATTGGATATGAAACTTGGGTAGAAACAAGAGCAATTAGAGTTGGCTTTCTTCAATTGCTCTTACTCTTAAGAGAGTCTTCCCTTTATCTTGCTCGAGATCTTCAATTTTGTGCTCGGGTCTTCAATCTCTCGTGCTCAAGAGCGTTCCATCTCTCGCGATCGGAGAGCTCGCACTCATGACGCTTGGCTCGGTACGCTTGAACATCTCTTGCTTGGGAGTTTTCCATCTCTCAGTTGTCCACGAGAAATTTTGGGCATGGGGTTAACGGGGGGCAGAATTGTGACTCAAGTAAAAGTTTGTGATTTTTTATGAGACTGAAAACATTATAGGATAAAGTTGGGACTGGACGGTAGAATTAGAACAAGACCTAAAGTTTGGGGTTTTTCACGGGACAAAAAAAAGTTATGGTAGAATTGAGACTGGACCTAAGTTGAGGTTTTTTATGGGACAAAAAAAAGTTTAGAGTAAAATAGGGAATAGACCTAAAGTTTGGGGTTTTTTAGTGTATTAGGCCATTGCAAGTTCGATGTGGTTTATTGTATTTCATATGAGATAATTTATTTACTAAAAATTGGTGATACGACAGGTTGCGCGTATCCGATGACAACCAGACAAAAAATCAACGAGACGCATTTGGGAGGAGGTCTACCATCCCAAACTCATCCCGCTTGAATCCGTACTTAGGATGGCCATAAGAGAAGTGCAACGATTGTAGTAAAGACATCAACTTAGGAAGATGGAACAAGATTATAATTTAAGTAATTCGTCAATGCAAGTAAGGTTGGCGATTTGTATCGTGCCATTGCACTTGTGCCGTTTCATGCCATAGTGAAAATATTTCAACATGATCATGACAGTTTTTCTAAAATCTAATAAAAGAACACGTCAATTCGTGTCAATTTCGCCTTACTTACACCAAAATGTGTCAAATTCTAAGTTTTTGTCAAGAAATTCATGCCATATTGGAGTTGTATTTTCGAGGCACGTGTGAGATTTGGTGAGACCATCGTTGGTTAGTCTAAAAGCTTAAACTGTTAGATAAATACGTGGTTTAATATTTAGATGTTCTTTCACTCTCTCTCACGCTTTGTCTGGTCTTTTTGCCCAGTACAAAGCGTGAACATATTTAATTGGAAAGACAAATGGAGCTTGGAAAGATTTTAAATCAGGACCTCCTACAATGTCCATGCTTGCTGCTAGGCGTAAATGGGAGTAACAGAATATTTAAATATTAAATCACACATTCATCTAACAGTTTCATCTTTTATAACAGTTGTCAATTGGTCCACTAAATCTCACATAGTATTAGAATAAGAGATCTCGAGTTCAAATCTTCTTAGGCTCTCACAAAACCCCATTTGCCTCTTCAATTAAATATGTCAATGCCTACTACTAGGTCTAACAGCTTAAATTTTTAGAACAGCTAGCGTCGCAAACTAAGGAAGAGATGGTGAGCAAGATTTACGTAGGTGCTGCGTTTGGCAAGTTAGGTGGAATCTGAGGAAGCCCTCTTCACTTTGTTTTTTCGTGAAGGCAGGTTTTCGAAGGAATCTACGCACGCCAATGAAGCCGACAGCTGGAAACTTCCACTCTTTTTTGTCAATGACCGCAATCTTTTATAGTAATTCTCAACGGCAGCCATTGATTTCAAAGACCAAACCCCATTTATTTTAGTGATTAGCAGCGGCTAATATCTGTTCATCTCCCTCTGCTTTGGAGCTCCAGAGCTGATAGCCATTGGCGAGTGATTCCATCAGGTTTGGTTTCTGATGTAAAACCAGAACTGTTGCTGCCTCGGATGTCGCAAGCGTTAACTCGTGGTTTGATTGGAAAGTTTAACGACGGGGTTGGATTGGACAAGGAGGACACGAATTTGATAATCTTATGGCAGTCGATGATGGTGTTGTTTTCATACAAATGACAAATCTTGAGGGAGTTAATCTTTCTTTCCTCCATGGAAGGACGTCATCCGTTTAAAACCCTCCTCTTAGTCAAGAACATGGAGCTAACCACCAACCAAAGAGGAACATATTCGATTTTTTTAATGAGTTCTCTTAATACCCCTTTTCTAAAACATAAATAAGGATATCTTGCCATTTCTAAATTTAACGTTTCTCTCATGTTATGCACGGTCGGTGCATTGAACATGAACAACTTTTTCTTCATTAGATATGGGTAACGAGCACCGCTAACAAGACATGAAAGTCCGTCGGTTGGTTGGTTGGCTGGCGGACTCTGGGATCCAAGGAGAGGGAGAGTAGAGATGAGATTGTACTACCATGAGTAGTCGGAAATGATTTCCCCCTTTGCACTGTGTTCTCTTTTGCTGCGAGTGAAACAGAGAGGAAACGAGTATATATAGGACATTGGTATATTCGATAATACAATTTCATTTCTAGTGGAGAACTTTTAAATGAACTAAAACCTTAGTGGCTTGTTGAAAATTTTCCTTCAAGTTATCTAATTCGTAAAATTGTTGGCACGTTTTTTTGGGGGAAGATGATGAAGTTCTAACTTTGAAGAAAGGAATGGCGGTATCATGCGTCATGCTGAATATAAATGGTGAATTCGTCATAGCAGCATCACTCGTAGCATCACCTTGTCACAACATAATGATTTTTTATAAGTGACATTTACAATGAGAGAACAATAAATATGTAATGTACTAACCGGCGAAACCCACTCGAGCAACCCAGAATGCATCGAGCACTTCTAGAGACCGACGCGCTAGTTTGAAAAGGGCCGACCTCTAAATTTATGCAATTAGATTTGTCACAAGGCGCAGCGGAAACAGCCCCGCCTTACAGCACATCCTCGTCGTGAGACTTTTTTTCCCTAATACTTTCACACATGCACCTTGACAAGATTCATAAGTAACTCTCTGTTTTTTTTGCTAAAAAGATTCATAAGTAACTCAACCAATCATACGCAGTGATGTGGAACAATGTTAACCTAAATGGCAATACGACAAGCTTTGCTAGTGTCAAACAAATAAAAAACAACAAGGAACGTGTTTTCTTCCACTTCTGATTAGAGGAAAATTCCTCCAAATAACCGTTTGATTGATGGGTTATAAATATATTTAGACATTACCCGCATTTAAACTTAGTTGAAAATAAATATTTGTGATGTCCATATTTCTAACTCATATCAATAAATAAATAAAAATTTCTCCAAGTGTACCACCAATATATATTTCCAAACTTGTGTTGCAAAGTCGATAGAATCCACTAAGAATTTGACAGAACACTGTATAGACTAAGTTTCCATGTCAATTTAGTACATCTAGCCTTTATAGTAAGGTAACCTTTTCTTTCCCCAATAGGTGGCCTTGTCCACCCATAATTTGACGGTTATATAAAAGTCTGCCTGTGAGCAGTTTTCTTTACACCGACAGCATATGCTATATTCACTTCTATTGTTAAAGGGACAAAAATCAAGATTGACTTCGAGGGACACTTAACAATGACTTGGTTTTTGGATGTTTCTTAAGATAAGATAAATGAACCTCGGCTGGATGCTATTTAAATTTGCTGCTAGTCAAGTACAATGAATGAGACAACATTCATCTGAATCAAATATGATTCCTCACAGTTCTTAATTAGTTGAGAATTGGAGTTCATGAGTTAACTAAGAGATATTCTACTTGTAATTGGAAGGGAACTCATATTTTACAAATGGAATCAGACATCTAAACTTAGGCCAAGGATGGGACATCAGCATTCAATAGGACAAACTAGAAAGTTTATCAAAAGAAATATGGTCATGCTTCATCATGCTTAGCTCCCTAAGCTATTGATGATGAAGCTTGTATTAAATCAAAATATGAGGTCCATTTATGAATTATTTTAGCCTCCTTATTTTTCCCCAATCTTTTGAAATTTATCTTTATCTTACCTAGTATCATAACTTTTACACATAGTTCTTATTCGATGCCATAAGGGGCACAATATGTCATCTTGGGTTTATCTGATTTATTAAGAGGATTCTAGCCATATTTCATTTTAGAACTTAGAAAAAAATTTCTCATCCCTTACCCGTGTGGCCGTAGGAATTTTTTCCCAAGTCAACCTTTCCACAAGAATCTTGAGAAGAGACACTCTAGAGAGAGAAGTTGTAGAATGTGTTTCACTTGAGAATGAGATCTACAAATGAGGGGGAGGAGACCCATTTATATACAAATACAAGATTGTCCATATCCGTAGATCGCTCCCCTATCCAACAGTAGAAATTGCATCTCCCTATCCCCCAATCAAAGGCCACCTCTTTATCGGCCAATAGAATTACAAGAATGAGGTACAATTACAAAAATGCCTGCCCCTAGAAGTATTCTAGAATACATCAAGAAAACCCTAGTACTTAGAGTACTCGAGGTTCGCCTTCTCGTTCATGGGTCAGTCACGCTCCATTATTCAGAAAACCTCGAGAATGATCCAATTCTCTAAGCCGTGACACATGAATGTTTACTTCAAAATACTTTAATTTATCAAAGTACGACAGAAAAATATATCGTATATCTAAACACTCCTCCTCACTCGAAGGCTAATTTGATTATCACAAGACCATCAAGCATGTGAACCCGATTTTTGCAGGTAGATGAATTGCTGATATTAATCGAGCACAAATAACGAAAGAAAACCGGTAAATGGGTATAGGTGGTTCGGACTCGAAATAATTGGCTTCGATACCAACGAGAATTACATGCATTACCGCTTACTCCAAAACTTAAAATATTAGTATATGAAGTTGAATATATTCTATAGAATAGTTGCGGCCAAGAAAATTAGGTTTAAGAATTTAACATTTTAAATCATCAGATGATCTCGGTGTTGATGTTCTAGATGAAATAAGTGACCGATGACATTGATGTTTAACAATAATTTGTGGATCATTTTTAATATCTCTAACATTTGTCTTTGACATTATCAGTAATCAATCCCTTTGAAGAGGTTTTAACTCTAGTTTCTCTTTGTGTGTCGATATTTTTTAACCTCCATAAAGCTGGGATGACCTCCGACGTTATTGGACTGACGGCACCGGGCAAAGTCGCACCACGCAATTGATCTTTTGCCATATAATTTGCTTGGTGATTCCACACATATGACCAAATTAATTAATTGAGAATAGTTTTAATGCATATTAACGCAGAAGCTAACGGATCTTGCAATTCCATATCAAATGCGAGAAGGTGAAATTATAGAGAAATTAACACAGAACGATAAAGATACTTGAGATTTATGTGGTTAGATCTATTCAGTACCTACTTGACGAGGAGAGCCAAGCCTAAAGAGATCCATTATGAATTCGGAGAATTACAGTATTACAATCGCTTAATAGCTCAAGTAATTTTCAGCCATTGGATTACACCCAAGCAACCCAAAAAAGTGTCATCATCAATTCTTTCATATGGAAATTACTTAGAAAACTCACAGATGTGTAACTTAACAACATAGGCTTTAAATTTCATGTTTACATAGGTGGGTTTGTGCCTAGGTGCCCGGAACGCGTACAGTAAGTGTTTAGTTTACCAGGCAGGTGGCTAGGCACCTGACCCAAGGCCTATCGCTACCGGCCAGACAATAGGCTTCAGCTCCCAATCCATTGTTCCTCTGCTTCCTAAACACATCCCAACACGTCTTGGACCTATTTCGTTCTCTAGGCTCGATCTAAACTCCAAATTTGGCAAGAACTTTGAGCTTTAAATTCAACAATCTCCATCTTAGCTCAATGTTTCACAACCAAGTCATAGTGCTTGTTAGTCATGTAGACTCTCCCAACGCCTCGACGGGTGCTCAACCATCTCAGAGGTCAATCAAGACCAAGCTAAGCTCAGACTCATACAAAGGATAAAACTCGATTCACTTGTCCACAGGATTCTCCACAACAAGAAACTTCCTCACAATCACATCCTATTTTGACATGTTATCTCTAACGCCGAAATATTGGTCACTAATGAACTCGATCCTCCTCAGTCTAGACTTCGATATGGAGTTGCGTCTTTTGCTTAGACCCCCCTGAGTTCCTACCATCGGACCCTCAGCGTCACTTCTCTGATTGTTGCCCTGCAATTTCTTGTGGCATTCTTTCGATAATAGTATAGACTTCACTTCCTCGACGGATATAGGCTCACTCCCTCTCGTCAAAGAATCGCAAAAGTGCTCGAAAGAACTTCAAAGAACGAAAAAGCATCGTAGCCAGCCACTGCTCGGATAATTCATAACTTTTATTAAACTCATTCAGGTTATCCTGGCCTGACGTTCTCCTTTTGAAAGTGAAGAAAAGTTGAATCAGGAAAAGTTTCCTCGAAAGTGATTGATTACAACTAACGTGGCAGCATGAAAAAATGAAATGATTCGAGCAAGAAACGAATTACTGATATAAAACCCGAACCTAACGGATTTAGGTGGTTCAGCGAGTGCTTGCTTTACAAAGAGATTGATAAAATGGTTTTGCCATAATCGGCAAAGGGAGATTACAATCGTTCTAAAAGCTCACACTCAAATATTTCCCAATCCCAAATATGTCCAATCCACAAGAATCAATTAGAAAGAGGAGTATTCTAACGCTCTCAACTCTATTGAAATTCTATACGATTCTCTCAAGTTTCTCTTCTAAAATTAGCTCTAAAGATATAATTTTAACAAGTCTGGATGGGGGCCACGTCGGGGCTCGGCATCTGCCAAAATTATGCTAGGCGCCTGGCTACTATTGGAGAAAATATCTGTCAACAGCAAAGCAATCCCAAAAATTGCTCTGATACCATAAAGAGTTGGACAAGAAATTATTTACTGTTATTCATTACATGCATTTAAAGTACAAGGTAGCTGATAGTTTATGGAAAGACATAAGCTAAATAACTGTAAAATGATGACTTTCCTAGTTACAACATTTATGCATGGAAAGATAAAATCCTATATACAAAAAAGGATAAAATGAATTTATTAGCATTGGAAATTCTCACGTACTGCACTTGCCAATAGTACAAGAATTGCTTGACTGGTATTGATTTGATTGAGAGCAATTTTTGGATTGCTTTGATGTTGAGAGATATTTTCTCCAATAGCTACTGCATTGAAAAACACAATAGCTTTTGGTATTGTTTGGGAACTTGGCAAGATTTGTCAGGACACCCGAACCTAGCAAGTAACCCTGCCACTCCTTGGCCGTGCGCCCGCTTGTTAATAAAAACTCCCTCAGAAAATTTTGTCACCTTTAGGTGTTTTTTTAAGAGACTCACACAGAAAACTAATAGAGAGAAAACCTTAACACTTTTCTTAGTTACTCAAATGGGTAACTTAACAAAACATGCAAGAAGTAAGCTTTACATCCCGTGTTTGGCTAAGTCAATTTGTCACCCGGGCACCTAGAACACGTACAATACATGTTTGCCCTTCTAGGTAGGCGGACGGGCTCTGACCGGATGCCCTGGCCTTTAGCCTGAGTTCTCAGTCCCTGGTTCCTCTCAACCCTGAGCACGTTCAAACATGTCTCGAATATATCTCAATCTCGATCCAAGCTTCAAATTTTGCAAGAATGTGGAGCCACGAATAATTCAACTAGGCTGGCGTAGCTTCAGCATCTTATTGTTTTTGTCTCTAATCCAAGAAGGTGCAGCAATGTGACGCAAAGAGACAATTATAGGTGGTGTGAACATAATGGTTAAAATTTGGTGCAATGACAATGCAGCCACATTTAGTTTGGTTTGTCGAAATTTTTGTTTTTTCCCTTTTCATTTCCTTGTAGAAAATGCCACAAACCTCTTCGTGAAGACCAATCAGAGAACAAAATAAGAAAAAGAAAATAATTGTAAGTTAAACAAATCCCTTGGAATAGAGAATATCCTCGAGATATTTTTAGTTACACTGTCGTTTCAAAATGCACCACATAACAAAGATGAACTATAATGTCTGAGTTTGAACTTTAAAACTCGAATAATTGGACTTTGCCCGACCTAAGTGAAGTCATCCACGTGATATGCGCTTAGGATATTGCTATCTGTCTGGATGTTTTTCTTGGTTTAATCACAAAAGACAATCAACTGTCCTCTTTTAGAAAGTTGCTGTATTAAATTGGAGTAACCACCGACTAACCAATGGGGTCTCCACCTTAAAAGAACCCTACCAACACGGCCTTGCTGGAATCACTTGAATTTACATTGGCAAGAATCAAAGTTGGGCTTGATTACTGAGCAGATGCTCCAAGGATGTTTTTGATGAATTCATGTGAAGAGGTTTTGGTTCGGACTATCATTTGTTTTTGGGATAAGAGCACTAGTGTCATAGCTTTCCTTCGGCACTCATTTGAGCGCCACAATTTTTCAATTGATCACTTGAGTGCCATGAGTTTTATACGACGTTCACTTGAGTCCCACAACTTTTCAATCAATTACTTGAGTGTCACAATTTTTAACAAACGTTCACCACAATTGATTAATCGAAAAGTTATGATACTATTATGACACTCAAGTGAACTTCGTATTAAAGGTATGACACTTGTGGTGTCTTTTTTCCAATTTCTATTTAGTTTGCTTTCTGCAAATTTCCAACTCATCCCTTAGAACGAGAGCCAGGATCAGCTATTGGAGAGGTGGTAGGTGGAACTCGAGCATTCGGCATTTTTCTATAATGTGGAAGTGAGGAAGTACACTTTACATAGGTAAATCCCGAGTCCACGAAATAGCTCCAATGGTCACATCAACCGGGTAAAACAAGTTAGAACCAGGGTGATATGAAATATTTGCACTTGATGGTGTAGGGGTTCGAATTTATGTAGAGCAGCTAATCAGTGCAAATGCATGCAATTATATGACCAAATTTTCACTCTTCAAAGTAACAAAATGATCAAATGTGCTGCACAAAACAGCTTTTGTTTCACTTGGTTTTCACTACTTTGTACTTGGAAGCATAGTCATCATTACACCAATCAGTTCCTATCATGCCCAGGAAAAAACTTGCCTAGAGTCGTTTGTAATTAACTAGTGAGACAGTAGTCTTAAGATCACGTGGGTCTGAACTAAATTAGGTTGACCCGGCCTAGGGGTACTTGTTACACTTATTAATCATCCTATTGGGTGTCTAGGAAACATGCATTATCATGCTTGAGATGGAATGTTTCAATCTTGAATGGCATCTTTCCATGAATGACAGAATGCAAGCTACATGAAGATGCTTCAATGGTAAAAGAACAATGCTTTGCTTACCGTTTTAGATACCAATTTAAATAGTCAACTTTGAGGTTCCCCAGCACACTTAGTTCTCGGATAGTCAGGTCGTGCCAAGAATTCCGGAATCGAGTCGCCCTACGCTTCGGAAAGAGTGGTGGACAGGAGAGCTTCCCTGTCCATGGGATTGGCTACTGAAAATTAACATATTAAAAAGGTCATCGATGTAAGACTAATTAGGCCCACTTAAACAATGATCAAGCTGTGAATAATTTAAATGTTTGTCTTGAAGGATATGTGGTTTGTTTGTTTCTAGATGGATGAGTGCTCGTTTGAACATTAAGTACTTCACTCGTAGTACTCATCTTAGACAGGTGTTAATCACCAATGGTCTCTCAAAGCTGGTGTATATATATAGGAGTCTCTGAACTCAATCAGGCCAAGAATAGGTCAGTTTCTCCAGATAGCTTGTTCCGTTCGTTGTCTCCACTCGTTTCCTTATCATGGAACCTGAACCATTCAACCTCCCCATTGATGAACTTGTCTCGATCGAAAACTTCTATCAATCCTATTCAGAAAACTCATTTTCTCTGCTACCAGACTCTCCCTCCAACTTCAACCCGGAAAGACTGCTCCAGATTGAGTCGGAAATCACCCAGCTGTTGGACTTCGACATTGCGATTGCATCACTGCCAGAGGCACAAGACTCCATGGAAGTTCTTGAAACCGGCCTCATAAAAGTTCTCGAAACCGGCGTCATGGAAGTTGACCCGCTTTCGGACATTATTTTTCAAGGTCAAGAAGAAGCGAATGAGGAAGATTCATTGGGTGAAGAACATTCCCTTTTGAGGGTAATCCAAGAAGAGTTGATGGAAGAAAGCAGCCTGACTGATCTTTTACTGATGGGAGCTGAAGCTGTCGAATCGCAGAACTGGCCTGTGGTTTCTGCAATCATCTCCAAACTGAATGAGAATCTATTCAATCAAGAAAATGGGAACAACCCATTTAACAGATTGGCCTTGTTTTTCACCCAAGGCCTTCACTGGAAGAGCATCATCAGTCCTCTCGAAATGCCACCACGGACTTTCTCAAGGGGGCCAAACACCATCTCCGCCATTCAGATGATTCAAGAGCTCTCCCCGTACATCAAGTTCGCACACTTCACAGCCAACCAGGCGATCCTTGAGGCGACCCTGGCAGACCGGGATGTCCATGTCATTGACTTCGACATCATGGAGGGGATCCAATGGCCGCCCTTGATGGTCGACCTTGCAATACGCGATGACGCCTCGCTGTGGATCACTGCGATTGTCACTGACCCGGAAACCGAAGCTTCAATTCGACAGACCGGAAGGAGGCTCAAGGAGTTTGCGGACTCAATCGACCTGAGGTTCACATTCGATCAGCTCCCAATCCAGGAAGAAGAGGACTTCAGGACTATCCACCAAGTAGGTCACACGGTGATAGCAAATTGCATGATTAACCAACTGCACATGCCTAGCAAGAGCCTCTCAATGGTGAGGACATTCTTGGGAGGCATGACAACATTGTCACCAAAGATTGTTGTCCTAGTGGAAGAAGAGCTGCTGAATTTTGCCAAGGCCTCATCTTCCTTGTCCTTTGTGGAGTTCTTCTGCGAGGCACTCCATCACTACATGGCGCTCTCTGACTCACTAGTGATGGGGAGCAGCTTCACAGGTGGGTATGAGATGTGCCTCAAAGTGATAGAGCAAGAGGTGTTGGGGAACAGGATTTTGGACAGTGTGAGGCAGTTTCCGTGCGAGGAATTGGAGAGGAAGCTGTGGAGAGATGGGCTTTGCCTAAAGGGGTTCAGGCCTGTGCCTCTGAGCTCAAGCAATGTGGCTCAAGCCAAGTACTTGGTGAGCGTCTTTAGTGGGGAGTATCGGGTGCAATATGAGAAGTTTAGGTTGGCTCTGTGCTGGAAATCTAGGCCACTGACAACAGCTTCCATTTGGGCTCCAATTTCAAGAGCTGTTTAAGAGACAGTGACCCACTCGAGAGCTTAATCTTAATCATTTGCATGTTGTCTTTGAGCTACTTGTGAGGAGTTTGTACATTGTGATGTGCTTCTTGATGGGTTTAATGATTTAAACTTGGGTCCTCCCTCTTTCCACATGTGTAAAGTTTCATATTTCTAGGGATTTATAAAAGACGCAAGTTCACGTTGATTTAAGACCAACCATCGACGACTCTAATGGTGAGAACGAGTCTGATTCAACTCGAGAACCGAACCAAACTGGTCTACACTGACCGGTTCAAGGCTGATACCATCAATTCTACGCAGAATCTAGTTTTCTGGGCCTCTTTTAGGGGAAAACATTATTTTTACACCTATCGAAAATCGAATAATAATCTTGATCATGAATAAGCAATGTCATAATCACTTAATGGAAATATATTTTTTAGTGAATGATGCAAATTTTATATTTTATTATATAAGAATTTGAGTTTTTTACACAAAACAAATGGTGGGCTGATTCTCGAGTACAAATGAAACAGACCGGTTATATTCCCGGTTCCAAAATTTAGAATCGAAAGTTACAGGGTCCATTCTCGAATCTAAGTCAAGAGTCAACTCATCTGGGAACTGATCACTCCCATCGAATTGGTACCATGTGACCTAACCCTTGCTCAAAAAAATATTTCATATGCTTGGTCATTTTTTTTTTTGGTAACCGAGGTGTCTGGCCTGCCACTGCGCGCACCTCGACTATTCCTCGTGAGACTAAGACAAAGAACCCACCGCCATGGCCCCCACTTAAATCACAAGTGCTTAGCTGGGGAATCGAACCTAGGACCAGTGCGCCTAACCACACAATCTCAAGTACGCCCTAATCAACTGAGCTACCCATGGTGGGTCTTGGTCATTGATTTGTGCGTTTCACAAAAAATACACAATCTCGAGCCTGTTTGCCAAGACTGGGCAAAAGTGAATAGCATTTTTGTTTTTCCTAATAAAATTTATATATAGCTTAATATTTCAGTATTATGGAAATTACAGATATTATGAATTTAAGAAAAAGGTTCCAATGTGTATATGTATAAGATGTTTAAATTAAGTAAGAAAAAAAAGAGTAAGCATGTACAATTTGACTATTTTCTGTAAAAGGGAGAAAAAAAAATGTCATCTTTATCTAAACAATCGAGCACTTCTCTCGGACCTTGATGGAACCTGAAGCAGCGACCGTGAACCTCTCCGAAGTGATCGCGGTGGGCGACTACGTCCTGTCGTCGAAGCTCGGTGAAGGGTCTTTCTCGACGGTGTGGAAGGCGGTGCGCAGAGCCGGCGGCGAGGTGGTGGCGGTGAAGCAAGTCCACCTCTCGAAGCTTAATGGGCATCTCAGGAGCTGCTTGGACTGCGAGCTCGATTTCCTGTCCTCCGTCGATCATCCCAACATCATTCGCCTTCTTCATGTGTTTCAGGTTGATCACTTCGGTCTCTACGTCGATGCCCAGCTCTTATTAACTCGTGGGTCATAGTCTTATGGGGGGTCGTGTGATTTCTTGTCCTCCGTCGATCACCCCAACACCTTTCGCCTTCTTCATGTGTCTCAGGTTGATTACTTCGGTCTTACGTAGATACCCAGCTCTTATTAACTCGTGGGTCATAGTCTTATGGACGGTCGTGTGATTTATGTTGCTCTGTCTTGGTTAGTTTTGTAGGAATTGGAAAGCTGCTGTGGGAGTTAATGAAATTTTTTAGGCACCCATTATCATCTTCATTTGTAGTAAATACGGATCAAAGATGTAGCTTTTGCATTTTAAACGGCAGCTGTATGTGCTTTACATTCCGATTTAGGGTGGGACTTTGTAATGTATCTTCGACTGGTGTAGTAGATAAAATTTGTGTATGCAATCATTTCTGGTGAGGATTTCATGGGATTGAAATTGGTGTGGTGTTCATCATCAGGCCAATGGTTGCGTATACATGGTCCTGGAGTTTTGTGCCGGTGGAGATTTAGCGTCTTATGTCCGACTGCATGGGCCAGTTCGGGAAGAAAGCGCGAGAAGATTCATGCAGCAGCTGGGTATTCCCTCTGTTTCATTCGTATATTGTGCAAGTGTTGCTTTCTTCGAATCGGTTACTGACTTTGCTTATTTGGAAAACATGTAGGAGCTGCCTTGGAAATACTGCACTCCTACCACATAGTTCATAGGGACTTGAAACCGCAGGTATGAGATTATTTTCCTTTGTAAATAGGCAGGTCATGCACTTTTGCATATGTGCCTCGCTTTGAAGGTTTACATTGTTGAGGCCTATTTTATCATCAAGATTGATTGAGTCTCAGCAAATTTTTACTGCATAAGACATCCTATCTAATGGCTGTCGAGACTGGCTTAACTAATGAGAATTATTAGGCTCACCAATTAGATCAACTCAACGATGATCCCTTCCATGGGTACTTTCATAGACTGGTTACTTTTAGTTGCACTTACCTTCTAAACATTTCAACATTCCAAGTGATCATTGGAATAATTAGGCAAATATTCAGCATGAAGCTAAATGCCTCATTGTTGATTGTGTTTTTTATTTACTCTAATTGTTGCTTATATGCATATGGATAACCTTGTTTTGTGAAGACTGCTGCTCAGAGGGAGAGTTCAGTGCTCAATTGATACATTGAAATATGTTCTGACTGATTTCTGGTTGTTTTGCTGGTTGTGTATTCTTTTTTCCCCTGTTCAATAATTTAGCATGTGAAGCAGTGTATATAGCACTCTGCTTCTAATCAATAACTTCAGACACAACTATGTTTTTTTTCTCTCGATGCTAGTTTTTGAGAGTTTAAGTTGCGGACATGTCATTGTTTAAACTTCAAATGAGCTTATCTCTGCTCTTCCTTTTTCGTCACCGCATGTGCAGAACATCTTGCTATCTGGTTCTGAAGAGGATAAAGTGCTCAAGGTAGCTGATTTTGGTCTCTCAAGGTATACGCAAATGTACTAGAAATTTTATAGAATTCAATTTGGCAATTGCTTGCATGTTTGAGGTGAAATTTTGAGATTTATTGGTATCCTTGGAACAGAACTTTACAACCCGGTTATTCTGCTGATACTGTATGTGGGTCTCCATTATACATGGCCCCTGAAGTTCTTCTATTCAAAAAGTATGATGAAAAGGTATGAGATTCCTGTGTCAATCCATAATCGAACCTGGAATGAGATTTGCATTATCCAAAGGTCATGGCCAAGAATCAAAATCCTGGCCTTGGTTGGGGTGGCAATGGTGGTCTCCATCTAGACCAGTAGGATGTACACAAAATTCAGGAAAAAGAAATGGAAACAGACAAGAAGAAAGAATTTAGGCTGAATGATTTGCTGCAGGTGGATATGTGGAGTATCGGTGCCATTCTTTTTGAGCTTCTCAATGGTTGTCCACCATTTTGTGGGCGGACTAATGTTCAGGTAGGATTATCTCCTCAAGCAACAGCTTGTTTAAGCTTGTTGAACCCGGTCATAAAAGTTCCCTTAATTTGTTTGTTTCTCTTCTCTGCAGCTTCTGCGGAGCATCAAGTCATCTAAAAGTCTTCCATTTTCTCACCATGTGCTTCCTGAATTGCATCCTGACTGCATTGACATGTGTTCCAGGCTTCTCTCTGTTAATCCAGGTTTAGTATCTGCCTTGTCTCAGCTTCATTTGAAATGAGTTGTAATATTAATTCTTCGATATGCATTATTGCAGTGAACCGCCTGTCCTTTGAAGAGTTTTACCGGCACAGATTTTTGAGAAAAAGATCGATTGTGTAAAAAATAAAAGCTGTGTTTCAGTGGTAGTACTACCAATTTTCACTCATGGTGATATCCCATGTTGGAGGTTAGCATCTTGAAAACCATCTGATCAACTGCAAGAAAACATCCTCTTCCAGTAATTCAGCTTTCCATCAATATGCTTCATTAGAGTACTAAGCAATCTTGTATCATCATCATCATAATTTATTGGCAACTGTTTCCAGTTCCAGCCCTAGAGTGGTACATTAATCAGGCTATCTCAGTAATTTTTTTCTATACGTGTCATATTTTCTCTTATAATAGCTCCATCAACCGTATCGCTCATGCATCTGGTGTGATCTCCAATTTTCAGAATTAGTGGATCCTTGGCATGCAATGGCTCCTGTACAATCACTGAAGTACTGATGGTTGGGAGATTTGGAATCTTTTGTAGCCAAATCTGTTATTTCATCACATGTTGTAAAGGTGATTGAATGTCAATATCAATGTTTATAATTGTTATAGAACTAGCCATAAGGCCTGTGCTATGCACGGCAGAGAAACTACATTTTTCGATTGAAGTGCATAACAGATTTTTTTGAAAGAGCATAGGATTTATCTAAGCTAAAACATCAAAAAAATTTGATATCATATTTGTATAATATAGAGGAAGCAAATCAAATTATTTTGGAGATAGATAAATTAGGGAAGCTCTATAGAATATGTAGTCCGTCCAATTGCTTCATGAAGCTAACATAACTAGATTAACTTGAAACAATAACTTCAAGATTTGTTCAAGATTATTTTGTAATCTTTCGCTCTTGTGTTTTGTTCTATGTAATTCTATCCAAATAAGATGAAATTAACGGATGATGATGCAAAAGAAAATGTGATTATATCACAAGATTATTGGATCATATATTAACAAATTAAATAGTTATAGACTTTTTAGATTATTATTGGCGAAAGTTATGTGAGGTGGAAAGGCATCCATATATTAGACAAAGTGCTCTTCCTTGACAATTAGTTATCATTCAAGATGAAAAAGAGAAAATAATAAAAAGGCAATAGCGAAGAGAGGTGAGGTGGCAACCATCTAGTGGGCCAAGTCCGATCCTCCATAGGGCCTCCTTGGAGCACCAAAATACTATAATGGTATTGACTGTATTCAAAATGGAATTCGTTCGTATTCAGGTTGATTTTGGATTATTCAGGGGAAGTAGATCTTATTGCCAATCTGTAGCTTGAGAAAAAAATTCCTGTCCTAACGTATCACTGTTACTCTGAGAGATTTGGACAGAACCGTAGACACTGTAGATTGGGAACTAAAAGAGGAACTTCAATACCTCACAACATATGTCTATGATGCCCTGAACCATAGGCTCGAGAGGACAAAACCAGGCTGTCCGGTAGCTTGAAACAAAGAACATTGCAGCTCGGGCATCTGATTTCACAATATCTTTTCAAAATTCTCAATGCCGAACTAACAGCCTCAACCAATTGCTCCCGTCTCAGTGTCCGACGAATCACCGTTGGTGTTTAGCTATCTAACTTGCATTTGCTTGATCATTCCATTTTACTTCCGAACAAGCAGCAAGGTCAGCCTCTTTAGCATAACCTTTGTGCTTGACAAAGGCTTGACTCGGGACGAGAACTGGTGTCTCTGAGGATTCTCGCATCTCTCTCTGAGCATTCAGTCTGTTCAGTCTGTTCTCAGTTTGAAAACATGTGTTGCCTTTGAACATGGCATCGGACGAGTCGTGATGGAGATTGAAGCAAAGCGCTGAGGCTATTGGCGAGTCAATCCTGGATGCGATGGACAAGCCGTGCCTAGACTCAGTTGTCGGTCACTGTTTGTTGCGTGCAATTGGGTTTTAGGTGTTTAGGTGTTCAGGTGTTCTCTATCGAAGCATTCATTGCAGTATGACGGGCATTTGCAAACGCTTGATGGTGTTAATGTTGACAACGGCGACTGAGTAGAATCGCGGTAAGGAATAGTATAGACACCTACTTTTTAATTGCCCAATTAAATTGCACAAAATTTAGGAGTTGATTTTCTTTAATTCCTAAAATAAAAAAATATTTTTATCTAATTGCATTGCATATAGACATTAGGCACATTTTGCATTAATAGAGCCTATTGAAGCATATTTTCTTATTAAATTTAAAAAATTAAAAAAATTAAAAAAATCGGGTCGGGCCGGGTCAACCCGATTCTTTCCTTTTTTCCCCTCGCGTGGGCCCAACCCGATTCCTTTTCTCCTCTCCCTCACGCGCGAGCTAGGCTCGGCCTAGCCCGCTTCACCTTTCCCCCCCATGGCCAGCCTTTCCTCCTCTCTCCTCTGTTCTCCCTTGCCCCGACCGGCCGCCTGGGACGACGCGGATTATGTGCTCCACCGCGCAACCTTGGCCACCAAAGTCGTGGCACAGGCTAGGCCAGTGCAGGGCCATCAAGGCGATGACTTCCGGGGCAAAGTAGGTGGCCCGCATCGGCTATATAAGTGGGCGAGGAAGAGAGAGAAACTGTCAGCCCCTTTGAGCAAAAACAGAGAGAGAAAGAGAGAGAGATTGAGAGAGAATATGAGAGAAATAGAGAGGAAGAGAGGAGGCTTGGAGTGTTTGTAGGTCCCAGCAGCTCCGCTGTCGCTTGCGGATTAGCCAAAAACCCCCCAGGCGAGCCTCCAACCGGTAAGTTCTCCTGGTCCCGTTCCCCCTTGTTTTCTCCTGTTTTGGTTCATCGGTTGGCCGGGACTCGAGCCGGTTGTTTCGCGCGAATCGCAGCCTATACTGTTACTCCCTACAGGCCATACGTCGTCGCCGAAGGTAACTATAAGTTGCCGGAGGACGCCAGAACCCCGAAACAAGTCAAAAACTCCCGTTTTTAGTTGTGCACACCAGGTATTTGATGAAATGCCTCAGTGAGGCCGAATTGATTTTGGTTGCCGGCCGGCAAGTAGGTGGTCGGACGGCGAGCTAGGTGGCTGAGGAGGCTCGGTGGTGGTCCCTGGAGGTGGTATCTAGGCCGGAGCCGGCCTGGATCGGCCGAAGAGAGGCCGATTCTCACTCGGCCAGCGTCCCCGCGTGCTTGTGCATGCGGGATCCGACCTGACCTGGTTCATGACCCAAGTCAATGACCCGAGTTGACCCCTTGACCCGGTTCAGATCCGAAGATCCGACCCGAGTTGACCCCCTGACCTAGTTCGGATCCAAAGATCCGACCTGGATCAACTCTTTAGGTAGGATCCGTTGACCCGGGGTCGGATTTTGACCCGACCCGGTTTAATATTATATTAATATTTTATTAAAAAATAGTATTTTTTAAAAAATAAAAATATAAAAAAATTTCGTTTTTTAAATTTTCTTTTAAAATTAGGAAATATTTTAGCAATTAGTATTTTTGAATATTTTTTTAAATTAGGTGAATTATTTGATTAATAATCATGTTTAAATTGAATAAGCCTATAGAGTTATACAGTAAGATTTTGCATGTTATCTTTACTACTGTTGTATTATTATTATGCATGTTGTTTCTAATTAGAATATAATTACATAAATTGTCATGTTTTGAATGTTATCGCCTTAGTTACGGTTAGAACTTTAGGCTGCATATCTATCTTGACTGCTAATCGTAATGATTGTGCACTTGCTTGATCACCTCACATGTTAGGAGAAAGGTCCTAAAATCAATTCAAATTGCCTGACAAATTTTTTCTGAAATGAACAGGGTAAAAATGTACTAAAAGGGCATTAGTTACCCAACTAGTGTAACCAAGTTCCCGAACTCATGTAGGCTGTGTTCGTTTGCGGAAAAATATTTTTCCGGAAAATGTTTTCCGCGTTTTCCGGTGATCGGGGGCGGAAAATGTTTTCCTAGGGAAAACATTTTCCTTCCCCACCCCCAAATCCTTCATTGTTTTGAGGAAAATGATTTCCTCTTTTCACAAAGAGGAAATCATTTTCCCCAAATTGAAGGTAAAATTGCCCATGGGAGGGAAAATATTTTCCGTGGGAGGAAGTTGATCGCCGGTCACCACCGTTGGCCGCCGGTCAGCGGCCGCCCGCCGCCGCCGCCGCCGCCGCCGGTCGCCGGCCGCCCGCCCAGCCACCGCCCGGTCGCCCGCCGCCACCGCTCGCCGGCCGCCGCCGCCCAGCTGCCGCCGCCGATCGCCGCCGCCGCCGGCCGCCCGACCTCCGCCGGTCGCCGCCGCCGCCGATCGCCGGTGAAAAATATTTTTCGAAACTTTTTCATATTGGTAGCCGAACACCGGAAAATTATGTTCCGGGAAAACATTTTCCAGAAAAATGACTTCCGGGAAAATATTTTCCAAAAGGAGAATATTTTCCGCCAAACGAACGGAGCCTTAATCTCTAATTCGTAAGAGTAGGGTGATTCTCCCGTCACTTTACTTGGGTGTCTAATCGACGCACCCCAAGCCGATTAATGGCGACTCCTTGATAAAAATCACTTGCAGGTTAAAAACCTAGACTTAACGCGTATCAAGCGAAACCCCCTTTTTATGTTCAAAAGCCGGAGGTCGGTCGCAACAAATCGGCAATTCGACTTGAACGGATGAAAGCACACTAATAAAACTGAAACAAAAGTCACTTGCAGAACTAGTCATCTCCTGCGCAAACTCCATCTCCCAAAAGTTCGCGCAACGGTCAGCGCTATCCAATGCAATCATCTTCATTGCGTACAGCGTGTCGCTTCTCCGTTCCATGAAACACCCCGCTGCAGAATTCGCCGCGATTCAACGAACATCACTCCTATTTCTGAAGTATTGGTTTGTATTCGCTGCAGAAATTTCAAATTTGTTTCCGTTGGTCAAATGGACTCGTTCAGCAACCAGCATATCACGGCAAGTGAATAGACATGCAAGAATTTGAATGGAAGTTAGCCCTAGCGAGACCTGCCAAGTAAGACCATCCATACAAGTCAATTTCAGTCTATTTACCTTGTCATAATCACACTCTTTCGGTGCCGTTCTTTAATCTGTCTGAATTGACTCGGACTACTTTGTCAAATTCTCGAACAAACCCGTTCTTCCAACTAAAAAAGAAGAACAGTCTTTGAAGATTGGTCTAAATAATTTATTTTCACTACTTTCAATCTTTCTCCATCGCCACCAGCTGTCCTGCAGATTATATTATGGGGTAATGACACCGTAAGTGTCCGAACTTTTACCCGTTTTACAATCAAGTATCTAAGAAATAACCAGGAACAATGGAAAAGAGATGTGTAAAATACTTGAAAGCTAAGTTTTGATGTTGGAACAAATGGAGCATGTTCAAACACCAATTCAGGTTTGTAAACAAATTTTGTGAAGACTGAAGAGAATGAAACGATAGTCGAATGAAGCATGCACTCTGAGACGATAACCCTTGTTCACCACCACTGGAGTCGGTTTCATTCTGTCTACAAATCGGGCATGTGACATCGATTAACCGTATAGCATGAGCAAGCGACCGATGTTAGTACAAACACAGATAAATTATCATCTGTGATTTATTTTAATGAACAAAACTAATTTGTACATATGTTGGTCCAATCCCAGAAGGACTACTAGATAGGAGTTATTGATTCCCCAGCATTATGTTCGTCAATCTGTTAAGTATTCAAACAAAACTTCTGTCGGTACACATGGAAGATGAAGGAATAGGAGGCATCGGGATTTGGGCACTTCCTTCCAACATCAATAAAACTCTCTTCACGGTAGGACGGAGCGTCGGGTCATCCGAGATGCACCAGAGCGCGACCTTGATAGCAGCCTTCAATTCATCCTCATCAACCTTCTCGTCACCGGTCAATTTCCCGATCTCACCATTCCAAAAGCATTCACAAACCCATTCTTCCAAGATGGCCTCACTCTCTGGAAAGTTCAATTCCACGCTCCTCCGGCAACAGATGATCTCCAACAACATGATCCCGAAGCTGTAAACGTCTGCTTTCACCGTCACAGGCTGGTTCCGGTGCCACTCGGGCGCCACATAACCTCTTGTCCCACGAATCCCGGTAAAAGTTCTGGTTTGGTCTGCGTTTAGTAGCTTAGCAAGTCCAAAATCCGAAATCTTGGCACGGTTGTTGTCCATGAGTATGTTCTGTGGCTTTAAGTCGCAGTGGATAATTTGTGTCTCGCACTCTTCGTGCAGATATAACACTCCTCGGGCTATATCCCGTGCTATCTCCATTCTTTCGTCCCAAAAGGGCCGGCTTTCAGGACTATTGAAGATTACGTTTGCAAGCGATCCATTGCTCATGTACTCGTACACCAAAAGCCTATTCGTTCCTTCCATACAATACCCAAGGAGGCGGACTAGGTTTCGATGGTGGGTTCGACCGATGACTTCAACCTCAGTCTGAAACTCTCTTTCGCCTTCAGCCAAGAACTTATCGAGTCTTTTGACAGCAACCATCTTCTCGCCAATCACCCCTTTATAAACTGTTCCAAATGCTCCCCTACCTATCTGTTCCTTGAAACCATCAGTGACTAACTCGAGTTCTGCATAAGTGAACGATCGAGGTGCCGGATCTTTTGCGAAACCAACCTCCATATTATTGCGGATCCTTCGGTACATCCATACGTTACTTTTGCATAGTATAACTACAGAAATAGCCATCATAACAAATCCAAAAGCAAGGAGCGAAAGGCTAAGAAATAGTATGTCCATTCGGGTTATTTCCTTCTTGTTTTGATTAGCGTTGACGGGTTTCGCGATGCCTACCTTGATCAGCGCGCTGGTCGCATCAGTTATCAATATTCTTCCATATCTCAATGGAAGCCTTTGTTTCCTGCAATTCCCACCATTGTAGAGTGCAGCCTCGCAGTTACAGTCCTCCAAACAGGCCTGTTTGCACCCATCTTTATCTGTCGACGAAACGACCGAATACGAATCATCTTCCCAAAGGGTATTATCAACAGCTTGGATGATGTAACTCGCACTCGCATCTCCTGTTTTGCAAGTCTCGGCGGTGAAATTCCTCTCACAACCTGCTGCCCAATTTCCTGGCTCAACAAAATCAAATCCGGGAAGACATCTGCAATTAGCTTGTTGGTCGTTTTTTACACAAAAACCATTTAGGCCACATAAACCCTTCGGATCACATTCATCCTTTGTAGACGACCATACGACCGACCAATTTCCCTTTTGATTCAAATCATATGAATATAATCTCATCAAACCATCAGAGTCAATCCTAAAGTTATAAATCGTGCTCTTCGTAGGTAATCCTCCAGGCGTCATATTCCATATGACATAGCCCGTGGTGTTGAGCAAGAACAAATGACCATCAACATCAAAGTTGAGCGAGACATTGTCTCCCGCTTTGCCTGTCCAAGATGTGAAATAAGAATACGGAGCAGTATCCGGAGTGTTCACTGGATACTGAATCAGATTCCCATCATTTTGCATCTTGAGACGGAAAAGCCCGGTCGAGTGGTTCATTGCCGAGATGCTAGAGATTATCTGTTGGCCTGCCAAGAGGCGCTGGGTCGGCAAAAGGGTATCTGTCGGGTAGTCAAAGCTCTCCCATAACACACTTCCTTTAGGATCGTACAGCACAAAATTGCCCGAATCAAGCATAGAAGCAGAATAGGCCAAACCAGCGACCGACGTAATGGAAGTTTCTTGACCTTGCGAGGATCGCAGTATGAGGCGCCCGTCATTGGTGAAGAGCAAGGTGGCACCAGCGGAAACGGGCGGATCGTCCCGGTTCGCAGTCCAGATGACAGTTCTCGGCGGGATCCCGGCGGCGAAAACTCCAACGGCGTAGCCTTGGCCTTGAGGGTAGAATCCAAAGCCATAGAGTCCTGAAGGTGAGAGCCAAGAAGAGGAGTTAGAGGTTGGACCTAGAGAAGAACCTAGCGTTATGTTTGATCTTGTTTCTTGAGCTTTTGCAAGAGAAGCAGAAGCTAAAAGAAAGAGAACACAAACGATAGATGCCATGTTGAGAAGATGGAGGCTCGGAATTGCTTAGTTATATTAGAGAATATGTAATGTTTGATCTTCTTGGAATCATTCAAGGTCCCTTAGCACCAGTCCCTTTCTCAGCAATTTAATGTTGAACAGATGAGTCAAAATGTTGAACCAATTGTGAAGATGCTTTTCTTGGTTGTTTCAATGAAGAAGAGTAACCCTTCAATCTAAGGTTTGATTATTGCGTTCTTGATTGGTTGCATAGGAAAAATTTCCTTTAAGAACCTCTTAATCAAAAGATATATTGAGTGAGAGCATAGTCCTCCAAGCACCTTCTGCGGGCTTAGTTCCCAATTCATATGTTGTGTTACGGCGAAGGGGAATTCATGTTTTTGCTTATGTTTGATCACTGTGCATTGCTAGATTTACGTCGGTCAAAGTGGGAAGTTAAGATCATCTTGGACCAATTCAAGCATTGGTTAGCAGCCGAGGACTTGACTGGATTGGTTTTAAACATCTTTGAATACTTTTTTCCGACATAAGACACGTGATAGGTTCTCTAGGGTCTCCTCTAGATATATTGTTTGAATAGTAGAGCCTTCTTTCAATCAAGGACTTGACTATCATTTTTACAAGTTGTGATTTGGGGAAGTTTCCGCTTTGATGTGTTACTTTTGAAAATTCTCACACGTCTTCGATATCTCGTACCCCGCGATGGGGCACTACAAAGAATTACGGTTAATTTTTAAGCACCTTTTAATCAGAAATTTTATCAAGGGAGAGCTTAGACCTCCTGCCACCGTGCCGGCTTTGACTATACCTCCGTTCTAGCATGAGATCTCGCTGCCGCCGCCAACTTAATTACCCTCATATATGCTGTTCTTGCAAATCAATGAAACATCGGCATTTTATTATCCAATAAACAATTTTGCAGCACATGTCCTAGTCAAGACGTTCTTAAACTCACCCTCAAATTGGTTAGCTTGATGGTTAAGGACCGGCATTACCTTTCCACTGCACGTGCAACAATACTTGATACACAAGTCAAGTTTGATTCCTCATTTTACCGTGTGCTTTCGTGTTGGACCCGTTCATATGAATTTCTTGAGTTCATACGGTTAGTGAGGCATTTCAAGATCTCGAGATTTGATTGCTTAAAATGGACTTATTTTCATTAATTAGAATAAAATGTGTTGATAAAAACTTACCAAAGGGATCCAATTCAACAAGCGCTGCAACCTATCCTATGTTGGGCCTGCAGTCACATCATTTCAGGTGTTAGCTCTGGAGATGTTGAAGGAATGGAATAAGGGCAGCTTAAAAGCTTGACTTTCTTCTTTCTAGCATGACTGCTTTCTTTGCTAGATGGGATCGATCCCAGACCTAGCCTGGAGTTCGCTGTGTAATTTCAACAATGCCTTTCGAAGCCGAAATGGCTATAGCTGCATCTTTCGAGAAACTAAATAATAGGTGTCATGCCGATGACTAGGAGAAGGTATCTTATGGCTTAGGGAAGGGCAATCGTATGAATATGTAAGATACAAGATTTTAAGTCCTAGCAGGAAAGGTCTTTCCCCATCTCCTCCGGCAAAAAGGGCTCGAACAAGGGTTTCCAAATAGCGTACACGGGTTATCTCTTCTAGCCACAAACAAGAGACTTTCTAACACTAGAAACCATAAACCGGAATTCCTATCATAAACTCTTTCTTTTTTCTTGCATTCATGTGTACAAGAGCTAATAGTAGATGCTATCACACATACAATCATACTCAATTAGATGGAATAGTTTGATCTTAAAGGGGATCTTCTATAGTTCGATTCTTTTTTCGAACCAGTCGAGAACGATACCAATGAACAATTTCTTATTTTTTTCGGCAAAATGATTAGAAAAAGATCTCACTCCTAAGCAAGCATTCGCAATTCAATTCAGTCATGCGAATATAACGCTTAGCAGCAATTAAGATGGCAGTTGAGGTGATAAATGTCGTAATGAGAAAGAGAAAGAAGTAGGGTTGAGCGAGAGAGATGGAACAGTTCTGGCAAGGGCATTATTGCCCTGATAGCAAGAGAGAAGAGGTACTGCGTTTTGCTCGGGGCTGTTCACTTTCACTTGGTGGCCTAGTATCTTGAAACTTCTTTGCTTGCGAGGGCAGGAGTGGAAACGTCTGAGAGAGCGCTTCGCGGAGAAGCCAAAGTTTTATCTCTACCACGTACTTATACCAGCATATTTCCACTTTTTCACTAAACGCAAAGAAGAAAGGTTTAATATAAAGATAAATGTGTCAGGGCTATTTTGAAAGGTTTAAAGAAGGGTGTAACATAAAGAAAGGTTTTAAGTAGCTCTGGCCATTTTGAAAATTCATGCAAAAAGATTGATGCTTTGAGCTCAATGTCAAACTCAAATTCCTTCTATATCCATTCTTGTCAAACCTTGAGAAACAAAACAACTTGAATCTAGTCCGTCTTTCGATTGCTGACTTATAAATATAGATAGAACCCGTATTTATATTTGGTGAACGAGTTTGGGTTTGATTTGGCTTAGATAATTTGGGCCAAACTTAGCTATAACGAGAGATGGGCTTTGAGATTCATGTGGATATATAGGCTTCAGTTGGGTAAGTTTCGAAATTGGGCTTTGGGAATATATAGTTAGGAAAGGCTGGAAGTAATAAAGCCCAAATTTGAGTCCAATTTGACCAAAACCCGTGGAACCATATTGGACCATATTCGGATTGGGCTTAACAGCCCAGTCTGAGTCCTCTCTTATCAGAACAATAATAAATAAATAAATAAAATACAAAAAAATAGAAAATGGTTAAAAAATAGTCCTTGATTAGGTTGTTAGATTTTAGCAGTAGAATTAGTTTAGTTTCATTTAGATAATACACATGGTTTAGGAAAATTCATGATTTTTTGTGGTTTATAAATAAGAAAATTAGTTTCTTTAGGAAATTGGATTTAAATTGAACTAAGCTCATGGAGTTTCTATCCTGGGGTTTAATAACAAGGTCATGTCAATTCTTTACCCGACTCATATTGGGTTACCTTACTGCACTTTACCTTTTTACTTGCTCATAATTACTTTCTTAGAGCAATTGAATGTGATTCTTTTATATTGTTTTCCTATGTTGTGATTTGTTTGCTTTAGCTAAATGGTTATGTTACTTTTTTAGGATCATAATAAACACCAATAAAAACATTGCATGGACACCTAGCGGCACAAGAACCTTAGGATTCATAATTTTGCAAAAAGACTGCCTGGACACCTTAGTTGACAAATAATAAAGTTTAGATACTGAAATGGCACTAGTTAGACAACTGGTGCAATCAAATCCTCAACCTTAAATCTGTAGTTGCATAGGAAGTAGGTATACTCCCATACTTCACTTGGTTTCTAACCAACCCCAATAAACTTGTGGCTACTTTTCATATAAAACTCTCATACAGTTAATCGAATTTAAATGAAAATCCCTATCACCACGCGAGGTAAGGGTTTGGGAAAACCCGAACCAATTGAGGACCGTTGGTCCACATTTGCCATTACTTCTAAACTCGTCCTCTTCTTCCGACGGAAAAGAAGGTCGTGACATGCCATGAATTATTCAAAAAAAAAAAGGATTCATATTCATCAACAAGTCACATCAAGAAACACGTGTTAAGTCCCAAAAACAGACTAGGCACTTGGGCTAAAATCAACTAACACTAAACCCAAAAGGTGTTAAGGACAAAAGGCCCCAAGGCCCAAAGCCAACAACTCTTCAGTTTGATTGGATTCGAATCAGTCAATCCGACGTCGTTTGTGACTACAAAAATTACACGAATTGGAAATTAGGGATGAAAATTGGAAAAAAAAAAAACCCTCCAAAATTCGATTATTGCCTGTCGCGACATTAACGTATGCTCCGATCCCTAATCTCATTAGCTGGTGCCATGCTGGCATTTTCATTAATTTGTTTGTTTTTTAGTGTAGAGTTGCATGCTAGCAAGTCAGTAAAAATTGACCTTTGCTTTCCTCTCGTGTCGTGATGTCAAATTACACGGACTTTGCATAATTCTTGACTAATTTGACAGTGATTGATCGTCTCATCGATCCTTGCTTGTCGGCCAATTGAAACTTAAATCATTTTCTATTTTGTTTTCTAGCCTTCATTCTTGCAGCTTTACATAGGACATCATTAATTGGAATTAATTTACGAAACCACCCCCCCCCCCCCCCGCCAATTCTTTGTGATATAACTATTGCATTTAAACTTTTGATCCAAAAAAAAAATATTGCAATTAAACTATTGCAATTTTATCGTTTAATGTAGAAAGTCAAAGAAAGCGAAATTTAATTAAAGCATGATGGTGGGACCTCCTATACTTTCTAAAGGTAGTAAGATTTCCCTGGATACTTCTGATTAGCAAGTAAAAGAGGGAGTGTTATCATAATCATCATTTTTAATGGGCATTCTATAATTGTTCATTGGACTTGACATTCTCAAGATTTAAGCAAATTTACATGACATTACATTTACTTTATACATCAAGCAAACAAATGCACAAAATGGAGACTCTTCTTATCAGTTGGCCTAGCCTATAATGACCGATCCGACAAAGGTGGGGAGTGATCGCAAGGGCAGGAGACTAAGATAAGGAGTAGCTCCCGATAGACTTGTAGGGTAGAGCATGGGGTAAGAATGAATTAAGTTGTGCACGGAACATGAGGAAAGCGTTCTTAAATTATATATGAGAAATTGATATTTACTTATAAGATGCGTCTTTTGATGTAATGGTAACGTTTAACATTAAGGCTTCGTTTGTTTTGCAGAAAATGTCACTTTTCTGGAAAATATTTTTTAAGAAACCATTTTCCAGGAAAATAACAATATTATTTGGTGTTTAGCTAAAACCTAAAAACGAACTAGAAAATATTTTATATCCTTTGATATGAAAAATCTAATTTGATTTTTCTAGATAAAATTTACCAAAAAATTCGCTTTTTTTAATATTTTTTATGTTCTTTTTCCTTTTCTGTCTTTTTCTTGTTTTTATTTCATTTCCTTTTCTTTTCCTTCTTCCTCGGCCAGTCGCTAGCCACGACGACCAGCCATAGATGAGGGATGAGCTCACCCATGGTCAACGAGGCTTAAGCTCGCCAGATTCCAGCAAGACAAGTCAAGCCAGCCTCAGGCGAGACTCCACTCGCCAGATCCAGCGAGCTCGAGGTCGGCCGAGGCCAGCAAGCTCGAGGCTTCGTCAGATCGGCGAGGTCGAAGCTTGAAGTTTGAAGGCCAAATCTAAAAGCTCGAAGGCCGAAGCCTGAGGCCTTGCCAGATCAGCGAGGCTCGACCTTTGGTGAGCTCGTCGGATCTAGTGAGGTGGAGACGGGCAAGGCTCGGCTTATTGGAATATGGTGAGGTTGAGCCTCGCCAGCCTTGGGCGAGCTTGTCCCTCACTTGTGGCCGATTATCGTGGTCAACGACCAGTCGAGGAAAAAGGAAATAGAAAAAGAAAGAAAATAAAACAATAATGAAAACTCGTATTTTTTTTAAAAAATATTTTTATAAAAACGAACGTTTCGTTAACTAAGGACCCGAGGGCCGAGGATTTGCTCATGGCCTTTATGGACCCAAGCCTGAGTGCTGGGGACCAGAGCTCGAGCGTCGAGGACCCATGCACTACCTTTATGGACCCAAGCTCAAGTTCCAAGCATTGGGCACGGGCACCAAGGCTTTAGGCTCGGCCTCAATAGACCTGGACGTGGGCATCGAGGACCTGGTTCCGAAGACCTTGATCCTAAACACCGAGACCTGGAAACCAGCACTAGGGTTCCCTTGTCCAAGTATAGAATTTCAGGTCTAAGCGTCCATACCTAGTCATATATTTGGAAAGTGTTATTCGATTTTTCGAAACGGAAATCATTTTCTTGAATTTAAGCATAGGTTTTCTGTTAATTAGGAAAACATTTTCCGTTGACTCATTTTTTTAAGCAAACCAAACGTCGGAAAATGAGGAAAATATTTTCCACAAAACAAACAGAGCCTAAAACTTCAACGATAAGTATGCTCACGTGAGAGCACCACCAAATTTGGTGATATCTTGAGAAATAATCTATCTATATGTCAAATGACAAAATCGTAAGGCTCAGAAGTCAAATCGGATAATATCTCGGTAAGTTAATTCATGAATAAAATTGCCTCAAAAGAATAAAAACAAAAATAAAATTGCAGCAAAAGAAAAAAACCAAAAATATTCATCATACATTCACCACCTTTACGCAACAAACGTGCCAAAAGTCAAGCCCCATAGCTTCGAAAGTCATGATTAATCAGATTCAGAGAATTATTTCCATCGCCTCTCCTAATTATTTTTTCTTGCAGAAAATGCTGCTCCACCAGTGCCAAAAAAGTCATCATTGCATTTCTAACTCTTAGCCAATCGGGCAAACTTTTTTCCTTTAATTTAATTATCTTATACAAGACTTTTCGCCATGAAACAAGGAAGCAAGTAGAGTCATTCTATTATTGTCTTACTGGTCAAAGAGGCACTAAATTAAAAAATAATAATATTGAGAATTTTCCCCAGAAGGTGTCCTCTTTGAATATATAAAATACAAAAATTTGAGAGACCTCACATGGTATACAGAAAGAAGATATTCTATTGACTTTCATCCCCCTTTTTTTCTAAATTAAATCTTTAATTATTTAAGAGAATGAAAATAAAATGTCTCCACATTGACCCACAATCTAACAGTCCCTTTGACTCTAAAAGAAAATTAGCAAATTATTTTTTTTGTTTAAAATTGACATGAATTTCAACTCCCCAATACTATCAAATGTTCCTTCTTGACTAGGGTGCCATACCTATGTTCTTAGCCACCTAACCAATTGAATGTAAGATCTCTATTGTTAGGTTGCAACCGTATTTCATTTAGTACAAATATTAGATCACTAGGTTAAGCTTGAACATGTAATTTTACCAAGAAGGTTGCACTTAAATTACCGAACAACCATTTAATGAAATTAATTTCGGCGGCACGAGCATTTAATCCTACCTAAAGATTTTGGTACCCTTATGAATTGAAATTAGTTTGGTGCCACTATAAGTGCTAGAAAATCATGGAAGGTTCACGATTTTCCAATCATAGAATAATATTCAAATACCCATATAGTATATACTCCTCCAATAATGAATCTCTTATTTTATCTTCTTCTTTTTTATAAATTTCAGCTTTACATTATGGCCGCTAAGCACCATGAATTGGTGATCCCATCAATTACATTCGCATAATAGCATGGCATTATATTCATACGCATGGACAACTTTGGAGTAATAATTGGACTGTCTTTTGTCATGAAAAACAGGCGCAAGTCAAGGGCTACGCATCAAGGACGAACCACCTTTTTCTTCTTCTTCTCATTTTTTTTTATTGTTTTTTGCCCTTTTACTAGTAATAATAACCTTCTCTTTTTCTCTTAATCAACGTTAACTTAGATAGCGAATTACTCAGCTAAGTTGGAAAGTAATTATACTTAACGCCTCGCATTAGACACGAGGTTCGATTCTTAATCACTCCAAGTTAGCTCGCGAACCTTTTTTCTCGCAACGACGAAGGACGATTAACCACATTTGGCACGCAATTGAGAAATCAATATTACTTGAGTAACAAATTAAGAAAATCACTCAATAATAATGCCTGTGTATTAGAAATGACTGGTCATGATTTAAGGTTTTTACAAACGACCGCGTTTGAGATTTTCACCAACATTCTGCCCCGCATAACTCTAGCAAATATCTCTAGAGCCTATATCGAAATTCATAATTCATCTCCTTGGCTGTCTTTTTTTTTTACCAGTAATCTCGTTGTTTCATTAAATGCTCGTCGGTCCAAAAAAATTTAGTAAATGCTCCACTAAACTTCAACTTCAAATTGCCAACCCAAAAAATCCTGTAAGAGACTATTGATGATTTAGGACATGGTAGGTACTCCTGCACGCGCGCATAAACACACAAACAACTTATCGAAAAGATATGGGCAAGAGATAATTCATTTTCTTCCTATTTTATCAAAAAATGAAGAAAAAAAAGTTACGGGCTGGCCCGGATCGAAATCGAAATTACTCCATTTTTCTGAATTTATCGTTTTGATAAAGTAAATGACAAAAATGAAAATGGTAAGGTCGGGACAAGTAACTCAAAATCAACACGATTTTGATCGGTTGAAATAACTGTGAAGATGCTTTTCAGGAACACGTATCATCATTGGGGTTCTCCAGGTTGTTTCAATATAGTGGAGTAATCCTTCAGTCTGAGGTTTGATTGTTGTTTTCTTGATTTGTTGCTTAGGAAAAACTCCTACACCATCACTTGGCATTAAACCCAGTTATGTGGTTTAATTTTCTTTAAGCACCTCTTAATTCCCAATTAATATGTTGTGTTTTGCAAATGGGAATTTCATGTTTTGCTTATGTTTGATCACACTGAATCACTAGTTTGATGTTAGTGAAAATGCAAAGCTAAGATCATCTTCAAATGATTCAAGCATTGGTTGGCAACCTGTCCCTTTCTCACTAATTAAAGTTAGGCTAACAAACCATTGGGATTTGTCCTTGTGGCCACCTTTCCTACTTGAGAAGGGGGAGGTGGGGAGTTCGATCCCCCACCTTCTCAGGGGGTTAGGGATGGGGATAGTCATGGCCACGGGCTGGTTTCGGCTCGGAACCGGCCCGGTCAAACCCGGGCCCGGCCCGTTGACCGGGCTTGCGGTTCGGAACCGGCCCATGGCCTACGGGCCCGATTCCGGTTCCAAAAAAAATTTAAATTTAAATTTAAAAAAAAAAATCTGCAGCAGGGCCTGCACGTCTGCAGGCACTGCTGCGGCCCGTTGCCAGGGCAGCCTTGGCAATGGGCAAAAGCCGCAAAAGTAAAAAAATTTAAAAAAAAAATTTTAAAAAGATAACCGTTGCAAATTTGCAATGCAACAGTTATCTAGCTTTTTTTTTTTTATCCTAAATTTTCTTCTCATTTTTTTTCTTATAAATTCTCTAAAATTCTCTCATATTCTCTCAATACTCTCAAGTCTCAATTCTCTCAAATTCTCTTCTCTCAAATTTTCTCAATACTCTAAATTCTCTCAAATTCTCTTAAATTCTCTCAATTTTCTCAATCCGCTCAATTCTCTCTTAATTCTCCCAATCAATCCGCTCAATTCTCTCAATCCACTCGAAAAATGGCAAGTGGAAGTCGAGTGCCAACTGGCAAAGGTAAGAATATCATGACGGAATCCCATCATTCTTTTGATCGTCGTGATTATGCAGATTTTCAAGATGATGAAATCAACATTTTTCCCGATGTAGAGCGCATCCCGATGCAAGAAAGTTTTCATCCTCCTGCCCAAATATCTACAACAAAGGAGGCGGAGCGGGAATTTACCTCTGACATTTGGGATCACTTCACGAAAATGAAAAGGTTTGATATTGGTGAAAAAAGGTATGATATAATTTGTAAACATTATGGGAAAATATATAAATATACAGGTGGACAAGGATATGGAACATTCAAACGACATCTTAGGAACAAACATCCAACCCAAGCGGGAATCGATATCAGGCAACAACAAATTTCCGGGTACGTCAATCCTAACACTTCCCCTTTATTTCATTTTAATGAAAAAACTTATAAGGAAGAATTAGGTAAATTTATTTCTGTTGAGCATTTATCATTTAGTTTTGGAGAAAGATTTGGTTTTAATCAATTTGTACAAAAAATATGTGCTCCACAAGCAAAACGTGTTCCTAGAAATTCACTTAAACGAATAATTAAAGATCTTTACAGAAATGGAAAAAAGAAGTGCATATAGGTAGTGATATTTGGAGTGATCATTGGCAAACGCATTCTTACATGGGCATAACATGTCATTGGATAGATGACGATTGGAGTATTCAAAAAAGAGTTATTGCATTTAGAGTTTTCGATGGTAAGCATACAGCAAATAATATTTATAGAATGATTAGGCAAATTTTAGAAGTATATTATTTGCTTAACAAAATTTTTTCAATTGGTTTTGATAATGCCGCGGCAAGTACCGCTTTAATTGCCGATTTAGAAAATATTTGTAAACCCGCTTTTGGCGGGAAATTTTTTCACGTTAGATGTGCTTGTCATGTTTTAAATTTATGTGTACAAGATGGTTTGAAAACTCTTGATATTTTTCTTGAATTAATAAAAACGGCAATTCAATTTTTATGGAAACATCCCAAAAAAATGAAAGAATGGGGTAAATTTTGTAGAGAAAATGCCAGAAAGCCAAAAAGATTTCCAAGAGATGTTCTAACTCGTTGGAATTCTACTTTCCACTTGCTTGGTGAATCTTATGAATATAAAGATTTATTATGTGCATTCATTTCTAACAATATACCTCAGATTAATTTATACCCACAAGAGTGGGGTATTTGCAAAAAAAATTTAGATATTTTAAAGGTTTTTAATGATGCAACTTATACTTTGTCCGGTGTTTATTATCCTACTACGCATTTATTTTTATTAGAGTGTATTAATATTGTCGAAATTTTTTACGAATATGAAAATGATATTGAATTACAACATACTATAATAACAATGAAAATGAAGTGGCTACATTATTATGGCGAAATTCCCATTATTTATTTAGTTGCTTGTGTTTTTTTATCCCCGTTGCAAATTAGATGGTTTAAGTGATTATTTTGCATACGTATTATCAATGTTTACATTATGATGCGGTAAATGTTACAACCATACTACGTGAGGTTAAAAATGTAGTAATAGAACTATATAATGAATTTTCTACTAAATATAATTTAGGTGATATTGGATCTTCTCAATCTACCGAGACACAAAATGAGAGTACAGGTAAAATTAGTAGAGGGTACCAACTTTTATTAAATAGACAAAAAAAACAAAAGGGAGCAATAGGAAATATTTCTGAATTAGAGATTTATCTAACCGTTTCCTTTGAGTTTACTGAATCCGAAGGTAGTACAGGTTTTTTAATTTTGGATTGCTGGAAGAGGCACGCAAGCCAATACCCAATCCTTTCACTTATTGCAAAACAAATTTTTGCAAGCCCTTGTTCCACTGTTGCGGTCGAACAAGCATTCAGTGCGGGAGGTAATATTTTGGACGAACATCGTTCAAGATTAGCTCCGAAATCAGTGGAGATGCAAGCTTGCGTCGATGATTGGACGAAGGCTCAATACCGACAACAAGAGATAGATCGGAATAATGAATCCGAATTCTTTAACGACGGAGATACCACCGGTACCGCTACCGCTACCGGAACGGGTAGCGACGACTGAGGATAAAAGAACTGTTGGAGTTGGCAAATATTTCGGGGACCCTTGTTTCTCATACCGGGCACGCCTATGTGAGCTTAGGGAAACCGAAGTATAATCCGACGACATGTGACCCCTGCGCACGGAATGCGGGGGTTCGGATAGGCTTAGGTTTTTGGGTCATTTTAGGGCATATATATTGTGCTCCTTTTTTTTTATAGATCATTGTAACGAATTGTAAGGCGCTTAATGATAATTTATTAAGTTCAAGCCCCCTCATTCTCTCTTTTTGTCCCCAAATTTGATTACAATTTACATTTTGATTACAATTTATATTGAATAATTCATTATTTCATTATTTCATTATTTTTTTTATTTAATAATTTTTTTAAAAAATTTTAAATTATGAACCGGAACCGGTAGGAACCGGAACCAGGACGGGAATGAACCGGCCCGGAACCGGAACCGGACCGAAACCGACCCGGAACCGGCCCGGAACCGGACGGTTCCGGTTCATACATGGCCAGGAACCGGAACCGCCGGTTCAGAACCGGAACCGGCGGTTCCTGAACCGTGGCCATGACTAGATGGGGACGTTTAGTTTCAGATGTGGGTTTTGACTCCCACACTCTGCAAAGAGGCGGAGCAAAAAGTTTGAAAGTGAGTTGAGAGTTAGAATATGACAGACAAAAACAAATGTTAGGCTAACAGAGTCAAAGTCAACATGACTGGCTTGGTTTTAAAATATCATTAAATGCTTTTCCAACATAGAACACGTCACAGGTTCAGGAGAAAATTGTCCAAAAAGTTTTAAACTTATTGAATTAAGGCCAATTCAGTCATAAACCTTATAATTGTGCCAATTTATTCTTAAATATTTTGACGATTTGTCAATTTAGTCATAAACCTTTCAATTGTGTCAATTTAGTCCTAAACCTTTTGATAATTTGCCAATTTACTCTTAAATATTTTAACGACTTGTCGATGTAGTCCTTCTAGCCAAATATCGAAATAATAGGTTTATGACTGAATTGGCAAATCTTCAAAAGGTTTAAGACTAAATTGACACAAAGAAATGTTTATATTAAATTGGTAAATAGTCAAAAGGTTTAGAACTAAATTGGCATAATTAAAAGGTTTAGAACTGAATTGGTTGTCGTACAATAAATTTATGAGTTATTGGACAATTATCCCCAAGTTTTAGTTTTGATGGATTCCTTTTGAAGATTCTTACGTATCTTCGAAATTTCCTACTCTACGACATGGTACTACACGAACTCACAATTGATTTTTTGAGTACCTTTCATTAGAAAATTGATCAGGGGAGAGCATTGACCTCCTGCCACCGTGCCAGCTTCGACAAAACCTCAATTTTAGCATGAGATCTCATCCATGCCACTGCCACCTTAATCTCCCTCATATATGTTGTTCTTCCAAATGAATGAAACATTGGCATTTTATTTGCCTATAAATAATATTGCAATACAAGCATCACCCCAAAACTGTTAGCTTAATGGTTAAGGACCATTATTACCTTTCCGCTACAAGTGCACGGTACGCATCATGGTACTTTGGCTCTATTTTTATATGTGGACAACACGATTGTCAATGATGATGACCCAAATTGCTTAATGGATTCATCTCTACATTGGATAGTGAATTGACAATGAAGCATACGGGGCCATTGCACAACTTTGTGGGTGTGACGGTTAGGATATTTTTTAGTGGTCTTAAATGTGCATAAATGGAGGGCTGCAAGCCAATTTCCACGCCTATGGCCACTAGCTCTCTTTCTAGTACAAATGCAAAAACTATTTTCGGATCATGCACTATATCGAAGTATCATTGAAGGTTTTCAATATCTTACCATCACACGGCTAGATATTTCATATGCGATCGATTTTGTCTATCAATTCATGCATCAATTTACTATGAGTCATTTTAAAATTGTGAAGCGCATTTTACTTCGTGTCAGGGACCATTAGATCGAGGAATGCAAATCTTGTCCAAATTAACTTTGGACTTGTATGCCCTTTGTGATGCAAATTGGGCTGGTTGCCACTTGACTTGGCGATCAACCGTTGGTTTTATACCTTCTTAGGTAGCAACCGCATATCATAGAGTGCTAAGAAGGAACTAGGGATGAGCATGGTTTTAGGGTAGAACCTAGAACCTGAAAACCGAACTAATGAGAACATGTCAGTTCCAGGTTCTAAGATATGCATGGTAGGTTCCAGGTTCTAAAAATTGGGGTACCTATTTCGACGGATAGGTTCCCGGTTCTAAGTAGTTGTTACTTGGAACCCGAAACAAGTTTTTGTGTTTTTATTGGTCCATGTCTTTGTGCGATCATGTGGTATCCATGGTATTCAATTATGAGTGTAAAATTTGGAACTACTAGTCTAGGCTTTCATTTTACAACTAAGACTTTTATTTTGTTAATGTTTCATATCCCTCGTGTATCTAAATATAAATTGTGGTCAGTGGATTGTAATAGCAAATAGCGATCAATAAAAATGATGATCCACTAACTACTAGGGTTTGCTCTAGTGGCCACCCTTCCTACTTGGGATGAGAGAAGTGGGGAGTTTGATTCCCTACCTTCTCACCAGGGGAGGAGGGGCTAGGGGTGAGGATGTTTATACATTTAGTTTGAGATGTGGGTTTCAACTCCCACACTCTTCAAAGAGGTAGGGTAAAAGTCTAAGAGTGAGTTGAGAGTTAGAGTATGACAGATCAAAATATTAAAAAAATGATAATTCATTGAAATTTTTCAATTAATAATACAAATAGAACCTGAGTAGACCCTAGAACCAACCCTGGAATCTGTGATAAGGTTCTAAAGTATGCAGGGTAGATTTCAGGTTCCAAAAAGTGAGGAACTTGTTTCCACAAGTGAGTTCCAGATTTCAGGTGAAACCTGTATGGAACTTGAAACTACTCACCCCTAGAAGGTATGAATGAATGCCCAATCTAGTGCCAACGAGTATTGTCCAATGGCATCGACTGTTGCAGTGATCACTTGGATATTGTTCCTTTTGAGAGTTTTAGGCATTCATCTCTCAAGTCCACCAATAGCGTTTTGTGATAATATTAGTGCACTTTATATGTCGATTGATCATGTGTTTCCTACAAAAACTAAACATATAGAATTAGGTTATCATTATATGCATGAAAAAATGGCTCTTTAAACACTTGTCACTAATTATGTTCCATATGTACATCAAATTGCCGATCTCTTCATGAAGTCATTATCTAGAAATGCATTTGGAAACTTATGTTGCAAATTGAGAATTTGGGATTTTCTCATTCCTAATTTGAAGGGGAGTAAAGGCACTTACTTATCAATCGAGGGAGAAATAATATGGAAATGTCAATCAAAATCACAAATAGATTCTTGGAAATGCTAAAATTAAGAGATTGACATCTCTTGTAATATATCTTCATTTATCATACATTGTTGTATTGTTTCCTTATGAAATAAAACACTACGTAATATCTATGCAATTTTATGTTGAGATCGAGAACCAAGCATATTAATTCTTTTAAATTGCTCTCTCTCTCTCTCTCTCTCTCTCTCTCTCTCTCTCTCTCTCTCTCTCTCTCTCTCTCTCTCTCTCTCTCTCTCTCTCTCTCTCTAAAGTCTCAACCTAGTTTCCTCTTTTCCCTTCTGTGCATACACTCTTGTTAGTGCCCTTCTATTCTTACTAGAATAATCTAGTACTTCATATAAATAGAGGACTATTTTATTCGGTTCAAGAAAGAACTTATTTGACTTCTGATGGTTGTTCCCTCTTTACTCGTATTAATATATTATAACACTTCTCTAAAGTATAAGATTCTATTAATTAGTTCAAGAAAGAATAATTAACTTGTACAGTGAAAAATTCGTTCAAACAAATGAAAGTAACTCGTATATAAAAAAATGGATAAGTGCACTAGAAATTCTAAAATTTGTCAAGGAATAAGACATATCAAATTGGTGGTAATCGAAAAAACAGGATGCACAAATGCAATCATGTACTAAAAATTATCACAAAAGTGCAATTGATACCTCTCTTTAATTCTTTTAATGACAACCAGACTTGTCACCTATATGCCGGCATAGGTTAAACTGGACTCGTTGCTACTTGCTAGTTCTCAGTCCCACCTGTTGGGGCATTCAGTCTGTTTCGAGTTTGAAATCATGTGTGTTGCCTTTGAACATGGCATTAGACAAGTTGTGATGGAGATTGAAGCAAGCTCTGAGGCTATTGGCGAGTCAATCCTGAATGTGATGGACAACCTATCCCTAGAATCGTTGCCGGTTACAGTTTGTGGCGAGCAATCAGGATTCAGGTTTTAGGTGATCAGGTGTTCGCTATCGAAGCATTCATAGCACCATGACGGGCATTCGTAAACACTTGATGATGCTGATGTTGACGATGGCAACTGAGTAGAATCACAATATGGAATAGGCGATCCAATTGGAAGAGATGAAAGCACACTGACAAAACCGAAACAAAAGTCACTTGCAAAACTACTCATCTCCTGTGCAAACTCTCTCCCAAAAGTTTGCGCGACTGTCATGCTATCCAATGCAATCATCTTTATTGCATGTGGTATGTGGCTTCTCCGTTCCATGAAATATCCCGCTGAAGAATTTGCGGCGATTCAACAAACATCGCTCCTTTCTCTGAAGTAATGGGTTTGTAAACGATGGAGAATTTAGACACTCTGGATATGAGTATTCGCTGCAGAAATTTCAAAATTGTTTCTGTTGGTCAAGTGGACTCGTTCAGCAACCAGCATATCACGGCAAGGGAATAGACATGCAGATGGAACTTAGCCTTAGCGAGACCTGCCAAGTAAGAGCATCCATACAAGTCAATTTGAGTCGATCAGTCTTGATTGACTCGTACTAGCGTGTAAAATTCTCGACAAACCCGTTCTTCTAACTAACAAAGAAGAACAATATTTGAATATTGGTCTAGATAGTTTAAGGGACTAAAACTTATAATGAAAATGCAATTGAGTCTTAAAACTTTCAAAAAGCGCAATCAAGTCCTAAAACTTGCCACGAAAGTGCAATCGAGTACTAAAACTGTCAAAAAGTGCAATCAACGGAAGGCCAGCTGGCGTCCACGTCAGCAATTTTCAACCAAAATTAGTCTAATGGACTCAATTGGTAAGAAGTGAAAAAGTTTAGGACTCAATTGGCAATAAGTGAAAAGGTTTAGGACTGAATTGGCAAAAATGCAATAGATTTTGAACTTTTTTTGGACAATTTTCCCGCTCAAGCAACTGTATTCTGAAATCTAGAGATATATATTGTGAAGATCGAAGAGAATTAAACGATAATTGGATGAAGCATGCACTTTAAGAGGATAACCCTTGTTCTCCACCACTGTAGTCGGTTTCGTTCTGTCTATAAATCGGGCATGTGATGTCGATTCCCTGTTTGGTATGGCAAAGTGACCGATGTTCGTATATAGAGCAATGCTATGCACACAAATGAAATATCATCTGTACTTTATTTAGTGAACAAAAATAATGTCTTCATGTCTTGGTCCAATCCCAGAAGCACTACTAGATAGGAGTTCTCGGTTCCCCAGCATTGTATACATCAATATGTTAAGTATTCAAACATAGCCTTAGTCGGTACAAATGGAAGATGAAGTAATAGGAGGCATCGCGATTTGGGCACTTCCTTCCAACATCAATAGAACTCTCTTCATCGTAGGACGGAGCGTCGGGTCATCGGAGATGCACCAGAGCGCGACCTTGATAGCGGCCTTCAATTCATCCTCATCAACCTTCTCATCACCGGTCAATTTCCCGATCTCACCGTTCAAAAAGCATTCACGAACCCATTCTTCCAAGATGGCTTCGCTCTCCGGAAAGTTCAATTCCACGCTCCTCCGGCAACAGATGATCTCCAAATATATAATCCCGAAGCTGTAAACGTCTGCTTTCACCGTCACAGGCTGGTTCCGGTGCCACTCGGGCGCCACATAACCTCTCGTCCCACGAATCACCGTAAAAGTTCAGGTTTGGTCTGCGTTTAGCAGCTTTGCAAGTCCAAAATCTGAAATCTTGGCATGGTTCTCGTCCATGAGTATGTTCTGTGGCTTTATGTCACAGTGGATAATTTGTGTCTCGCACTCTTCATGCAGATATAGCCCCCTCGGCCTATATCCCGTGCTATCTCCATTCTTTCGTCCCAAAAGGGATGGCTTTCGGGCCTATTGAAGAGTATGTTCGCAAGTGATCCGTTGCTCATGTACTCGTGCACCAAAAGCCTATTCGTTCCTTCCAAACAATACCCAAGGAGGCGGACTAGGTTTCGATGGTGGGTTCGACCGATGACTTCCACCTCGGTCTGAAACTCTCTTTCCCCTTCAGCCAAGCACTTAGGGAGTCTTTTGACGGCAACCATTTTCTCGCGAATCACCCCTCTATAAACTGTTCCAAATGCTCCCCTACCTATCTGTTCCTTGAAACTGTCGGTGACTAACTCGAGTTCTGCATAAGTGAACAATCGAGGTGCCGGATCTTTGGCCAAACCGACCTCCATATTATTGCGGATCCTTCGGTACGTCCACACCTTATTTTTGCACAATATAACTACAGAAATAGCCATCATGACGAATCCAAAAGCGAGGAGGGAAAGGCTAAGAAAAAGTATAACCATTCGGGTTATTTCCTTCTTGTTTTGATTAGCATCAACGGGTTTCGCGATGCCTACCTTGATCAGCACGCTGGTCGGATCAGTTATCAATATTCTTCCATATCTCAATGGAAGCCTTTGTTTCCTGCAATTCCCACCATTGTAGAGTGCAGCCTCGCAGTTACAGTCCACCAAACATGCCTGTTTGCACCCATCTTCATCTGTCGACGAAATGACCGAGTACAAATCATCTTCCCAAACGGTATTATCAACAGCTTGAATGATGTAACTCGCACTCGCCTCTCTTGTCTTGCAAGTCTCGACGGTGAAATTCCTCTCGCAGCGTGCTGCCCAATTTCCCTGCTCAACAAAATCAAATCCGGGAAGACATTGGCAATTAGCTTGTTGGTCATTTTTTACACAAAAGCCGTTTCAGCCGCATAATCCCTTCGGAGCACATTCATCTTTTGTAGACGACCACACGATGGACCAATTTCCCTTTTGATTCAAATCATATGAATATAATCTCGTCAAGCCATCAGAGTCAATCCTAAAGAGGGAAATCATGCTCTTAGTCAGTAGCCCTCCAGAAGTCATATTCCTTATGACATAGCCCGTGATGTTGAGCAAGAACAAATGCCCATCAACATCAAAGTTAAGCGAGACATTGTTTCCTGCGCCGTTCGTCCCAGATGCGTAATAAGCATTCGGAGCTGTATCCGAAGTGTTCACCGGATACTGAACCAGACTCCCATGCATCGTTTTGCATCTTGAGACGGAAATTCCCAGTTGAGTGGTTCGTTGCCGAGATGCTAGAGATTATCTGTTGGTCTGCCAAGAGGTGCTGGGTCGGCAAAAGGATATCTGTGGGGTAGTCAAAGCTCCCCCATAATACGCTTCCCTTGTGATCGTAGAGCACGAAATTGCCCGAATCAAGCATAGAAGCGGTATAGGCCGACCTAGCGGCTGAAGTAATGGAAGTTTCTAGACCTTGCGAGGATCGCGGTATGAGGCGTCCATCGTTGGTGAAGAGCAAGGTGGCGCCAGTGGAAACGGGCGGATCGTCTCGGTTCGCAGTCCAGACGACAGTTCTCGGCGGGATCCCGGCTAGGAAGATTCCAACCGCGTAGCCTTGGCCTTGAGGGTAGAACCCCAAGGCATAGAGTCCTGAAGGTGAGAGCCAAGAAGAGGAGTTAGGGGTTGGACCTATAGAAGAACCTAGCGTTATGTTTGATCTCGTTTCTTGAGCTTTTGCGAGAGAAGCAGAAGCTAAAATAGAGAGAACACACACGATAGATGCCATGTTGAGAAGGAGGAGGCTCGGAATTGCCTAATTATATCAGAGAACATATAATGTTAGATCTTCTTGGGATCATTCAAGGTTGGTTAGCAACAGTCCCTTTCTCAGAAATTAAGGTTGGACAGATAAGTCGATATCACTTGATTTTGACTGTTTGAACTGATTGTGAAGATGCTTTTCTAGGTTGTTTCAATGTATAAGAGTAACCCTTCGATCTAAGTAAGGTTTGATTAATTGTGTTCTTGATTGGTTGCTTAGGAAAAATTTTCTTTAAACTCCCCTTAATCAAAAGGTAAATTAAGTGAGACCATAGTCCTCCAAGCACCTTTTATGGGCTTCATCGAAACCTCCATTCTCACATGAGATATCACCCCCACCAACTCCTTAATTGGCAATTCATGTCTTGTGTTATAGCGAAGGGGAATTCATGTTTTGCTTATGTTCGATCGCTGTGAACTACTAGATTTATGTCGGTGAAAGTGCCAAGCTAAGATCGTCTTGGACCAATTCAAGCATTGGTTAGCAACCAGTCTCATTCTCGGTAATTAAGATCAGGCCCACAAAAGTCAGTCAACACGACCGGATTGGTTTTGACATCATTAAATGCTTTTCCCACATAAAACGCATCATGGGTTCTCTAAGGTCTCTAGATATGTATCGTTTGAATAGTAGAGCATCTTCGATCTACGAATTGACTATCATTTTCTTGAATATTCGGGGAAGTTTCCGCTTTGCTCGATATCTCCAACTCTGCGACGTGGCACTATACCGAATTACGATTAATTTTTTAAGCACCTTTTAATTAGAAAATTAATCAGGGGAGAGCCTAGACCTCCTGCCACCGTGCCGGCATTGACGATACCTCCGTTCTAGCATGAGATCTCACCGGTGCCACTGCCGCCGCCAACTTAATATCCCTTATATATGTTGATCTTGAATGAATGAAACATCAGCATTTTATTTGACAATAAACAATTTTGGAGTACAAGTCTTCCTCAAGAAGTTCCCAAACTCACCCTCAAAATGCTTAGCTTAATGGCTATGGACTGGCATTACCTTTCTGCTACAAGTGCACAATACACAATACACAACTCAAGTTGGGAAAATTACCAAAAAAGTCCTAAATCTATTGCGATTATACCAATTCAATTTTAAATCTTTTGCATTTATGCTAATTCAGTTCATCCGGTCGACTTTGGCTGGCCGGTGCTGACGTGGATGCCAGGCGGCGCCGGCCACTGTGAGGACAAAAAAAGAAAAGAAGGAAGAAAAGAAAAAGGAAAAGGAAAAGGAAAATTAAAATTTTCGAAAAAAAAATAAAATATTATTAAAAATTATCCACATCAGTGTCAGCCGGCCTATCAAAATTGACCGGATAGATTAATTTGACACAAATGTAAAAGATTTAGGACTGAATTGGCCAAAAAAAGGTTTAGAACTGAATAAGTTTGGGACTTTTTTGTTAATTTGCCCACTCAAGTTTGGTTCCTCATTTTACCCATGTTTGAGCTGTTCATTAACTTCATTTGGCGTATAATTAGTGGGGTATTTCAAGGTCTCGAGATTTAATCACATAAAACAGACATATTAATCATTAGAATAAAATATGTTGATACAAGCAAATAAACAGAAAGAATAAAGGTTAAATATAAAGAAAAAATCGCATACAAGGTTTTACGTAACTCGGGCCATTTGGAAAATCCATGCAAAAAGATCATACATTTTGGTATCACCCACAATAAAAGTGCATTGGAATATAATCCGTCTTTTGACTAGTGAGTTATAAATATGGATATCACCACCACCAAATTGCGGTTAATTTTTTAAGCGCCTTTTGATTAGAAAACTAATCAGGGGAGAGCTTCGACCTCTTGCCACCGCGCTGGCATCAACGATACCTCCGTTCTAGCATGAGATCTCGCCACTGCCGCCAACTTAATTTCCCTCATGTATGCTGCTCTTGCAAATGAATGAAACATCGACATATTACTCGCCAATAAACAATTTTGCAGTACAAGTCTTAGTCAAGAGGTTCCCAAACTCACCCTCAAAATGGTTGGCTTGATGGTTAAGGACCGGCATTACCTTCCCGCTGCACTTGCATGATACTTGATACACAACTCAAGTTTGGTTCCTCATTTTACTGTGTGCTCTCGTGTTTGAGCCGTTCATGTGAATTTCTTGAGTCCTTAAGGTTAGTGGGGTATTTCAAGATCTCGAGATTTGATTGCTTGAAATAGACTAATTTCTATTATTAGAATAAAATGTGTTGATAAAAACTTACCGAAGGGATCCAATTCAACAAGCAAATAAACACAAAGAAGAAAGGTTTAATGTAAAGATAAAAATATTCGGGTCAGTTTTAAGAATGGTGTAATATAAAGAAAGGTTTAAGTAGCTCTAGCCATTTTGAAAATTCATGCAAAAAGATTGATGCTTTGAGCTCAATGTCAAACTCAAATCCCTTGTATATCCGTTTTGAGAAACAAAAAATTTGAATCTAATTCGTCTTTCGATTGGCGAGTTATAAATATGGATATCACATGTATTTATATTTGGTGAATGAGTTTGGATTTGATTTGGCTTAGATAGTTTGGGCCAAACTTAGCTATAACGAGAGATGGGCTTTGACATTCATGTGGATATATAGGCTTCAGTTGGGTAAGTTTCAAAATTGGGCTTTGAGAATATATAGTTAGGAAAGGCTGGAAGTAATAAAGCCTAAATTTGGGTCCAATTTGACCAAAACCCGTGGAACCATATTGGACCATATTCGGATTGGGCTTAACAGCCCAGTCTGAGTCCTCTCTTATTAGAACAACAATAAATAAATAAATAAAATACAAAAAAAATAGAAAATGGTTATAAAATAGTCCTTGATTAGGTTGTTAGATTTTGGCATTAGAATTAGTTTAGTTTCATTTGGATAATACACATGGTTTAGGAAAATTCATGATTTTTTGTGGTTTATAAATAAGAAAATTAGTTTCTTTAGGAAATTGGATTTAGATTGAACTAAGCTCATGGAGTTTCTATCCCGGGGTTTAATAACAAGGTCATGTCAATTCTTTACCCAACTCATATTGGGTTACCTTACCGCACTTTACCTTTTTACTTGCTCATCATTACTTTCTTAGAGCAATTGAATGTGATTCTTTTCTATTGTTTTCCTATGTTGTGATTTGTTTGCTTTAGCTGAATGGTTATGTTACTTTTTTAGGATCATAATAAACACCTATAAAAACATTGCATGGACACCTAGCGGCACAAGAACCTTAGGATTCATAATTTTGTGAAAAGACTACCTGGACACCTTAGTTGACAAATAATAAAGTTTAGATACTGAAAGGGCGCTAGTTAGAGTAATCAAATCACCAACCTTAAATCTCTAGTTGCGTAGGAAGTAGTTATACTCCCATACCTCACTTGGTTTCTAACCAATCCCAAAAGACTTGTGGCGACTTTTCCTATAAAACTCTCACACAGTTAATCGAATTTAAATGAAAATCCCTATCGCTGCACAAGGTAAGGGTTTGGAAAAACCCGACCCAATTGAGGACCGTTGGTCCTCATTTGCCATTACTTCTAAACTCGTCCTCTTCTCCCGACGGAAAAGAAGGTCATGACATGCCCTGAATTATTCAAAAAAGAAAAAGATTCATACTCATCAACGAGTCACATCAAGAAACACATATGAAGTCCCAAAAACAGACTCGGCACTTGGGGTAAAATCAACTAACACTAAACCCAAAAGGTCTTAAGGACAAAAGGCCCCAAGGCCCAAAGCCAACAACTCTTCAGTTTGATTGGATTCGAATCAGTCAATCCGACGTCGTTTGTGACTAAAAAAATTTCACGAATTGGAAATTAGGGATGAAAATTGGAAAAAAAAAAAAACCCCCTCCAAAATTCGATTGTTGCCTGTCGCGACATTAACGTATGCTCCGATCCCTAATCTCATCAGCTGGTGCCATGCTGGCATTTTCATTAATTTGTTTGTCTTTTAGTGTAGAGTTGCATGCTAGCAAGTTAGTAAAATTGACCTTTGCTTTCCTCTCGTGTCATGATGTCAAATTACACGGACTTTTGCATAATTCTTGACCAATTTGACAGTGATCGATCGTCTCATCGATCTTTGCTTGTCGGCCAATTGAAACTTAAATCATTTTCTATTTTGTTTTCTAGCCTTCATTCTTGCAGCTTTACAAAGGACATCATTAATTGAAATTAATTTGCAAAAACCCCCCCCCAATTCTTTGTGATATAACTATTGCAATTTTAACGTTTAATGTAAAGAGTCAAAGAAAGCGAAATTTAATTAAAGCATGATGGTGGGACCTCCTATACTTTCTAGTGTTGGTAAGATTTCCGTTGATACATCTGATCAGCAAGTAAAAGAGGGAGTATTATCATAATCATTATTTTTAATGGGCATTCTCAAATTGTTCATTGGACTTGATATTCTCAAGATTTTAAGCAAATTTACATGACATTGCATTTACTTTATATATCAAGCAAACAAATGCACAAAAAATAGACTCTTCTTATCATTTGGCCTAATCTATAATGACGACCGATCCGACGAGGGTGATAGTGATCGCGGGGGCAAGAGACTGAGATAAGGAGTAGCTCCTAGCAGACTTGTAGGATGGAGCATGTGGAATGAACTAAGTTGCACACTGAACATAGGTAAAGCATTCTTTGATTATATACGAGAAATTGAAATTAACTTATAAGATATGTTTTTTGACATAACAACGTTTCATAACAAGGCTCTCTTTGTTTCGCGGAAAATGTGACATTTCTGAAAAATATTTTTCAAGAAACCATTTTCTAGGAAAATGACAATATTTTCCTGTATGTAGCTGAAACATGAAAATGAATTAGAAAATATTTTCCGCCGTTTGGTATTAAAAATCTACTTTGACTTTTTTGAGGAAAATAATCAAAAAATTCGAATTACTTTTTATTTTTTTCATTATTTTTTCTTTTCATTCTTTTTCTTTTTTCTTTTCTTTCATTTTTTGTTTATTCTTCCTTGGCCGATTACCGGCCACAGGCGAGGAACAAGCTCGCCCAAGGCTGGCGAGGCGCAAGCTCGCTAGATTCTGGCGAGCCAAGCCTCTCCAGCCCTGGGCAAGGCTCCACCTCGCCGAGGTCAGGGAGCGCAAGGCCTCGCCAGATCGACGAGGTGAAGCCCGAGGCCTCGCAAGATCAGCGAGGCTCGACCTCTGGCAAGGCTCGAGCTCGCTAGATTTGGCAAGGTGGAGCCTTGCCTGATTCTAGGGAGGCTCAACTCACCGAAATCTAGTGAGCTCGAGCCTCGCCGGCCTTGGGCAAGCTCGTCGGCAATAGCCAGCAACTGTCTAAGGAAGAAGGAAATAGAAAAAGGAAAAAAAAAACAAATAATTAAAATTTTGAATTTTTCAAAAATATTTATATAAGAATGAATGTTTCATTAACTAAAAAATCAAGCCTGAACGCAGAGGACTCGCTCACAGCCTTTGTGGACCCAAGCCTGAGTGCGGGGGACTAGAGCACTGCCTTTATAGATCCAAGCTCGAGTGTCGGATGTTGGGCATTAGGCACGGGCACTAGGGCTTCAGGCTTAGCCTCAATGGACTCAGGCATGGGCATAGAGGGCCTAAGCCCAGCCTCTAAAGACCCTGGGTCCTTAACGCTGTGATCCAAAAACCAGCGTTGGGGTTTTCATGTTCAAGCGTAGAGTTTCGAGTTCAAGTGTCCATACTTAGTCATATTTTGAAAAATGTTTTCCGATTTTTCAAAGATGAAATATTTTAGTGAATTTAAGCATAGATTTTCCATTAACTAAGAAAATAATTTTCATTAACTCATTTTCCTGAGCGAACCAAACGCCAGAAAATGTTTTTCGCAAAACAAGCATGCTCGGGTGAAAGCACTGCCAAGTTTGGTAATATCTTGAGAAATAATCTACTTATATGTCAAATGACAAAATCGTGAGGCTCGAAAGTAAAATCGAATAATATCTCGATAAGTTAATTCAAGAATAAAATTGCCTCAAAAGAAAAAAACAAAAATATTCATCATACATTCACCACCTTTACGCAACAAACGTGCCAAAAGTAAAGCCCCATAGCTTCGAAAGTCATGATTAATCAGATTCAGAGAATTATTTCCATCGCCTCTCCTAATTATTTTTTCTTGCAGAAAATGCTGCTCCACCAGTGCCAAAAAAGTCATCATTGCATTTCTAACTCTTAGCCAATCGGGCAAACTTTTTTTCTTTAATTTAATTATCTTATACAAGACTTTTCGCCATGAAACAAGGAAGCAAGTAGAGTCATACTATTATTGTCTTACTGGTCAATGAGGCACTAAATTAAAAAATAATAATATTGAGAATTTTCCCCAGAAGGTGTCCTCTTTGAATATAGAAAATACAAAAATTTGAGAGACCTCACATGGTATACAGAAAGAAGATATTCTATTGACTTTTGGGTTATATTATATTGACTTTCATCCCCCTTTTTTTCTAAATTAAATCTTTAATTATTTAAGAGAATGAAAATAAAATGTCTCCATAATGACCCACAATCTAACAGTCCCTTTGACTCTAAAAGAAAATTAGCAAATTATTTTTTTGTTTAAAATTGACATGAATTTCAACTCCCCAATACTGTCAAATGTTCCTTCTTGACTAGGGTGCCATACCTATGTTCTTAGCCACCTAACCAATTGAATGTAAGATCTCTATTGTTAGGTTGCAACCGTATTTAATTTAGTACAAATGTTAGATCACTAGGTTAAGCTTGAACATGTAATTTTACCAAGAAGGTTGCACTCAAATTACCGAACAACCATTTAATGAAATTAATGTAGGCGGCACGAGCATTTAATCCTACCTAAAGATTTTGGTACCCTTATGAATTGAAATTAGTTTGGTGCCACTATAAGTGCTAGAAAATCATGGAAGCTTCATGATTTTCCAATCATAGAATAATATTCAAATACCCATATAGTATATACTCCTCCAATAATGAATCTCTTATTTTATCTTCTTCTTTTTTTATAAATTTCAGTTGATTATGGCCACTAGGCACCATGAAGTGGTGATCTCATCAATTACTTTGCTATAATAGCAGGACATTATATTTATACACATGGACATCTTTGAAGTAATAATTGGACTGTCTTTTCTCATGAAAAACAGGCGCAAGTTAAGGACTGCGCATCAAGGACGAGCCTCTTTCTTCTTCTTCTTTTTTTATGTTTTTTCTTTTTTGCAAGTAATAATAACCTTCTTATTTTCTCTTAATCAACATTAACTTAGATAGCGAATTACTCAGCTAAGTTGGAAAGCAATTATACTTAACGCCTCGCATTAGGCACGAGATTCTATTCTTAATCACTCGAAGTTAGCTCGCGAACCTTTTTCCTTGCAACGACCAAGGACGGTTAACCACATTTAGCACATAACCGAGAAATCGATATTGCTCGAGTAACAAATTAAGAAAATCACTTAATAATAATGCCTGTGTATTAGAAATGACTGGTCGTGATTTAAGAATTTTACAAACGACGGCGTCTGAGGTTTTCACCAACATTCTGCGGCGCATAACTCTAGCAAATATCTCTAGAGGCTATATTGAAATTCATAATTCATCTCGTTGGCTGTCTTTTTTTTTTTAACAGTAATCTCGTTGTTTCGTTAAATGCTTATTGGTCCAAAAAACGTTAGTAAATGCTCCACTAAATTCAACTTCAACTTGCCAGCCCAAAAAACCTTGTAAGAGCCTATCGATGATTTAGGACCTCTGATCGGGCGCATAAACACACAAACAACTTATCGAAAAGATATCGGCAAGAGATAATTCATTTTCTTCCTATTTTATTGAAAAAAATTAAGAAAAAAAAGTTACGGCCGTCCGGATCGAAACCGAAATTACTCCATTTTTTTTCTGAATTTATCGTTTTGATAAAGCAAATGACAAAAATGAAAATGGTAATGCTAGTTATGTACATTCTGGCTTCCATGACAAAGGCTGCTGGAAAAACAAAGGAAATACAGAATTGAAAAAAGAAAGAAAGAAAAAGAAGATGAAGAGTAGAAGTTGTGGTACAAACTAAAGAACTTTTGCATGTATTAGGGGTTTTGCTTTACCCACAGGAGTAGTAGTCCCACGAACAGATGTGTACAGCATGAACAAAAGTTTCAATCATCAGATCTCTCTGACAACCTCACCTGAATGCTCCAAATCTCTGCGTTTGAAGCGCACTCGAAAACCCAAAGCACGCAACAACAGTATGTATACGCAAGTAGTAATTGGTTAACCAGTTTTTTTTTCTTCCTCCTTCAGTACAAAGGGAGGGATCAACAGCATGCCTAATACAACACCATCATCACCATGGAAACCTTCCAAAAGGAAAACACTGAGTTTACCCAACCACCCCCCATGTACATTACCCACCAGCAACTCTGCAATTTTTTTCTTTTTCTCTTGTCTTGAACAAAAGCAAGAAAAGGAAGAACAAAAAAAGGTCACCTTCTGTTACAAAAAAAAGAATTGATCTCTCTCTCTCTCTGTCAAGGTGATGATCTTGAGCTTTCTAAGCCGATGTCGTTGTGCTTCCTTGAAGGGCCGGAGGCTGGGATTGGGAGGCCTCTTGGCAAGTACCCGGAGAAGTGGCCGATGCTCTGGGACTTGGGGTGGTCGCCCTTCACCTTGAACACGTTGGTGTTTCTTGATGATCCATGGCAATGCCAGAGGAAGAGGAGGGACATCAACAGGAACAACCAGAGGCGCGGAGTCGTCGGAGGCCTTCTGTGGAAGAAGATCATTGCTTGTTGTGGGAATTGCTGTCACTCGGATCTGTGGGTTCTTGGGGCTTTTGGTGAGCGGTGAAGAGAAGGAAACATGGACAGTTTCAGATGCACAAGTATGCGTGAGAGTGTGTGCGGCTGTGCGTGGGACTTGGATTGAGGTTTTGTGTGTCTGGGTGTGCGTGAAGGTGGGTGAGAGAGAGAGAAGAGAGGAGAAGAGAAGAGAAGAGAGGAAATCAGAAGCTTCTTCAACTGAAAATGGTGGAAGCAGAAAGTTAGGAAGGCATGGAAAAAAGGCTGTTTTGAATGGGTCTACTAGGTTAAGAGTGACGTGAGAGTGTTTTCAATTTTGTTACTATCGTTTTCGTCTCTCTCACTTTGTCAAGCGTCATGAAAAGAAGGCATGGAATGGGCGAAACAGCAAAAGGGTAAAAGGGTAGAGAGGAGGGAGCTTTCACAAATCCTCTCTAATTTTTAAAAATTGATCATTAGAGCAGGATTAACTCAAGCAAGAACAAGATCTACACAAGATTAGGAATGTTCTCTAAAATCTCAAACATCTCCCTCTCCCTCTCCCTCTCCCTCTCTCTCTCTCTCTCTCTCTCTCAAGTCTAATCAAAAGAAAGCCATCTACCCTAGAATTAGGTAATTCATAAGGAATAATGTCATATAGCCTAACCACAAGAAATTGCACCTAATCAAAGTTTGAACCTCATATTTAACACTTTTTGAGGGGGGAGGGGGGGTATGATTTCAATGTCAGACAGATTCACTATTTGGTCATCATGGGGATAAAAGAACTAAAGATAAATTATTATGCTTTAATCTCTCGGAAAACGGGTTATAGTCATGGCTTTCTCCTACGGGATAAGTACAAAGACTAATTTACAATGATCGGTTCTAAGCATCGTTCCTCCTACTATTCTACAACTAGATGTGTTTTTAATTATGTATTAAAGAGAAATTAAGTACAAAAACTGTAATATTCGATCGATATAATCTATGCCAAATGGTAGAGATAGCTCATAGTTCACCATACCAAACATATGAAATTTTAGGGAAAACTTTCAACTAACCCCCTGTTTTTGTCTTAGATTTTCAAAATACCCCAACTACTATAATTTCTTTTTAAAGCACCCCATCTACTGGCCAAAAGTATGTCGATACACCCCCAAAAGTAGTATGAAGTTTGAGAATCTGAATGGCCATAAGTCACATTCATCTCACGTGCCTTTTCTATGCCAAGAAAAAGGCATGCGAAAGTATATTTCTAAAAAAGAACACAAGCAATTCTGCTATAATAAATAAGAAAATAAAAGGGGTATAGAAATTTGCCCTACGTTTTGCTGCGCCATTTGAGCAAGTAATATCTTAAATTTGGTGCATAGATCCGGGCATTACATTTCGTGCGAATAAAACTCTGTAAATCACTCGCTCAAGTTAATCTCATTGCACAAAGCCATCATGATGGCAAAGGCAATTTCCTCTTTTCGATTGCATTTTTGCTCAAAAAATCGATTTCGATCTATTAATTTCGCGCTAAATAAGGAAAACGGATTGGGATTTTAAAGTAAGGGCATGACATGCACAAGACAATCATGGCAGGTGGATCCTTTTTTTTTTTAATGTTGTCCTTGTTGCGAAATTGGCATGTGAGATATAGATGTGATTCAGGACTGTCCAATTTTTCGAACATTATCTTACTATGCATTTTTTCGTCAAGTATACATCACATACTTGTTAAATTTTTTTGTTTTCCCATACTATATACTACTTACACTTTTTTTTTCATTTTTGCCAAAGTTCATTTTTTTGGAAAGTTTTTTTTTTTGCCAAAGTTAACTCACACATCTTTACACTCACAATTGGTCGAGCATGTACTTTCTTTTCGTTTTCTTATTATTTTCCTCTTTCTTGATTCTTCTTTTTTTTTTTCATTTTCCATTCACCTTTTGCATTATTTTATTTTTACGACTCAAGATCACGAGGGTAGAAATTGACTATCTGAAAGCCCACGAATTATTCTCGAAAGGCCCATGAACCGAATTTTTTGCATTATTGGTGAAAGAGAATTATCTTTTCATTTCCTCGCTCATCTCGACATGAAATGGGATAGCACGAGAACATGTATATGTCGAATATCTAAATTCGATCCTATTAACGATGCAAGAAAAGTAATGAAAATTCGCACAACACAAGAATTTACGTGGTTCAGCAGGGGAGATGTTCCGCCTACCTACGTCCACGGGGAGAAGAGATTCGTTTCACTAATAATGTAAAAAAGTGTACAGCCACTCTTTCTCACCCCCTGCCTCTATTCTAGAGATCTGTTTCGCCCTAAATATATATAGCGAAACCCTACATAACACAAATTACAAAGTTGCCAACATAGCCTAAAATATTTAGCTTTTCCATATAAATCCTTCTATGACTGAACATAAAACGCCTCTGGCGGCCCGAGGGCGCTGCCCTCGCGACCCCCGCTGGGGCGGCCCTCCCGGACCCCCACCCGCTCACCGGGGAGCGGGACCCCCGTGCTGTCCAGTCGTCAGGGGGCCTTTCAGAACCGCCTCATAATCTCTTGGATAACAAAATATAAGACATCAACCTCAACAGTATACGATCTAGTCAGTAACCATTCTTAGAAAAAAGTTACCTAACGATGCATTTAAAATAAACTTTTGCAAAGGGGTGTACGAGAACTCCTAACCCTCTACATACCATAAAACAAGACCTTAGTCAATCCCAACAAAAATTAGAAACTTTAGATTAAATCATAGATTCCCTTTACATAAAAAGGATATGAACAAAGTGCATCAAAAGTCCTAAATTTTATTTACGAAATGCAATTGAAATCTACCCCTTTTAATTAGAATAATCATGTCCTAAAATCTTTTTGAGAAAGTGCATTTGGGCATTGTCAATAAACAGTACTTGCTTATTACGTAGCATCAGAAGATTGTTTAAATGGCAACGTTTAAGTTGTACTTTCATTTTAATTTTGTGAATTGATTGCATTTTTTAGTAAATATTTAGGAGTTAAATACATTAATGGAGTGATCAGGACTAGGTCGCCCTTGATTCAGAACTTGATTGTCAATTCAAAGTTTTAAATCTCGATTGTATTTTGTAAATAAGTTTTCAACCTTCTAGAGTATTTCCTCGTAAAAGATTAGCTTTTGTAAAGGTATATTAGAGAGGCAATATTCGAGATGAAGTGCCACAACAAAACACAACATGACACAAAAATCTAATTTCACCCCAATACGAGGTTTTGAGCTATTGCAATTATGTTAATCATATATCTCTCAATTGTTTAAAAAATCTATTCCAGTAATGCTAATAATTTTATTTTCAATAAGTATATCTTAAAAGACACGTTACTTAAGCAATCACATTGCATTCTCATTTAAACTTCTATTTAGGCTCTATTTATTTTGCAATAATTTGTGAAATATTTTTCTAAAAATATTAAAATAATTAGTTATGTCACTTATAAAAATGAATGAACAAAATCGAAATAAATCTCGCCATTTCGACATTAAAATCGAACTAAATCTCAATTCTCATTATTCGAATCCAGGAAGATATGGAAAGCTGCTGTGTGAGAGACAGACAAGCCCAAATATTAAATTTAATAAATAACACAATAATTTAAACGATAATTTAATTTATCTTGACACCTTTTCCTTTATAACCAAAGCCCTCCTTTCTTTCGTAGGGTTTGTCTGGGTACAGACCTTTACTCTCTATATTTATTTATTTATTTTCATTTTTTTAATGTGTATATCCAATTTATTTTCTTAATTAATTGAAGGCAATGCACTGTCAATTCAGGTGAATAGTACAGTGAAGTGAGCACATCTCGTCCTTTTCACCCCCTCTCGTTCATTCATTCATTCAGACACTCTGACACACTACTGACCTCAAATCCATTCCTCCATTCCTCTCCAGTTTTTCTGACATGAGCTTTTTCAGTTATTAATTTTTTTATGCTATTCTTTAATTGCTCACACATGTCCTTTTTTGGCAATATATAAGAGGAAAATCATCATTTTTCACTTATATTCTCTTTATTACTAGTTGACTGTGTAAGACAATGAGCTTTTTCCACTTGGTCCATGAGACCCAACGTTCAAATTCTTTGCCTCTCGATTTATCAAAGTGCCATTCAAAAATTGACATGTCAAGATTAAATGGATTAATTACAAGAGACATAATAAAAAATACATATAGATTAAAGGATTACCACAAAAAATCCAAAACTGGTATATCTGTGATAAATTTGTCATGTTAAATTTTACCGTCAAATTACTGAGTTGGATAACACGTGACAGTTGACGGGTGTACCTGTTTAGAATTTTACCCTTCTATTTGTCACAGATTTACCAATTTATGATTTTTTTAGTATTAATCCAATTTAATAGAGGATATTTATGTCATAGGTCTACCGATTTGGGGTTTTTTATGGTCAAAAAATTAGTTTGAGATAAATTTGTCACCAATGTATCAGTTTGGGGTTTTTCGTGGTCAAAAAATTAATTTTTAGTAAATTTGTCAATTCATGTTGCTCGATCTCAATAATGTTCATTGTCGATATAAACTCCATTGGATCTCACAATTTTTTCTAAACTAATTAATTTTAGCATATGGAGACATGCACAGAATTTGTATATAATGAGTATGTGTGTGTCTCTTCAACTCTCATGTTCTTGTTGACTATGCTTGTATTTTTTTTTCCCCTTAATGTAAGAAAAAATGAAAATAAGTTGTGGTTGATATCTTCCTATAGTTTCCCCAAGGAAGAGTAATAAATGTCTGTCGCCAAAAATATTTTATTCTGGCACTGGTTTTTGAGCAAATTCTGGCACGAAATGACGTTGGTTTCAGCTGAAGGGCAAACGTTAAAAAGTGTAGGGAGCATTAACTGGGGTCGGAACTTTTGGTATGGAGAATTCAATGCAATTCCCTGTTCGGGTTGAACGTGATCTTCCGATGCTTCCAACCTCAGATGTCCATTAAATGACTTCACGAAAAGCCTCTGCATACATTTCACAGATGGAGCTTGCAATCAATAGTTGTGACTGAGATTCCGAAAAATAAATGAATTGATAAATGTTTTTCAAAAATTAATTGGTTGTATCGCTTAAAGTCAATTAAAAATATTTTCATAAGTTATAACATTTTTGTAGATGGTAAATACATTTTTCGTTTGTATATTCTTATAAGCGAGATGAGCGATCATTTTTTAAAAAATATTTTCAAAATCATTCATTTTCTACAAAACAAACACACTCTAAAGCCATAAGAGTTCTCCATTGTTTATTTGCAAAAGCATTTCTTTACTAGTTAATTATATTTCTTAAGCACATTTCTAGATTGATTAATTGAGAGATTATGTGATCTAAGATTTAATTAACAAGTACATAACGAGCACTTGCGAACAAACCAATTAAGAATTTTGTGCGTTTTCTTTGGCAATGGCTATCATGGTATGCACAATCAATGTTTTGAAAATTGCACCGTTTTAATTAAATATTCTTAACAAGCGCATTTGGGGCGCTCTTTAACACGACCTTTTTTGATATATCATTTTTCTTGTGATAATAAAAATAGTTCCTTACTGAGCTTGCTTAAAAAGTATGCTAGGGGTATTTGTCAAAACTAGCCAAGCTTTTGAATCCTTGATTTTCTTCTTTTTAATCCAAAGTTCAAACTCCATCAAGTTTTGGACTCCACCAAATTTGCATGGAGATAGAGTCCAAGTGAGACGTCATCTAGTATACATGCCGGACTTTCATTGGGTCAATTTTACGATCAATGGGCTCAAACTTGATACAAAATTAAAAGTGATTACATACTAAACTTCAATATGATAACAAAGCTAGAATTCTTGACTTCTATTCCGTATACCCTCTCTTTTCATCTATTCAGTGAAATGCCCTATCGGTACTTCTTGGGTCTCAACAACTCTAATCGAAATGAATGCCCGGTGCCTCTTCCTCTTTTAATTTGTTTTCTCTTCGTTGCTTTGCAAGAGACAATCTCATGTGTTTTTCTCCATCACATAGAAGTAACTTTGTCCGACGCTATCTGGCCAACCTCAAATACATTTCACGTGTTGCTTTGCTTATCACCGTGTCCCACCGAACACCGGACTAGGATATGTTGGCCAAGATTATGTTCCCCTGTCCGACCCCGCCGATAGTTACCCATTGGAACATACCGGAATAGCCCCCGGAAAAAAAACTCACAATTCAAGAATCAAATGCGTTACGTGACATTGGATTCTCGTGTTGAAAAGTACATCTAACCTGTGATTGGTGATTTCCTAGGTGTTATGTACCAACATGAAGGAAAGAAACACAGTGCTGTCAATTTGAGATATGGCCAAGCTTGTTTTGCACCCTTGGGGATGCTCGGAATACACACCCCGAGAAATCGAATTAGCGACAGGCACAAGCTGAGTTGAATCGCACTTTTCCACGGGGACTCCACAGTCGTCACTGAAGCTAACATGAAAGAAGCAACTGCGACGACAGTGCTCGCCATCAATGGGGAACTCACACAAAGTTTTTTTGTTTGTGTGCTGTAAAGTTGGTGGAAATCATGAACGCACTTTGCCTGTTCCGTCACATGTTTTTCTATTCCTGTTTCTCTATAGCTTTTTCAGGATAGGGAAGTCTTGCATACAATGCATGGAAATGTTATCTAGGTAAAAGGCTGAATTCTCATTCAGCACCACTGAATTTACAACTCTATTTTTTTTTTTTGGGTAATAGGAAGTACTCGGGTTCAATTTGAAGGTCCATTTTATAAGAAAAAAAATCGATAATGGGTCATGTGGCTCCACCTAAGGAAAAAATTTGGGAAAACGCAAACAAATTATCGGTTGCACCGAGGGGGAGGGGGAAATTGTCCGATTGATCCTAAACTTATTGTACGGATGCTAAATCGGTCATAAACTTTTCAATTTTCTCAAGTTAGTATTAAACCTTTGAGCAAAATGCCTATATAGTCCTTCTGCCCATTTTCGCCGAGAATTGCTGATGTGGCGGTGTACCACGCAGAATGGGCGGCGATGACTGGACTGTCATGTTAGCGATTTCCAGCAAAAATTGACCAGAGGCAATATGTTAGAATTTCACCCAAAGGTTTAGGACTACATTGACGAAATTGAAAATTTACAACTGAATTGACATCCATACAATAGATTTAAGATCAATTGGATAATTTTTCCTTGGCACCGGTGTCGTACCTCTGATTCACATGATCTGTAGTATCTTATGAGTCCACGTGGGTCTAGAAGATTCAACGGATCGTATGTACTAGACTTATATGTTTTGGTGTAGCTTTCTAAAAGACAAAGGCGGGAAAAACTAATTGAATCCCGAATAATTTTACTTTTTTACTAATTTGCCAATAATTTTGTGTTACTGTCACTCCATATATCTAAGTTGTAAAATTGAAAATATAATCAATGAGAAATAAAAGATGGATTCGACACAAATTTAAAATGGTACTAAATTCATATACATGAGTAGACTCCTGCAATGTGCAAATTCGGACGATAAAGTACCACTTTAATAGAGAAATAAGAAATGGGCAAAAAGTACCCAACCAAGTCGGTCCAAATATGGAAAAGTGGAATGGGACACATGGAAATGATCGAGTTTTCGAGGTCAATAAGACGGCAGCAAGTTGGTGGATATTACAACTCCCCTAACTCTTTGCAAGATAGAAAAAATTAGGAAAATATTTGAAGAATGGCCCATTTCTCAAAAATAAAAAACTCAGAATGAATTGTTCCGGGGCATATAGTGATCAATTCACTATCAAAAAAGCGCCCAAACTCCTTGGCCGGCCAAATCTTCGCCGGCCAGCTTATTCCAACAACAACATTAGGAGCAATTTTGTCTAAAATTTTATGCTTTGACTCAATTTGAAGGAGCCCCAAATTAAAGTTAGGAATAAGCTGGCGAGGGAAAATTTGACCGATTGGTGAGCTTGGGCTTTTATTTGAAAATAAATTGATCATTTTAGACTCTTATTTGAGACAAAGTCCACTCTAAATTATCTCTTGAGAAAACAACCCAACTTCGAGGCCTTATTTAAAATTTTCTCAAATTATAACCTATTTATAGCATGATGTTAGAAATCTATTCTAAGCCCGCCTTTTGGATTCTGTTCATATGAACGCTTCAGTAACTCTTGAGCAACTACATCGACGTCACTTTCAAATATTCAGACTCATGAGACTTTAAAAGTTCATTTCAAGAAATTTATATTTTAGGCAAAGAATTGACAACTAGCTCCAACAACTTGGTCATGTGTTTGTTTGGTACAGTTCTCACAACAATTACATCTGTGAAAAGGATTGTTGCAGCTTTACGAGATGTTCAACAGCTTTGATGAGTGAATGTGTTTTTTTAAATCATGTATCGACAATATGTTTTTTCATCTTTGATTGGATGAAACTTCCTCTAACCACTCTTTTGATGGGTGGGTTAAAAAAATGAGCATCATCCACACTTATTTTTAGTTAATCTCGCATGTCGATAATATTCACATTTCTAAGAGACAATTTCCTCCAACCACAAAGGTGAAGGAAAACATAACCCAATATGTGGTATTCAAAGCGCAACTAAAACTAACTCATAACATAGCAATGGCACAACACATCTACAGCCATCCCAAACGGATGGTATTCTTTCTTTCGCAGGATACATCTTGGCAACCGGTCAAGTAGGATCCATCTTGACAAAATAGTAATAGCACAACATATCTCTTGCCATCTCAACCTCTATGACCAATGTTATTAGCTCTGATACCAAGTTAGACAAACAATGAAAATGAATCGCATGTTGCCTAGATGAATAATGCGTTGCACTCTAATAATATCTACACCTGAATAATCTGTATAGGAAACAAAATAATCTAAACTAACTTACCCAGGAAATAATCGAAATTACTGGATCAATTACATTTTCATACAAATCGACGAAATCTCTTACAATATTTTAATTTATGAGATCAGAAAGCAAGGGCCCACAAACATGGAGAAACATGGTAGGGTCCCATTTTCCTCTATGCAATTATGATTGCCCATCCTCCTGCTACAAATACAATATTCTACGAAACTGAGAAGCAAGACAGACTCAAAACAGTGATTGGATCAGCCTTTGACTGGCCATTTCGTAAAAGGAACATCGTATGTCAAGAAACGTTGATTTCCAGGACAGATGAAACGGATGACCTGCTCTGGTTCCTGTCCTGAAGTGCCCTGGCCTGTCCTTGGCTTTGATTGCAGGAACATTACTTCATGTGTCCCCCCGTTTTAATGGGAAGGAGGAGGCGAAAGTTATATCAGAAATATGTTCAGAGAACTTATACAGAATATAATGCGCATTACTCGTGGCTAAGTGAAAAAAAAAAAATTGCAGAGTTTGATAAGACTTACCCATCCCGTAACTAGGTGGGCTCCACTCACGCGTTTTTTATTTTAACGTGCTGGTGCCAGCACGTTCTAATTTTTTCTGTTGAGTCAGAATCTTTTTCTTGCCCCGACCCCAGCAATACCCAAATTTTTTTTTACATCTCGTAGTCCAAATGTGGCCTTTTAAGGATGTACCAAGGTCCATCCTCGGCTTTGATTGCAGGAACATTATTTCATGTGTCGAGGGACGAAGCCCCCCATTTTAATGGGAAGGAGACGAAAGTTATATCAGAAATATGTTCAAAGAAGTTATACAGAATATAATGTACATTAATAGCGGCTAAGTTAAAAAAATTGTAGAGTTTTTCGACCAAAAAAATGCAGAGCTTGATATAAAATATGGTAAGTGTTATGCTTTTACTTTTCTATATCAAGCTGAATGAATATTTGGCTAAGAGAAAAAAGATTCTTCATGACCATACCATTTTACCAAATAATTGTTTATCGAGCACATTTCAGTTAAATATTGAAATTATGTACGTTTCATCGACATTCAGGTGTTATATTCCTACGCTAATTGGAAATATTAAACAAACAGCATTAATTATCGTTAGTATGAAGCATGTCATTAACTGTAATCTCACACTTAAATATGTGGTTATAATGTGCTTTATATGCATTTAGCCTCTCTCTACCTAATGATTTAAGACCTAATGATTTAAGCTGTTAGATAGGATACTCTAACATGGTATAGAGCACAACTCAAAGTTCGTATCATGTGCTTGTGGTGGGTTCACAACAATTGGCTCACACAAATTAGAAGCAAATCCACACCTACACCACACGTGATTATTTAATATTTTTTAAAAATATCTCTCTCTCTCTGTCTCTCTCTCTCTTTCTCTCTCTCTCTCTCTCTCTCTCTCTCTCACAGACACACACACACACACACAACTCAACCTAATATATTGGGTTGCCAATATACAAGTGACACCTAACGAGTTTGTCCTTTCACAAGTAACTGAGCCAAACTGTATATGTGTAAGAGTCGGCTTACACAATAGGGGGAGTGTTGACTGTAACACCACATTTCTTTTTTTTTGCTAGAAGTAACACCACATTTCTTAAATATATGGTTATAATACATTCTAAAACACTTAATAATTTGAGCTCACTATTTAGGTTTTTCTTTTCTTGGGTAACATAAAGATATTTTGTTATAAGTTAAAAGTTTAATTTGTATATATACGTGATTTTTATTTATTACAATTATTTTGCCTAATGCTATGTGATAGTTAACCCTTACTAAACTTTTATCCAAAAGTATTATTTTGGAAATAATTATCATATATTGTACAAGTAATGTGTCAAATAAAACATGGAGAGTGGGGGTCGAGGCTAGACTACCCCTCTCCCTTCGTTTTTGCTTGAATTCGATGCATATTCATCGAAATAAATTTTGCTCCTTTTAAAACTGATTTACTAACAGATAGGGAGAGGGTGATCTATCGGGAGGCTGTTTTGGGTGACAAATACTTATCTAGACACGGATTTAGCGGACCCAGTACATGACAACCTTGATATTGTTACCTTCACATGGAACCCACAAAGTCAACTATTGTGATCCATCTGGTACACTGGATCCAAGTCCAAGTAAGAAATTTCCATTGCGGGTGGTATGAGAGAGAGAGAGAGAGAGAGAGAGAGAGAGAGAGAGAGAGAGAGAGAGAGAGAGAGAGAGAGAGAGAGAGAGAGAGAGAGAGAGAGAAGTAAGGGTGCGTTTAGTAGGGGTGAGCATGGTCCGGGTTGGGCCGGTCCACCCCCTAACCCTAGGACCAACCCGCACAGTGTTGATCCTCAATTTTGGGACCGAGGACCGCCCGTCGGTTCCATGGACCCGCCCGGGAACCGGACCGCCGGTCTGGTCCGGTTCCCGGGCGGGTCCATGGAACCGGTCCCATCAAGTTTTCCTGGACAAATAAAAAAAAAAAATGTGGACCAACATCGGATCAACGGAACAAAAAGAAAAGAATATAACTTTCCATACAATTAATATACTATGATCGGTTCTATTAACCACATCATCCATAAATCAAGTGGGTACCCATCAAATGAGTGTCCAGAGATAAGAGAGCAGAGAGTTATGAGTGTCTAGTTACGTTTTTTTTTTTTGGGTCAGATTTTTTTAATTAAAATTTTAAAAAATAAATATATTATTAGTATATTATCGGTCCGGTCCGGGTGGGCGGTTCCACACCGGGAATCGGGAACCGGACCGATACCCACCGGTTCCAAAAAATTGGAACCGGGAACCGGACCGGTCCCCTTGGGAACCACTGGTTCCGATCCGGTCTCGGGCGGTCCTGGGCGGTCCTGGGTTTTTTGCACACCCCTAGCGTTTAGTAACTATTCTATTCCTGAAAATAATTTTTGCTCATAAATGATTTTTTTTATTTTGTTTCCAGAAATAATTTCTGAACATTTAAAAGCATTTAGTAACTATCCAAAATTTTTAATAATATTTTGGATTTTCTAATATTTCTTTCTCTTTTTTTCTTTTCTTTTTTTCTTCTTTTCCTTCCTTGGCCTGTGGCTGGCGACCTGGCCTTTCGCCGGCCATAGGCCAGGGTCGGCGAGGGCTGGACCCTGGTGGAAACAAGAAGCAATTTTTTTTTATTCTTAATTCTATTCCAAAACTTTGTTCCCGGAAACAAAAAATTTACCAAACGGGTTTTTTTTATTTGTTCCTAGGAACAAAAGAATATAATCAAACACTGTTTGATCGGTTACCAAATAGCTCCTTAAGTGTGTGTTTATGTGAGAGCCCAAACCGATCCACGTAGGTCAAAACCCCAATAGGAGCATTATAACAGTGTTAGTCATGTGAAGAGTGCTACATATGAATTAAGCTTCATCTATAGCACCGACGTTCTCGCCAGTATCGACTCCTTAGCTTAAAACCACATCGGGCACGGTGACACTTTATTCCTCATGGCGCATAGTTCTCATAATTTCCGATGTGTGTTGATTTGATACCTCTTATTTGTAACACGGACGTTCTCATCAGTATTGACTCCTCAGCTTGGGAATTCTCTGGGCACGACATGGTGCATTGTCTCTCACTACACTAATTCCTCGGACTTTCTGTCGATGCATTACTTTGATACCATCTGTAATGATATTATATGATTTATGTAGGCCAAGCCTTTAAAAGGAGTACTCCATATGGTAATTATCTGGAGATATCTCTTTAGTTTTCGTGAATGACATCACAAATTCTTAATTAAGCTCATTGTGAGAGACCAGTTCAATCGGAGGGATTTCTGTCCCATTTGACCTATGTTAGCCACTTCTTTTAAGCCGGTAGTTGGGCCTACATGAGGCCCATTAAAACGATTTCTCTCTTTTCCCCTCTTTCTTCTCCAACACTAAGTAAGGATTTAATGCCTTCAAAATTAGAAAAAAAAATCATAGAAAAGAGTTAGAACAAGAAATTTATTGAAAAAAAGAAGTGCCAAATTACCTTGTAATCAATTTAATGGCAAATTGGTCCCGTGATAAGCCGACGTATATTTCACCTGTAAATGCATAATTAATTAATTTTATCACTAAGGAAGATATAAAGAGGATTAGGGACCGGTGGAGAGAATAAACGCAAATATCAAAATTTGTAATCACAAAAAGAATGAATTTAATTAAGATGAAACTCTCATCAACTCAATTTCTTAATAAATGTCAAATTATTGTATGCCCTCCACATTGCAAAGAAGTATCTCTAAGGATCCGTTTCTTTCACGGAAAAATAAATTATCTGAAAAATATTTTCCTAAAAATAATCGTTTGTATCGATTGAAGTAATTAGTTAATGAAAAATGCTTCCATTATTAACAATAATTTATGACTAAATATTTTCGCTGACGATGAAAATATTTTGCGTTCATTCATTTTTGTAATATATACAAGCGGCCATTTTTAGGAAAATATTGTCCAAATCATTTCTTTTCCGCGAAACAAACGGAACCTAAAATCCTATGAATTTTCTGGTCTTTTAAAGTCGAATCTTTCCCTCGGTGCCTAAAAATAGAAAACCAGTCCGAAACCTACGAAACTGATGGATTTTGAAGTATAAACGACCTCAAACAAACTCCACAATTATAAAAAAAAAAAATATGACAAATCTAAGCTAACTTTCCTGGTTGATATTGATTATTAAGGGCTCTCTAACTCCTTCTATACTGCCCATTAACAACATAGTACCGAGTTCGAGGCCCCCCTTTCTGGTTTTCACTTGTCTGAATGCTTCAAAAAGTTCTTGACGGCCACGTATGCATTTCCAGCGCACTACGACGTTGCTACTCCGGCGAAACTACACTATTCGTTCCCCGCATGACACATACATAGCTACAACTCGACAGCTGAAATTAGTTAAAGGGCAAGTTAATCTTTTTAATTCTCTAAAACTTATGTTTTAATTAAGAGTTGATATCATGAAAAATCCCAAACTGATACGCTTATGACAAATTTACTTCAAATTAATTTTTTTACCATTAAAAACCCCAAACTGTTATATCTATGACAAATTTACCCTCTGTTAATTTCCGTTAAATTTTACCAGCAATTTACTAAGTTGGATGACGCGTGACAGTTGATGGGTGTACCGGTTTAGAGTTTTACACAGATATTCCAATTCGGGATTTTTTGTGGTATTAATCCAATTTAATGGAAACTAACGGAAGGTAAATTTATCACAGGTTTACCAATTTGGGATAATATGTCAAAGATGTGCCAGTTTGGAGTTTTTTGTAGTAAAAAAATTAATTTTGGATAAATTTATCACGAACATACTAGTTTGGGATTTTTCGTGATATTAACCCTTTAATTAATCATTAAGGGTGTGTTTGTTTTTGTGAAAGTATTTTTCCGGAAAGTGTTTTCTAGACTTTCGTCCGTTTAATTCTCCGAAAATGATTTGGTCAATGGAAAATACTTTCCAGTTAACACAAATATCATGTTTAATTTTAGGAAAGTGAATTACCTTATCTACGAAGGTGAAAATACTTTCCGGAACTGCTTATCTTGAATTTGTTAATATTTTTTCTTTTCTTTTCTTTTCTTTTCTTTCTAAGAAGGAAAACATTCATGTATTTTCTTTGCTTAATAAAAATAATTTAAAAATAACAAATAATTTTAAAAATACAATATTTTTTTATAATTGTCACCATCATATTTTCCTCATCAAACAACTGAAAATACTTTTCAAATCTTTTTTAGATTTTAACTAAACACTGACAAATGAACTCATTTTTCAGGAAATCACTTTTCTAAAAAGTATTTTTCAGAAATGATATATTTTTCGCGAAACAAACGCATCTTAAAAGAAATTCGTTTGCCTCCAATTTGAGGTTTCCATGGATCAAGATAGTGGTTGGTCCGAACCTGAAATTTGTCAAAAGTACGAGAAAATGTCGTGAGGTTGACTTTCAAATTGGTAGAGGCGCCGTATGGTGCACAGCATGCCCACCAAATCCGGCTTTCGTCTGTCGAAAATTGACAAGTCGATAAGTTTTCAGTCAAACTGGTTCGGTCTCTTTCGTCGTCTTTCCGCTGCAATCATGTACGTTTCCACATCACGGACGACGTCTACGTCCGTCTCCTGAGCAAAAATCCACGACATAAATGAACAGACAAGACGTAATTTCCTATGCAAAGAGACTAATTTTATAAGGAAAAAATGACAATGAAATGTTTCTAAACTTTGGTCCGGTCTCATCTTTCCGATGCGAACAGGTACGTTGCCATCACGAACGACGTCTACATCCATTTTGTGAGCAAAATCCATGGCGTAAATGAACAAACAAGCCATGATTTCCTATTCAAAGTAACTAATTTTATGAGGAAAAAATGACATAAAATGTTTCTAAACTTTGATCCAGTCTTGTCTTTCCGATGCAAACAGGTACGTTGCCATCATGGACGATGTCTACTTCTGTTTCGTGAGAAAAATCCATGACATAAATGAACAAACAAGACATAATTTCTTATACAGAGTGACTAATTTTATAAGGAAAAAGGACATAAAAAAGTTCCTAAACTTTGGTCAGATGCATGATGTCGTTCTTGAATTATTAATTTGTTCGATCTGATCCTTGAACTACTATTGCCCAAATTTCAAAATATCTTTTTTCTTATTTTGATTGATTCCTAAATCAGCTAAAAAGATAGCTATTTTTGTATTGCTTTCTTTTTTTTTCTTTTTTGACCTTTTTGGTCTTTATATATGTTACATTAGTTCTATTTAAAGTTGTATTGAGTTGAGAAACCTGATATTTTAATTTCCTAATCCACAATTTAACTCAATTTAATTAAGAAATCACGAAAGACAAAAGCTTTAAAGTTTTGTCTATCTAGAAAATCAGGATTAAGATTTATATTGATATAAGTACGAGAAATCTATAGGTAAATCAACACTATTATTAAATATCCTTATCAAAATACTTATTTTTAAAATAAAAGGAATATAAATCCAATATAACTCTATGCTTTCACTATTATAGAGATCATATGTTAAAATTTACTTAAACAGAACTATGGTGATACTTATAAAGACCAACAAGGTAAAAAGTAAATACAAAGATAGCAAATTTTTTCTGTTGATTTAGGCAGGATTAAAATGAAAAGATATTCTAAAATCCAGATAATAGTGTGGTTATGAAAATTTGTGAATAGCATTGAAGGTCTGACTTGATTTTATTATGGAATATTGAGGGACCGAACTGAACAAATTGAAAGTTTCGGGACTAGAATGAAACATTTTAAGAATTATGCAAGAACCACATTGAAAGGATTAAGAGTTCAAGCGTGACATTACACACCGGGCCAAAGTTTAGAGACTATTTGTGTCATTTTCCATATAGATAAATATCGTGTGTAGTAGCCTTGTAGGGTTAGAGCAGTTGGTTGGAGAGATAGGAGATTCACAGCTCAAGAATTGGAGGTTATTCGCTTGAATCTTGCCAACTACATGCATACCGCTATGGGTGAGAACCACTTGTACAAGTCTTAAGGTCTGAACTTTGCTAGTTCATGAAACTTGCAAGGTGTTTCATGGGTATCTAGGTAGCTAGGCTTTCATGCCCGTATCCCCAGATTATCAAAAAGAAAAAGATAATCCGCACTTAATAAGAGAAAGAAATAAAAGACCACAAAAGGAGAAAGAAATAAAAGATCACAAAAGCCACACCGAACGCACGAGTCCGAACATCATGAGGGGCCAGTCATTCCGAAACAAGTGGGAACTGCAATCGAAATGCGAAATCATGGACCAAGTGAAAAGCTCCACAAAACCCTAATTCTGCTTCTTTCATAGGGCTAAAGCTACTCACTTTTGCCTTCTTCTCTGGGCGCGAAATGCTCGCCAGCCGGTCGCTGCGGAGACGAAGCTTTCGGTGCGAGACCCATCATTGATGTCGTCGATCCATGATTATATTATGCAGAAATCAATCTAGGACTATCTCCCACTCGAGTGAAAGTAACTCACCCTTATTGCAGGTGCATAGTGCGATGCAATCATGTTGGTTTTTTCTTATCATTCGTGTCATCTTTTTGGTCAGTGTATCGGGCCTAGGTAATTCGCAGTGACATTTGCAGCAATTAGGACACACGTCTTAGGTTAATCATGAATCGCATTCCAGATAGAATCATTTATATCTAACCAACAGCCACGGATAGGGGTCTTGTTAATTATTGCCTCTGGGAGTAAGGGTGAGAAGTTTCACTATTGGTCCAGGTTTCATCAAACATACTTTGTCAGAATCGATTATCTAGTTTTTGGAACCTGGAACATACTCTGTGTACCTTGGAACCAACCTTGTCAATCGGTTTTAGGGTCTACCCGGGAACCGGCCAATTTCTTTTTTTGTTTGTTTAATTATTTCTTCCTTTTTGGTTTCACCTGTAGTTAAGCAAAATGAAAGTGAACACTATAATAAAAATATACATTTGTCAATAGCAACAATCCATAGAAGATGAACACGTAAAATAAAATAAACAATAAAAATTAAACACGTAAGCGAGGTTCATTGGTTCCCGATTTGGGTTTTATCCAGGAATCGGGAATTGAACCGTACAGTATCAGTTCCATTTTTTCATAAACTAGGTTCCAGACCAATAACCACGGTATCCTAGACCATACCAATTCTTATAGCCAGTTTGGTCCGGTTCCTGGTTCTACCTTGGATCCATGCTCACCCCTTTTTAGAAAATTGGTTTTTGAGATATCGAAAATGAGGGAAATACGACGATCAATTACTCGAAAGACTGAAAATGGGGCATTTAAGGCGCATTATGGCTATAGAAGTGCCAAATGGGGTTAACATCTCATTATAGCATTGCTTCTACACAACTAATTTGTTGTCCGAGGAACAAGTATAGGGTTTTTAGATTGGCGGAGTGGCATCACCCTGTTCAGTCAAAACTTCTTTCATTAAGCGTAATCTCGTTGCTTTTGCCCCTTTCTTTTAGGTTGCTCTCTGTCCGATGTGCATCAACAAAAATTAGTCGAGTCGAAAATTTTAATATTCTCTAATATGGAGAGGAGTACTTGGAGTTGCTTCAAATCCATATCCAACTTCAGGACAAAAATAAAAGAATAAACTCAGGGTTTCTCCTTTTCAAAAACTCAAAGAGTTGGTCAAATCTATTGTTGTAGATTTAGTTCATACACCAAGAAGCCTGAAGAATTATATTTCCTTTTCTTATAACACATGTACCCAAATGTTCCAACTCGAATGCATGCAAATCGACTTATTCACGTGCATTGAGTAAAGCTCCATCGACAATTTGCCAGGCGCAACCTTCAAGATTACTTTCAATGGGAGGTACCCGTAGAAACACTCGAATTAAACACATATAATCTGTCGCATCCAATGTAAGCGCTTAACCACTATCCAGACGTAAGCCAAGCATCGCAAGATCTTATATTTCATTCTCGCTTCATTCTTCTTCAAAAAAATTAGACCTAAAATACATTATATGCCATTGACCTTTTCCTCTCTCTAATACCAAAATCAATAAACAAATAAATAGATAGATAAATACATTTTCCGTTATGTCTTTTTTATATCCTTAATTAACTTTCACATGATCGCCTGCACGATGGTGTAATGCACAATCAAATCTCACACGGATACGCATCAATCAATGGTACATCGTTCGTGGAGTAGAAGACGGGTAAAACCGACGAATGAATGCACGCAATTACGGGAGTCATCATGGGGCGATTGATGGTGCCCGACATCACCGTAGACCCGACAATAATTGTACCATATCTATAGGCTTTGATTATAATTGAAGTCATTAAACAGGTCCTAATACATTGCATTAGTTGCACATGCAAGAGAATACCAAAGCGGCATACCCGGATCAAATTTAAGATACAAGGTTGACCTTTTATATTTAGTGTGTAAATTTCATTTTCCTAGATAATGGTTTTATTAATTGTCATGTGGTATAGTCTGGTTACAATTTACACTTTGCAAGAGTTATATAAAAAGGGTAGGCTTGACTTGATATAGAAAAATGAGAAAATAACACAAACGGTCCTTGAACTTCGGCCTACGCATAATATCGTTCCCAAAATTTTAATTTGTTCAATGTGATGGTTAAATTATTGGTTAATACTCATTGTAATCCTTTCATTTGCTCAAACGATAAATCAGATGTTTTTTCGATAACATGGATTATTTTATGTGGAGTTGGTTTTTCAAAAACGCTAAGCCAATATGTCTATCCTTTTATCTATCTACTTTAGACAAGGAAAAAAATTAAGCGTTAACATGTACATCATTATTTGATGATATGGATTATTATACCTTGATTCAATTTTATGTGGATAATCCACTTGTGACTTTTTTTGTCCGCTTTCAAAGTTAATGAATTGAAAGTCATATCAGCATATCTCGTTAACTTGAACTAATGGAAGGACGGTATTGCATATTTTTATATAGTTTGGGAATTAGATTGAACGTTTACCTATAGTTAATAGGACACATTGAACAAATTAAAAATCAGAAGATGACATTTATATTTGGCCAAAATTCATGGACATTTTATATCATTTTCTTTGTGAAATCGCTTAAAAAATGTTGTCCGACCGCAGTAATCCCAAAAAAAATGATCTTTAGTACTAGGTAATGCCAGAACATAATGAAAGGCCATTATTACACATTGGCATTGCATCATGGATCACGAGAAAGTTGTACGAATAATTCGCAAGTGACATGTAATTCAGGTTTTACAACATGGGCACGACTGTCGATGCCGCATGCTGTGAAAGTAGGAAAATGATTCTCGAGCTATCATTTTTACACGAGCATCTGCTAGCCAATGGCGTCCATGAGAAACCTTATCTAAAGTGCATGACCACGCATGACATTTTCATGTACTTTGACGTATGATACAAATGGCCAAACGGTGTTATAGTTAGGTTATTCAATTTCAAACACTTTGGCTCGCGACTTGGCTCGCGACTAATCCAATTCACGAGATCAATGATCTACTTCGTCGATCCGGAATCAACCTACTTAGGTTAACTTACTCACTATGTGAAAAAATGCGTGCTTTTCACTGATTATATATCTGATTAGTAGGTTACAATACACACACGGATATTGCCCACAAGATTTTGGACATGAATGATGTGTCTAAACTTGCAATTACACCAATCAAATGTATGATTTGAAGGGAGCCCTAAAGGAACTGGGATAATTACCCAATTAGTCATAAACCTATTGTACGAATGTCAATTCAGTCCTAAATTTTCAAATTTCACAAATGTAATCCTAAATTTTTGCGCGAAATTCCAATATAGTCCATTCGATCAATTGCGACTGAAAACTGCTGACGTGGCAATCAACAAATTGTCCACATCAACATGCCACATAGGACAGCCGGGGGGCAACGACTGGACGCCACGTCAGCAATTTCCGACGGTAATTGACCGGAATGACTATATTGGAATTTTACGGAAAAATTTAAGACTACATTGGTAAAATCGAAAAGTTTTTAACCGACTTAGTAATTTTCTCTAAAGGAAATACCAGAGAGATGTCACAACTCTTGAGTCACTTCTGGATTTACTAAGGAGACATTTTTTTTCTAAAGTTTCCGATTGAAAAGTAATATATAAAGTCTTTGCTCGAGAGCCTATCCTAACTCATGTCCATCTCTCAAATAATGGCGTGATATTACAGTAGTGTGTGGGCTTGTGCCTCATAATGCCAATGACTTTCATAATGACGTATAACAGCGCCAGTGTGATTCGTGAAGGTGGTGATAATTGCTATTATTGTGTAGCACGGTTTGCATGTGATGATGTGACGGGTTTATCACCGCAATAATAGTTTCTATCCATATATGAAAGGGTTAATACAACGAAAAATTCCGAATTAGTACATATTTGATAAATTTATATCAAATTAATTTTTTGATCATAAAAAACTCAAAATTAGTACATATATAAGAAATTTACCCAAAATAATTTTTTGACCACCAAAAATCCCAAAGTGGTACATTTGTGATAAATTTACCCTCTGTTAGTTTCCGTTAAATTGGATTAATACTATGAAAAATTACGAACTGGACAACCGGATGGTAAAACCCTAATCTGGTACATCTGTCAATTGCCACATGTCATTTAACTTAGTAATTTGACGGTAAAATTTAACGAAAACTAGCGGAGGGTAAATTTGTTACGGGTGTACCGGTTTGAGGTGGTAAAAAAATTAGTTTGTGGTAAATTTGTCATAAGTGTATAAGTTTAGGGTTTTTCGTGGTATTAACCCTATATGAAAAGTAATTTATTAAAAGTATAATTACTAAAAGTATCTTGCATATTATAGATTAAGATTTGTTTATGTTATCATTTATGAAACCACTCATATATAGATAGTGCTAAAGTGCAAAATGACTCGTAATAATCATGATATTGCATCGCATTTGTGATATACAGAATGGAATTATAAATGTAAATGAAGTAATATTTAGCATAAAATGCGCTATATGATCGTGAGAAAATGAATACATTTATCGTAAAGTTCGTGACGAAATGTCTTGAATGGTTTAACTTAGGTAAAGTGAGATGTCAAAATGTCATAAAATAATTACGATAATTGAAAATATTGTGACTTTCTTTAATATGCGGAAAGTGAAAAGAGTAATATGTACAATTAGAAAGGAGACGATACAATTATAATTGAAGCGAATAGTCGAATTTATTATTTGGCTAGAAATCACCAGAAGACAAAAGATTATCATCGATTGCATACTCTCCAATGTGAAATGAAAAGATAGAAAGAAAAAATTTAATCCACAACTCTAAAAAGTCATGTCATCCTATGCTATTTAGATTTTGTATATTAAATGATTTTATACTTTCTCACTCTCAAATTGAAAAGAATAGAATAAATCCGTAATTAGACTATTTGGTAATGCTTTACAATAGCAATTGCAGCTGTGAAAAGGGTTGTTGCAGCTTTAATACATCTATTTGGCAAACACCTTAACAGCCCACCACTTCAAAAGTTACAATAGCATTTCGAAAGTTGTTACTCCAACTTTAAAACATATATTACCAAACATCACATCACAATTACAAACACATCATAGTTGCAGTTCGACCACTAAAAACCGAACGGGCTCTAGAAGGACCGCTTCAACAAAATGCAATTCATACTCCTTGTTCCATCTTAAATAATAAAATGCTCATGCTAATAGCTTTAAACACATCATAAATTTTAAATGGTCTAAAATAGCCCTCACTGAGACCTCATTAACGGTATATTGATGAAAGAGGAAAATATACCTTTTAACTATATCAATCAATTGAATGATTTTTATCAACCTTTCCTAAATTGTTGTTTATTCTTCTTTTGTGTTAAAATTGGAGAAGTTTACATGATTTTTACAAAATCATCTGAGATTCGAGTGTTTTAATAAATTTAATGATCGAGATTCTATTTAAAAGAATGTTAATAAAATACAGTTATTTTACGACGTGTCTCTAAAGTTCAGATTGGAACAACTCATTGTAGTGTACAATTCTTTAATTTAAGTTTTCCTTAGAGGAATTCTTTGATCAAAGTTGTGAACTCTGTATGATTATAATTTTTGTTTAAAATATGTTAATTAACAAATATTACAAAAAATGTTCAAACTCATTTAAAAAATCCTCCTTTATAAAAATCAGTTTGAGCACATTAGTGAGTGGAAAAGAGGAAATGAAGTGTGTACAAAAACAAATTGGAAAATAACAAAAGTTGTTAGAATAAAACATCATTCCTTTGATTGATATGAGCATTCTTGTATTTAAATGACAATGCATGGCTCTTGCGTTTTCAATGAATAGCAACTTACACCCTTTCTGTTTGTGATTTTGATTAATTAGTTATCTTGAGATTATTTTTGTCAATTTAATAAGTTAGGGAGTGTGATAGCCATATATATATAAGGTGTTTAAGGTTAAATGAAAGTCAACTTGAAAGTTGCAATACCTGAAATAAAAGGTAAAAGAAAAAATTTAAAAAAAAGAAAGGATAGAAAGCATCACAAAAACCTACATCAACATGTGAGTACACCCATTCCACTTCCTCTTAATTTTAGGAATTAATTTTTATAATCCCATTGTTAAAATATAGGAGAAAATCGTCTGCATTTTCAATATCATGTGAGGAGACCATTGACGAGAGAGAGAGAGAGAGAGAGAGACAAATTAAGATCAACACACTAATTAATAGCTCGAGTCGGTGATCATCATTCTTTAATACAAAGATTTTATTGACAAGTCTTTTTGTGACACATGTTAAGTAGATTATGTAAAGTAATATTTTATATTTTAAAATTTATTACACATAACAAGAGAAAAATAGCACGTTAAAACTTATAAAATTTAGGGTTAATTCCACGAAAAACCCCAAATCGGTACACCTGGAACAAATTTATCCCAAAATAATTTTTTAATCATAAAAAACCTCAAACCGGTATACTTATGAGAAATATACCCCGGTTAGTTTCCGTTAAATTTTACCGTCAAATTGTCGAGTTAGATGATACCTGGCAGTTGACAGGTGTACCAATTTGAGGTTTTACCCTCCGTTGGTCACAGGTTTACCAGTATGTGATTTTTTGATGTATTAATCCAATTTAACGGAAAATAACGGTGAGTGAATTTGTTACAAATAGTTTTAAGTTTTCATGGCCAAAAAATTAGTTTGAGGATAAATTTATCTCGGGTGTACCGGTTTGAGATTTTTCGTAGTATTAACCCTAAATTTTATTTATGTAATTGCTTAGCGGGTCTTTTAGGGGTATTTTTTTCAAAATAAAATTCCACCCTCAATATACAAAATAGGAGGTTGGACTTTCAAGGGGGAGGGAAAGCACTCTCGGACAGCTGTGGAGCTGTGCACCCAACATTTTTATTGCCGAAAAAGCTGACCTTTTTACGGAATATAATTTAATGCTTCCAATAAAAAAATAAATAAATAAATAAACCCCTCTTTTGTCTTACCCTCAACCACGGAAAAAGAACACAAAGTCAGAATAATACCCCCTTTTTAATATAGATTGCAATAATAATGGTAATAATGTAGGGACCACTGTACAAATCGATTTTACTCAATAAAATTGCCACATTATTGATATACGGCGCCTTTCGTACGCCGTATTTATTTGAATATCATGTTCGGTTCGGCGCTTTCGAATATGTCCGTCCGTCTTCTACAGATCCGACGCTTAACCCGTTTTCAACTCCTCCTCTCTTCACGTGTACACCACCTGATACCGAATTAACTTGGAGTATCCACGTAAATAAATGAATTTAAAGATTACGATAACGCGTTTATATATTTTCATGTGCGATTTAATCATCTTAGTAATATTGCTATAATTTACACAATGAGATTATATGTAAAAAAAAAGGGCGAGGAAAAGTGAAAATAGGGGAAAAAGACAGGAAAAGGGCCTAGCACTTCCGGGGTTTCCTTTGTAACGTTCCTTTTGAACAACTTCGCGACGCGCGTCGGACCGACCAACCGAACCCCCCGCGGTGGGCCCCCCCCCCACCCCCACGTTCCCCCCGCACCGTTCCAATCCTCTGCTTCGCTCCCACACCCCTCCCCGCGCTGGCCCCCTCCGAATCGTGACCGTCGAAACGCCCTCGAGACCAATCAGAGCCGCGCCACGTGGCGGGGACGGGATCCGGGGAGCTCGCCCCCTGTGCCGCGCCGCACGCAAGCGCGTCTCGCAGCCGATGAGCGGCTTGGCGAAAGGGAGAAGAGGTGGGTGGGGGAACCACCTCTCGTTGACCGAAGACCGGAAAGCGGTGGTGGCCCTGGTGGGTGCGTGCGGGCGTTAGAGAGAGAGAGAGAAAAAGGGGGGAAATCGAATCATAAATTTGGTCATAAAGGAAAGAAGACAGAAAAAATTAATATATTATACTTTTTTTCTTGGGTCGAAAATAATAATATTTATACTTTGCATTGTACTCTGTTTTTTACCCATTGTATTGAGAGCCCGTTTATTTATACTTAACAAATAATTATTTTATTTTTCCCATCATAATTCGAAATACTACTTAATTTTTTTCAAAAGATTATATGTAAATTGACATAACAGTCATTTGGTATCGTGAATATTTAAGAAGTGTCGATTTAAAAAAGCAAAATCAAAGTGCACGAGCTCGGGATTAAGTAAAGAGTACGGTAATTAAAGCCAATCCAATCGAATCCCAACACTTATTAATACCCTTCTTTGTATTTATTCAGGCGTGATTGCAAATACGCCCTCGGTTTTTTTCCCGGATCGAGAGCTTATTCTCGAACATGAACAGGGATTTGGTCGATGGATGTCTTCGGAGACACGGGGAGCGGCCAGGTTCTCGCGGGCCGACCGCCACTGTATCCCACGAGATCAATATTTTGAAAATCGAATTATTTCGAGAAATCATTAAACAATCCACAATTTCATTGGCGATAAAAAAAAAATTTCCATAAAATTCCCAAATCTATGTACCATATGGTAGTATTGCCTTTTTCCTTCCATCTTTTACTAAGTTTCCCTAATCCCAAGAGGCAAAAAAAAAAAAAAAGGGGGAGGATGACGTCACCAACGCTTTGACTCTCTCTCTCTCTCTCTATGTCTTCTTTAAACCCACCCGCACTCTTTCCCCTGCACGATCTCCCATCTCCATCTCCATCTCCCACCACCTTTCCTTTACCCCTTCCCTTCTTTCCCTCGCCGGCGAAAAGCTTCCTCCTTCCCTCCCCCTCCGGCGGCCGGCGAGAAGATGGTGCGGGAGCGCCACCGCGACGACCTCTTCATCACCGTCCCCAGCTTCTTCCGGTGCCCCATCTCCCTCGACGTCATGACGTCGCCGGTCAGCCTCTGCACCGGCGTCACCTACGACCGCGCCAGCATCCAGCGCTGGCTCGACGGCGGCCACAACACCTGCCCCGCCACCATGCAGGTCCTCCACACCCGGGAGTTCGTCCCCAACCTCACCCTCCAGCGCCTCATCCGGATCTGGTCCGACTCCTCCGCCCGGGCCGCCGGCGGGGACGACGGCGGCGGCGGCCGGTCCCCGCCGCCGCAGCCCCGGCCGCCGCGCCGCCCCCCCCCCGGCTCTCCCCTCCCGCGACCGCGCCCTCGCGGCGGCGAGGGGCGTCGCCGCCGCCGCGGCCGCCGGGTGCGGGGACGCGCTGCCGAGGATCCTGCGGTTCGCGAGCGAGTCGGAGGAGAACTGCGATAGCCTCGCGCGGATCGAGGGTTTCCCGAGCGCGCTGCTGAGGATGCTCGACTTCGACGGGGACGAGTCGGAGAGGAGAGTGAGGTCGCTCGAGCTGGCGGTTAGGGTTTTGGGAATGGTGTCGAGCAGGCTCGAGGACCGCGAGAGCTTCGCGAGCGCGGTCGCCAAGAGCGATCGCCGCCGCTTGGATTCGATCCTCGCGGTGATCGAACGGGGAAAACCGGAGTCGAAGGTCGCGGCGGTCAGGATCCTCGAATCGGCCGCCGTGGACGCCGAGACGAAGCTCGCGATGGCGGAGTGCGAGCAGCTCCTCCTCCGGCTGCTGAACCTGGTGGCCCCGGAGACCGATCTCGCCCTGCTCGACGCCAGCCTCTCCTGCCTCATCCAAATATCGGTCTCGAAGCGCGCGAAGACCAGGCTGGTGGCGCTCCGGTCGATCAGGCGGCTCGCGCAGCTGCTCTCCGCGCCGACCTCGACCGTCCCGGTGACGGAGAAGGCGCTGAAGCTGCTCGAGGTGGCGTCCTCCGTGAAGGAAGGCCGGGCCGCGCTGTGCGGCGACGCGGCCTGCCTCGAGTCCGTGCTGCAGAAGGTGTTCAAGGTGTCGGGGGCGGCGACGGAGCACGCGGTGGCGACCCTCTGGAGCGCGTGCTGCCTCTTCGGGGACCAGAGGGCGCGGGAGGTGGTGGCGGAGTGCAACGGGGTGGCCAAGATGCTGCTGCTGATGCAGAGCAATTGCCCCGCTCCGGTGCGGCAGATGGCGGGCGACCTGCTCCGGACCTGTAAGGCGAGCTCCAGGCCTCCATGCTTGTCCAGCTACGACACCAAGACGACCCACATCATGCCCTTCTGATCTTGGGCGAACCGGGGATCGAGCATCGACGTCAGCCATGAACAGTGCGGATCGAGAGACACAGAGAGATTGACTGTGCAATGCGTGTAAAAAATCAAAAGTGGAAATTTTTGGTAGTGAATACGAGAGGCAAAAGATTCATTTGATTTTGTCCATAGATTGTTGGGGGCTTAAAGAAGAGAAAAGGGCAGGGGAGCTTTTCGGCCAAATCGCTGCTCGCCATGTCTGTACCATCACAGTGCAGGTAACAGCAGCCGATGCAGGATCGCACGGTTCTGAGGATGACCTTTCCCTCTCTCTTTCTCTCTCTGTTTCGCTTTTGATCGAATTGGAGTGTGATCACGAGCTCCAGTTTCGCGGGGGATCACGACGAGATGTTCCCCAACTTTCGTTCTTTGCCTTCGACCCAGTGAACAGGTTCATGCGTTACAGTGAGATGGATGAACAGAGCAAGCATTCTCGGATTTGTGAAATGGGGCCGTGGACATTTCGTCGAACGGATGTTGGGCGAGTGGTTCTGAGATCCATCATCGTTTGGTAATCGGTTCGTGGGCGTCAATCTTGAAGGACAGGACCGTGTCTAGGATTTTTAAGACACTTGACAGCATCATGCTGCTGCTGCGCCCCACACACAAGTGCTAGGATTAATCGATAGTTTGCACGATGAAATGCCAAATTATTGTATTCCATGATTTGTATTTCTTCCGAATCTTTCCTTTAATATATATGCCAAACTCTAGAAGAAATGATTTATCACGCCGTTCAAATTACAACACCCCTTTATCACGGCGCAAAGATGTATGAAGTTAGGGTTTGCCACATAATGCGATATGAAGTAGAGCGAAACGGGGTTTTGTCGCCCTCGCCACCCGCTCTGGATGACAAGGATATGCGAGGGTCACGTAGCGATGGCAAGGATTTGTGCAACCTCGCCATGGCGAGGGCCACCTCCATAGGGGCCAATGGTGGTCATCACGACCCGTGTCAGCTTTCTTTTTTTTCGTAAGTATCGTTTTCTCATAAATTTAAAATATGTCAATTGTAAGTTTAAGAAAAATGCAATTATAGGTTTTAAAAAAAATTATCTTACTTCCTTATATGAGAACCATTATCGACATAGTTCGATATCGTTCCCCATAAAATAGGATAAATTATATTGTGTTTACACAGATTGATTTAATCCGATCAACATCGCAATAAGTCATTTTTTTTTTTAGTTTTTTCTCCCATGCTTATCATTTCAAGCAATCGTTCACTATAATTTTTATATAAAACTGACATATGCTAGGGTTTTCCCCTTTTCAAATATTCAATCTCATTTTGTGGCATCAATTCAGTAATCGATTGTGCTTAAAGGAGCTATTAAGCCACATCGACTCCCACATCATTTCATTTTCTATGCGTTTTAAAAATTCGATCTTTTTGTTGATAAAATGGGTATTATCATTTCATTTGATATGAAACAAATTAGACAAAAATACATAAAGCAATCAAGAAACCATACAGACGGAGACAAATTTTAAAAATATATACACACAAAATTTTAAAAAAAGAAGAAGGGTTTGCCAAAATTCAGCCGGAATTAGGATTGCTTTGCTGACTACGATGTGGCTTTCCCCGTCATTGAAATGGTTTGTTTAATTACCGGAAGGAAATGGAAACTGGAAAGCGACCCGAATCACAGCCCGACAAGTCACACAAAAAAAGATAATATTTGTTTATTTATTTATATATTATTTTTTGTTATTATATTGTTTGCAAGTCTTAATATAAGATGTCTTTAAAGAAAGCAATTGAAAAAGATGGGTTTGACCACTCCAACATCGACCGTGATGCGTATAAACAAATACATAACATGGGAAATGCTCCATTGCACAATTTGTGATCCGCACGTATCCAGGGCCCAGCTTTGATGTGAGTGGAAGGCATCCAAAATAAAACCTCGTTTGATATGACATTTTGATCTCTTTCTTTAGGAGGCGGCGGATTAGCGGATCCGGCTAACCGGTGGCCATGCCGATTCGAAACTACGCCTTCTCGGGTGCGAGCCGGGTCCAAGTCCGGGTGGCTCGGGTGGGTCTTGAATCGTCTCGGACCTTCGAGTTTGCTTGGGCGGCGATGCTCGAATTCATGACATTTGACCGATATATGAATGTGCTGAGGTTTCTATTGTTCCAATCTGATTTCTTTTTTTTTTTTTTTGTCTATTTTACGCTATTCCATTGCACCATATCGTCTATTAAGCTACAATAATCTCACTTGCTTGTTTATTCAGAATCCAAATTTTGACGGAAACAACCGTCGAGATTGATAAGATTAGAGATCCACTCACATTCACGGAAGGATGATAAGTAAATAAGGATTTATCATTATTTATTAGCTTTAATTTCCTATAGCATGTGCCTTGGAAAGATTTGAATCGAAGGCAAAGAGCCACGCCCATCTTATTTTTTCATACCATGGACCACTTGAACTAGAAGTCAAAGTTGGGATTCTTTTTTTTTTAAAGAGAATTAGCTCGAAAATGAAGCAGCAATTGTAACATTCTTTGAAGTTGGACCAACCCTCTCCGCATAAGTTGGATCTAGGGAACAAATTACTACGAACCCCACATTTCAATTTCGTGAAGAACTAGGAGAATGCTTGTGAAGTAGCGTTTAGCAAGCATTGGAGATATCATTGGAGGGCACGAGCATCACCCACTTCTTTTAGTGGTCAAATGTGGTCCCTAAACACCTCCTAGTCGTCCATACCGCATATTTTGAGAAATTGCATTTGAAGTTCCATATTCATATTTAAACTCAAATCGTCTATAAAAAATTTTCAATTTGCGCAAGTGATCCTAAATCACTTTACAGGTCAGTTCTACAAATTCCCGAAAATTCGGTCTTTGGAGATCGGTGCTGATGAATGATAAATGAACGTATCTCGATCGTTTAGTGAAAATCTTCTCAAAGTGTTTGAGACGCAACATCTCTTGCTTAGGAGGTGTGACAAAACTACGAGGCGACGTTTTCAGGTTGGGGGATAGATCTCTTAAGGGACCATAGGAACCCTGTTGTTCTCATTCATTCTTTGTTCTTTCCATGAACAAAGATTTGTTATGCCGTAGCCTACAAGGTTATAGACATGCGATTCTTGAAAAGAAGTTTGATCGTGCCTCTCAAAATGGTTTAGGACCTGATTTCACCAATCGAAAGATTTGAAACCAATTGCATTCTATAGTTAGAACTTAGAGTTAATTATATTGTTATGTGTGAGTTTTTTTTCCCGTACCTAGATGTGATCATTAGGCGGGTCCAGCCCGTCAAGGTTGTGCCTAAATCTTTGCCCAAGCTTACTTGTCGTGAACATTTTATATAAATCTTCGGGTTTGGGCGGGGCTTTCTCACCCATCGCCGTTGCCCGTGCTCGTCCAAAGAGTCTATGGCGCTTTGGCTTGGGTAGGGTCGGGCATGGGCTGCCAGGTCCATAATCAAGTCTACTCGTACTTTGTATCGTGACATAAAAGATCACATACGAGTAAACCTTGTCCTCCTATCTTTAATACAATGATGAGTCGTTAATTACGGCAAAGAGAACGGGGGAAGAAGGGTGGCCTTCCATCTACAGTTGTAGACTATAGTTTGTGACCTTTGCACAACATGTTCATTTTGAAATTGATTATTTGAGTAATTTCTCTTCCTTCCTTCCATGTCACTCCATCCAAAGCTAAGTATAAGCGACCTGACCATTTATTTGCTAATTAGATGGGTACAAGCAAAAAATTTAGCACAATTTAGCGGGATGTGCATTGATGGATCTTTTTTTTTTAACACAAAATCATGCAGGATGTAGGGTGCATTTCGGAGAGCTTTTGTCCAATGCATTTGCATAGAAGCAAAGGACTTTAAGACTATATTGTTTTCATGAAATTCAAATAGCATTTGGTCTATCTACTTTAGATTAGGGTTTTCTATAAAGAAAATTTTAGGAAAAATTGTCCAAAAAGTCCTCAACCTATTGTACGGCAACCAATTCAGTCCTAAACCTTTTAAAAAGTTGTCAATTCAGTCCTAAACCTTTTTAAAAGTTGTCAATTCAGTCCTAAACCTTTCAATTGTGCCAATTTAGTCATAAACCTATTGACTATTTGCCAATTTAGTCCAAAACCTTTTAACGAATTGCCAGTTTAGTTATTCAGACTAATTTTGACCGAAAATCGCTAACGTTAGCGCCAGCCGTCCTACGTGGTGCTGACGTGGATAATTTTTTTATTTAAAAAAAATTCAAAATTTTTTATTGATTATTTTTTTATTATTCTTTTCTCTTTTTTCTTTTTTTTTTTCCCTTTTTTCTTCTTCGTTGAGCCGGCGAGTCACCAGCCGAGGGCTGGTGGAGGTGGCTAGCCATTGGGCACGGGCGAGTGAACCCCGCCGGCCCAAGGGTGAGGGCCGCGAAGTCATCGCCAGCTATGGGTGAGGGCGTCGCGGCCATTGCCCACCCTCGCTATGGTCGGCGAGGGCCTGAGCGAGGGCTCTCGACGCCCTCGCCAACCACAGCGAGGGTTGCGAGCCCTCGCCGAATCCAGCAAGGGCCGCGACGCCTTCAATAGATTTGGCGAGGCCAGGGCATCACGGCCCTCGCCTAGGCCGTCACCGGCCACCTCCGCCAGCCAGTTGCCGGCTCAACGAAGAAGAAAGGAAAAAAAGAAAAGAATATAATAAAATAATCAATAAAAATCAATCCAATATTCGATTTTTTTTTAAAATAGAAAATTATCCACATCAACGCCACATAGGACGTCCGGCGCTGATTAGATTGCTATGTCAGCAATTTTTTTCCAAAATTAACTAGAATGACTAAATTGGCAATTCGTTAAAAAAGTTTAGGACTAAATTGGCAAATAGTCAATAGGTTTAGGACTAAATTTGCACAATTGAAAAGTTTGGGATTGAATTGGCAACTTTTTGAAAGGTTTAGGATTGAATTAGCAAAATTGAAAGGTTTATGACTGAATTGGCCGCCGTACAATAGGTTTACGACTTTTTGGATAATTTTCCCGAAAATTTTAAGGTAATTAAAAAAAGCAAATTCATAAGAGGATCGAAAAAACCCAGCTGAAAGTAATCGAAGCCGGTGGCCTCAAGTGACTACGGCAGCCTCGGCAAGGGTCGCGCGACCACAGGCATCGCCTTTTGCGGTCGCGCGACCTTGGTCAATGGCCATCGGTGGCATGTCTAGGGTAATGCCGGTTAGATCTGAGCTCCTCGGTCAAATCTCAACTCGTCATCGATGACGTGCAATGCTGGTCACGTTGCACAGTAAAGTAAGGTTGATGTTAAAATTTAAATTAAGACAATTTACTAAGGACAATTAAAACGGCATTCAGTATATATTGAATGCCAATACTGGATGGGACGTGCATCCAGCTAAGGGATTTTTAGTAAATACTTCCAAAGGCTTTGGGGAATGTTGTACCAAATGCCTCACCTCTGGGGGTGATCGGTTCCAGGGTGGGTAGGGTCTAGACCTGGAACCTGGAACCTACCCTGTTACAACTGGTTCCCAGTTTTTGGAACTTGAAATCTAACCTGTTTTCCCTAGACCCTATTTTGGAACCTATCCTGTTTTTCCGATCCAGTTCCAGGGTCTATCCGATAACCTATTTTTTTTTTTCTTTTTCTGGTTTCAGAAATTTGGAGCAAAATAAACAATCCGCAAGCACCATGTCCAGCAATTGACATGCTCCCCTTTATTGAGGAAAACTCCTAATGAATTTTGAAGCTGACAAAACTTTTTATGTTTATCTTGTGAATCTGACATGCATTCCATTCCAGGTTAATATATTCTGGAAGTTCAGAAGGAAATATCAGACTTTACAAGATCTCAGAACTAAAAGTTCAAACTCAGAATGAGAAGTTCAGACTTTACCATAAAAGTCATTCAGACTCTTTTTAAGTCTTCAAAGAACTTCAGGCCCTATGAGAAATAGGTTCATATCTTATTAAAAGAATCCCACTAATCTAAGTTCTGAAAGAAACACAAATGCAGAAGTTATGCAGACGTAGACGCAGAAGCAGAAGTTTTTCAGACGCAGAAGCAAAACTCATTCAGAACGAATCACAACAGCTAGTGATCTGGCATGGATTCCACAAAGGGAAAGTTTTGATTGTCTCAATCTAAAGCTATAATTGATCGACAATCAAACATTATGACAAGTATATATTACAACGGATAAAACTCTACTTATGGAAATCAAGATTCTGATTGTATGGGCGACCAGAATCAGCGGGATTCAAATTTTGTCATCCAACGGCTACTCAATCCATTTTATACAAAAGTATTTATACTCTTTCCCACAATGAATGCACTTTACCATAGTTACTTTCTTTGTGTTCTCATCTATGATTTTCGAAAAATTATCCCATGTCTCCAATTGATTAGCTCGCTTTTTACCAAGAGGAGGACGGGAGTTAGGTACCCTCACATTGTTTGTCGCATTCACAGTTGTAGAGTCCACTTCAGCAGCTTCATGGAATGGCAATTCCATGAGAGGACTCATTTTATTATATCTATCCGCTTCCATTGATATGTCTTTGTCTTGATCCATCAATTGAAATTAAACTATACAAAGTCAGGAATCTACAGAAGACAAATTTTATAACAATATAGGACCAACAATCATAGAATAAGAAGCCTGTAACTCTTCATTTGCGCAACAACAATTACAGCCACAAAGCATAGCGAACCAAAGTCAAACTCTTCATTCTTGTTTCGCAATGGATTGTTCATTGATCCAGATCAAAGGGCATGCATCAAAATATGTCAAAGCCTGACGAGAACAAGCAAGAAACAGAGAGGTGAGAACAAAAATCTCTCGGGCCCTTCATCATACACATATAGAATCGCGCTCAAGACACATACATGAATTCTCCACAGAGAGTTTTTTGGCAAACTCTCAGGCCCCTTATCAGAACCGTGCTCAAGACCAGACTCAACAGCACAGATCTGCTAGATTCTATTATCAGAACCGCGCTCAAGACGAGACCGCGTGATCAACCTGCGTCGACTCATATGCCATTCAAACAACAAAAACCTCATCACCTGACGATGAACACGACGGTACCGCAACCACAGGCCAGAGAAGAAAACCAAAAAAGCATAGAGACAATAGGCGAAACAAGCTGGGTTGCCCAAAAAAGTACCAAAAAATTCAATTGCGAACTCACCTTTCTCTCGATAGTTGCGTCAGAGTCGGCGACGACAAGGCGAGAGGCGACGAGAGGGGTTGTGTTCTTGCGGGCCGTGGTGACGAGAGGCAACAAGCTAGGTTGCTGCGACTGAGGCAGCGAGCAGCCGCGGCGACGAGCTGGGTTGTGGCGACTGAGGTGGCGAGCAGCCGCAGCGACGAGCGGCGACGAGTTGGGTTGTGGCGACTAAGGCGACGAGCAGCCGTGGCGACAAGTGGCGACGAGAGGCGACGAGTTGGGTTGCGGCGAGCAGCCATGGCGACGAGATGCTACGAGCTGGGACAAGCTGGGTTGCGGCAACGAGCGGCGTTGCAGGCTTGCAGCGACTCAGGCAGTGAGCAGCTGCGGTGACGAGACGCGACGGGTTGGGTTACGGCGAGCAACCGTGGCGACGAGATGCTACGAGCTGGGTTGCTGCAAGCAGTCGCGACGATGAGCTGGGTTGCAGCAACGAGTAGCCGTGACGATGAGCTAGGTTGCAGCAACGAGCAGCCGCGACGATGAGCTAGGTTGCAGCAACGAGCAGCCGCGGCGACGAGCGGCGAGCTACCGCCGGCGACGAGTTCTTGCAAGCAGACCGTGAGGGGCCAGAAGGAAGGGGACTCGCTCGCGAACTGGAAGAAACTTGAGGGAGAGACTGAGAGCGACAGATGCTAGGGTTTTTTTGGAGTAACTTAAAATCGGTTCGAAAACCGATCCGGGTGAGATTTCACTTAGACCCGGGAACCGGACCGGTTACAACCGGTTCCAAAAAAATAGAACCTGTTCCTTGACCGGTTCAAACAAGAACTGGTTCCTGGACCTGTTTTTCGGGTGGGCCGGTCCGGTTCCCGGGTAAATCCGGTCCGGCTGCACACCCCTACTCACCTCTGTCTCGAAAAACTCTCGAAAGCCTTTAGAGGCCCAAAATCCTATGGTAATGCTGAACCCGTAGAATAATGCATGCGTAGTCTGATGTAGGGGTGAACGGTTCCAGGTTCCCGATTCCAGGTTCCCTATAGGTTCCACCGGAAACCTAAAACCTACATGTTGGAATAGATTCCTCATTTTTTAGAACTTAGAACTTACCTTGCATATCATAAAATGTGGAACCTATGCTGTCACGGGTTCTAGGGTCTATCTAGATTCCATCTGTATTATTAATTGAACGATTGTAGTGAATTATCACTTTTAATGACCAATACTTGCTGCTACAATTTGCTAACCACAACTTATATTTAGACACACGAAGAATACGAAACATTAACAAAGTAAAAGTTTCAGTCATAAAATAAAAGCTCAGACTAATGATTCTAGATTATACATTCATCATCTGACGCCATGGAATACTGCAAGATCATGGAAGACATAGACCAAGAAAAATACAAAAACTTATTTCAGGTGGCAGGTTCCACCTACCTAGAATCTGGAATCTACCCGTTAAAACAGTTTCATTGGTTTTTGGAACCTGGAACCTACCCTGTATATCTTGAAATCTGGAATTGATAAGTTCCCACCGGTCCGGTTCTCAAATTCGTTCCAAGTTCTACTCTAGAACCATGTTTACCGCTAGTTCGATGATCAAAAACCCAGAGGAGGACAAAATTTGGGAGGACAAAACCCTATTTTTAATTTGCTAAATCAATATATTACGTGTGCACTTCCAGAGTTCACATTTCCAAATGGAATGTCAAACTTCAAAATTCTCTTACGTCACAAGAACACAAGACCGAATAAACGAGAGGCCTCCAACGTAGGGCGGATGCAATCTCGAGAAACCATATCCTTTCAATCCTTCAAACTAGCAGAATAATTTTCCTAGCTCAGCAAAATTGATATTAATATCGTGGTTGTACCATATTATTCCCCCAGGATAAGGACCAAGAAAAAAAGGCGACATAGGTGCTGAAAAAATACGGCAAAATTCACGTCCGATTTTCTAGACTTTCACACAACTTTCTAGTTATACTTTTTGTAGCTTTTACAGAATTATTGCGTCAGCATTATTGAAGTGGATGGGTCCGAAGGAATTTCATGGAATGACCGGTCGTCCAATCGGTCGAAGATGAAAAAAAGCATCATGCCCACCATTAAAATTTAAATCCCACAAAAAAAATAAAAAAATAGAAATATTCTTTCTCTTTAGATGCTTTCAATTTGATGACGTCATCCAGACTATGAATTGACGTTATATAAGTACTAAGTAATTTCGGGTCGTGATCTCGCCGATTATGATTTGATTGGAGCGTGGCTCCGTGATCACATCATCAATCGATCGTGTGGGAATATATGTTTTGTGTACGCTCCTTTATGGAACATGAGATATTGGGCACGTTGCTTTCACTATGACCTCGACACAACACAGGTAGCAATACCTAATTCCTATCACTCATGAACAGAATAGTGGGCAGGAATCTAGGGGAAAGTTTATCCTACTAGGCCGGCGATTAGGGTTTGCGTCGGCATGTCGACATCGATAATACAATACCCTATGGGTATCGAATTTTCATATGGGTATCAAGAAATAGCGATGTAGTTGTTTTTCAATAGATGGTTGTGTCTATTTATGAGACGTGTCATTCCTTTCGTGTGAGCATATCAGTCATCTTAGCGTGAGCAAGAATCTAGGAGAAGTGGTCATGTTAGACTCGTGATTAGCTCTTGTATTAGCATTGTGAATGACCCAATTACTGCTTTGTGTCTAGGCGCACGAGAACGGTGAAGAGAAAATAGTTGTGCCCGTTCTCACTTTCGATCGGTGCTCTGAACATCGGACCAGATCGACTGAAAAGGTCATTTCATTTCTACCAAAAAGACCCAAGTCCAAATTCCGTAGCCTTGGCCTGCTATCCCGAATTTCCGCTCCGCATCTTTTGCGAGGTTTAATCTCCGATATGACATTGAAAACACCGACATTAGTTCGTATTCGATCCTCTTCAGCTAATTTTGTAAAATTTCCTGGATGGTATCACATTGACATCGATAATACAATTCCATAGATAACTACGCCTCTATAGGAACCTTGTGTTGTAGTGTCTAGTCCACATCTAGCATTTTCATGACAATCATATGGATTTACAATTTATTTCATCTTGAATCGATTGGCATGGTTTGTCTGCTCTATTGGGCCATGCTTGTGTTTTGGACAAATTATGTCTGATATGTTCAAAAGTGAATTGGGTTTGGGCCTCCTCTAGAATTCAAGGTGCTAGCCCAGCAAGTTTTCTACCATGATTGGCTTATAAGTATACACAGATTGGACCACAGGACCAAGATGTAAACTTTCTAGCCAATTTGGTCTACACAAACTTGGTCCGATGCATTTCAAAGTTTGCCCCCTTTCTTCTTAACTTTCCAAATGCCCCCGCTGGAGCAAAGGGGAAGAGTTGGGCTTGGATCCACCAGCAGAATTTACCAACGCAACCGCTCACTCCTCAACAATAATACCATCGATAGTCATCTTATATCCGTAACCGCTGCTTGAGTAAGAGATGCTCGTCCTCGAAAACGGATTGTGTGACCACCTTTCTCACCAGCAAATCTTCAATATACATTGTAAAATTAAGGTGGAAACTAACAGAATCTTGCAATTTAAATCAATGTGAAATCACCAGAGAAATAAATAAGGGACAATAAGGACACGAGAGATTACGTGGTTCGGTCCGGTGTCAATACCTACTCCACGGATAGCAGTAGATAATCAACTATAGTCGGAGAATCAGAGTTATAATCGCTCATACCCTCGAGTATTTTTCATACCTAGATTAGGTCCAAATTCACGGTATTTACAAATAAACAACTCCATTAGATATAACGCTCAAAAACACAAATCATCGCAAGAAGTGTCTCGGTACACTAGAAGTGTCTCTATACACTTCTTTTCTTTATCTTTTATGCTGCGCTTTGCACTTCGTGCGGTTTCTACAAGGAAAAACTACTGTAGGGCTTTGAAACAAAAGAACATAAATTATAGGGTTAACACCACGAAAAACTTAAAACTGGTACATTTGTGACCCCGAACTAATTTTTTGATAACAAAAAACCTAAAATTGGTACACTTATGAAAAATTTACCCCGAATTAATTTTTTGACCATCAAAAACCCCACATTGGTACACTTGTGACAATTTTACCCCGAACTAATTTTTTGACCACCAAAAATCCCAAACTAGTACACATGTGACAATTTATCCCAAACTAATTTTTTTACTACTAAAAATCCCAAAATGGTACATTTGTGATAAATTTACCCTTCGCTATATTCGTTAAATTAGATTAATATCACGAAAAATCACAAATTGATAAATTTGTGACAAATAGAGGGGTAAAATCTCAAATTAGTACACCTGTCAACTACCACGTGTCATCAAACTTAGCAATTTGACAGTAAAATTTAACGGAAACTAACAGAGGATAAATTTATCACAGGTGTACCAGTTTAGGGTTTTCAGTGGTAAAAAAAATAGTTCGAGATAAAATTATTACATGTGTACCCGTGTGTAATTTTTTATGGTCAGAAAAATAGTTCGGGATAAAATTGTCATGGTAGTACCAGTTTGGGGTTTTTTGTTATCAAAAAAATAGTTTGGGGTAAATTTATCACAAATGTACCAGTTTGGGGTTTTTTGTGGTATTAACCCTATAATACCTAAATTATATGGCCTTTTCGTGATCAAACCCTTGTGCCCTTAAGAGACCAGTCAACAACTTTCCTAATTAAACCCACTTCTTTTCTTATCGACTTGCTGAACTCCTCAAACTAATATATATTAAATAAAGAATGTGAGCCCCAACAACAGAAGTTGACCGATCAAAGTAAATAAGAAGAAATGTGCTGCTCAACTCCTCGAAGTACCGACTCTCTCATCATGAAGAGCTCTCCTCTGCCCTTTGGTGGTAGGTCTCCTAAACCCTAATCCCTGTATCCCACAACGCCAATCAGCCCCTTCTGAATCCTTGATTCGGTCGCTCCTCTCCACATTATTGGCTCCTTCACAACAAAGAGAGTGGAAATCTGTTGAATCCCTACAACCCACAAACCCTAATCGTTTCATAAAGCCCAAAACCCAGTAATGATGCCTGAACCACTCTTCCTGCCCCTAACCTCTGAAGCACTACCAGTGAGGGTAAGGTGAAGGTGTTTTATGGTCGGTGTCTCGTCCAACAAATTTCTCGGTTGAAGTCCACATCGGAATGCTATGCAGTTCTCCTGATCACTCTGTGTTGGGTCTTTCATACTTGAATCGAGTACATCTAGTCTCGGGTAAGTCTTTCTGTATGCTCTGTTTTTGCTTTGGAAAGTGATCATGGAGAGGGAGGAGGAATCAGAAAGTCGAATGGCAGTACTCAGCAAACGATTAGGCAGGCTTTGGTCAAGAACAGAAGTTACTGCAATGGATGAGGCAGTTCCTACAAGCAAAATCAGAGAAGGTAGACTTACCCTCGTTGGCAAGCTATTTCAAAACCCAAAGATAAACTTTCTAGCATTCCAAAGCACAATGAGGAGAGCATGGAGACTTGAGAATGTAACCTTCTCCCCTTTGGAATTTGGAATTTATGCCATTACCTTCATGACTGAGAAAGAACTTCTGAGGGTGTTTGAAACTGGTCCTTGGTCCTTCTCGAGCCATCTATTGATTCTCAAAAAATGGGAACCAGATATGCCTCCACACCGATATGAGTTTGATACATGTCCTTTTTGGGTGCAAATCCACGGACTTCCTTTTGAATGGCTTACAGAAGAAGTCGTTCTAAGAGCTGTCAAAAGTCTGGGTCTGGTTATGGATGTGAAGGTAGATGCGAAGGGTGTCGCAGCTAACAAAATTGGGAAGGCGAAAGTCCTCTTAGATGTGAAAACCCCTTTAAAATCTGGATTTATTGCTAGCAAGGGAGGGAAAAAGCTCTGGTTGGATTATAAGTTTGAGAGGCTCCCTAATTTCTGCTACTCTTGCGGTAGATTAGGGCACAACGCAAATTACTGTGAAGAAGTCGAATTCAAAGAAGGGAAATCTGAAGCTGAGGATGAGTGTCTCTATGGCCAGTGGCTTAAAGCCGAAGTACAGGGTCACAGTCCTTTTATGAAGCTCTTTTATGGGAAGTTAAAGGAGGAGGATATAGAGGAGGAAATTATCTCTGAGACCCCAATACTTTCCCTCCAGATTGTGCCTTTTCAGGGTGAAGCCCTGCAACCTCTCTCTCAGCCCAACCATATTCAAGTAGAAAAGGGAAAGAACATAATGTTTGGGGATACAAGTATGCAGTCGCAGCAACAAGCCAAGAGGGGTGAGGACTTTATTCCAAACAATCTGCCGTTTCCAGGTCAGAGCAGTGGCTCCACCTCCCCTGATGTACAAATGCTCCCAGAAGTTGCTCAGAACAAGAAGCTTAAAGAGACGAAGAAAGCTGCTGCTAAGAAGAAACGCAGGTACAGCCCCTATGAAGCACAAATGGCAAACTCGCAGCTGCTAGATGAAACTCAATTGCTGGATACACCTATTCAAGTGGTGTCAGGAACAATGGAATGGGCTTTGGTGGCTAGCCCTAATAAGTCACCGGGTTACATATGAATATTATATGCTTGGAATTGTCAGGGGTTGGGCAATCCCTTGACAATTCAAGCAATCAGAGCCCTTGTGGCTCAAGAAAAGCCCAGTATACTATTTTTGATGGAGACCAAAAATCAAGAACAAGTAGTACTTCGACTCAGAAGGCAGCTACGGTTCCAGAACAGTTTTTTGGAAAATCCGAGGGGTATTGCCAGGGGTATGGCTATTTTTTGGGATGACAGGGTATCTTTAACAGTGGAATCAAACTCTGAATTCTTTATAGATTTGGTGTGCGTATTAGAGGAAACAAAACATCGAATGCGACTGACCTTTATACATGCACCAAATGAGTTCCAGAGAAGGCTAGTTCTTTGGGAAGATTTGTACAACATTAGCCAATTGAATGATCTACCATGGGTCTGCATAGGAGACTTCAATGAAATCCTTTATCACTGGGAAAAAGTAGGGAAGCGCATGGCGGAACATTATCGACTCAATTCTTTCCGAGACTTTATCAATGCTTGTTCTTTAATGGACTTGGAAAGTAAGGGATGTGCTTTCACTTGGACAAATAATAGGGATGGAGAAAATCATGTCAAGGAGAGATTGGACAGGGTATTGTGCACTATGGACTGGCGAATTTGCTTTCCACACGCTGAAGCATATGCATTGCCGGCAATAGGGTCAGACCATAGTCCTATTTTGTTATCTCTCTTTCCCGAGTTAGTGAAAAGGAAAAAAGACTTTAAATTTGAGGCTTTTTGGCTGGAAGATGAGGAATGTGGAAACATCATTAAAAAAGTCTGGCACTCGGAAGAATTGATGAATGAAGATCTGCTGAAGAGGCTGAAAGTAGTATCATTGGCTCTATCTAAATGGAGCAACACAAAGTTCTCCAATGGAAAGAAGAAAATAGACCTTTTAAAGAGAGAGCTTCAGGACATCTCCAACAACCGACACTTGCATTGGGAAAGAGAGAGGGTGCAGTTTCTGAAAAATGAAATCGAGAAGATGTGGAGACAAGAGGAGATGTACTGGGGTATGAGATCGAGAGTAAACTGGCTCAAATGGGGAGACAAAAACACTAAATTTTTTCACGCCACAACAATTCAGAGGAGACAGAGGAACAAAATCTCCATGTTAAAAAATGAAGAAGGGGAATGGGTTCATGATATAACTCAACTAAAGCAGCACACATCTCAATTCTTCAGCAACCTTTTTCAAACAGTCGGCCCTCGAAATTTCCAGCCAACACTAGAGGACTATCCTTGTCTAGTCGGGGAGGACATGAACCAGATGTTGACAAAGCCAGTGACACTAGAAGAAGTAACTGAAGCAGTCTACCAGTTGGGATCTACAAAAGCCCCAGGACCCGATGGTTTAAATGGCCAGTTTTTTCAGCATAACTGGAAAGAGCTACAACAAGCAGTTTTCAGGGAGGTACAAAACTTTTTTCGCTCAGGGTATCTCAACTCAGAGCTGAACAGAACATATATATCCCTCGTTCCAAAGATCCCAAACCCAGAAAAACTGGAACAATTTCGCCCCATAAGCTTGTGTAACTTTGCGTACAAGATTATATCAAAAGTCTTGGCAAACCGATTGAAAATATGCTTGCCAAACTTAATTTCTATTGAGCAAAGTGCCTTCGTGAGTGGAAGACAAATTCAGGATAACATCTTAATTGTCCAAGAGGTGCTACATCAGTTGAGAATCAGAAAGAGAAAAACAAAGTTTCAAGCAGTGCTTAAACTTGATATGCAAAAAGCTTATGACAGAGTTGAATGGGATTTTTTGGAAGCTTGCATGGGGAAGATGGGTTTTAGTGATCAATGGGTGAAGTGGATTATGCAATGTGTCTCTACTGTGTCCTTTAGTGTCAAGCTAAATGGAGAGCCTCTACCCTACTTTCAACCAACAAGAGGAATTAGACAAGGTGATCCCCTCTCCCCCTATTTGTTCATCTTGGTGGGTAATGTATTATCTTTTTTGATGAAAAAGGCAATGGAGGATGGAAGTATAATGGGGATCAAGCTGAATAGATTCTGCCCCACGCTATCTCACCTCTTGTTTGCAGACGACTCAATCTTTTTCCTCGATGGAACGATTATGGAATGCCAGAATGTTGCAGCTGTTTTGAATCAATACTGTTTTGCGTCTGGGCAATCAATAAACTTAAACAAATCAGGGGTATATTTCAGCAAGGATTGTCCACTGAGTTTGAGACAGAATATGTCATATGAGCTTAGAGTTCCAGAATTAGAGAAGACGGGGAAGTACCTAGGGATCCCTTCAGACTGGGGGGCATCAAAAAAACATATGTTTGCCTGGATACTAGCAAGAGTAAACACGAAACTAGCAGGTTGGAAAGAAAATCTGATGTCAAAAGCCGGAAAAGAAATACTCATCAAAGCAGTGGTGCAAGCATTACCCCAATATGCTATGTCTATCTTTAAAATCCCCGTCTCCATTTGCAGGGCAATTGAAAAGAAAATTGCGTCTTTTTGGTGGAAAAATGGTGAAACACAAGCTGGACTACATTGGAGGAAATGGGATGTTCTGAAACGAAGAAAGGATAGTGGAGGACTTGGATTCAGGGATCTCATGACTTTTAATGGGGCTATGTTGGGAAAACAAGCATGGCGAATTACCCAAAACCCTTCCTCATTATGGTCTCAAGTATTGAAAGGGCTGTATTTCCCTAATTGTGATTTCTGGCATGCAGGGAAAGGGTCTCGTCCATCATGGGGGTGGCTTAGTGTTCTGATGGGCAGAGCATCTATCCATCCTTCCATTATGTGGTTTGTGGGCAATGGGGAACATATTAACATTAGAGAAGACAAATGGCTTCACAGGGGAGTTATTGGGGGTCCACCTAATCGTGAGGAGCCTAAGAGGGTAGCTGAGTTAATTTTGCAGGAAGAGTCGAAGTGGAATGAATCGAAGCTACAAGCAGCTTTTTGATGAACAGTTGTCGATGAAATTCTTGCAATCCCACCGAGGTCACATGACATCAAGACAAACCGGTTTGGTTAAATACCAAATCGGGATCCTATACAAATCAAGAGTGGCTATAATAGAAACAAAGACCTTGCAATGAAACCAAACCCAAATCAGGCTTCTTCTTCATATCAAACCCCCGAAGCATTGTGGACAAAAATTTGGAAGGCAAACACAGAACCGAAGATCAGATTTTTCCTATGGGCGATATGTCAAAATGCATTACCAACAAAGGTAAATCTATTCAGAAGAAGTATTGTACCAGAACCGATGTGTGAGCTATGTCACCAACATCCCGAAACTATTGAGCATCTTTTTCTCCTCTGTCCATGGACGAAACAAGTCTGGTCCAATCCTTCACTGCAAATCAAGTTTCCCAATCAAGGTCTCCCAAGAATTGAAGAATGGCTCTGGAATTTTAGCGTCACAACTATACCTTTTGAGCTACTTGCGACTGTCCTTTGGCTTATTTGGAAATCAAGGAACAATTTCATATTCCGAAGACTGAAACCAAACCCAAATCAGTTGGTGAATTCAGCTCAGTTGAAGCAAAATGAAGCACGAGGAAGCAATTTCGGAAAAGGAAAAGCTGTTGAAGGCCAACACTTACCTCAAATTTGGCGAAATCCGCAACAAGGAGTCCTGAAGATCAATATTGATGCTTCCTTTACTGAAGGTTCAACGTCAGGGGCAGTAGCTGCTGTTATGCGAGATAGCTATGGAAGAATGGTAGATGGTTTTGCAAAAACAGTGAGGGCCGACTCTGCAGCTCGAGCCGAGGTCAGTGCTCTTCTAGAAACGCTAGTCTTCTTCTCTGATCGGGCAAAGGATTGCCTTCTACTAGAGTCGGATAATTTAGACTTGGTTAAAGCTATCACATGTGTAGATTATTTCAAGTGGGATATACATGTGCTTATTTTGAAAGCCAAAGATCTGTTGGAAAATTTTACTGATATTAAGTTGGCATTTTGTAATAGAGAGTCCAACAAAGTGGCAGACTGGATAGCGAAGGCTCAAAGAAAAAATGTTCTGCCACAGAATTGGAAACTCTACCCCCCTCCCGATCTTTGGAATCTTCTTTGTGTCGATGCTTTGCCGTTGTACTCACAAGCTAAGTCGTGAGAATTGTATGAATATGGTTCTTCTGATAAAAAAAAAAAAGTAAATAAGAAAACTTCCTTGTGTGATTTCCACGAGGAATTTCAACCGAGAGTGATAGGAATTAATTTCCTACTTTTGCATATCAAATTCCATCAACCATAGGAACTTTGCTAGTTAACATCCAGTCGGATTTTGTTCACGGGCATAAACTCAAGATATAAATTTAACAATTTTTCCATTTTGGCTCAACATTTATTCATATTGTTCTCCCAACGCCCCAACAGGCGTTCACTCTTTACAAATGTCAATTGTGCTTGAGTTTTGCCAAAATAACAGGCTTGATCATCATGTCTGCTGGGTTCCCACTATAGCGCTTTTCTTCACAATGATCTTACCATTCGTCAAAACATCTTGGATGAAATGGTACATAATGTCGATACGCTTAGTTCGCTCATGATAAACTTGATTATATATTAGATATATCGCATCTTGATTATAACAGTGTATATTAAATTTTTTTTGCTTCAACCCAAAGTCTGAGGGTGAACTCCTTTAGCTATATCACCTCCTACGCTGTAACGATCAGTGCCATGTACTGTGTCTCAGTCAAAGACAAGGTTGTGATTCAGTAAAGACATTTGCCAAGTCACTGCACCACCTGTCATCATAAATACATACCATGCAAACACCTATACTCATCCAAGTAACCGGTGTGATCTGAATCCACATAACTAGTGGTCTCACTACCATTGTCATCTCTCAAGTACACTATACCAACATCTGTTGTCCATTTTAAATATCTCAGGATCCATTTTACAGCTTCCTAATGAGCTTTAGCATGACGATTCATGCAGCGGCTAACTATACTCGCAGCTTCCAAAATGTCGAGCCCAGTGCACATCATATCATACATAATACTACCCACTGCAATAGAATAGGAAACATGGGACACATGCTCCTCCTCCTCCCCAATTTATGGTGATAACTTATCAAAAAGTTTAAAGTGCTTCGTTAAAGGTGTACTCACAGTTACGCTAAGTACATATTAAAACGTTCAACAATCTTCTCGATATATTTCTTTTAAGATAGACGTAAAATTCCTGCGGTCCTATCACACAAAATCTCCATACCTAAAATTTTCTTTACAACAGCTAAATCTTTGATCTCAAACTTAGCACTCAACTACCTCTTCAGCATTTCCGTCCAAAACAAAAATCGCCTCTTCAGCACATCAATATCATACATTTTCTTAGCCGTTATTAGCATGTCATTAACATGTAATAACAGAAAAATCAAAGACCAATCTTCCATTCTCCTAAAGTAAGCAGAACTACCCATCTAACTTTTCGAATGATCCTAACTAGTCATCAAAGCATCAAAACGCTTATACCACTATCTATGAGACCGTTTCAGCCTATATAAAGTTTTTTTAAATAAGCAAACATGATCTTCCTTACTCGGAATAGAAAATCTCACCGGCTGCCTCATATATATAAGATTACTTCAATAAACAGATTGTATGACTACCTTTCTTACAAGCAAATATGCAATATAAGTTGTAAAATTAACACGAAACTGATAGGATCTTACAATTCAAATCAACACCGAATCACCAGAGAAATAAACGAGGAATAATAAGGACACTGGAAATTTACTTGGTTCGGTCCGAGTGTTGAAACCTATTCCATGGGGAGAGCTAGCAGCAAGAATCGGAGAATTAGAGTTACAATTACTCCTAGCCACGGGTGTTTACCACACCTAAATTAAACCTAAACAAGGGGTGCACGGCTTAATTTAGGTGTGTGCAAAGGAATCGGGAACCGCCTAGAATCAGATTGGACTGGTCCGGAACCGGCTGTTCCCAAGGGAACTAGTCCGATTCCCGGTTCCAATTTACTAGAATTGGTGATTACCGATCCGGTTCTAGGTTCTAGACGTGGAACCGCCCACCCGTTCACCCGGACCAGACCGGTAGTATATATAATTTTTAAGAAAAATTTCAAACAAAGAAAACAGAAATTTTTTTAATTAAAATGAAAACCTCAAATTCTCTAATTTAAAGCTCAATGCTCATCAACTGAATGCTCGTTTCGTCTCACTCTCACCTTGATTGAGTCGTCTCCGTATTTCTCACTCATGGTCTCGACTCTCAAGCTCAAACACCCATCGACTCACGGCCTCGACTCTCAACTCCCATCAACTCATGGCCACGCCTCCGGCCGTTCATCGCCTCCATCTCTCGCTCTCGATCACCTTCATTTGCGTGAGCTTGGTGGGACCGGTTCCATTAAACTAATGGGCGGTTCCCAATTTCAATTTTTCAGAATTGGTCCTTAGTAGATGATGTCGGTTTCATGATGAGAACCGCTCGTCCGGATCATGCTCCTCCTAATCCAACCTCGTGGAGTCTCTCTGTCCGCTTCATTTCTTTTTCTTTTGTGCGGCAATTTGCTGTTCGTGCGGTTTCCGCAGGAAAAACTACTGTAGGGCCTTGAAACTAAAGAACATAAAATATATGGCCTTTTCATGATCAAACCCTTGGGCCCTTAAAAGACCAGTCAACAACTTTCCTAATTAAACTCACTTTTCTTATACACTTGCTGAACTCCACAAATTAATATGCATTTAAAGAATGTGAGCCCCAAGAATGGAATTTAACCGATCAAAGTAATTAGGAAAACTTCCTTGTGTGATTTCCATGAGGAATTTCAACCGAGAGTGATAGGAATTTATTTCCTATTTTTACACATCAGATTCCATCAACCATTGGAACTTTTCTAATTAACATCCTGTTGGATTTTGTTCATGGACTCAAACTCAAGTAAATTTAACAATATAATCTAAATCTTACGGCATTCACACTTCAACTCTTTTTTAGCTCAGAACATTTTAAACTTTGGCAACATATGAATCTTGACTTGACACGTAAATTTAAATATAATTTTTTTTTCATTTGAATATAATTTTAAACTAATACTGATAAACGAGGGAAGTACTTCCTGTTTGAATTTAAGCGGAAACAAACGGACCCGAAATTCTTCGACTTTACTAGCATATAGTGCTTCTCGATGAGCCGAGCACACACCTTCAAATTTCTTATGAAATAAATCATATTCACATTTCATCTTTATCAAAAGATAACCTTTTCTATTTCATCTCTCCCATCTCATTTATTCAACGACCAGCCAACGCTCAAAGTCTCCAAAACTGAGTGCCTCATATCTTATGCATGTCATGCTAGTAAAAAGGAGAAACTTTGACTTGCCACATGGTCAAGATTTATGAAGAAACACATTGATTCGTTACGCATACAAGTACTACACCCATATTACATGGTCATCTTGGGCTTCAATTTCTCTAATCTCTCTACTCCAACACTAGTGTCCGTGTTCATTTCATTATCTTGTACACTCGCATCCAGCAAGCAACGTGAATGCAACCCTCTTGTTTTTTAGCAACTTTCGTTCTATCCCTTGGCAAGATTGGACTGAGAGGGCTCTTGCATATGTTAAACATGACATGACAAGGATGAAACTCCCACATGAATGTGCACTTTTTTAGTCAACCACCACTAGAGGCAAATCAACGGGCTGCTTACAAGGTACATGGTTCATGATTGTTTTGTATTGGGGCCAACACTATCTTGTGGCAATCATTGAATTGGTGAAATATGAACCAATATGTGCCACGCCCACTTCTTCAAATATTCTCTATTTCCGAACTTATCATGTGGCCAATCAATGTGTGGAAATTATACTTGAGACAGCATGCATCTTTCAATGGAGACATCTCCAATTGACATGTCCACATCCCACTATTTTCCACATTTATGATTCCCATGAAGATTGCGCATCCTATGAGCACTATCAGCTTTGCTTTCCATTTCACTGTTTTGGGGGTCAATTTCCCTTTACAATTACTAGAATTTTCAAAAACATGATAAACGACCCATCTTTTGGGTCTTCGTGCAATGAAAAACGAGCACAATTAGGATCGTTGGAATTATTAACTGGAGAAATATGAAAATCTCTTTAAAAGTCTGAGAGAAGATAATAGCATGTCGAAATTATTGAAGTCGTTTATATATAGATTTATATATATTTCCTTGTATGCATGATATGGCTTATCTTTGACCTAAATCGAATTAGAATTCTTCTTTGAGAAAAGCAAGTAAGAAATAGAAACACGAGAAAGCAACCAAAGAAGAAATAGCAAGAAATGGGTTTTGAATTCATGTCGACAACACCTTTATTCCTATAGATTGAATGGACGGCGCCATGTTAGACCACAGAAAAGTCAACATCGCATTTCATTTCCGATAACGGACGCAACGTACCTCCTTTTCCTTTCTTTTCTTTTCTTTTGGACTTTCCGAGGTGTCATGTCTTGACTCCCTAGAGAGAGCCTCGTATCAGAGATGGTGATGTTTTGCATCCGAGGCCACACACTCGTTTTCGTAGCTTACAATGCGACAAGAACAATGCGATACCAATGATCCCACCGTGGAAGGTACGATATATCTCTTTCGATTTGCTTGCTAGTGATGGAGCCCAGTAATTAAGCACAATAAATCCCGGTGATCCGTCGGTAAAACATAGGTGCGGAAGTTCTTCGATAGTTTTTAGATATTTCGCAGCTTGATTCTTGTTCGACGCGTTCTTATCTCTTACTCGTGTCCGGATGTGTTCTCACAACCTTGTATTGCCAAAATCAAGTTGAGTCGCTCGTCACCCGACCAAAAGTGGAATGGTTGCAGATAAGTATTATGGTTAATGGGTATTTCAAGACTAGTGGTACTTTTGTTCTGAAATCGAACTTCCTTCTCTTTTATCTTTAGATCAAAGATGATTACATGGACGAGACGAGAACTTCTTAACTTAATTGCTATACACAAGATATTTAATTCGCTAATTAAATCTTGAAATGGGATACTTAATTAAATAAACATATAATTCACCCAAATGGGTCACAACAATGTGGATTTAAAGTAATAAGTTGAGCTACCAAACCTAGCTTTTCCTCATCATCTCCAAATCTTATCGACCATTTAAATAATTCATCCATAATTTATCGGTTGAATGTCCATGATTTGCGTATAATATCAAGGAGATCACCCTTCTTATACGGTCACATGATTTACAACAATCCTCTCTCCAATAAGCATCGCATCTCGAGGAGGTCAACAAATCGTGGATTTAATTCTTTAATCAAGACATAATTAGGCTGTGATTAGAGTAGAGAGACATATGGACCAAGGAAATCTCTAGCGCCAGCTGAGCAAAATTCTTTGAAAATGAATAAATCAAAGAGGGGTGAGTGTGACTTTGGTTGTCCAATGGGCCAAACCCTAGAAAAGGGATGAGATGAGCACTAATGCACAATGCAAAGTGTGGCGTGAGTGATTGGGCGAGTGCTCTTGGAGAAATGTGCGTTCCAAGTCAAGTCCTATAAGTTTGGCCAAAAAAGTAGTCAAGAGAGCATGTGAGTGGGACACCCACGCACATACATATAAAACCCTAACGAAACCCTAGAATTGGTAAGCCAATGAAGGATGTGCACGTATGTGCGTGATTCATGATGATTTGTGGCTACATGTTTTTTGAATTCTAAGCTAAATCAAGACATAAATGAATGAATGCGTGCACCACATGGAATGGCGAAAGTCGATTAGTTTAAGGATAGTCGATCTTGTCTTGTCGAATGAAAGATAATTACGTGGCCCCTTTTGCTTACTTAAGGCTGCCGACTGCCACAATTAATCTCTAATGTGTTCAGCAATATGCAATTATGCACGTTGTTCTCTTCAATTTAAATTTTGCAATGTTTATATCCAAAGCTACATATATAAAGCATCGGAAATCAAAAGACAACAAGCCCTTGATAGTGAAGAAGTGTTCAATGTCCCTATAGTTCTTCAACTAAAACACAAACGACTAGACCATCACATCGAGTTAAGTTTTCGAAACCTTCTAAAAAAGAAAAGTAAATGATCGATATTGCTATGTAGAAGAAATCATTTTCATCCAATACTTCTCCTTATTTGGGACCATATTCAACTCTTTTAGCTTTTATTGAATCGAGAAATGGGTTTGCGTTAGATGAAGGATTCATCGAAAAAAGAACTACAGAGACAAGGGAATATATTTTACAGAAGCTTTCGACCCCATTTCTTCTAGAACAATCACAAGCACTTTTTTTTATTATGGATCTACTACCAGAAATTCAATGCGTAGAGTTTCCTTTGCTAAGAACGGGAAGGAAGAAAGTGAATCGGTATGCTAATTCCTCATCCTCAAATCCGTCCTTCCCATTTTATGGTAAAAAAATTCATTCATTTCGGGATCTTTAATGTAGATCGAAATGTGCTTCCTTTTGACCTGGCGAAATAAAGTCCTTGGAAATGAGTTTAAGAAGTATCGGATAACATAACTATAGGGGAGAACCTAAAACTTCTAGCTTTCCCAAGAGCTCAGAAATATGATGAAAAAATTGAAAAAATGAGCAATTTTTAAAGATAGGCAAGCTGGCGTTAATATAAATAAGATATGAAATGCGGGCATAAAATAAGATGAAGGGACAGTAACTTTTGGGTTTAAATGAGGGGAGATCGAGGGAAGATCGAGCGGAGATATGCTCCCAACAATTAGGGTCCAAGCCTTCGCTTTTTGGTATCTGCTTAGGTGTCTCCACGAGTTCATTAATTCAGCTTTTGCCCCAATTAAATAATTTCATCACTCATTCTCCTATTTTGTTCCCCCATATCATCTCACAGCTTCCATGGCTTAGATAAAGACACATCTCCCTCCTTCTCTCTCTCTCTCTCTCTGATTCATTTATATAAGAGAGTCCACAGTCCACACATTGCTGGAGCCTCATGCAAAGTTTGCAAAGTGGAGCAAAAGGTCAGTCTTTCTGCTGCTTCTATGCCCTTGCATTTACATTTTTACTCTCTCTTTGAGTTCTCCACCTATGGAGAACAACGGAGTTACTGCTCATTTTGCATGGTTGTTCATGGAGTTTCCTTTGTTTGGAGAGAAAGTGATGCGCTTGAAAGTAGAACAAACCCCACATCGCATATTTTAGATACTGCCTGTGAATATCAAAACTAGAAACTAGGGTTTTGTCCTTGGCTAAGCATTATGAGAATACTACATATATATATTACCAAAATTACTATATCTAATATTATTGTCTTGATTGCACTTTTGTTCCTTCCTCTAGTGTCCTTGCTTGCTTTCATGAGAAGGGTCCTTATCTTTTGAGGGTCCCTCAATTTTCCTCGAGCCAATTCTTGAATATCTTCTCGCACGTCGAGTGGACCGCTTAGGGTCGAATGCTCTCGAATTATTGAATGCTTGAGCGAGCCTTCGAAAATCGCCGTGTTGGTAGTTGGCGATGTCGCACTTTTATATTAAATCAATTGAAAATCGCATTTGTCTTGTTATGGAGGCTAGGTTTTGATTATTGGCATTTATGCCTGGCTATCTATCTGTCTAATCTGAGGGAGATTAGACTTCCTATCATCAACTTGGCACCCACAAAGCTTGACTAATAGCAATTTGCCTTGATTGCCGCTTCTTGTAGGGCGAAAATTAATTATAAAGATTGATAATTTTACACACCCATTTTTTTAAATTGAGATGGGAGATTCTGGCTATTAACTAAACCTAGTGCGGTATCAGATCCTCGATCAATTCATTACTAATAAAATTGATTAGGCAAGGAGAGCGTGGGCACTATTTTTATCTTCTTCTTTTTCCACCTAATTATTTGTTTTAATTAAAGATTGACGTTCCACTTTTGGCAGATTTTTTAAGGAAATAAAAGACAAAACCCTTCGTGGCCCAAGTTGCCACGTGAAAGTAAGTCCACACGAGCGTCGTGCGCACCATCAAATCTTTGCTCCAAATGACATTTTAATAAGAAGAAAAGAAAAGAAAGAAAAAAATCGTACAAATTGTCCGTACGCACACCCCTTTGATTTTAGTCCCACGAGAGATTTAGAGTTCGATTCGAGAATGGTTGTATTGTCTCGATAGCCATTCATGCGCCTCGAATTTTTAATCTAGATAAATTTCTCGTGAAGTACGTGTTTACTTCTCACGATATCATAGATTTTTGTAAAAAATCATGTTCTATTTTGTTATCAATCTTTGACAGGACGGCGCTATGACGACACATTTCAATTAAAATACGTTTTAGAACCGTCAACGCCTCGTCATATTTAAGGAAAATGAAATGCAATTATAGCGCATGGCATTCCATCTAGTTATGGGGACGACACCATCTTTTTTTCATAAGCCTAGCTAAGACTAACTTTGCACATGATTTTAATTTTTTTAAAGTCATATGTAAATGTATTGTTGTAGGTTAGAACTTACATTTGTGTTTTGTTCAAAGGAATGGGCATTCCCCTTGTAGAGGGAGTCATATCACTAATGTGAAGGGATCATAACTCCATTCCAATATTGCACCAACATAAAACTTAAAAAGATTTTGATTATTAATTAATAAGAAGCTACAATTGATAAAAGACTGATTTTAACATCACTAAATTTGAATAGTAAAATATCAACTATCATGATCGGTTGTAATGTGAAGAAACTAACTTTATAATTAAAACTTAAGAGAAATATATATTCAATGAAAGATTAAATTAAGTAGTCATTTATCACACTACAAATTATCGAATTATGATTTTAGCCCAATATTTGGTGAATTATTTTATGATTAACTTATAATTATGGCATGTTGTAATAATGTCACCATTTCAAAAATTGCATGCATATTAAATTTATTACATAAATCATTCGTTTCTACTCCCACCATATTTCTTTCATAAACCAAACAAAAAGAACCATAATTCATTCAACCTTCACGGATTACCTTTCTTTTCATTTTAATTTCATTTCATGTCATCGTACTAAACGCAATATTAGAACTCAATGCTCACTTTAGTGTTTTTTCTTCTTTTTCTTTCTTTCTTTCTTTTTTGAAACTCTGAGATATTGCACTTAATTTTTAATTCCACAACAAGCCAATTTGAGCACAATGGATTCCCAACCATGGTTGGAGCTTCATTAGCCATCTTCAATGGTGAAGAACACACTCTGCAATTATTTCCCAAGCCCAAGAATTGCAGAGAGAAAAAGAGAGAGAGAGAGAGAGAGAGAGAGTTGCAGGTCGTAGGGGGGAGGAGAGAGGTAGGTTTTTAGGATTAGGAACAATCGCTGTCCCCAATTGAAAGGGTCAGATGGTTTGCAGAGAGGAATTATTAAATGTCTGTCTAAATTAATTAATATATTAAGTTTGAGCAAAAAAGAAATGAATATGTTAAAGAATAAAGACTAATAAATGTTGGAATTTAAAGATTGGTTTGTGGGACTTTGTGGGGAGGGTTGGCACTGGCAGTGACTGCTGAAAGTGTTTGTTGTGACGGGCCTTTTTGAGAGCACAGCCTGTCTCTGGTCCATTCCCTTTTCCCCTTTTCTGTCTCGTTTGTGTTCAAGTTCGTGTTTTGGATTTTGGAGATCTTGCTTCCCAATTTTGAAGTGTGAAATCTACCCACAAAAAATAATAAAGAAAAAAACAAAAAAAGTGATCATTGATTATCCAGTTATTATCTTCATGAAAAAAATTCCCAAAAAAAAAAAGAAAAAGAAAATTTGCACATCCCTCTCCAATTGTTTAGTTCTCTAATACTGTGAAGTAATGACTTTTTTTATGAACTTGTTAAGTAACTAAATAAAAAAGTTATAGATTAAATGGATCATAGTAAATATCTTGAAAATTGTACATATGTCTGACGAGCACTTTGAAGGCGCTATAATATCGATAGGGAGGTTTGTTTGTGTCGATGATGCCTAGACACCAAGACAATTATAGCATGGATTTTAAATCTGTATATTTTCTATTTTCATCGTTTCTAGTGTAGCTTTTTATTATCTTTTTTACTATGATGAAATGAGTTGAATAGAGTTATACTATGCGATAATTAAGTCTTTTTATTATTAATATATCGGAATCCCTCATTAACATAGATTTCGCCTATTGAATACAAAAATGCAGTTAATATATATACTCATGATTTTTCATTTTTCGGATAAGCAAGTTGTACGTTCTTAATTCAATATAATTTTTGGCCAAAAAAATTAATTTTACCAAAAAAATTAATTTTAAACATTAATCAAATGTTAGGCAAGGCAAGTAGGATAATGAATATTAAAACCCAGGATGCCAATTTGTCAGATTCGGCGGAGGAGAGAAATTTTGTTTTAATTTAATTTAATTTTTTTTTGATAAAATAGGTTTGCCTAAGTGAAGCCTACAAAACAATAGGCCATTCTATAAGAACATCCCTACTTTGCTATTACAGCCTTTTTTTCAATTTTTTTAAAAAAAATTTGGCCAATTAATTCGTTATTTAATACGCTTTAAAGGCTCATTAATAGCAAATTGAAAGTCAACCCCTTTGGTCCTTCTCGCATTGCTGTCCTGTGGTGTCGCTTTGGGAGTGCTTTGGTGTGTTATGATTGACAATGACCCATGAAAATTTTTGGGTTGATATATATATATATATATATGTGTGTGTGTGTGTGTGTGTGTGTGTGTGTGTGTGTGTGTGTGTATTTTAAATAAGTTCATTATATTATTTGATCAGAAAATCAAATTATTCTAGAGTAAAAAAATGAGTTTTCCCTTAGATTACTTTCAATTATAATTTTCTCGTAATTATAAGGTATTTGATAAATACCTATCACAATGCTTGTATATCGCCAGTTTTGCGATCCATTTTTTCAATTGCTAAGCTACTAATAAAAGGGATAACTATAATGCTTTTAAAAGAAAGATTGACGCCCTCTTAACATAAAAACGATATGAAATGATTAATGTCTTTTTGAGACAATTAAGAATGACTTGGATATGCTTTTTCGAATGACCTACATTTCAATCAATGATTATCTTTATAATGATTTGCTGTGATCTTGTAATTTAAATTTTTAAATTTGGGGGTCCTTGATTTTACTCTCTCGTTACGGATCATAAAAGGATAATTTTCTTCAAGGATGTCCTTGAAACACATGTCAACTAGCTAGTAATGGAAATTATGCGATTCTTCGACGCACCATCTTTCTGGAGTTACATGTAATCAATATATTGAAAATCAAAAACTTTTCCTAGTTATAGGTTCCCTAAAGACATCTATTAACGACCATAAAAGCGTCACTTTGTCTTTTCTTAATCTCAACCTTATACTCGTTTGTAACCCGTAAACAAGCAAAAGGAAACCATTCTTTACTTTATCGCGAAAATTTAATCGTCATTCAAATTTTAAAGATTATGTCTACGTATCAATATTGGAGTACTGCGAAAGTTTTATAAATTTTAAATTTGAAAAGCTAAATGCATGAATTACAAATTTTGAAATTAGGCAAAAAAAAAAAAAGAAAAGGTAGAAAGTTAGTTTTTTTAGGTAAAAAGTTAGTTTAGACCCTCGGTGTTCAGCCTTTTCGTTTTCGACAATTGACTCAGACACTCTGTCTCTGTGTGTGTGTGTCTCTCTCTCTCTCTCTCTGTCTCAAACCATTCCCTCCTTAATGTGCAGAAAGTGGAAGCGCTTGCTTGCCGGGAAGTACTGAAGCAACAAGAAAAGCGAAGCAAAGGCTCCGCGCTGCAGAAAGCAGGGGAGGGAAAGGGCAAGTGAAACGAGCTGGTAGTTGGTCGGCATTGCTTGCTGCTTCGGCACAGCACACAAGCTTCTTGTTTCCCGGGCCGCGCCGTTCGTTCTTGTCGCTCGTGCGCTTCCCCACTCCCCCGCACACTTCTCAAGACACGCACCACCCTCCCTTCCTTCATCGATTTCTTAATCGACCCTTCTTTCGAATTTTGGAAGAAAACGGAGAAACCGCAAAAAGAAAGAAACTTCCCTGTCTGTCTGATTTATTTATACCTCCCCCGGCTTTGTTTATCGATTCTTGATCTCCCCCCCCGGCAGCCATTCACACACGTCCACACACCTTTCCTTGTTCCGCCATCTCCTCTTCGGAACCCAAGTGCCCGACCCCTGGAATTTCTCTGTTGGGTTCAATGCATTGTGGCAGTTGAAATCGAAAGAGAGTGCTGTTCTGGTTCTGCTTGCGATTTGGCTTCTACGAGCCATGATCTCAGGAGGGTCGGTGGATTTCGTGTTGAATTGTCCACGTTTTTGCTTTGCGCTGAAACCGAGGTAAGATATATATCTTTCTATTCTCCATTTGTTTATGTTATCCCAACTTTTGAGGCCATTGGAGCTCTCCGATTTGTGGTTCCTGAGACTTTTGGCCATCTGGGTATTGCTTGGATTAGTTTTTTATGCTGAGGATTGGAGCTGAGCTTTCCCAACACTCACATATAAAAAGTTCCATCGGTGGTCTTTTTTGGGAGTTAGAGCTTGGTACGTCGTCCTTAACCCATGTTGGGGAATTAACTAATGTGATATGTGTAGGTTTTGGTGGAGCTTGGGAATACCAGCTGCTGCATCCTGTGGTTTTCGGCGGTATTGAGCGAAATTTGGTGCTTGAATTCATGGTGTCGCGGGGTATAAGTAGTGATTTGAGCTGCTCGAAAATATTGATAGCATTGAGGAAGAGGGGGTGGTGATCCGAGTTGGTTCTTTGATATGAATATTAGGCCAATTGCAAGACATGCTGGGTCATAATGACGGGGAGAGTGATCAGTTCTTTGATTCTGCTGAGCAATTTTCGTTTCCTGAAGAGTCGGATGTGGCTAAAGATGAAGTAGAATTGAGTCCAAGTGAGTTTCGGTACGACATTTGGTTGAACGAACCACAAAGTGTCAAAGAAAGGCGCGATACCTTCTTGCGCGGGATGGGTTTTGCTGAATTCAGTTTTCCGGTCGTGTCTTCTGATGAAAGTGAGATAGATGTGGATAGGTTAAGCGTGTGCAGTGGAGCTGTTTCGAGCTCACTTTTGTCCGGAACTGATTCTACAGAGCAAGATTTTGCGTGCTCTAGAAATGGACAGGAAGATGATGGAGATTATATGGTTGATGAATTTGATGAACAGGAGCACAAATCGGCCGATGTGGGTGCAGATGGGTTTTCACATTCACCTGTGAAATGCAAACAGACATCTCTTGAAAGTAAAGCGAGAATGAATTGGTGGTGGAAATTTTTTGGGAACAAGAGGAACAACAAACATAACATGTCAATTTCTGAATCATTCAAACCAGATCCTGAAGTACCCAGATTGAGAAAGCTGAACACCCGACACTACAAAAAGAGGTGGATGGAATTATCCGCACTCTACGTCGGACAAGAAATTCAAGCTCACGACGGCATAATCTGGACGATGAAGTTCAGTCCAGATGGCGAATTCTTGGCAACTGGTGGTTCAGATGGCATGGTCCGGATATGGCGGGTTGCATCAGGAGATGCCTCTCATAGTTATGTGGATACTTGCGAAGGTGATAATTGCAGCTTGGTAAAAAAGGACATGTCGGGCTCTAAAGGAATCAAGTCGAACCACGCCTCAGTTTTAATGCCAGATCAAATCTTCTGGATCAGTGAATCACCGTTGCATGAGTTTCGCGGCCATACGAGCGATGTTCTGCAGGTGGCTTGGTCTTCTTCTAATGTGAGTTCTAGCAAAACCTTTTATATCTTCCAGAAGCGATCACATATCTTCACTATTTTCATATCGTTAATGTTTTCCTTGAGTTAATGGCTGATGGGAGCTTTTTTAAACTTTGCTGCAGAAACTGCTTTCATCTTCTAAAGACAATACCGTTCGTCTGTGGAAAGTGGGTTGCGATCGATGCCTGGATGTCTTCCGTCATAGTAATTATGGTAAATGTTAAAATTCAGTTCTCTTCGTCTCAAGATGTCCTTATTTCGTTATTCAATAATTTCCCATTATCTTAATTGTTTGTCTTTTTTATCTAAAACAGTGACGTGCATTCAATTTAACCCTCTCGATGAGAACTACTTCATAAGTGGTTCTATAGATGGTAAAGCTCGGATTTGGGGAATATCCGAAAGGCGAGTTGTGGATTGGGCAGACGCGCGAGATGTAATAACCGCCATTTGCTACCAGCCTGATGGAAAAGTATGATCCATAATTTCGTGCTGCTAAGCCATATCTAAAGTTTTAGGACAATAACGATTATGCTGATCTCGTCTTCTCTTTCTTCAATGCTTTTTGCAGGGAATTGTTGTTGGTAGTATCACAGGCACTTGCCGTTTCTTTGAGATGTCAGGTAACTTACTCCTCATGTTTTGACTGCATGGCTTGTTTGTGAATATAAATAGTGGGGACTTAACTAAAGTTACCTGGCTGCAGGCAATCATCTCCAGCAAGATGTAGTTATCCATGGTCAAGGTAAAAAAAGGACCTTTGGCAACAAGATCACTAGCATTCAGGTTTGGCATAAGCAAAGCTCGAGTTTCTGAAAGGTTCTTCTTACAGTGCTCATGAATGACATTTGAATGGTTTCTCACTGCAGTTTTCTCGGGAAAATTCTCGAAGAGTGATGATCTCGTCAGAAGATTGCAGACTCCGTATTTTAGAAGGAACAGATATCATCTCCAAATACCGAGGTATTGAACTTAGTTCTCATTTGAGGTTTCATGAAATTGTCGTTCATCATTATCAACATCCTGAAGATTAAAATCAAGGCATCTTTCATCTTTGCCTAGTAAAAATGCATGGCTTTAGTCAAATTTTTTTTTTTTTGCATCTGAGCCATTATTTAATATCCTTGACACCATAGTGAGTGAAAAGTCAAATAATTTGAGGGAAAAAGAGTTTAGGGTTTATCATTCTTGTGGTGTCACATCTCATCTGTGTCCACGATAATATGAACCTAGAACGACTTATTTACCAGTGTACAATTTTGCCAATGTGAAGCGAGACTTTTTGTTTTGGTTCCACAATCTCCCAGCAATGTTTAAAGCTGCAATTTACTGGATTTAACAGGGCATCCAAGGTCGGTAAAGCAGATGTCTGCTTCTTTTACTTCGAGCGGCAATCACATGGTATCTACTGGAGAGGATCGCGTTTACTTGTGGAACTATGATGACTTTGGTGTGCCTCCTTCCAAGAGCACGAAGTCCATGCGCTCTTGTGAATACTTTTCATCCGAAGGTGTGTCGATTGCAGTACCATGGTCAGGCACACATAGAGGACTGAAGGACCTAGGAAATCACAAATGCAGATGCTCCTTTTGCGTACCGAATCATAGAGAACCCGAACAATTTTCGCTCGGTAATTGCTTCTCACTCGACAGGTCATGCATGGGCTCTGCCACATGGCCCGAAGAGAGGCTTCCTCTATGTGAAGTTCCACTCACGGAAGAATATTGCGAATCCGGGAAGCATCAAGGAGACCTCTCCCTTTCAGAAGCATGGGGCCTCGTGATTGTGACGGGAAGCTACGACGGTAAACTCAGAGCTTTCCATAATTATGGACTGCCGGTCAGGCTCTAGAAACTCTTTTGGATCAGCTCAGGATGAAGCTTAAGTTTGTATCTGAAAGTACAGGACAAGAAGACACTGAAGTTAACAGAGCTCAGCAATTCCATGTTCTCCTTGTCCATTCAAAGATGGTTCCAGGCAAAATGATCAAGTAGTATCCTGTTGTCCATCAGAATGAGTTTTGTAAGCTCGTTGAAAGAGGTTTTGTAATTTTCCGTGTAATTAGCATTCTTTCTTGAGTAGAGTGAATTTGCCCGAGTATTCAGCAAGATGCTGGCTTGCCTGTTGGTGCAAGCCACCGAACTTGGTGTTATGACAGTTGAGTTTGTATGAGAAATCAATTACGCCTTATTCGATCAAAGCCAAGAAAACGAGGAAATTTGGAAGGAAAGTCGGTAAACTCGATACCCCGGCAGAAGCAGAGGATTCTACATATGTTGTGTGAATGGTGTGAATGCAGTTGTTCTTGAAGCAGCTTGTGAAGAGGGGTGTGTTGCATTCCCAACACAAAAGGCAGGAGAGGATTGAGAATGTAGTGTTGCAGGTTGTATTTGAAGTAGCTTGTAATATGAGGGAAATCAGAAGGAGGAAGAAGAAGGTGACTTGAATGCAAAAGACAGTGTTGGCAGCTGTGGATGAAGAAGATGGAGTCATTGAATTGTGAATGAAAAATTGGATTTGAAGTAGCTGTGTTAAAATGTGATTATAGACAGAGATGAAAAGACAAATTTAGAGAAATTTATTGACCCAATAAAGAAACATTTACTCCCGATGGTATATTGATACTTGCCTTTTTATGTCATAAAATAATTAAGCACTTAAAAATTACTGATATTCATTAATTTCAAAGTGACTTTTATTTATGAAAAGTTAAGGTAAAATTTACTAATTATTAACAGGATCAAAATAACTAATGCCTGTCTGAAATGACTTTTACCATTTCACTTTTTGCCAAATCTAAATTTTTCCAAATTTCACTCATTTTTTCGACCAAAAAAAGGATCCACACATTCTGACTTTTTTTCTTTAAATAGAAAATCCTGAAACTTTTTCCAGTATGTAAATGTCGACATTTATATTCACGTAAATTTTTTTCATAATTCTCTAAAATTTGAATAACATTTTAAATTTTGACGGAAATACAAAATAATACCTTTTGCTTTAGCTTGAATGTAAACAAACGGTCTCTCGAAATGTTATAAAATTACTAATTACTGATAGGATCAAACTTAATTTTTGTAATTGAGAAAGTTACTAGCTAATATGAAAAGCTTACTTCCTATAAGGTGAAATTTTGTTGATAGCTCGCTAATGTTGGTGCTAATTGTGATCAGGTCATAACCTTCGAATTTTGTCTTTTTAGAAATTATTTATTTTTCGAGAGCCCGCTTGATCTTTTGGCGAGTTGCTGAAAATGGCGTCGCGTAGCGATAATATGAAAATAATTTTATAATAATTTTATAGCGTCGGAGAACCTCACACTATTGCAGACGGCTGCACCGCCCTTTATGACTTCGCTAGAGCGTTGCGAGACCCTCTACTTGAAAGATATATAAAATTAGTAATATGTCGCATTATATAGGGAAAAAACCACCAAAAACCCCAAACTTTGCCATCTGTGACACATTTACCCCGAACTTTTTTTTGTGACACCAAAAACCCCGAACTTTGCTTTTTGTGACACATTTACCCCAATGTATTTAGTCCATAGGCATTTTCGTCTTTTTTGCTTTTTCTTTTTTTTTTTTTTTTTCCTTTCCGCGAGGGGGCCTCGCCGGCGTCCGGCCTCGCCGGATCCGGCGAGGGGGCCCTCGCCGGCGTCGAGCGAGGGCGGCCCGCGCAGATCCGGCGAGGCGGCCCGCCGGCGCCGGGCGAGGTTCGCCCTCGCCCGGGCGAGCGAGCGGCGGCCCTCGCCCAACTCGAGCGAGGTCGACCCTCGCCCGACGCCGGCGAGGGTCGACCTCGCTGAGTCCGGGCGAGGGCGGCCCTCGCTCGCCCGGGCGAGGCGACCCTCGCCGGCGTCGGGTGAGGTTCGCCCTCGCCCGGGCGACCGGGGGCCGCCCTCGCCCGTCTCGGCGAGGTCGACCCTCGCCGGCGTCGGCGAGGGTCGACCTCGCCCTGAGTCGGGCGAGGGCCTCTGCAGCCGGATCTGGCGAGGGCCGCCCTCGCTCGACGCCGGCGAGGGTCGACCTCGCCGGATCGGGCGAGGGCGGACCTCGCCGACGCCGGCGAGGGTCGCCCTCGCCCGGGCGAGCGAGGCGGCCTCGCCCGACTCGAGCGAGGTTGACCCTCGCCCGACGCCGGCGAGGGTCGACCTCGCCGAGATCGGGCGAGGGCGGCCCTCGCTCGCCCAGTGCGAGGCGGCCCTCGCCGGCGTCGGCGAGGTTCGCCCTCGCTCGGGCGAGCGAGGCGTCCTCGCCCGACTCGAGGCGAGGTCGACCCTCGCCGGCGTCGGGCGAGGGTCGACCTCGCTCGAGTCCGGCGAGGGCGACCCTCGCCGGCGTCGGGCGAGGTCCGCCCTCGCCGGATCCGGCGAGGCCGACGCCGGCGAGGCCCCCCCTCGCCGGAAAGGAAAAAAAAAAGAAAAAAAAAAAAAGAAAAAGCAGAAAAGACGAAAATGCCCATGGACTAAATACATTGGGGTAAATGTGTCACAAAAAGCAAAGTTCGGGGTTTTTGGTGTCACAAAAAAAAGTTCGGGGTAAATGTGTCACATATGGCAAAGTTTGGGGTTTTTGGTGGTTTTTTCCCCATTATATAATAAGTTTATTAGCCAGCAAGGTTTGTTTAGATGATTTTTTTAGATACAATGATAATGAAAGTCCTAAAATTTGTGTTGATTCATCCTTTGGTTATAAATCTTTTCTTTTTTTCATTTAAGTCCTACAAATTTATCGCCGTCATCGAAATTAATCTTTTTGTTAATGACCTCAATTTTTCTTGAATGGAAACTTTATGTGGTATTTTTTAGGGAAAATACCACAAAAAACCCCAAACTATGCCACTTGTGACACATTTACCCTGAACTTTTTTTTGCGACACGGAAAACCCCAAACTATGTCACTTGTGACACATTTACCCCATAATACTTTTGCCCAAGGGCATTTTCGTCTTTTTCCTTTTTATGTTTTTTTTTTCCTTTCTTCTCTCTTCCCTCTGCCGGCCATGGCGGAGGGAAGCCGGCAAGGGCAGCCCTCGCCAGCGCTGGGGTTGGGCGAGGGCTGCCCTCGTCGGAGCCCTCGCCTGTCGGCCGACGCCGAGTGAGGGTCACCCTCGTCGGATCCGGCGATGGCCGCCCTCGTCGACTTCCCTCCGCCATGGCCGGCGGAGGGAAGAGAGTAGAAAGAAAAAAAAAGGAAAAAAAAACATGCGAAAAAAAAATGTTTTTACAACACAAAAGATTAGTTCGGAGTAAAATTGTCACGGGTGTACCAATGTGGAGTTTTTGGTTGTCAAAAATTAGTTCGGGGTAAAATTATTACAGGAGTACCAATGTGGAGTTTTTGGTGGTAAAAAAAATAGTTCGGGGTAAATTTATCACAGGTGTATCAGTTTGGGATTTTTCGTGGTATTAACCATTTTTAAAATCTTGCAATTCTCGATATTTACTCAATATGGAGCACCTGAAATTATTTAAAGTATGTAAATTAATTTTTATAGTTTCACGTATATTTCCTTTATAAAATCTCGAAAATTTAAGATCTTTTTTTTCCATAATTGAAATTTTGGATAACACCAAGAAAATGACTTCTTCTTTTTTTGTCTAACTGAGGAAAACGATTTAAACACATGCGAAAAAAAAAAATGGTTTTTCCAATACAAAAGATATTTTCTAAAAAAATAATAAAAATAATAAAAAAACACAAAAGATGTTTTTTTCAGACCAAAAAAAAAAACACAAAAAGATATTTTAATTTTTTTTCCCCGAGGAATATCACAGTCATCTTCTTCTTCCCTAACCTAAAGGCGCGTATATACTGCAGGCGTGCACTGCCTGCCACTCCAACTGGTGGATACTGCAGAGCCACAGAGAGAGAGAGAGAGAGGGAGGGAGGGAGGGAGACGAGACATTCTTCTTTGGCGGCAAACCAAGTTGAAACTCTTCACTACTTCGGCGTTTCGCCTGTCTGTTCGCCGGTTTCGTTGCCATACCGAATGGCGTTCTCGGCGCCCGCGCCCTTCGTTCATTCCGCCTCCTTTAACCCCGTCGCTTCTCCTGCTCCGTCTCCGGCGTCCTCTTCTTTGCCGTGTCGGAGTACTTCGAGGACCCAGTACAGGATTCCGGTGATGGGTCGTCGGAGCTTTCCGCGGAGGTTGTCGGTTCGGTGTTCTTCGCTGGAGTCCAACCCGGACCATATGAACTCAAGGTACGCGCGTGAATTCCCCTGTTTTCTGTTCGTTTGATGGATGCTTGTATGTAGAAAGTGGTAGGAGGTGATTGACTTACCCTTCGATTTTGATGGTAATTGTCATTTCGAGTGAGTTCTTTGAGGGGCATCGTGATATGGATCGCTGCATATGCGTTTTGACTTCTTTATGGTTGTGCTTTTCTGGTGGGAGGAGGAAGAACATGATATGCATGTTAATATCATTCACCTGGGAGCTTATGTGGACCTCCCTTTTGCAGTACTTGATTGTGTTGGTGTAAATGTCACTGAAAGAAGTGATTTTGGACTTGTTTGAAAAAGAAAGTAATTCCAAAGTTATCGACTTAATTTTAAAGGTAAGAGTTTCTACCTGCAAAAGAATTTTCTTCGGTTTCGGTTCAGTTTGGTTGTGTGATTGTACTGCTACTGAAGTAGAATAGCACACTATGCCCGTTACTGTCCAATCATCCAAAAACTTCAGATTTGTGCCATTCAATTTTCAAGTTCCATCAGGAGAATTTGCCAACTTGCATTCTCCTAAGCCTTCAGTTCCTTAAGTTTATTTCACGAATCAGTTCTTAAAATGATACTCCTCTTATCTACACCTTTCTGGAAATTTTGCTCATCTTTCAGACTCCACTGCTGCCGCCATTATATTGCTTCTTTGCAGCTCTGGATGCTGATTGTCTAAAGTTTAGAGTCAGGTTGAGTAGCTTGCGAACAGACCCCTCATCAATAGCTAAGATTACTGAATGTTGGATGCTCAATTGTATCTCCATCAAATCTAGTGGACATTGGTTGGTTAAGAAGAGATAATGGTTGGTTCCTTGCGGTAATCTTCCTACTTCCATACCATAATGACTCTTGTTTACTGACCTTTTCAGCTTTTTTTCCCAAGAAAATGAAAGCAAACAATTTGTATTATGCTCTTGAGTCATGTTCCTTTGGGCTTTGGGGTTGGCTAGTGCTTTTGGGGGTCTGGTTGTCAATCTAAAGAATAGTTGAAACAGGGTCATTGCGGGGAAAGGGGCAGACTTGGAGTCTTGGACGGTTCCGGAGCTTCTTGTACAACTTTCTCTTGAAACATTATTTAACCTTTAAACAGACAGAAAGGAAAAAGAAAAGGTTGCATGCTTTATTGTAGCACCATGTAATTTCATTTGCCGAATGCTTTACTGAATCTTGGGACTTGGGAGATGTATGATATTAAATTGTAAAGTTGATGAAAATCTTTGACTTTCCAGAAGTCCACTGCATATTTCTAGGTATTAACTTCTTTCTTTAGTTTGAGCATTTTTATGTGTCGAAATCGTTCAATTTCTAGAAATATACTTGTACTTATAATCTTGTAGCTTTTGTTAGTCCGATGTAATATTATATCCAATGAACTGACTCTCAACCACAGGAGTGGCCTTCTTTTTTAGGAAAAAATGACAGGATGTCATTGTGTAAGATGAATCTCTCTTTGCCCTTTGTCATTTTGTCAGTTAGATGTTCAAGGTACAGGCATTTTTTGTTGTCAGAGTGGCGTAGTCACACTTATTTAGAATTTTCATTTTAATGTGGCCAACCTCTCAAGACCAATATGTTGGAACTTTTCTATTTCAATGTTTTCCTAGCCTATATAGCTTTTTTTTTTTTTGCAGGCAACCTCAAATATCTTCTCTGGGTCCTTTTGGAGTGTCAATGAGGGAATCAAGCATGGCCAAACCCTCAGTCAGATGGCGGAGGGTGTTGCTTAAAGTGAGTGGAGAAGCACTTGCAGGTGATCAAGCTCAAAACATTGATCCAAAGGTGAAGATTCTACATAGGCATCTTTGGCGCTGTCATTTACCTTTTCTCTTTTCGTATCTCATGAAACTTGGCCTTCTGTTTTCATGTAGATCACAATGTCTATAGCGAGGGAGGTTGCAGCTGTCACTCGTCTGGGCATTGAGGTATAAAGTTACCTGTCTACGACTTCTTGCATGATTTATACCAATAGCCTTCTGCAAAGAGTGAAGCTTTATCCTTTTGTACCTTTAATGTTCTTCCTCATAAGAATGCAAGAGATCTTTGTTGCAAAAAGAAAATAGAGGATAGAAGAACAGGAGAATGTTTCAGAGACTCAACAGGACTTCATCCTACACAGACAAGCTATTTTAGGCTTTTGCTGATTGTCATTTGTATATTTCTTTCCTGAACCAAGAGGACCATCTTGAATTGCTTTCTTGAAATCTTGAGTCGACAATCTTCATATATTTTTCTGATTTAAATCTTCCAGGTGTGATAAATGAGTACGGCACGGTCTAGTTTTCATACTTATCCTGTCAATTAGATTTTGGCCCAATCAAACTCATTTCACTATGAGTCAACCTGCTTGCTTGCTCCACATTCATAAGAGCATCCCCTGTAGTTATAAGATGTATTTTGAAATATTGCAATTCAGTTAATTGGAGTTGAGAACATTTCGTTAAATGGTGGTAACACTCATGCTAGAACCTTTTCCTTTCATTCTCTTCCAATGGTCTTCTTGATCTTCCTTGCCATCAGGTTGCAATTGTGGTTGGTGGTGGGAATATCTTTCGCGGAGCCTCCTGGGCAGGAAGTAGTGGCCTTGATCGTTCATCAGCAGACTATATTGGGTATAGCCTTTTGCTCTCTTTGTTTTCTCGCAAAAAGGAAATGTACCTTCAATGTTGTATTGAGTGAAACCCCATGTGGGCTACACACAGTGTGAGTTCATGGAATATGGCTTTTCTCTGGATATATAATGCTTGTGACAGTGGTCGTTCGTTTATGCTTGTACTTTGCATTTTAGGATGCTAGCAACTGTCATGAATGCTATATTTCTTCAAGCGACAATGGAGAGCATTGGCATTCCCACCCGTGTCCAGACTGCATTTAGGATGTCTGAGGTTGCGGAGCCATATATACGTCGAAGGGCTGTGAGGCATTTGGAGAAAGGGAGAGTTGTGATTTTTGCAGCCGGAACTGGGAACCCATTTTTCACCACAGACACTGCAGCAGCCCTTCGCTGTGCAGAGAGTAAGTTGGACTTCTCTTTAGCAAACACAATGTTGTAGATCTGTTACTTTGAGGCTACTCATTGGCTCGATATTATCATTTGGAAATGTCTCTTGAAAACAAGTTGATAAAATTGGGATCATCTTTTAGGCTCTGAACCTTGCGCTGTTCCTTTATTGCAACAAAGTTCTTCTAATTTTCTCAGTGATAGACAATCTGCGGTTTGATTTCAATTTGTGAGTAATTTTCAGAAAATTTTGTGGTAGGAGAGTTTCCAGGAAAGACCCTTTATCATTGACTAAAGTTACTCTTTCATATTGCTGATCCAGTTAATGCGGAGGTGGTATTGAAAGCTACGAATGTCGATGGGGTATATGACGATGATCCTAGGCGCAACCCAAATGCCCGTCTTCTCGATACACTGACTTATCATGAGGTTACCTCGAAGGACCTCTCGGTCATGGATATGACTGCTGTTACGCTATGCCAAGAAAACAACATTCCTGGTCAGTAAACATGTCCATACTCTAGTCATTAGATTTACTCAGAAGTCTTGTTGTTGGCATCTTTATGAAGACAAAAGTGATGTTGCCCTTAAACTGATTCGTTTGTTGCAGTCGTCGTCTTTAATCTCTCCGAACCAGGCAACATCTCAAAAGCAATAAGGGGTGAGAGGGTGGGTACTCTGATTGGGTCGACGCGGAACACACCAGTCAGTATGTCATAAAATAATGATTCAAGTTGCTGGCTTTTCAAGTTGAAGTTGAACATTTTGCACTCTAGGATGTTTTTGTTACATGGAACAAGCAATTGGATGTTCTGAGCATCAAGAGGAAGGTTGGGAGGGGAAATATGACCTCACTGGCATTTTGCATTTTATCAGAGTTTTTTTCTTAAAGTGTGCTATCTGTAAATAATTCCTTTATTCGCTGACAAAAAATTTTATCAGAATTGGATTTATTTACAAAAAAGACATTGTTCAAGTCAATTATTATCTGTCCTATACATCCACAAATTAGATTATCAGTCTACAGGGAGACTTAAGCCTAGCACCTTTTGGTTTTGCAGTTGCATTTTGCAATTATCTATTGCAGAAAAGATTTGATACTCTTAGCAAAACTCGATTGCTTTCTGATATATATTCTCCGCCTCATTTGGAAACTCATTCAATCCCCTTTTCGACAGAGTCGACGCGGCACGTCTCTCTATTAAGAACTCCCGCCAAAAGCTTAACTAAAGGGGTCTATTGAGCTTAACGAATCCTATTACTCAGATTCGTGTTGTTATTTAATTATCCGTTGTGATCATATGGCTGACAAGATGAGGACTAGTTGAATGTCTTGAATATCGACTGAGATTGAACATTCCTAAAGAAATGTAAACAGCCTGTCTATATCGCATGGAAGATTGTAATCAGCCATTTAAGTTGGGGGAACTCTTTTTCCACTCGATAGACATTTAACACGTGAGATCAGTCGCACTCAAAAAGAGGAAATGCACAGGGCAAATTGTTCAATTCGTTATCAATTGCTAATTCCACGAACTTTCCTACACCCCAAATTTACACTACAAAAAATTTGCCACAAGTTTCCAATGAGCTCAGTCCCCCCCACACAGAGCAGCCCACCAAGCTACGAATTGATGGCTACCGAACGCAAGAATGCCACGACCTTCCTTTCTTCTCTACACTTAAAGTACAGATCAGGAACCCCCAATGTTATCTTCCCGCTGCTGCGGTGAAGAGCCGCCCGCATCGGACTTTTGAGGCTTGTCAATAATACAGAATAACTATGATACAAACCGAAAATCCCGTGACAGGTGTAAAGCTCTTATGATGATGACCTCTGGCGAGAGCCGCTAATTTTCATCGCTCGACCGAACTACACTACCCTATTTTCTACTTCTTCCCCAAGTATAAACCCAAAAAATTTCATCACAATCCAACCCCACAAGAGAAAACTGAAAGAAAAATTAACAAAGGAATATAATAGTCACTACAAGAATTTACCTATTCTCTGTCTTCTAAAGCATCAGCTTCTGCTGCTTCTGCCGCTTCCCTCTCCGTCTCTCTCTCTCTAGAAGACGAATCCAGCTTCGTGGAGTAAGTCAAAGTCAAAGTAAACCAACCCCTCCGAGGGTTCTTGATTTTCTCGGTTGCGCGTGATGAGTTCCCCTCTGCAACAGCTCGGAAGAAGTCTGAGACCTTTCTTTACGCTCAAAAGTTAGAGAACAAATTGAAGAGATCGATCGATGAGGTGGGCGAGGGAGAGAAAGCCGTGAACAGGGTCGATGCCGATGGGCTGTTGTAGCTGAAGTTGCCGGGCCAATACGGGCTCAAATCTTGCAACACGTGCGGGTCCGTCGCCGGCGAGAAGAACCCCGCCGATACCCCCGGGAGAGCCCCCGGCGCCGGCGACAGTATCCCCTGAATCTGGCGCAGGTCAAGTTCTTCCAGCATGCCCATCAGCTCGTCGTCGCCGGCCCTCGCCGACGACCCGACCATCTCCGCCGTCGCGGCGGCGCCGGCGAAACCCTTCTCCCTGCCCGTCGGGCTGGTCCGCTCTATCGCCGCCAGCCTGGCCGCCGGGGAGAGGTCGCCGGAGGAGGACCCCGTGAGCTGCTGGACGATGGACATGAAGTTCCGCTCCTCCACGTGGATGACCTTCGGCGAGATGTCGAAGATGATCGTGGGCTGCTGCCGGTCCTCCGCCGCCGACGCCGCCGACGCCGCCGCCGAGGGCCCCGCCGCGTGCTGCGGAGGCGGGTGCCGCGGCGGCTTCCTGATGGCGTGGGACTCCTTGGCGACCCGGAGCGGGGAGGGCCGGGGGCCCAGGAGCTGGACCTCCTTCTTGGGCGGCGACGGCGGCGGCATGCCCCCGCCGGAGGGATCGGAAGGTTCCATGGTTGCAAGGAGCTTGTCGGGCCGGTCAGCCTCGGCGGAAAACCGACGGGAGGGAGAAGGGAGAAGTGGGAGGATGAATTTGGGACGCACGAAAAGAAGGAAGGAAGGAGGAGGCGCAGAGATTTTTTGGTGGGTGGTGGTCAAAATGAATGCTGAAGCTAAGAAGAGTAAAGACAGCAATGGAGAGAGAGAGAGAGAGAGAGAGAGAGCATTACATTTTTGACCAAAGAAAAGTCAACATTTTCCATCAAAGTCTCCTGTAAATTTTTTCTAAGGTCCTCCCCCCCTTCCCAACCTTTTGGGTTTATTAGCAATCGCAATGAGCTTATGCAATGAGGGTGATGGCTGGCTGAGGTGTGCAAAACGTCTCTGCTCAGCGAAGCACACCTCCTCCTCCTTCTGTAGAGATTTAAGGACAAACGAAAGCCTCCTTTCCATATGCAAAACTGGTCTTCACATCAACTGGAAATGTGAGCATATATAATAAATTACCTGATTCCCTTCCCTCTTCCCCTTGTGCTGTTGGAATCCAAGTTCTGGCTTCTGGGTATTAAGAATTATTAAGGGGCCAGCGTTCATTTCCCGGTCAATTTGACCGGTTTGTACTTTTGGGGGTAGGAAAAGTCCCACTTCGGAATTGTGGGATTTCAAAGTTAAAAAAATTCACCAAAATTTGTTGAGGAAGTAGCATGGCCGGAGGCTCGGAGCCATCTGTGTCTACTGCCGCGCCCCCCCGCCCGGGAAAAATTCCCTCGGTTCTCGCTTTTTCTCCGCGGATCCGGATGATCTCTTCCGTCGCCGTTTTTAAGGATCTCGAATCAAGAAATGCCGGATATATAATGTGTCTAGTTCCGAGGAGGGCGAGACCCCGTCCTAGACCTCTCTTTATGGCGCCGCCTCGAATCTCTATACGTGCTTCGACTCTGTCCCTCGAGCCCGTGAGCTAATCTTGCTAAGCGCATTTTTTTCGGAATGTATTTCTAGTTCATCATTTTATCGGGGAAGGAAAGATGATAATAATAATAAACCAAGATGTTCTTGCCTTTCCGCGCGGCGGGAATGGAGTACTTAAAAACTTCCCACTCATCATTTTTCTTAGGGCCTTGCTTTCCTATCTGTCCCTAAGGCCCCTTTGACCTTTCGCTGTAGCTTTCCTCCAAAAGACATTCTGCCTTGATTCGCTCTTGTTTGGACCTCTTTTCTTCCTCCCCCAAAACCCTAAATTCGTACCTTGGGTGCCCTAATTTCAAGCGACGTGGTTTGAGTGCGGGGCTAGGTTTGCATTCCGGTCGAAACGGCATCGCTTCAGGCATCGTAATTCCATGTTAGCAGGTGCCGTGAAAGTAACGTGCCGTGGAATGACGCGTGAAAACTTTTAAGGTCATCATTGGATAGAAACTTGACAATGGCCAGATTTGGGTACCGGTCGATACTTTTCTACGAGACCAAAAAAAAAGGTTTGGGTCAAAATTACGACCCTAGTTGAAATTAGCGATTTTTTTTAGGGATTTAGGTTTGGATTGCCAAGATTTCAATTTAGATTTAATGAGAGCGCCAAACTTAGCACTTTATGGCCGAAGGGTGTGCATGGAGTAAAATATTCAGGATTGACACACGTGGATAGAGAATTCATAAAAATAAAACTAATCTTTTTGTCCGTAAATAACTATAGATACTAGATCCACAATATATAGGCGAAAATAGCAATGAAAAGACGTATATTTTTTTAAAAGATATAGGCGGAAAATCGGAATTAACCGCGAAAATGGCAATGTACAGATACACCTCATTTTATTGTTAATCTAGTGTATATAGTTCATGCATTACTCCGTCGCTCTAATAAATCTCTTTCTATATTATCTCCGGACCAAAGGGATTCGATTTTCCGGTTATGTATTCTCACTTCCGTCGAGCCGTCCACGTGTCCCAATCGCGAACATCTCACTCCATACGTACCATTTGGCCATAAAAGCGCCTTTTCAATTACCCATTCCGTCGCTCTCACCCGAACATGACACTGAAGTTCGGGTGATACATCCGTGTTTCTTTCAATCCGATTCAATTCAATCCCTCTCCTTTGCCCTAAGGCAGGTCCTACTTTGCCCTCAACAAAAACTTTGAGCCTGTGCCTACTACAATCACAGGCAAGAAAGGAAGGGGAGAGAAAGGGAGTTGTCTGCAGAGAAAATCTCAAGCAGCCTGAAGAAAAACAGAGAGAGCACCATGGAGGGGACAAGGGTTCTTCCAGATCTAAGAGGTTTTGCACACTCAATTCTCACTTTGATTGTGTGGGTGTGAATGCAATAACATTTTTCTTGTCGCTCTGCTGTTTGAATCCTTATAAAATGTTGGCGCTTTTGTGTAATTTCGTAGGAATTCTCTTCTATGATGCAAATTGTGTTGTGTATTGTAAACCTCGTGACATGATCGGTCCTTTTAGAATAACAAATAGTTTAATAGAGGAATTTCAGAGATGAACAGTTTAAAAGTATGAAAATCGATGGAAAAAAAATGCACGATTTTTGCAGCTCCATTTAGGGATTTTTGTTTTTTTTTTATGACCCAGGAAACCCCCGCACGGCCGACAGCCGGGAGGTAAACCCTGGGGGCGACACGTGCTAGCCACCACACACGTGCACCGGTTAAGTTACCCTGCGGCACCCGGGATTCGAACACTCAACCTTTTGCGAGAGAAAGAGTGTGCGCTCCAGCAGCGCCACCCAGGCGGGTGGTGGGTTTTCCATTCTGTAACTTGTTTTTGTTTTTTCTTCTTTTTTACATTCCACCTCGTCAATTTACAGGTTTCCTCCTCCATCCAATGTTGAACCAAATTGTATCGCTTTCTGATTGACAGGTCACAAACAGACGTATGCTTCTTAGTTAAATTTGTACGTGGGTTGATCTTCGTATATGCAACCCACCGGTTAGAGGATTGGTTGGAAGGAAGGGATGATAGAAAGAACAGCCCCAAAAGAAAAAAACTAATTACAAATTATACGATGGATTATATTATACCGCACCCCATCGACCATGCCTTTAAGCCTCTAATACATGATTTCTTAGGGTTATTCGTTTCTTACCGAAATTTCACCGGGCGCCATATTAGCGCCACGCGTCATCTATTAAAATTAGGAAAATGTCAAGTCGGCATTTTTTTTTATTAGTCAAATTGGAATCGAGCTAACTTATGTAATTAGAAGTACTAATTGGACATGTGTTTTAGACTTGATTGCATTATTTGAAAGTTTTAGGTTACAATTTATCTAGAAGGGTTAATACCACGAAAAGTCCCGAACTGGTACACCTATAACAAATTTACCCAAAAACTAATTTGTTGACAATAAAAAACCCAAAATTGGTACACCTGTGACAAGTTTACCTCAAAACCACAAAAAAACCCAAAACTGATATATTTGTGGCAAATTTACTCTCCATTAATTGAATTAATACTATGAAAAATCATAAATCGGTACACCTTTGACAAACGGAGGATCAAACCCCAAATTGGTATATATATACGTCAATTACCATGTGTCCTCCAATTCAGAAATTTAACGATAAAATTTAACGGAAACTAATCGAGGGTAAATTTGTAACAGATGTACCAATTTGGGTTTTTAGTGGTCAAAAAATTAATTTGAAGTAAATTTATCACGGGTGTACAGATCTGGAGTTTTTTCGTGATATTAATCCTTTTCGACAAGTCTCGAAGGCTTATTTGTGTATGAAAATTGTCGCCCACATCGAGGGCAAGGACGTGGATTGCCCCGCTTGACACCTCGCAGCTGCATAATGTGTGACATCCCTGGTCATGCAGTAATGAATGATTATAGTAGCTGGAGAGGTGATTTTTTTGGGTGAGAGCCGGGTCGAGCCCGAAAGTCGGGCCTAATTTGTTGCTCGAGCCTGATTATCAAGGAACCTTTTAGGTCGACTCGGGACAGGTTTTCTCGCGTAAGACTTTTTGCCCGAGTCGCCCATTGACGTGCTCACGGGCTTCTCGAGCTTGGGCAAACTTGCCCTTCCCATTACGCGGGAGGTCCACGATTTTACAGTACGATTAGGGACATTAATCAGTCAATCAACTTATTCTCTCGAATTTTGACGGACTATTTTCTTGGCATTAGCGATGATTAGAGCGCTGACATGGCATATCAGTTGAATGACACGTCATGCATTATTTGTCACATTGATCTCAATCAACACCATGGCAAAAAACTAAGGATCAATATCACGAAAAATCTTAAACTGATGATAAATTTATCCCGAATTAATTTTTTGATCAGCAAAAACTTCAAACTAGTGCACCTATGACAAAATTACCATAAACTAATTTTTTCCCCATAAAAAAACCCCAAACATGTACACTTGTGACAAATTTACCCTCCGCAAAATTGGATTAATACCACGAAAAATTACAAATTGGTAAATTTGTGACAAAACGTAAGGGTTAAACCGCAAAATGGTATACCTGTCAACTGTTACGTGTCATCCAACTCGGTAATTTAACAGTAAAATTTAACAGAAACTGATTGAGGGTAAATTTGTCATAGGTGTACCAATTTGGAGTTTGTCGTGGTCAAAAAATTAATTTGAGGTTAATTTGTCACAAATGAACTAGTTTAGGGTTTTTTCGTGGTATTAATCCAAAAACAAAGGAATTAGAAAAGATAATCTCAATCAATCATCAACTGGAGCATAACACTCAATTTAGACCCGACCCGACCCGTGCCACTCTCCCTCACAGTTCACATCCCAAAGAAAAAGTTCACCTTTCTCTCTCCCCTCTCTCCTCTCTCTTTCTGAATTGAAGCTGTAAAAACCCTAGTCACTGTCCTCCATCCTCAATCCAAGGTGCTTCCGTCATGGTTTTCTCAAATTAATGGACGAAACAAGCAACTCGGCCTCTCCCGACTGCGTGCGCGGCGTTTCGGAAGGCATATCCTGGTCGAACTCGAGTGGGCACGTTCACCCAAGTCTTCGACCCGGTAGGACGCTCGACAACACGTGTTGGGTTCATTGATTTCGCGTGATTTCGTTCTGCGTTTTGGTAATTCCGCTGCATTCTCCCTCCCGTAATGCTTACTTTCGATGGGTTTGAGCGTGAAATTTGCTGGGTTGAGCTTGTAATCTGTGGCGGGGTTTTAGTTCAGAAGTAGCTGAAGATAGAACGGCAATGGCAATGTAAATTTCGCTGCTTTACTTCTGTTGATGAATCAAACTGTCTTTTTTGTTTATTTTGGTTATGTAGATATGCGATTGATTTGTTTGGTTTCCAGTCGGATGACTGGAAACGCGTGGTTGAAATTCGCGCGCCAGACCGAGTATTGGTATTCTATTGTAAGCAAAGAGGTAGGCGAGAGTCAGTTTCTTGAGAATACTTCAGACTCGTATTCGGCTAGTCAGAGGGTTTTCTGATGTGGGTCGACTGGTATGGCAATTTAATCTTAACTCCGAATGATGCGGCAAAAGTGGGGCACTTTATTCTATTAGTACATGTGCTGATTGGGGATAGCGCGTTTTGGCGATACAGGGTGTTGTCATGCTTTTTATGCAAAATGCACAGGTGCTCCTGCAATTTGCCCTAGTTATCATTTTAGCAGCTGGTTAGGTTATTACTTAGAACAGTAGTACGTCTGAATTTGTTATCCGATAAAGTTGTTTGTTTTTTATATGATGGGAGTGATCTGTAGCCCGTGCATGTGGCTTGTCACATTATTTTTGACAACTTGTTGCCTCCTCACCACCGAGTGAATGGGCTCCTCTGTCATACTCTTCTCTTCTTATGAAACCTCGGATCCATCCATACATTGAACCTGGCATCAACTATTATTTCAGTCTATAGTAATCAACCTACCTATTTTCTTGTTCAGATTGATGGATTAGATTCATATCCGTCCTAGTATCTGTCTCACTGGCTTGTTTCTGGAGAAATTAGGTTGTAGCAAGGATATTTAATGTTGGCTATTGGCTAGCAGTTGCTCTAAAAGCCTCGAAAGGAAAGAAACTCTCATATGAGGTGAGGAATGTAAATTGAGGAGCTTGATTGAAATGAAGAATTTCTGAAGATTCTAAGCTTGAAAAGAATCATTTGTTAGATAAGCTAAATATGAGAATTGGAAGACAATGATGAGCAATAAGGGTGTCCAATGAGGTGGTTGAGTTAGAATAACCTATAACAAGATGACGAAGAAATTTGCAGAGAAGGCATGTAATGATCGGAGAGCAAGTTTTTGGTGGTTGAAGGCAAAAAGAATGTGAAGACCATATTGAAGGAACAAGTGTGGACATATGTCACTCCCTATTTTAGAAGAGATTGCCTCATTGTGGGGCTGCATTTTCTCGGAGCCCTATCTATGTATATTGGATTGAGGAATGGGACTTTATTGATTAAACAGATAGTTCAGTAATGAACAATCGCCCTTGAAAAATATTTAGTATCTCTAGAACTTGAATAATGCAGTAGATGATTGTGAGGTAGATAGGCCAAAATGATAAGTAATTCACCCAACTAAAATATTCGTCACCAAATGCTGTTCACCTCAAAATTATTGGTAAGCAACTTAAGTTACTCTTGAAGGGTTATAAATGGCAGTCTCTCTCCCAACATGTAATTCTTTTGGATTGTCATATTCAGTCTGTCATCTCTTTATTGTATCTTGCCATTTTGCTTGGGTTAGATGGGATGATGGAGCGATGATGTTGCTCTTCTTGTTGTCACGGTGGTGGTTGTTGTTGTTGTTGGCTTTCTTTTCCTCACTGTAATTTTCAAATAAGATGAAATTGTGCTCCGCTCCAGAATGTCAAGGACACAAATGAAGACGAGTTAAACATCAAGTTTGTTGTTGGTTTCAGATTACGGTGCCTTGATTAAGAGAATTTGCAATGAGTGGAAAGCGAAGAAGACACAATTCTAAATGGGATTTGAAAGAAGATCCTACGGTTTCCCCGAAAAAGATGGATTATAGGGCTTGGTCCGGGAGAACTGATATGCCAGTTTATGATAGTAGACTACAGCCAAGGCGAGGGTCTGTAGATGCCGGTCATAGCAATGGTCAGAGATGGTCCAACGTGGAGGACAAGAATGTGCCGAAGAGACATGATTTGGAATTTTCATCGCGAGAGCTCATGCTTGCAAATAGAAGCTTACACAGAGATGGCATTGCCAATGTTGATGGGGGTAGAAAGTTGGATCCTGTGCCATGGGATCGAGATGGAAGTTATAGCACGAGGATGTCTCCTGGTCTGGAAGAATGGAGGAAGAGGAATCGCAGTCGCTCCCCTAAAAATAAGTCAGATAGATCACCCGTGTAAGATTCTATACTTGGAACCCTAGTTTGTGAACTTTCTTCAATATAATGGCTGGTTCTGTTTTTATTTTTTCAAAATTATTGCTACCAGCTAATAAATCTCATATTGATGTACACCAATGCTGTTATTCTTTTTTTATGTTACCAATGTTGCTGTTCTTTTTTTATGGTTTGCTTCTGCCGGGATTAGTCCTGTGAAATCAGGTGATGGCAGAAATATGACATTTTTCCTTAACTTTGAATGGTCTTACTATACCATTTCATCTATTACAGGAGTAGGAGCAGAAATTGGAGGACGAGCACGAGTAGGAGCAGGAGCCCTGTCCATGGATCTAGGAAGGACTCTGGTGTATATGACAAGACCAGGAGCCGAACTGGTGTTTCATCGCAGTTATGCAAGGAATTTGCTGTTGGTAGGTGCAGGAGAGGAAGTGATTGTCGGTTTTTACATCAGGGTAATCAGCAGTACAATGATAGTTGGGAAAGTAGGCACAAGAAAAGTGGTAGCACTAGGGAATATTCAGAGAGAAACAGATCTTCTGAGATATGTAACAATTTTCAGAGAGGAACTTGTCGGTGGGGGGCTTCATGCAGGTACATTCATTCTGACGTTCCTGGTAAGGTGTATCCCAAGGAAGTGGCTGCAACTGGAGAAATTGACCAGCGAAAGAGAGACTTGTCCCTCGAACTAGTTGGTGAGGGTGAATCTCACAGGAGAACGGTGCCATCTGATCCAAGGATCACTGACTGGTCCCTCAACAATAGATGGGAGCATAAGTCCAGTGAAGAGAGCAAAATGTGGGATGACCAAACTAGACATAATCTGCTTAATATTGACCAGAAGCAATTGCCTCAGTTGGAAGCATCTGTTAAATTGGGCTTGCGTGAACCAAGAGCTACTGAAATATTCATAGGTGACGCTAACATGTCTCCTGACTGGAATTATCAGCCTCAGTCTTCAAATCAGGTGACAGATGATAGGAGTAAAGAAACTTATGGTGCACCGTCTCTAATACATAATGAAACTCTAGTGGCAAGTCGTCGGCAAGATCAAAGTTTGGATGCTTCGGTGCCAATGTACCAGTCTTCTGCCACACAACGACCAGGAACTGAAGATTCTTGTCTACGTATGGACAACTGCAGGGAAAATGGGTTGTTATACAATAATAACGACAATATCAATAAAACTGTGGGTTTACTTACTGATTCATATAGTCATCCTGATGCACTGCACAAGCAGAATATTGGCCAGAATAACCATAATCCATGTGCAATGGTACCTCCAATGTCAAATGTCGGGCAGAATCAGTTGGGGTTTCCAAGTGACCCCAGGAAGGCTGGAAATGTCATGAGTTCTCTAATTAAGCCTCTCCCTGAGGAGGGGAAATCAGTGAATCACCCTCCTGTTATTGATGCAAATATATTGCAATTAACCTCCTCAAATCCTCCAGTTCCAGCCACGATGAATGGAGAGCATCTTAGACAACTTAACAACCTTTCAGCTTCTTTGGCTCAGATTTTGGAAGCTGGGAAACAGCTTCCACAACTTTATGCTGCTTTAAACTCCCATCAGGGAATAGATATGCCTTCCATGCTAAGTTCGGCAACGCTAGGTGATCAAGCTACACCTTTCCTGTCTAGTTTATCTGTTGGATCTCAGAAACACTATGATCCGATATCTGATAGCATTGAACCAAAGAAATCTGACAACGAGAAGCAAGTCCATTCATCCGATGTTGTTGTAGATGAGAGTACAAAAGTAACTTCTAGTAGCTTACCTCCACCATCTGTTGCTGTAGTGCCCAATGGTACTGTCTCACACAACGCCAGCAGTTCAGTAGGTAATCATGAAAGTCATCAGACAAGTCAGGTGGAGCCGGATGAGAGCTCGAAGGTGAAGGATAGCTCCAAGCTGAGGGAGGATGGAGACAAAGAAAAGGTGAGTGATGAAAGCAAGAAAGGAAAGGGCAAGGATCCACAGGAGGATGAGCATTTGGAAAACATGGAAGGGGTTACTAAGGATGGTGAGAATAAAAAGAGTAAAGAAGGAAAAAATCTACGTGCTTTTAAATTTGCTTTAGTGGAATATGTGAAGGAGCTTCTGAAGCCAACTTGGAAGGAGGGCCAATTTGGCAAAGAAGCTTACAAAGCTATTGTCAAGAAAGTGGTCGACAAGGTCACCAGTACCATGCAAGGGGCAAATATTCCCCAATCTCAGGAGAAAATCGACCATTACCTGTCGTTTGCAAAACCAAAGCTTACCAAACTTGTACAGGTTAGCTCTTTTCTTTTTATTCATCTCTCGTAAACTTCTTCGGTTCAGTTGTATATGTATGTGTAATCTGTCATTTGTTGATTTATGTTTGTATTCTTTTAAAACATTCTGTCTACTTTAACTCTATCAATGCTTCTTTCATTTTATTTGATTTTCTTATGCGGAATGTCAGATTCAAATGTTACTTTATCAACATGGAATGTGTGAATGGTACCTATGTGCTTTCATGGATTCGTTTCTTCTCTTATTACCTGGTATTTGGAGGAGATAAATAGTAGCAATTTGTTTTAGCTGAGCTCCTTTCAGCTTCTTTGTTGTTAATTTTCACTTTTGCAGTTATCTTGTCTGAATTAAGCATTCTAGTAATTGCGATGACTCCTGTCTTTTAAGTCTGGTCCTGGATCCCTTGTCAGTAGCCTTGTGTTTCTTCAAATGTCATGACGGTATTACTGTGGTGTTTCTCGGTTCTTTGGTCTTCAGATGTAAAAACATGCGGGCACAAACGGACTACCTGTTCATAGGCTGATGATCACTTTTAGCCCATGCACAACTAAAGAGAGTTAGTTGCTGGATTTAACACATGCTGGCATGTCATGACTGGTTCTCATTGTTAACCTATTGTGTTGCTATGGCTTTTCCCTGTTTATTTCATTGAACAAGATAACCTGGCATTGGTAGTCTATTATTTTCGAGGGGAAGACTGATCTCACCCTATGCCACATTGTGGAAACTTATTTTTATATTGCTTGTATCAATCACTAGTAATAGTGTTAGCTATGGAGAAGTTTCAATCTGTTGTTTGAGAGTTGAGATTCTTAACGAATTGAATAAGCTGAACAAGAATGCAAAGTGAGGCTTGAGGTGTTCGTTATTGCCACAGAAGAAGAATTAGGAAATTACCAACTCACCTTTTATGCAGAATATGCAATGCCTACTTTGCTGTACCGATTGCTACAATTTGAGAAGATATTGTTCAAGTGGGCATTTTTCTTTCGCTCTCATCTTCTCATTGTATGTTCCGGTGCAGGCGTATGTGGAAAAGGAAAAAGCTCGGAAGGCGCCGTGAGTCGAGGACATGGAACAAACTTGTGTATCGTTTCTCTTGTTCTGTGCAATGCAACACAACCATTTTATAGTCGCTTCTCCAGTGTTTCGTTATGTAGCTTTTAAAGACGACCCAATTCTCTCATTCTCTCCCCAACTCTCTCTCTCTCTCTCTCTCTCTCTCTCTCTCTCTCTCTCTCATATTACTTCGCCTTTTTGCGGGTTTTCATCGATGTGCCTGTAGGTTCGCTTAACTTCGATTCTCCATCTTGACCCTTTTTTTTTTTCGGTTGTTCTTTAGTTTAAACAGGCCTGTTGTTAATTATTCAAGAGCCATTTGCAATATACAACATTTTTACTTTTTGATGAATAATAATATGTCAGGCAATGTACAAGAACGGATATGAGAAGATGAGGCGGAGGTTTTCGTCCGTCTGCCGTGCCTTTGCATCTTAAGTAACTTCCATATATCTGCATTTTGTGTTCATCGAAATGTTCTGATGTTCAATCAGGACTTTCTTGATGTATGACTTGGGTGGTTTCTGTTCTGCAAAGATGGTGAAAGACGGCTCAGTTGAGGCTACAGTAGATTTGCATTGTCAAGCTATGATTGAAGTGTTGATCTTAGTACAGACAATTTAGACTTAGGCTTTTGCTTTTGACAAATGATCCATCTGTTTGACCTTTGGGTGGGCTTGGACTATGCATTTACCCTGATATGTCGGCATATTTCCGTTAGATTAATAGACTAATAAATAGTTAATGAAAATTCACTGGAAATCTAATAATAAGTTTAAATATAATAGTTCATCGTGATTTTCGTAATTTTGAAATTTCACAAAATCAATGAATAATAAGATTTTCAAATATCGAAGAACAAACTATCATAAGACACAGACATCTACTAAAAGTGAATTTTGATATTCCTTGGCTATACTTGATCAAGCAGCTCGGGTCGACTCATGCTCCCCCTCTTATTAAAATACGGGATGCCTACCTCGCGATGGCTACGACGCCACTGGTGTATCGACAAGTGTCCCGTCCCGACCCGCGGATCATAGTGAACACCCTTTCGACACTGTTTGCAGACTACGCGGCGGTTCGTAACGTCGAAGAATTCCCGTATGTCTCTTCTTCTCGATTATTACCCAAACCAACATCGTTGACATCGGGCCATATGTTGTGCTGTTGGAGAGCGCAATGTCCGGACTAGAAACTATGACTGTTGGAGCTTGTTCACAAAACCACATTATGTTAGCTTATTCATAGAAACTAAGGACTTGTTATTTGTGTTAATACCACGAAAAACCCCAAACTGGTACACATGTGATAATTTTACCAAAAACTAATATTTTGACCACTAAAAACCCCAAACTGGTATATTTGTGACAAATTTATTTTCCATTAGTTTTCGTTAAATTGGATTAATACCATAAAAAATCACAAACTGGTGTACATGTGATAAACGGATGGTAAAATATAAAACTAGTACATTAGTCAACTTCCGCGTGTCATTTAACAAAACAATTTGACTGTAAAATTTAACAGAAACAAACTGAAGGTAAATTTATCACATGTGTACCAGTTTGGGAATTTTTATGGTCAAAAAATTAGTTCGATGTAAAATTGTCACAGGTGTACCAGTTTGGGATTTTTCGTGGTATTAACCCTTGTTATTTTACTAATATGGATAGTTGGACTTAATTTTTTGCTTTTTTTTTTTAAGTTGGAACCGTTTATCAGCGTTCACCAATGATTATCATAGGTATTGGTATAAATGGCTATTCTATTTAAAACAAATAAATTTCAATATATTGCAAATTCGAGTAAAATCACTAAAAAAAATTCAAAGAAAAGGGCGACCGATTCATGACGGCAAGTAACACAGAAGAGAGAGACCACGGACAAGGTGGTCGAAGAAGGTTGCAAATGGAAGCAACCAATGCTTTGGTCGTTCAATTGACTCCTTGCTGCCAGTTTGTGATTTCTGTCACACTGGCAAAAGCAGGGGTTTTAGTACGAGAGCCTTGTATTCGAAAGGGAAAATAACACAAAAAGTCCCTAAACTTTGACCAAATGTGTAATTTGATCCATAAACTTTTAATTTGTTCAATATAATTCCTGAAATTTCACCAAATGTGCAATGTGGTCCCTGAACTTTTAATTTGTTCAATGTCGTCCCTGAACTTTTGGTACATGTTCAATTCAGTCCCTGAACTATATGAAAATATTCAATACAGTCCTTTCCATTAATTCAAGTTACGGACTATATTGAATATTTTCGGCAAAAGTACACCACAAGTGCCATAACTTGTGTACGGCGATCACTTTGGTGCCATAACTTTTTTTCGGATCACTTTGGTGCCAAGTCGGAGGAAAAGAGATCACTTTAGTGCCAATTTGGCCGGAAATCCGACGTGGCATTTTTTATTAATTTTTGATACCGACGTGGCTCGCCGGAGGCTGAGTCAGCGTGTACAGTCAGCATTTTTTATTTTAAATAATTTTTTTCAGCGTGTACAGTCAGCATTTTTAATTTTAAATATTTTTTTCCTTTTTTTTTCTTCTTTCCTTTTTCTTTTCTTTTCTTTTTTTCTTTTCTCCCCTCGCCGGCCGACCACCAGCGAAGCCCGAGAAGGGCTGGGCGAGGGCGACCTTGCCCATGGCCGGCGAGGGGCGGCCGACCTCGCCGGCTACAGGCGAGGCCAGCCCAGGCGAGGGCTGCCCTTGCCCGACGCCTGGGCGGGCGAGGGTTGCCCTCGCCGGATCTGGCGAGGGCGACCCTCGCCGGCGTCGGGCGAGGGCGAGCCTCGCCGGCGTCGGGCGAGGGTCGCCCACGCCCGACTCAGGCGAGGGCGACCTCGCCGCCCGCGACGGCTTCCCTCGCCGGAGTTGGGCGAGGGAAGCCGTCGCTGGGGCGGGCGAGGGTCGTCCTCGCCCGAGTCGGGCGTGGGCGACCCTCGCCCGACCCCGCCGAGGGTCGCCCGAGCCGATCCGGTGAGGGCGACCCTCGCCCGCCCGTGCGAGGGCTTCCTTCGCCCAACACCGGCGAGGGTCACCCTCGCAGATCCGGGCGAGGGCGACCCTCGCCGGCGTCGGGCGAGGGCGGCCTCGCCAGATCCTGCGAGGGTGACCCTCGCCGGCGTCGGGCGAAGGAAGCCCTTGCCTGTCGCCGGCGAGGGTCGGCCGCCCTCGCCTAGCCCTTCCCAGGCTTCGCCGGTGGCCGGCCGGCGAGGGGAGAAAAAAAGAAAAGAAAAAAAAATATTTAAAATTAAAAATGCTGACTGTACACGCTAAAAAAAATTATTTAAAATTAAAAATGCTGACTGTACACGCTGACTCAGCCTCCAGCGAGCCACGTCGGCGTAAAAAATTAATAAAAAATGCCACGTCGGATTTCCGGCCAAATTGGCACTAAAGTGATCTCTTTTTCTCCGACTTGGCACCAAAGTGATCCGAAAAAAAGTTATGGTACCAAAGTGATCGCCGTACACAAGTTATGGCACTTGTGATGTACTTTTGCCGAATATTTTCATATACTTCATGGACTGAATTGAACATGTACCAAAAGTTCATGGATGATATTGAACAAAATAAAAGTTCAAGGATCACATTGAACATCAACCTAAAGTTCAGGGACTGCATTAAATAAATTAAAAGTTCAGGGACTAAATTGCATATTGAGCCAAAATTCAGGAACTGTTCGTGTCATTATCCTTATTCGAAATGAGTCTCTCTTTCCTAAACATGTGAAATTTGTTGGGAAGCAGCGGGGACTACCTGCAAGGTGAAATACTACTTGGTCACCAATTGTGACCGCGCTCTTGTTTCCATCCCTTTGTTCAAGTGCTCCCTACCTTTCGTTTTCAAGGATAAGCGGTTCTGGCTCCCTTGAAATGGTTCAACGCTCAACCTCTAGACATGTACATGATTCGAACAACGTAAAATAAAAGTACAACCAAATGCCATTGCGCATTGTCGTCGATTTTTATGCTGGTGTAAATAACTACGTCGCCATGACTCCAATGATATGGTGTTGGAGAAATACTAGAAGATGTGCATATATCTTGTAGTTGCATAATTTTCATGCCAAATTTTTTTTTTGGAATTTTGAATTTGAGAAATCATTTCAATGAAAATATTTTCCAACATAAAATTCGTTGATGTTCCGGCATTAACTCCCGAAACAATTTATCCCGGAGCCATTTGAGAGAACAAATGTTAGTGTGATACTAAATGAGCGGGGAAAATTACCAAAAAAGTCATAAACCTATTGCAATTGTGCCAATTCAGTCATAAACATTTTTTTTTGGCCAATTCAATCCTAAACCTTTTGCAATTATGCTAATTCAGTCCATCCGACTACTTTTGGCCGGCCGACGCTGACATGGACGCCGGCTGGTGTCGGTCGTCCGGCCGACGCTAACGTCCCCCGACGATGTAGATTGAATTGGCACAATTGGAGATATGGATTGAATTGGCACAATTGCAAAAGGTTTAGGACTGAATTGGCAAAAAAAAAGGTTTACGACTAAATTGGCACAATTGCAATAGGTTTAGGACTTTTTTGGTAATTTTCCCAAATGAGTGAGAAGACAATAATATATATATTTTATTTTTTTGCCATCATATCTCCAATTGATTTTTAAATTATGAACATTACTTACATGCAAACTAATTTGATATATTCTATAATAACCCTCTAAAATCGATTAAATTTCTTCCTCCAATAAATTCATTTTGACCTTTTCATTCTCTCAAACAAACATGTTTATCGTACTAAGGCAAATATAATCACATCAATCCATAGATTCATAATTGCTAACGTCGACAATTTTGGAACCGATGACATGTTGAGCTCTATATAAACATCAATGTGTCGATAATCACAAAGTCTTGCAAAGGAATTTCGCGCGACAGTAATGTGAATGACTCGATATTTGTAAGTCCGAGAGTTCATTTTAACGAGTTAGACAAGCAACATGGGATATTTTAATAAAAAGAAATGTACAAAAAAAGAGATTGACTGAATTAGTGAAAAAGAAAAACAACAACAAAAAAAAATAATTTTCTCTTAAATTCATGCACGTGGAGAGAAGAAGAAAGACAGAGACATGTGAACACACCACGAACTCTTTTTCTTTTTCCCGTTTTCTCTTTCGAATTTCAATCACGAGCCGAGAAAATCGATGATCCCCAGGACGACGTCGCAGATGCGCCTCAGCCCGTCCTCCCGCCGCGCCAGCTCCGGCGGGTACGTCGTCCCCGGCGACCGCCGGAACGCGTCGCGGCACGCGCGCGGGTAGTCCTCCGCCGCCATCACGTGCATGTAGGCGTAGTCGTAGGCCTCCGCCGCCAGGTCCCGCGCCGACGCCTGGAGCGCGTCGCGGGCGAGGCCGTACTTGTCGGCGCAGCCCCGGAGGAGCCGGGACAGGGCGGGGTCGCCGCCGCCGCCGCCGGAGCCGGGGACGAGGGAGGAGAGGAAGGAGGAGGTGGAGGTGGCGTTGGCGAGGGCGGCGGCGAGGGCGATGGAGGCGAGGCCCCTGGGGTCGGCGCGGGAGCTGGAGGGGTCGGACATGAGGGAGGAGACGCAGAGGTCGTAGTACTTGGTGGTCCGGCACGCCTTCTGGATCAGCGAGGCGTCGGGCTTCGCCGGCGGGGCGAGAGCGACGGCGAGGACGAGGATGAAGAAGGAGGAGGCGGAGATTTGCAGAACCATTTTGACGAGAGACGGGTGAACGTAGGCTTCTGACTTATGTTTGACATGCTTTTACACTTCCTAAAGCTCTTTTTGGAAATTACACTTTGGGAAGTGTACTTTTTCGAATTTTCAATTTTGGTCCCTGTGCTTTGGTTTTTTTTTTATGCTCGTAGTCCCTCTAGAATATTAGTCTAGTCATGCGCCAGTCTCGGGCGGAGAAAACTCGTCGGGTATGCTGTTTAAGTGTCTCGGGCATTACTCCTTTTTGTAATTAGTAAACTTACTCCGAATTAGGTAAACTCCAAACGAAGAAAATTCTTACTAACCTCGAGAATCAAGTAAGATGCGAGTTGAAACCCGGGCGAATTGCTCGAATATGGAATTGTTCGCACTTAGTTGCATGGAGAATCAAACTTGTGCCCCGTGCACCTAATCTACAACAAGCCCATTCGTCGACCACTAAATGAACAATCGACGAACTTGAGTGACCCCCTGCGAGTTCTCGTTACTCTTAAGCGCTTTTTGGAAATTACACTTTGGGAAGTGTGCTTTTTCGAGCTTTCAATTTTGGTCCTTGTGCTTCCGTTTTTCGATGATCGTACTCCCTCCTTTAGTGTGTATTTCATTAGTCTAACCATGTGCCAGTCTCAGGCGAGTTGCTCGAATGCAAAATTGCTTGCACATAGCTGCGTGGAGAATCAAACTTGTGTCCCGTGTGCCTAATCCATAACAAGCCCCCTTCGTCGACCACTAATCGAACAACCGACGAGGACGAGCACCACCCTTTTGTTCAAAACGAAGTGAGAAACGGGATATGTTTATGCGATTCGATCGAAAGGTGGTAGTGTATTTTCAATTGTTGCTTAGTACTCACATCCATGACCATGGATAGGCATTCTGGTGCCTGGTTCTATGTTCATTGAAAGGACTCGTCATGGCAAGTTGGGGCAACGACCATACATTACTGGTTTGGCTCTTGGGTTGATGCCAAGAATCTGTTCACGGGTCACAAATGGAAGAATGACTCTCGGCTCGGTGCAAATTTGGTCGTTTCTCAATTGTCTTGTTTCGTGAAACTTAATGGGGAGACTCAAATTGAATGGACACGAGTCCTGAAAAACAGAGCAGCTGCTCTGACCTTACTGTTATCCAAAGATCAGACACAATGAGCCTCACGTAGGTCCAACTCAAGTCCAGCCAGAGATCAGACAAGGACATTCCATCAACTTGTTGCCAAGTTGAAAGGGAGATGGAGAAGTGCACTTGCCGTCATTGTTAAGTCCTCTAGTAGTGTGGAGAAGATTCTGCACTAGGAGAAGATGGGGACATTTGCGAAAACACGAACTCGAGTGTGTGTTGATCCCCATTCAAGTTTCTATAAGAAAATTTTCAGTTCTGTTCTGTTCGAGTCATGTTATCACGTTGTCCTACCAAAAACTATAACATTGTCCTACCAAAAACTATAACATCTACACAAGTTTGGGCAATGGCCCTTATTGGGCTTTTGACATTTCGAACCGTGCATTTGGCGAAATGGTTCGTGGCACGTGATGGGCCGTGATTGGGACGGCCCTATACCGATTCTGGCTCAAAACCAAGCTCATTGTCTACTACTGTTGAATTTTTTTTTATTTTTGGCCGAATACTATTGTCGAAAGTTTGCCCGTATTAGATTTGTGCTTCCTTTTCGCTCTCGATCTATTTCGAAGCAAAGCAGCTGATGATGCAAAATTTCATCTCATGATCTTACGAATAAAGTTGACATCATCGCGAGAATACGAGCAGGAACATTCATTCATAACTAAAAAACCATTTACAGCAGCAACAAAGGTCATTTATTTTTTCCATCTTACGCCTCAAGACACGGTCATATGACAACGGTGCAGCAATAAACCTCAAAAGCTCAGCAAAGTTCGTCCTGCTCCCAAAGCAGAGATGGTCTGCAGTCTCAGTGATTCTAGGCGCCCATGCGGATTATACAGCGAAGGCTAGCGCCTTGAAGCATGTAGTCGAACGCCTTATTGATATCCGAGAAAGGAACCTCATGCGTAATGAACTTCTCCACCTCGAGTTCCTGCTCATATATGAACACCACTTCAGTCAAAACTTCCTTGCATGTAGATAAATTTGGTGCAAGTAAGAGAAAAGAGACCGAATGCATAGAATGTATGTGAAGCTTTGTAGATCAAGAAACACTCGAGCTGAAAAGAACCTGGTAAGTTGCAATTTATGCATAAATGACACATTATATGCATTGGTGGAGGCCAACCCCTACTAGAAATGTGGCGCAAGAGACGTGGATTCGTTTTGAAAGGTATGAAAGCACAGGCATTTGTGCTGGGAAGAAGCATGACGACCCGGGTTATACCTTATTCATGTACATCTCCACAACAGAGGGAAGGTCAGTCCTTGGCTTGTAGTTGCCAAAGAAAGTGCCCTTGAGAGTTCTCTCGTTCAAGAGATTCATCGGATGGGTCTTGAATGCATCGTCTTTGTTGGGGACGCCGACGAGAACAGCAACCCCCCATCCCTGCAGATTCAATTTCCAACCCGTTAATAGTGAGAGAAACGAAGCGAAATAGCATTTCATTGATCAAAGCAACTTTTTAGAAGTAATGTCTGTTAGTACTTACATCATGAACACATTCAAATGCAGAGATCATGGCGTTGATATTTCCAGTGCACTCAACGCTTCGATCAACACCCCCGTTAGTCATTTCAGCAATCACCTGAGTCGAAGTTAACAAATTTCAGTTTGAAAGGACAAGGTATTATACAGTGATCAGATCACACGAAAGGTGTCATCAAGTGGGGATGGTATCAAACCTCTTGAACAGGTTTGTTGTGGTCCTTGGGATTCACAAACTCAGTGACTCCAAATTTCTTGGCTGCTCGCAGAAAGAGAGAGGGCCTTCAGAGTGCAATCACATAGGCAAACTACAACATGCGCTTTTTCTAAAGACCAAATCAAGATGCTTATTTTTAGCTGACTGTAAAGAGGATGCTTAGATGCATATGAGCTCGTTTACGTATCGAACATGCAATGAGATTCAAATCAATTACCTTCAGCAAATCTGTTTGGATTCAGATCCACTCCAATAATCCTCGAAGCCCCCAACATTCGAGCCCCTTCAGCGGCCTGATGAATCAGAATATTCAACATTTTAAGTCTTCATTTGCAATTGCACTTGAACAAGTTCATCCCATTTTTGTGTGAAAGATAGGAAAAGAAATGAAACTCACAGCAAGGCCCACAGCTCCGAGTCCAAAAATGGCTACCGATTGCCCCTTCTTTGGCTTCGCGACATTCAAGGTGGCACCAAGACCTTCCAATAAGGGAAACAGGACATCAGTTAATGCTGATAAAAGCCAATGAAAAATCTAGCATACATCACATCAATTTTGTGAAACATATGACTGACCTGTAGAGATACCGCAGCTGAGAACACAGACTTTGTCCAGCGGGGCTGCAGGGTTGATCTTGGCAACACAACCGACGTGAATCACGGTGTACTCACTGAAAGTCGAAGTGCCAACAAAATGGTAAATGGGCTTCCCATTGATCGAGAACCTCGATGCGTTATCATTAAGCATAACTCCCCGATCCGTGTTTATCCTGAGCAGGTCACACATATTGCTCTCCTCGGATTTACAATGCCGGCACTCCTTGCATTCTCCGGTGAATACAGGAAGGACATGATCACCAGGTTGGAGTTCCGTCACACCTTCACCGACACTTTCCACGATCCTAGATTGCCAAATGGAAGAAAAAAGGAACATGGTTTCACAATACAGCCGATAAACATTACCAAAATCCGCAATTGACCTGAATGTAAGTTTAGCCAATAAAAGAAGATGAACTTTTTCACATAAAGGTCCATACCCAGATGCTTCATGACCAAATATGCGAGGAAACAATGGGGTTTGTCCCTGCACATTCCATTGTATAAGTCCCATTAATCATCACCATACATCACGATCGGTCAATTTAGCCAACATCTATCCACAACCATATAGAAATGGGAATATAGTCACCTTAGCTTCCCAGAAGTAAACATCGGTGTGGCAAAGAGAGGTGAAGAGGATCTTGATGCGAACCTCCATCGCCTGCGGAGGAGCCACCTCCACTTCTTCTATCACAAGGGGCTTTCCAGCTTCCCATGCCACCGCAGCTGCATCACGTGTTCGACATAATCACACCATAAGGCAAGTCAAATCCACGCTTAAAGCACAGATCTTTAGCTATGGAAAAGAGTTCGTAACCCCGAATTATGCATGACATAACTCAACCAAATTTGAACAGCCAAATGTCATCAAAACATAAACGGGAAAAAGAACAAAAAGAAAACTTGCCCTGTTTTCTAAGAGATCGCATTAGACAGCTACTTGGTCATGATCAAAATAATAACTATGAACTAAAAGCAAATTAAGCCAAGGGAGATTTTAGTTCACATTCCCCATAGCAAGATCACCACCCAGCTAACCGAGCTACCGCAGCACACATCCTCAAAGAAAAAGAAGCGAATCATAAACCACCCAGTAACGCAAGTCAAGAACTCAGCTACGCCAAAAGACCAGAGAGAGCTCATCAACCCGAGAAAGAAAAACCGACGTAACCCAATTCAAGAATCGAAGACGGTGACAACACAAGCATACCCTTGCAGCGAATGACCTGACCAGCGGTGCTCGTCATCTCGAAACCTCGGTGATGTCACACGAACTCTAAAAGGGGTTTTGCTCGTCTCTCTGATATCTTTGTCCGTCAAGAATCGGTTCTCGGGCAGATGTGAGGATGTGGGTCGGTCTCGGCGGTGGTATTTATACTCACCGAATGGGGGGGAGGGGAGAAGGAGTTCGAATTGAAGCTTGTTTTTTTTTCTCTTTTCGGGGCACCCGGGAAAAGAGGAGGAGGGAAACCAGGGGACTCTTGAGAACCGTCCTCCGGTTTTGGATGGTAGTAATCCACGGCCGGTTTTCCCACGGTATTCTTTGTTCCTTTGTTTCGATTTGGAAGTCCGACGTTCATCGGATGTCCCTCCACGTACGAGGCGCACGCACTCTTTCTCTCCACGTATGTATGAGGCACAGCTTGTGTGCCCTCACCGCTTGTTGGAAACTTCTGGTCTGCAGCACACGGTTTTCATCGGTGGAAAAGTTAAAAAACAAAAATCCAAAAATTATTAGGCTCCGTGCCGATTTAATCCTAAATTTTTCAACAACGTCAATTCAGTCCTAAATCTTTTTGTGAATTCCCGATATAGCTCGTCTGGCCAATTTTTGGCTTAAAATCGTTGACATGGATGCCGGTCATTCTACGTGGCACGGCCGTAGCTGACCTGTATAACTTTTTTTTTTTAAATTCTTCTGAATTTGTTATTAAGTTTTATTTTGGTTCGTTTTGTTTTTTTTGTTTTCTTTCCTTCCTTTTGTTTTTTTTTACGATTGTGGGCCTGAAAGGTCGCCGGCTATAGGCGACTACGTAGGGCCCTCTCGCCTAGATCCAGGAGAGGGCCGTGACCCTCGCCTATCGGCCGATGAGGATTGCGATGCCCTCGCTTGGATCTAAGCAACGGCTCGACACGCAGAGGCCCTCACTCGTGGCCGGTGAGGGCCACGACACCCTCGCCTATCCAAGCGACGGTGCGGAGGCGCTCGTCAGCCCAGAGTTATAAAAAAAGCACAAAGAAATAAAAAAAAATTGAAAATTTGTCCGCGTTAATGCTGATCGTGCCATGTACTATGGCTGGCGTGCATATCAGCGATTTTCAATAAACTACATAGGAAAATCATCAAAAGGCTTGGCATTCAATTAGTACAATTAAAAGATTTAATATTGAATTGACACAAATCCAATAGGTTTATGACTTTTTTTGATATTTTTCTTATTATTACGCTGCAACGCTACACCTTATAGACGTAAGTAAATATCAAAATAGAATAATATGATAAAAATTTATTTTATGAGGTCGCGATAATTTATGGTGAGAAAGTGCAGTTTGATAGTAATTTAGGAGGTGTACACCAAATTTGACTGTTGTTATTACCTATGGTTTGGACGAGTAGTATAAATACTTTGATAAATTGTTCTCTTTTATATAAAAAGAATGATACTTCGATAAATACCGATTTGTTATTTGATTTGGCAAATGGATCACGGATTGAATTTCGACATCTCCGAATTTCCACTTTGGAATGCGAAATCCGTACCATTTGTCATCCGGAATGCGTAGAAGAGAGGTCTACACCACCCTTAAAGATGTAGCGTTTGGGGCAGTTGGTCCAATCCAATGTGATGGTCGAACTCCGACCGCGAATGACAAGTGGATCGAGAAGGACCATGATCCAACCTCGTTCGCGCTTCCGAAGGATCGATCGATTGAATTCGCGAAGGATAACCCGATATTAATTGGCGCGAATTTTTCATGGCTTTCGATTTCATCACATTTGAACATCCATCGATTGAACGAGACTCACAAGATAGTCTGGCATTAGGTCAACCGACTAATTGAAGATCCCCATTTTTCCAAAATTGACTAATCCTTTTTTGTTTTTTCTATTTTAATCTTCTCTGTCTTTATTTTTTTTTGTTTGAACAAGGAGGCTGAAAGCGAAACCGAATCTCTGACCTACTGGTATCCAAAGATCAGCAGAGACAACGAACCTCGCATAGGTCAAACTCAAGTCCAGCAAGAGATCAGACAAAGTACATTTCATCAACTAGTTGCCAAGTTGAAAGGAAGAAATTCAAGTCCTCCATTGGTGGAGAGAAGATTCTATACCAGAATATTATAGGGGACATCTGGGAGATCATGAAATTGTTCGAGTGCGGTGTCGCTATAAGTAAATTCTTGTTTTTGTTCGAATTATGTTATCACGTCGACCTGTCAGAAACCATCACTTCTACCGGCGTCTCGTTAGGTCACTGCACTTATTCATGAACCTTATTGGGCTCTGATGTTTCGAACCATGCCTGTGGTGACATGGTCCGCAGCACATGATGGGCCATGATCATCCAAGCCGGCACCGTAGTTAGTCCGGTTCGGCTCAGAACCAAGCTCAATATTTTCCCTCTGCTGAAGTTTGCACATATTGGTTCATTTCATGATTTTATAGATCAGTCGGATGGAAAAGTCCTGCTCCAAAGATGAGTATTCATTGTCCCATCATGCAGAAGATATGCTGTGACAAAGAACCAATATGACTCTCCATATGTTTCTAATGAAAATAATTCTCGCGAGAACACGAAATAATCCGTTCATCCGTTCATTAGTCACTAACAAAGCACTCACAGTAGCAAAAAGTCATTTATTTCCGCCTCAAGACACTGTCATATAACAACGGTGCAGCAATAACCTCAAATGCAAGCAAAGTTCGTCTCCATCCCAAAGCAGAGCAACGTGCTCTGTACCCTCATTGATTCTACTCGCCCATGCGGATTATGCAGCGAAGGCTAGCGCCTTCAAGCATGTAGTCGAAGGCCTTGTTGATCTCCGAGAAAGGAACCTCGTGCGTAATGAACTTCTCCACCTCAAGTTCCTGCTCATATATGAACACCAACTCAGTCGAAACTTCCTTACATGTAGATAAATTTGATGCAAGAGAAAAGGAAACCGGATGCATAGAATGTATGTGAAGCTTTGTAGATCAAGAAACACTCGAACTGAAAAGAACCTGGTAAGGCGCAATTTATGCATAAACGACACATTATATGCACTGGTGGAGGCCAAGCCCTACTAGAAATGTGGCGTGAGAGATGTGGATTCGTTTTGATAGGTATGAAAGCACAGGCATTTGTGCCGGGAAGAAGCATGACGACACGGGTTATACCTTATTCATGTACATCTCCACAACAGAGGGAAGGTCAGTCCTTGGCTTGTAGTTGCCAAAGAAAGTGCCCTTGAGAGTTCTCTCATTCAAGAGATTCATCGGATGGGTCTTGAATGCATCGTCTTTGTTAGGGACGCCGACGAGAACAGCAACCCCCCATCCCTGCAGATTCAATTTCCAACCTGTTAACGAAGAGAAACGGATCGACAGAGCACTTCATTGATCCAGCAACTTTGTCTGCAAGTACTTACATCATGAACACATTCAAATGCAGAGATCATGGCGTTGATATTTCCAGTGCACTCAACGCTTCGATCAACACCCCCATTGGTCATTTCAGCAATCACCTGAGTCGAGTTAACAAATTTCAGTTTGAAAGGACAAGGTATTATACAGTGATCAGATCACACGAAAGGTGTCATCAAGTGGGGATGGTATCAAACCTCTTGAACAGGTTTGTTGTGGTCCTTGGGATTCACAAACTCAGTGACTCCAAATTTCTTGGCTGCTCACAGAAAGAGAGAGGGTCTTCAGAGTGCAATCACATAGGCAAACTACAACATGCGCTTTTTCTAAAGACTAAATCAAGATGCTAATTTTTAGCTGACCGTAATGGGGATGCTTAGATGCATATGAGCTCGTTTACTTATCAAAGATGCAACGAGATTTAAATCAATTACCTTCAGCAAATCTTTTTGGATTCAGATCAACTCCAATTATCCTCGAAGCCCCCGACATTCGAGCCCCTTCAGCTGCCTGAGGAATCAGAATATCCAACATTTTAAGTTTTCATTTACAATTGCACTTAAACAAGTTCATCTGATTTTTATGGGAAAGACAGTAAAAGAAATGAAACTCACAGCAAGGCCCACAGCTCCAAGACCAAAAATGGCTACCGATTGCCCCTTCTTCGGCTTTGCGACATTCAAGGTGGCACCAAGACCTTCCAATAAGGGAAACAGGACATCAGTTAATGCTGATAAAAGCCAATGAAAAATCTAGCATACATCACATAAATTTTGTGAAACATATGACTGACCTGTAGAGATACCGCAGCTGAGAACACAGACTTTGTCCAGCGGGGCTGCAGGGTTGATCTTGGCAACACAACCGATGTGAATCACGGTGTACTCACTGAAAGTCGAAGTGCCAACAAAATGGTAAATGGGCTTCCCATTGATCGAGAACCTCGATGCGTTATCATTAAGCATAACTCCCCGATCCGTGTTTATCCTGAGCAAGTCACACATATTGCTCTCCTCGGATTTACAATGCCGGCACTCCTTGCATTCTCCGGTGAATACAGGAAGGACATGATCACCAGGTTGGAGTTCCGTCACACCTTCACCGACACTTTCCACGATCCTAGATTGCCAAATGGAAGAAAAAAGGAACATGGTTTCACAATACAGCCGATAAACATTACCAAAATCCGCAATTGACCTGAATGTAAGTTTAGCCAATAAAAGAAGATGAACTTTTTCACATAAAGGTCCATACCCAGATGCTTCATGACCAAATATGCGAGGAAACAATGGGGTTTGTCCCTGCACATTCGATTGTATAAGTCCCATTAATCATCACCATACATCACGATCGGTCAATTTAGCCAACATCTATCCACAACCATATAGAAGTGCGAATATAGTCACCTTAGCTTCCCAGAAGTAAACATCGGTGTGGCAAAGAGAGGTGAAGAGGATCTTGATGCGAACCTCCATCGCCTGCGGAGGAGCCACCTCCACTTCTTCTATCACAAGGGGCTTTCCAGCTTCCCATGCCACCGCAGCTGCATCACGTGTTCGACATAATCACACCATGAGGCAAGTCAAATCCACGCTTAAAGCACAGATCTTTAGCTATGGAAAAGAGTTCGTAACCCCGAATTATGCATGACATAACTCAACCAAATTTGAACAGCCAAATGTCATCAAAACATGGACGGGAAAAAGAACAGAAAGAAAACTTGCCCTGTTTTCTAAGAGATCGCATTAGATAGCTACGCGGTCATGATCAAAATAATAACTATGAACTAAAGCAAATTAAGCAAAGGGAGATTTTAGTTCACATTCCCCATAGCAAGATCACCACCCAGCTAAACGAGCTACCGCAGCACATGTCCGCAAAGAAAAAGAAGCGAATTATAAACCCAGTAACGCAAGTCAAGAACTCAGCTACGTCAAAAGACCAGAGAGAGATCATTAACCCGAGATAGAAAAACTGACGGAACCCAAGTCAAGAATCGAAGACGGGTCTACATAAAAGAAACATACCCTTGCAGCGAATGACCTGACCAGCGGTGCTCGTCATCTCAAAACCTCAGTGATGTCACACGAACTCTAAAAGGGTTTGCTTGTCTCTCTGATATCTTTGTCCTCGAGAATTGGTTCTTGGGCAGATGTGAAGAAGTGGGTCGGTCTCGGCGGTGGTATTTATACCAGGGAAGCTCACCGACTGGAGGGGAGAAGAAGTTCAAATTGATCATTTTTTCTTCTTGGGCAACTGGGAAAAGAGGTGGACAGAAACCGGGGACTCGAGACCTGTCCTCCTGTTTCTGATTTCCAGCTCTCGCGCTTGCAGGATGGCAATCCACGGCGCTTTCACGGTTTCTGGTTTCTGGTTTCCCACAGTTTTCTTTTGAGATAACGACACAAATAGTCCCTGAACTTTGACTTAATGTGTAATTTGATCCCTGAACTTTTAATTTGTTCAATGTAGTCCTTGAACTTTAACATAATATTCAATTTGGTTCATGAACTTTTAATTTGTTCAATGTAGTCCCTGAACTTTTTATATGTGTTCAATTTAGTCCCTGAACTATATAAAAATGTTCAATATAGTCCATGCACTTGAATTAATGGAAGGACTATATTGAATATTTTCAAATAGTTCAAGGACTAAATTGAATACATATTAAAAGTCCAGGGATCACATCGAACAAATCAAAAGTTCAGGGACCAAATTAAACATTAGATTAAAGTTCAGGGACTACATTGAATAAATTAAAAGTTCAGGGACCAAATTACACATTAGGTCAAAGTTCAAGGACTATTTGTGTCATTTTCCCTTTTCTTTTTTCTTTCTTTCGATTTGGAGTCCAACGTTCATCGGATGTCCCTCCACGCATGAGGCGCACGCTCTGGACTCAACTTTGCAAATGATCTTCGGGGAATTGCAAATGATATTCGTGGAATGCAAATACCTTTAGCTTAAAATTTTTAAAAAAATATAAATGGCATTTAGTAAAAAAATATTTATAAAGCTACTTTGGGCTAAATAGTATTTGGCTAATTTTTTTTGGGCAAAGGGCTTTAAGATTTTCTTTTTTATTAAAAAAAAAAACTTACCATTCACTAGAGTCGGCGAAGGGCTACGGTTGCCGGCGAGCCAAATCTGGCGCCGGCGGCCATCATTCGAGGTCGGGTGACCCCTGACGAGTCAGATTTGGCGCCGGCGGCTGTCGCTCGAAGACGGGCGACCCCCGGCAAGGGCTGCGCGACCTAGGCGATGCCTAGGGTCGCTCGACTCAGGTGGTTGTCACCTGGGGTCGTGCGACCTTAGGTGGCCGTCACCTGGGGTCGCGGGACCCAAGCGACGGTTGCATGATCTCAAGCGACCGTCGCCTGGGGTCGGACGACCTCACTGGCCCTTCGCCGTCTGGATCTAGTGTCGTAGGCCCTCGCCGGAGCGCAAAAAAGATGAACAGTAACAAAGGGGCAAAACCGAAATATTAAAGAATAAGCGATGGTAGTTTTGGAAAAAAAACTGGTTTGAGCATTTGTCAAATGCTAAAAGCCGTCCGAACCAGCTTTGAGCTTTGAGCATTCCCAATGCTAGCTTTAAGCTAAAAGCCCATTGGGAATGCTTGCCAAACGTTGCAGGCCTTGAAAACCCTTGGGAATGCCGAACCAAACGAGGCCTCTCTCCTTGTCTTGGACGATGCTTGGTTGTGTCCCACCGCTTGTTAGAAACTTCTAGTCTGCTGTACACAGTTATTACCCGGCAAAAGTACAAAAGAATCCTTTAAAATCTTGCATTTGTACCAACCCAATTCTAAATTTTTCAATTATGTCAATTTAGTTATAAAATTCAATATAATTTATCCGATCAATTTTGGCTAGAAATCGCTCACATACTCGCCAGTCATTCTATGCGGCGCGGTCGGTGCTAACATGGATAATTTTTTTTTAATTTTTCTAAATTTTTTCTGAATTTTTTGTCTTCTTTATCTTTTTCCTCTTGTTTTTTCCCCAACTGTGGTGATGGTGTTGAGCCCTTACCCTGATTCAAGAGACGATTGCGACCCTCACCTATTGGCCGACTAGAGCTGCAACACCTTTGTCTACGGCCGACAAGGGCTCGACACGTTGAAGCCCTCACCCGTGGCCGGCGAGGGTGTCGCGGCCCTCACTAGCCTAGAGCAGTAAAAAAACAAAGAAAGAAAGAAAAAGAAAAAAATCAGAAATTTTTTTAAAAATTTGTTTGTGTCAGCGTTGGTAGTGCCACGTAGGACGCTCAACATCCATGTTAGTCATTTCCAATCAAAATTGGCTAAATGGACTATTAATCGGTACAAACAAAAGGTTTAGGATTGTATTGACACAAGTCCAGAATTTTTTTGCTACTTTTCCCGTTATTACCATGCAATGTTATAGACGTAACTAAATATCAAAATATTGTAATATGATAATAATTTATTTTACGAGGTCACAATAATTTATGGTGAAAAAAGTAAATTGATAGTAATTTAGGAGGTGGACACCAAATTTGACGGTTATTGTTACCTATATAGCATGGACAAGTGGTATAAATACTTTGATAAATTGTTCTTTTTTATATTAAAAGGATAATATTTCAATAAAAACCGACTTGTCATCTCAAAAATCTTGGCTAATAGGCTAAAGAGGTGGCCACCTAAATTGACCGTTGAAGAACAAAGTGCTTTTGTTTGTGGCCGGCAAATACAAGACAACATTTTGATTATACAAGAGGTCCTGCATCGGTTGAGAACCAGGGATAGACAAAGGAAATTTTAGGCTGTTTTAAAATTAGATATGCAAAAATCCTATGATCGAATAGAGTTGAACTTCCTGGAAGCTTGTATGATCAAAATGGATTTCAATGATAAGTGGATCAGTTGGGTCATGCAGTGTGTGACAATAGTCTCCTTCAGTGTGAAGTTTAATGGAGAATCCCTCCTTTTCTTTAATCCCTCAAAAGGTATTAGGCAGGGAGATCCTCTTTCCCCATACCTGTTTATTCTTGTGGCTAATTGTCTGTCTTTCATGATAAATAAAGCAGTGGACAATGGAAGTATTAAGGGCATCAAACTGAATAGATTTAGTTCGACACTCTCACACCTCCTGTTTGCTGATGACTCCATCTTTTTCCTGGATGGAACTTTATTGGAATGCCAAAATATTTCAATGATACTCAATCAATACTATTATGTATCAGGTCAAGCCATTAACTTAAACAAGTCGGGCATTTATTTCAGTAAGGGATGTCCTCATGTACTACGAGAAAATATGGCGAAGGAGTTAAAGGATACCTGAGACTGGCCACACTGGCAAATACTTAGGCATACCCTCGGGCTGGGGCACATCAAAGAGGAAAATGTTCGCTTGGATTCTTGGAAGAGTAAATGCTAAATTGGAAGGTTGGAATGAACAATTGTTTTCTAAAGCTGGAAAGGAGATTCTTCTGAAAACAATGGTACAAGTCCATCCCAACTATGCTATGTCAATCTTCAAAATACCCATTTCTGTTTGCAAAGCTATTGAGAGAAAGATCACAAACTTTTGGTGGAAATCTACTGTTTCCAAAACAGGACTTCACTGGAAAAAATGGAACATCCTAAAGATGAGGAAAGACAAAGGACGAATGGGGTTTAGAGATCTTATTTCAGTTAATAAGGCTATGCTCGGTAAACAAGCATGGAGACTCTTGCAAAATCCTGAATCCCTCTGGAGCAAGCTATTCAAAGGTATTTATTTTCCTCGAGGAGATTATTGGCAAGCCAAGCGAGGTTCCAGACCGTCTTGGGGATGGTAGAGTTTGTTATTGGGGAGGGATTCTATTGCCAATTCTGTTATGTGGTTGATTGGGAACGGAAAATCAGTAAAAATCAAGGAGCAAAAATGGCTAAAAAGAGGAGTAATTGGGGCCAGCAAAAAAAAATGACCTTGTCATGGTGTCATAATTGATCTTAGTTGAGGAAAGAAAGTGGAATACAAAAAAAAATAGAGGACCTTTTTTATGATAAGTTAGTGCAAGAGATTCAAACAATTCCAATTAGGCCTTCCTACGCTCAGGATAAATTAGTGTGGGTAGGTACTCAATCAGGCCGCTATACTGTTAAAAATGGCTACAACATGATCAGAACAGAGATTGAACAGAAGTGCAACACTAAACAAGCTTCCTCTTCATACCAAATTCCTAAAACACTTTGGAGAGCTATTTGGGATATACAGATTTTCCATAAGGTAAAAGTCTTTCTATGATCTCTTTGTACTAATGCAATCCCTTCAAAAGAGAATCTATGGAAGAGGAATATTATACCTGACCCGTTATGCCCCCCTCTATCAACGGGAGAAGGAGACGATTGAACACATCTTTCTGCTCTGTCCCTCTATCCCTGGACACAATATGTCCGGGATGACCCTCACATGAAGCTTCAAATCAACCTCCAGGAGATCATAAGAATTGATGTACGGTTAATGCAATTTGCTGAAAAAGAGGCTGATTTACCTCTCTGTGAAACATCTGGAAATCCCGAAATAACTTCATTTTTCGGGGTATACATCCGAATGCCAAAGAAACAGCGGAATCATTACTTTTCTTGCAAGCGAACTACAGAAAACGGAACCCCCACAAACCTAAAATGAGGAAAAATCCTACTCTTACTGAGTCACGGACATGGATGCCACCGAGAGAGAAAGTCCTAAAGTTTAATGTCGATGCCTCCTTAGTTGATGGATCTGCGGATGGCGCCATAGCTGGTATATGTCGAGATTATACAGGCGCAATTGTCACGGGCTTTGCTAAATCGGTGAAGGTTTCCTCTGTCTCTCAAGCTGAAAACCTAGCCGTCCTGGAAGCACTCCAAATTGCAGCATCGAACGAAGACATAACTGATAACTTAATAGTGGAGTCCAACCGTGTGGATCTTGTAGAAGCTCTGAGAAGTGGGTCTGCAGATTTATTCAACTGGGAGGAGCTATTCCTTATCATGGATTGTCTTCAGCTCCTCAAAGCTCACCCCTCAATCCGCATAGCCCACTTTAAACGCAGCTGCTGATTGGATTGCGAATACCCAACATCTTAGCTCTCTTCCACAATATTGGCTCTCTGCTCCCCCGCAAGCCCTTTGGGCTCTCTTATGCCTAGATTCTCCTTGTTTTGGACTTTTCATATCATCTCCGTAAATGAATAAATTTGTTCTTTGACCAAAAAAAAAAATTCACAAATTGAATTTCGACATCTCCGCGAAATCCGTACCATTTATCATCTGCTAATTCCCTGCTTAGAAGAGAGGTGAGAAGAAGCATGCTCTCATGAAGAGCTCCACACCATTTTTAAAGACGTAGCGTATGGGGTGATTGGTCCAATCCAATGTGATGGTCGAACTCCGACCACGAGTGCTAAGAGGATCGAGAAGGACCATGATCCAATCTCGTTTGCATTTTCGAAGGATCGATTGATCGAATTCGTGAAAGATAACCCGATATTCATCGGGGCGCATTTCATCACATTGGAGCATCCATCGGCTAAACGAGACTTACAAGATAGTCTGGCATTAGGCCAACCAGCTAATGGAAGATTTCCATTTTTCCAAAATTAAGTAATCCTTTTCTCTCTTTTTCTTTTATTTTTTCTCTGTTTTTTTTTTTTTTTGAACAAGGAGGCTGAAAGCGAAACCGATGGTCTGACCAGCTGGTATCCAAGATCAGCAGAGACACTGAGCCTCCCATAGATCAAACTGAAGTCCAGCAAGAGATCAGACAAAGTACATTTCATCAACCAGTTGCCAAGTTGAAAGGAAGAAATTCAAGTCCTCCAGTGGTGGGGAGAAGATTCTACACTAGAATATTATAGGGACATCTGGGAGAACATGAAATTGTTCGAGTGTGGTGTCGCCGTAAGTAAATTCTTGTTTTTGTTCGAATCATGTTATCATGTCGGCCCGTCAAAAACCATCACCTCTACCGGCACCTCATAAGGCCACGGCACTTATTTATGGACCTTATTGGGCTATGACGTTTCGAACCATGCATTTGGTGACATGGTCCGCAGCACGTGATGGGCCATGATTATCCAAGCCGGCACCATAGTTAGTCCGGTTAGAACCAAGCTCATTATTTTCCCTCTGTTGAAGTTTGCACATAGTAGTTCATTTCATGATTTTATAGATAAGTAGGATGGAAAATTCCTGCTCCAAAGATGAGTATTCATTGTCCCATCATGCAGACGATATGCTGTGACAAAGAACCAATATGACTCCATATGTTTTTAATGAAAATAATTTTCACGAGAACACGAAACAATCCATTCATTAGTCACTAACAAAGCATTCACAGCAGCAAAAAGTCATTTATTTCTGCCTCAAGACACAGTAACCTCAAATGCAAGCAAAGTTCGTCTCCCTCCCAAAGCAGAGCAACATGCTTTGTAGATCAAGCATGTAGAATGTAACCTCAAATGCAAGCAAAGTTCGTCTCCCTCCCACAGTAACCTCAGTGATTCTACCCGCCCATGCGGATTATGCAGCGAAGGCTAGCACCTTCAAGCATGTAGTCGAAGGCCTTGTTGATCTCCGAGAAAGGAACCTCATGCGTAATGAACTTCTCCACCTCAAGCTCCTGCTCATATATGAACATCACTTCAGTCGAAACTTCCTTACATGGAGATAAATTCCGGACAACAAAGAGAACAAGCGACAATCTGTAGAATGTATGTGAAGCTTTGTAGATCAAGAAACACTCAACTGACAAGAACCTGGTAAGATGCAATTTATGCATAAATGACACATTATGTGCATGCATTAATGGAGGCCAAGCCCTACTAGAAATGTGGCATGAGAGATGTGTATTCATAAAGGTACGAAAGCACAGGCACTTGTGCTGGGAAGAAGCATGACGACCCGGGTTATACCTTATTCATGTACATCTCCACAACAGAGGGAAGGTCATCCTTGGCTTGTAGTTGCCAAAGAAAGTGCCCTTGAGAGTTCTCTCGTTCAAGAGATTCATTGGATGGGTCTTGAATGCATCGTCTTTGTTAGGGACGCCGACAAGAACAGCAACCCCCCATCCCTGCAGATTCAATTCCAACCCGTTAATGATGAAAGAAACAGATCGGCAGAGCATTTCATTGATCTAGCAACTTTTTAGAAGTAATGTCTGTTAGTACTTACATCGTGAACACATTCAAATGCAGAGATCATGGCGTTGATATTTCCAGTGCACTCAACGCTTCGATCGACACCCCCATTAGTCATTTCAGCAATCACCTGAGTCGAAGTTAACAAATTTCAGTTTGAAAGGACAAGGTATTATACAGTGATCAGATCACACGAAAGGTGTCATCAAGTGGGGATGGTATCAAACCTCTTGAACAGGTTTGTTGTGGTCCTTGGGATTCACAAACTCAGTGACTCCAAATTTCTTGGCTGCTCACAGAAAGAGAGAGGGTCTTCAGAGTGCAATCACATAGGCAAACTACAACATGCGCTTTTTCTAAAGACTAAATCAAGATGCTAATTTTTAGCTGACCGTAATGGGGATGCTTAGATGCATATGAGCTCGTTTACTTATCAAAGATGCAACGAGATTTAAATCAATTACCTTCAGCAAATCTTTTTGGATTCAGATCAACTCCAATTATCCTCGAAGCCCCCGACATTCGAGCCCCTTCAGCCGCCTGAGGAATCAGAATATCCAACATTTTAAGTTTTCATTTACAATTGCACTTAAACAAGTTCATCTGATTTTTATGGGAAAGACAGTAAAAGAAATGAAACTCACAGCAAGGCCCACAGCTCCAAGACCAAAAATGGCTACCGATTGCCTTCTTCGGCTTCGCAACATTCAAGGTGGCACCAAGACCTTCCAATAAGGGAAAACAGGACATCAGTTAATGCTGATAAAAGCCAATGAAAAATCTGGCATACATCAGATAAATTTTGTGAAACATATGACTGACCTGTAGAGATACCGCAGCTGAGAACACAGACTTTGTCCAGCGGGGCTGCAGGGTTGATCTTGGCAACACAACCGACGTGAATCACGGTGTACTCACTGAAAGTCGAAGTGCCAACAAAATGGTGAATGGGCTTCCCATTGATCGAGAACCTCGACGCGTTATCATTAAGCATAACTCCCCGATCCGTGTTTATCCTGAGCAGGTCACACATATTGCTCTCCTCGGATTTACAATGCCGGCACTCCTTGCATTCTCCTGTGAATACAGGAAGGACATGATCACCAGGTTGAAGTTCCGTGACACCTTCACCGACACTTTCCACGATCCTAGATTGCCAAACAGAAGAGAAAACGAACATGATTTCACAATACAGCCGATAAATATTACCAACATTGGCAATCGACCTTAATGTTAAGTTCAGCCAATGAAAGGAGATCAACTTTTTCCATGTAAAGGTCCATACCCTGATGCTTCGTGACCAAATATGCGAGGAAACAATGGGGTTTGTCCCTGCAATTCGATTGTGTAAGTCGCATTAATCATCACAATACATCACGATCGGTCAATTTAGCCAACATATATACACAACCATGTAGAAAATGCAGATGTAGTCACCTTGGCTTCCCAGAAGTAAACATCGGTGTGGCAAAGGGAGGTGAAGAGGATCTTGATACGGACCTCCATCGCCTGCGGAGGAGCCACCTCCACTTCTTCCATCACAAGTGGCTTTCCAGCTTCCCACGCCACCGCAGCTGCATCACATGTTCGACATAATCACACCACGAGGCAAGTCATATCCACGCTTAAAGCACAGATCTTTAGCTACGGAAAAGAGTTCGCAACCCAAATTATACACGATATCACTCGGCCAAATGTAAACAGCCAAGTGTCATCAAAACATGAACGGGAAAAAGAACATAAAAAAAAAACTTGCCCTTCTGAAGACATTAACTAAATCAAGTCAAGCAAAGGAGCGTTTAAGTTCACATTCCCAATAGCAAGATCACTCCCCAGCTAAAGGACCCAGCACAATATATGTCCTCCACAGACACCCAGTAACGCAAATCAAGAACTTGTCAAGTAAGAAAAAAAAAAAGGAAAAAAACCGAGAGATCATCAACCGAAAAACCGACAAAACCCAAGTCAAGAATCGAAGGCGATCACGACACGAACATACCCTTGCAACGAATGACCTGACCAGCGGTGCTCGCCATCTCAACCTCGGTGATGTCACCCGCGAAATCCGAAACTGCTTGTTCCTCTGATGTTTGTCCTCAAGAATCGGTGCTTGGGCAGACGTGAGGAACTGGGTGGGGGCTCGGGGGCTGTTATTCATACGAGCGAGACTCGCCGAGCTGAGGAGAGAAGAAGTCCGAGATGATCATGTCTTCTTCTCCTTTATTCGGGGCAGTGGAGAGAAACCAGGGACTGGAGAACTGTCCTACACTTTCTGAGTTGCAGCTCTCAGCGCTTCAAAAGGTAGTAATCCACATCCACGGCGGTTTCGCGGTTTCTGGTATCCCACAGTATCCTATTCTTTCTCTTTTGATTTGGACACCAACGTTCATGCTGTCCCTCCATGCACGAGAGGCACACGCGCGGTCTCTTCTGTCTCTCTTGTATGATGCTTGGTTTAATAGACGCAATTAAATATAGGATATGATAAAAGATATTGTTTTAGTCATATGATTAGTTGACAGTTCTTGGACAAGGGTAAGTAGATTTGGGGCGCCGCAGCGGGTGCCGACCCTGACCCGACCCGACCCGCTCCGCTTTGATTTGGCAATCGGATTATGAATTGAATTTTGACCATCTCTGACCTCTCCGAATTTGACTTCGGAATGCCAATCCGTACCGTGATCATCGGAAAATTTCCTGCTTAGAAGAGAGGTGAGAAGCGGCGCACACGCTCAACGAGAGTTTTTACACCGCTTTTTAAAGATGTAAAAACGTGAGTGGAAAGGGAAGCAAGAAGGATCACGATCCAACCTTGTTTGCGCTTTTGAAGTATTGACCGATTGAGTTGATGAAGAATACCCGACGTCGACAAATATGTCCCGTTAACTTGACAATATTAATTTGCGCGGATTTCTCGTAGCTTTCAATTAACTAATTCTTCCTGTCAAAATGCATATTCATTAATAGTATAAATCGCAATACATCCTTATCCATCAAGATATCTGGAACTATATTCCTTTGAGGAAAATTTCTCGAAAGAGTATAAAAAGTACCCATACGTAAAATATCCAAACTAGATTTTCTCTTTGATTTCTTTTGTTCATTTCATACCGAGTCTCCTCTCGTTCAATACTCAATACATATATGAAAGGTTCAATTAGTTGGTTGAAAGACCCGAGCAAAGATCTAGTCTAGTCTCAAGGAGTTAATGGATGAGAATAGCCAAGATGGATATGAGACACAATACCAATAGGAATTCGATCCCTTTCAATTCATCCTATTGGCTCAGCTCATCCACAATAAATAAATAAAAATAATCAAAGTAGTTGAGAATATGGAAACTGATGCTACTTAGGCAGGCTATCGGCAGGCTATTGCAGAACATGCAGCTACCTGTTTTCGCCAGCAGATTAAGCATCTCCCTCCGGCCAGGACGAGGATTAGGAACCTTTCTTTATGTGGGAAATTGAGTCAAAAGGGGAAAGTTAATGGAATAAAGTAAGGTTCTACCTAAGCAAGCAAGTGGGGTTAAAAAAAAAAGGGAGCGGTAGCATAACGGTGGAGGCCCACTGTTCTTTCCACTATTGCAGGTAAGATACAATTAAATCTTCTAATCCTATATTAAACCCTAACTAATTAAATCCTCTAATCCTAAATCCGCTAAAGTGAATTTTCTTCAATATAAAAAAGAAAGAATAATTTAAATATGGAAATATAAATTTAGAGACAAAAATCAGAAGAGGGCCCGTGGAATCAATGTTCTTGAATATTATTACTTTGATTTGTTTCTTTAAATCGTTCTTATTTTATGCATAATCGATATCATTGATCTTAATTTTAAGTCACCGAAAAGTTCTTTTAAAGCAATTTGATTCGAGCAAAAGGAATGATGAGCCATTTCATTACACAATGATTTGTTTATTAGTTGCAAAGCTAACATTTCTTTTTTTTTTCATTTTTGAATTTTAATGGATCTTTATAATGACATTAACGATTTCTTTTTAGTTAATCATAATATTTTTTTTATTTGTGATTATTTATATTTCCGTATTTAAATTATTCCTTTTTTATATTGAAGAAATATTCACTTTAGCAGATTTAGGATTAGAGGATTTAATTAGTCAGGATTTAATTGTATCTTGCCCGCAATAGTTGAAAGAACAGTGGCCTCCTCTGATTTTGCCTTCGAATTTGAGCTTCCAAAAGAAAATATAGAAGTAAAAAAAATAATAAAAAAGGAAACATAGAAGTCAAAAGTTGAAACCTGTTCCAAAAGTCTTCCGATTTCTTCCAAACAAATTTGTGGCTGGTGTTAGACGGTTACACCGTCATTTTTAACCCCGCAGTTATGCAAGCATTTCCCGAAAAAAAAGGAACGAATATAAATGGGGATTGATTTAAAAATTTGGAAATAAAATAAGCGCAAGAAGTGAAACATAGTTAAAAACAAAAAATTAAAGAAAGGGGGGAAAAATAGCTGATCTAAAGAATGAAACTGTGAATCTGGACAGGAAGAGAAGTCAAATCAACCAACGGCAAAGATAAGACTTACTTGGCGAGGGGATTTAATGAGAGCTGTGACCCCCATCAAGCTATGAGCTTCCAATTTGGGCATGCCATGATTTGTGCACATGCAATTGCACAGGTTTGAAGTAATCAGACATTAATGGTCACTGAGAATCTCAGCAGCACGATGTCGTGTGGTGAAAAGAATATATTCGACACGGAAGAGACCCAATTCCAGTAATGTACAAGCTTCTATTTCATCCGGAACATCCTTAAAGAAGGATGTACAAATCCTAGACAAGAACAAAAACGCAGAGCAAGATCTGGGGCTAAAAATCCGAGATTCTCCTCTAGCTAAATCAAGTGAACCTTCAGCTGTCGCTGTTCTACAACTGGACAAGCCTACCGCAAGAGTTGGCAACAGATTGTGACATCGTAACCGATAGACAAAAATGTCAAAGAGAAAAAGAATCTTTCTTACCTTTTTTCAGGGAAAGAACAATTGGGCAATGAACAAGATCAGAAACACTGGACGGTGTCGTTTTTCCCACCTTAGGGTACAAGAGCAAAGCTGGTAACCCCATCAAAGGCATTAAAGCTTTTGCTTGAGTTTTGGCCCGCGTGGTGCCATTCTTTTGCTTCCATGCTGAGAACCTTTCACCATTACATTGTTTTAAAATGCCTCTTTGGACCACATATGCACTCGGGATACGGATTTTCATAAAAGGATTCCTCAGTGCGGGAACGTGCTTTGCCTTTAAGTCCTGGTAGTGGGCCTCTTCTTTTCCTGGGAGCACCTTGTCTGTTTTAATAATAAGATGGTTAAGCACATTTCAAGAAGGGACACAAACCCATACAGAGAGCTTAACCATCAACATATAATCAGTGAAAACTGAATCAGGGAGTGATGTTTACCAGCAGATAACGTTTTTTTTAGAGATTGGTCATTTTAAGTTTCTATAAATTTTCTCTCATTCACATAGGATGGTTTCACAGTAGTTATATGCCAAGTAAAAGAATGTACTTGAATTCTATCAGACACGGATATGCCTCCTCAGCACAGAAACTTATAAGACACGTTATGATTGCATAATATTAAGCTACCTGTTATCATGCATCTGCCGCACAAGTTCTGATAGTGAGGAACCTTCTCTCAGGTCTCCTGATTCCAGTCTATCAAAAACTTCAACCACTCCTTTCCTGCATATGATGTGCATATGTAAAACCACAACAGTTCCTAAACTTGGAGTTTAAAACCAAAGTTTCCTGGATATAATACTTGAAAAGTTGAAAGAGATAGTGAACTCTTTGCAATAAACCGAATCGACAGACATGCCTGATCTCGATTAAAAATTTACGCCTCCCACCGTTAGCCATTTTTTATACCTATTGTACATTATACATTGTGAACCTGTGTATGTTGTGGTTTAATGCCACAGAATCATCTTACAGAAAAGTAATAAAGCAACTTTTCAGTTAGCTGTCATCTTGATTAGATTATACCTGTCTGGTGTGATTGTCCTGCGGTGGCCTAAGAACCTTCGATGCCCTTCAACAGCTCTTGCCATGTTACCAGAATAGGAAGAAACAAACACATCACTCTCCACAGAGATAATGTAGTCAATGGCCGCAGTCTGAGATGCGTGGTTACTGAACCCTTCCAATTCTTCCTTCGTGGCAAGAGTTTCCTGCCATAGAACCAGAACCAGTTCGCTTTTGTTTGTGATAACCAGATTGTTATAAGTTCACTAGTTTTTTTTTTTTTTGGGTCAGATATAAGTTCACTAGTCACTAATTTGTGAATATGAAAAGGTAGTATAATCATTACAAACCTTGAAAACAAGATTAGGGAAGCGCGATGAGAGCATGGATAAGCGAGCATTACCACCATAAATTTCTCCAGCAGCAATATAGATTAATGTCGATGGAGCATAACCAAGAGCTTGGAGGAAAATCCCCACCTCTTTGGGTGTCAAAGGGCAATTCCCTCCTAATCTCTGTTCTGTGGAATTAATCTTTTTCACCTTCCAATGACTAGTGTTCTCCCTGTACAAACAAATTGAAGCATTTAAGGATATTAAGATGCAAAGCTGGGAACAACTCACTTATTGGAATAGATGAGGTGGGAAGCCATTAGCAACACGGGCATTCACCCCATTGACATCTCATGATTATGTGACTTTACTAGAGAGACATGAATATGAGAGCTTGTCGAACTCTCACCTCATTATTGTGAGCTCTTTTGATTCTGCTTCAGTCAGGCCGTAAGTACAACCCGTAAATGACAGCATGTCTTTCTCATATCTAAGATGAAGAGCAATGTATCGTCCCTCACGACTCCTTAGCCGCTCTATCAGCTTCTGTGGTTTCACCGTCATGCATGCTCAGTACCTATTTTAACAGGAAGCCCCATAGGAGACCTCTTAAATGCAGTAATCTAACATATGAATAAAACGGGATTTACAGCTCATATTGATTAAGTGGCCTGCTTATCCAGCCATGTGATTGACCAGATCAAAATGCCTATATGTTGATCTCATATGCTGCTTTCTAATGTAGTTTCTTCTGAAATTATTAATCACTTTCTCTGGCATTTTACACTTATCAGTATCCATGAAGTTCAAAAACTAGTCAACATGAAAGAACAAAAAGGCGAAAGGAAGTGCGTTATACATCAGTACCCCACCTTTGCCAGGATGTCAATTGGGGGAGAGAAACGAAGTGCATTATACATTGCACGGCACCTCAATCTCAGGATATCAAGAGGCAGATCACTGTTTGCTAGTCGAGAATCTGATTTTGCAACATGAATTACCTGCCAAGGACTCCATTAACCCCCACACTAATAATATGATGAATTGATATGACTTAAAGAGCCTCTTTTTGTAACATGGAATTCGAATCAGACTTTCACGGAGTCCGCTTCAGTAAATGAAGAACAGGTCTGACAATCTCCAGTTTTGGATATATTAAAAGATCACCCCTAGAAATCCAAAAAATTGCAGCGACACCACATGTATTATATGAAAGTTCAACATGTAGAAATTTATGTAGTACAAACTTCGATCCAATATCTAAGGAGATGATGATGGTCAACTCTCTTGAAAGTTATTGCTATTTTGAAGAAGGTGATCATATTTTTTATACACTCTTATGAAAGTTGGAGCTTTGGAATTTTTACCTTAAAGCTATTCTATGCAGTGTAGAATGTGTTTAGACAAGTGATTCTCACTTCCAAAAAATGGAATGATGGAAAACTATTTTGTTTTCTAACCTTAAATTGAATAACAATATCTTTAGTTTCTGATAATGTTTTGTGCTAGAAATTCATGGCACAGGCAAAGATGCTAGTCAACAAAATTACTGCAATCATCATCTTAATTAAGCATTTCCAACAATATCAGAACAGCATTTAGGTTAGACTCTTTAGCTCTTAGGTGCAAGAAATTTAAAGTTCTAATGTACCATCAATGATCTCAATTTACTTAAATTCTTAGTTTTTTACTAGAAAATGCATCTACATTGTTGAAATAACCAAGTATAAGCAATCTCAATCTAATTGAATTCAAAGGACATCCAGCATATTCTAATTGCTTAAGTCCAACGGCTACCGACAAGGTATCCAAGTCAATTTTTCATAAAATACAAGGGCATCACGGTAATTTTCAAATAGAGAATTTGTCCAAAATTGAATAGGATTCACTTAAAAACTAGCATGACTTATTCAGACCTGATACTCATTCCATAACCGAGTCATCTCTTCATAGTAACCCACGCTAGCCCAAGAAGTAAAGTGCTTCCGAGCGTGAGGAACTGATTCCAGCTCCTTTGGGAGCTCCCTGGCAACTCTTATATCTCCTTTCAAGGCTTCTATAAAATGAATCTCATCAAATATATCTGAAAAGGTACTGTGCAAATAACAGCAATGTCAGAATACACAATTGAGTAAGACAACAATCACACCTACGAAAGAACGTTCCAACACTGACCAATACCTCGTGTCTTTCCAGAATGATCGTCTATCCAGTTGAGGAATAACTAAAGTGGCATTCATTATGCGCGCCACAGCCACCATATCTGCAATCTGCCAGGAGAGCATAATTATGGATAAGACCACACGAAATTGATTAACACCACTATAAAGCATAGCTGAGTAACTCATACGGAACAAAAACGAAAGAAGAGAACAAATCACAGAATGGAATTGGTTCTACTTAAGGACTGTAAGGATGCCATTATGTGTGCTCCAGTATTACTGTACTTCCAATGTAGGAGAATTAAAACAAAACTGAAAGAAAAAGCTTATAACTTGGAGTTCTAAAGAAATGCCACTACACCTGACTTATTAACAACTTCAAAAACAATATTGCAAAAGCTTTAATTCTGGTCAACACCAGAGACCTAATTTACAACAAAGTGATCCACTTACACCAGTCCGCATCTGATTTAATCCTCCATTGCTCCTCACAGTTATATATCGATCTGATCCTCGTGCACCTGTCATAGAGAGATGCAGATGCAGATTTTGAGAGAGAGAGAGAGAGAGAGAGAGAGAGAGAGAGTATCTCTGATACCAGACTGGCATTTACAAAAGGTGAATACAATCATCAACATTTCAAAATCCTCTTAAGATGGCATTTAACGGAAACATTTGCATCTATATGGCTATCATGGAAACTTAGCTCTTTAATTTTCAGAGTACAAATGGTGACTTGATAAAAAATGACCCGAGTTTTTACGCATACTGAGTTTGAACTTAAATATTGGAAACATCCAATCAGATATTTAAACTGATATTATGCTAGTTTAGATTCTAAATTTACTTCGGTTGCACACAAAGTGAAATTCGGTCACGTATGAGACGTCCAAGTATTTCATGAAAGAAAAAGTCCTAGAAAAAGCAAGACCTCTTGCAAACATTTAAAACAAGATTGATATTAAACCCCATGAGGCTGCAGTGATCATGGATGTGTGTGCGTCTCTATCCTCACACCACCTAGTATAAGTAATCTCATATTTCAGCTATCCGACAGGGTTCAGCTCAAGTTTTATCCTGTTCATGAGGTCAACAGGGTGTTTCACAGCTAGGATTCACTCACCTAAGTGGGTTTTCTTTCATAAAGGGAGATTGACATAAAAAAAATTCTCTTTTCATTTTTCGGTAAGTCTCTAAATCTATTCATATTTACCTTGACTAATTTTCAATATTAGAGTGCTATCCATTTTACACCAGCACAAAAAGCATATGAGAGAAAATCAATAACAAAACGAAGCAAGAGAAGTACCGAAAAAAATCAGTCATTGGCAGAAGCAGGAAATCTTGCAGTGGTAAAAATAATGATAGACAGAAAAATACATGGATGCAAAGTTTATCTGACCGTTGTATCTAGCAGTGGGCTTGACGCAGGTGTGTAAACCGAAACTGAAAGGAGCATCCCAAAGTTCTCGGTCTGGAATCTGCAGATAGAAAAATTATCCTCTTCGCTGAGAAATCACAACATCGTGCGCCATTCCACTGACTATATACCTCTACTCTATTCCTTCTGACCTAAGAACCTAAGCCAGGAAAATAGACGCTCGACACATATCGCGAACATCCATCACAAAAGCATGCTCGGATCTCTTTCTTACTCAACGAACAATCGAACTCACATAACAGGATATCCCAAATAGAGTCGAGAGAACCTTAAGCCTCAAACAACAGCGAATTCGTCCACAGATACCTCAAAAGGAGCTAACGTCTAACCACCATCAGAAGCTACAAACAAAACAACTACGCAAGCATCTATCCAGCAAAACGGCTCAGCTGACCCAACACAATCGCGCCTCCACGATCATCAACCCCCCAGTTACCCCGAAACCATCCGTACTCGGCGACAATACCAGAACCTTCAAGATCGAAACAAGCAGAAGCCGAAACTACTGCTCCCTAGGAGCGAGATTCGAAACGGAGCGACGCACCAGCTCAGGCCGACGTTCCCCGGGCTCGACGCGCTCCCGGCGGTCCTCGAAGCCCTTCCGCGACAGGTAGATCAGCGCGAGGGAGGAGACGGCGACGAGGAGGACAGCGGCGTACGCGGCGGCGGCGCAGAGCCTTCGCCGGTGGAACCTGAACCTCCTCCCTCTGCTCCTCGCCATTTTTTTTTTCCCCCGGAGCTCCGGCTCACGGATCTCTCGTTCCGATGGCGCGATCTTCTTCGCCGCCTCCGATCTCCATGGACGGTGGATTTTGTGCGCTTCTCGATGCGTCTCGTCGTCTGCTCTCTCCGTAACTGACCCTGCCACTGCGGCTCTCTTCCTACGCTCCCCTTTTTTCATCTCTCTTTTTTTTTTTTTCCTTGTAAGGATTTTGTTAAACGGCATAATAATAATAATAATAATAATTTTTTACAGATTAGTAATTGAAATTAAATACTCTTCATTCCATAGATTCATTCTTTTTTAACTTTTTCCACTTCATGGCTCCGTTTATTTCGCATAAATTGAATGATTTAAAAAATATTTTTCTAAAAATGGACATTTATATCGCTTACAAAACGGAGCACACATAATTATGGGATTTCTATTTGAGTAGACAGAATGACAATTGAAAATCTCGATAATTTAAAAAATACTAAAAAGTATCGTCAAATATAAATTTGACACACCTAAAAAGTATCAACTCGATAATTATGTCATTGAACATTAGTTAACTTATAACGTGCACCCTGACTTTTAAAGATTTTAAACATCATGGATCTATCGAGTTGATTATTAAAAAAAAAATTACTGCCAATAATTTTGGGATTATAACAAAAAATGTTAAATCGTGTTGGCGGGTTTTTGAGTTTTTTTTCTCTAATTTCTAACAAATTCAATCAAGTCCGCACAAGAAAAAAATTCATGTCACCACGAGCTTGTCACCGTTCGGTGCTGACGTAATGCCGATGTGCCAGTCCGTGTCAGCATGCAATACCAGCTCGGACAAAAAATTTTCGCAAAAAAAGTTTCGAGGGACCTCACTCGAGAATTTGGAAAAGTTGAAGGACACGTGAACAAAATAATTTACCCATGGACATGTAAACTTATGTAAATATATGCAATTTTAAAAAACGATTTTTATTTTTTTTGGATTTCGAAAAGAAAATGCAATGCGCTCGTTTAACTTTAATCCAAACCACGGGAGTCGAAACAGCGCTGAAAAATTGGGGGTTTTACATTTGCAGCTCTCGGTCCTCCTCTCCGCTTCCTCTCCCCGACGCCACCAGCAGCGAGCTGTTGCTCAGTCCCGGTCGGCGGCGACACCGCAGGCGGCGGCGTCGGCGGCGTCGGCGGCGGCGTCTCCCTCCGTCTCTCTCCCTGTGGCGTCGCGGATTCACGCCGCTGGTCAGGTTTGGTTGAATTTTGGGTTCTTAGTTCGGCGTTTGTGTGAGCAATCGGTGTGTCTGGCCAGTGATTCACCGTATGCTGGTTTCGTTCCGTCAGGTTGAAGTTTGAATCAAGCGGCGAAGAGGAAGGACGAGAAGGGCGAGAGAGGATGTCGTTCATGAAGGGAGATCTGCTGACCAGAACCAGAAAGCTCGTGAAAGGCTTGGCCAAGGCGGAGCCAGTTTGGCTCAAGGCCATGCAGCAGTCAGTCTCTCTCTCTCTCTCTGCTCAAATTGTTCCTCTTTTTGCATCTTTACCGTGTGCTTTTCATAGTGCTGTAGTGGCCTCCTTGTTGCTTGTGTAGAGCTTACTTGTTTGTTCTGTGAAGTCTCAATCTACGCGAATTGTGTTGCTCTGGGTTAGTTTGTGTTTCAAATTATTGAATTAGGGTGGTGGGAGAGTTTCGAAACTCGACGCTCTGTACTGTTCTGTCAATGATTCTGTATTTTGTTTCTTCGGGACGAGATTAGCTACGCTGACGGATGGTGGGAGCTTCTTGTTTGACAAGTGCGGCCGAAGAGCAATGTTGTCTTTGGATCCCTGTTATGCCGCTTTTCTGGTCGGTGTTAGATTGATTGATTTCGCATGTATTTCTGTCGAGAAGTTTTGAAAACCTGGTTTAGGAATGCGACGGTACCATGAGTAGCCCACTTGTACTGTTCACTACTCTTTTTTGTTCTTGGGTCACTGCAAAAGCATTGGCTATGATTGATTTTTTGTGCAGTAGTCATGGGACATGTATGAGTTTGTTGAATTGTGACGTTCTTAAGTACCCGTCGAGCGCTTTAGAATCCAATGGCATCACCTGTTTGGTGGTTATGGCATCATGCAGGGCACCACCTGCAGTTTTCCCTTGTGCAGATGAAATCAAGAAGATCTCTCTCCCTGAGGATGTCTATGTTAAAAAGTTTTTCCAGAAATATCCGGACTCAAAACATGAGGATGCGATCAAGTAAATTTCTTTCCTTAGCAATATATTTTGCCATAGCTTCTATTTTGCTTTCTAAATTCGTCGCAACGTACTATATTTCCTCTTCCTTTCATATATTTGTTATATTTTGGATGTGACGAAAGTAGCACTACTCGTGTATAAGAAAGAGCCAATCAACTGAGTGCTTCAGGCCTGCTATCATTAGCTTGGTGAATGATAAGCTTGTGTGTTGAGCCTTGGAACGGTAAACGTGTGTCGTTTGTGATGGCGGTCTTTGCATTCTGCGATCATCCTTCTTGCTTCATGTGCTATTCTTGTGTATGCATGTTTTTATATCGATAGTCTCAAGAGACCATTTTCACTATAGACACAACTAAAGTAGCTGAAAGATTTTGAGGAATGGAATTAGTTGTTTTAACGATAGCCAAAAATTGCTTACTTTTCTAATGTCGTTTTGTCATAACAAAATGCATCGGCATTAAAGCATCAATATAGTCAAGTCCGGTCAGTAGGATAAGGATTGGTTGATATGTCTGCTACCGCTATGAAACCTTATGATGTCTGTAATTGGACTCAGACTACTTTGTTCATCTTGTTAAGGCTTTAAGATTTTGGGTTCTACTTGCACCTTAATAACAACTTAACTGATAGCTCACATATTTCCAGCCACAAGAACATATTGCCTGTCAGTGAGGTAACCAGACATCAAGGGTTTTTGTTGTGCTACTGAGCTTGAGGAGCCTTAAACTCGTGTCTTTCCATGTGATTTACTCTGCAACTAGCATGGTTTCGTGGATAAATTGTCCATTCAGTACAACATACTTAAAGAAAAGTTTGGTTGATATGTCTGCTATCGCTGTGAGACCTGTTGTGGCTATAATTTGATTCAGACTACCTTTTCTTATCTTGTTAATGCTTTAAGATTTCGGGTTCTATTTGCACTTTAACAACTTAACTGATAGCTCACATGTTTCCAGCTACAAGAATATATTGCGCAACTTAAAAGCTCACATGTTTCCAGCTACAGGAACATATTGCCCGTCATTGGGCTAACCAGACATCACAACTTCATGTTGCGCCTCTGAGCTTGTGGAGCCTTCACGAGTCTTTCCATGTAGTTTACTGCGTAACTAGCATGGTTTCGTGGATAAATTGTCTATTCAGTCATATTCAAAGGAAAGTAAACTAATATCTATCTTAAGTCTAAATGAGGACCATGATATAAGGATTTTAAAATCGCATGTTACTAAATAAAGCACCTTGGCATTGGAACTGAGAGAAATTGTATAACCAAAACCGTAAATAAAATAGAAAGATACTTATGCACCACTTTCTAACAAATCCTTTATATGTTTGTTTCTTATTACTGTTGAGGCACAGGGTTTATTCACATTTAAATCTGTAAAAGCGTTAACTTCTTTGAGACATTCTGTTGAAATAGGATATGTGGTTTCGACCCCCCTCCAGCCCGTGTTTTCGGTCACCGAGTCCTTGAGTTGAAGGAAAATGGAGTTAGTGAGGAAGCGGCTATGGGCATGGCAGATGTAAGTTAATGCCTTCTTAGGTTACAGTCTGCCCTCACGGAAGATTCTTTGATCTTCCTTCCTTTATTTATTCAATTCTTATATCTTGCATTTTGCTCGTTATTGATCCTTAAAAGTCGGCATCACTGCTGGATGTTTAGATGGAATACCGACTAGAGAAGAAGGCAAAGAAGGCGGCATATGCTCGACTGAAGCAGATTGCGAAGCTCCAAGGCAAGAGACCTCCTCCTAATCCTTTCAAAAGTGCTATTCAAGAGATACAAGCAGAAGAGAGAAAGTATGTTCATGACCGTTTCCATAATCCCGAAATCCGCAAAATAATCCAGAAGATGAAAGAAGAGAAGGCGGCTGAAGCTCAGTATAGAATGGGAGGAGGTGGCTATTAGAATTTGAAGTGGTTCATAGTGAAAAGTTCTTGGCTTGCTTTTGGAACCTTACATCATAATGACATTGCCATTCCTTTTCAATAAGAGAGAAAAGGTTGTCTTTGACAGATATGTTTGTCATAGTCATGCCTATACCACTCTACTATGCATGTGCTATGATGGGATTGGATTTAAGAAGGAAACCAGATAGAATTATCAGGATTTGGTAAAGGAACTGCTTTGAAGTAGATAGCCTTCTCTATGATTTGAATCCCATCTTCTCCGATGCCTTTATTTGTAGAAATGATTGGTCTTTCGCTAAACGATGTCTATACTACTGCAATCCATCTTGGCTCAAGGGATACAAAACACTCGTGCTTTGGTGCCTATACTATGGCCCTTGATTGCACATCTTTCTTTGGTTATAAAAAATGAATAATGAAAATATCGAATGGATATTTTTTCTCCTGGATTATCTGTGATTGTGGGGTGCATTAGAATTGAAAAGGTGCGTTTGTTTCGTAGGAAATTTATTGATTAAGGAAAATGCTTATGGTAAAAATCATTTTTAAAGAAAATCTTAAAAATGACTGATTTCCATTTGTTTGGCGACGCTCTTAAAAGGGGGCCGGCGGAAATAGTTTTTCAATGTTTAGATTTTACTTTCAAAGATAATGCTCTTTGGTATAGTTATATTTTGTTCCTAATGTTAGATATTAAAATGTTATTGTAATCCTTGTCAAAAGGTAATTACTACTATACAGAGTATAATTTTTTTTTGTTATAATCAAAATACGCAGCCTAAGAGAAGAATGTCAAAAAGAAAAAGAAAAAGAAAATGCAAGTAGTCAACAAACTTAATCTCTCGGTGCTCATAAAATTTCACGTTCTTCACTTGAAAAAAGTGATCATAGAACGAAATTGCTCTAAGGGCGCGTTTGGTAATCGGCTAAATAGTAACTATTTTTATTCTTTTGTTCCTAAAATCAATTTTGGAACAAAAATCGGTTTGGTAAATTTTTTGTTCTCATAATCAGTTTTGGAACAGAATCAGAAATGAAAAAGAAATTTTTTTTTTCTTCTTCTTCTTCCTAGCTTGTAGCCGGTGGCCGGCGACCGGCCACAAGCCAGGGCCGGCAAGCGAGGACCGCCCTCGCTAGATTTGGCGAGGGCGGCCCTCACTCAGGTGACGAGGGCCGCGACACCCTCGCCAGCCCTGGCCTATGGTCGATCACCGACGCTGATGACCTGGCAATGGCCAAGGAAGGGGAAGAAAAAGAATAAAAAAGGGAAAAATAAAAAGAAAGAAATATTAAAAATTCAAAATATTATTAATAAAAAGAAATTTTGTGTAGTTGTCGAATGCATTTCTGTTCTTTTTCTATTCCAATAATAGAAATTTTTTGCAGTTACCAAATACCTTCGAATGCTTAGAAATTGTTCTCGAGCACGAAATAAAAAAGAATAATTTCTGAACAGAAATTGTTTTCAGGAACAGAATGGTCGCCAAACGCACAACATCCAAACTAAAAAAAAAAACAGAGGAAAGAAAATATCAATATCAATATCGGATTGAAAATAATAATATTATAAATGGGCATTTCTAAAAACACAAACGATCTCCAAAAATATGTCACATAGCGGAGTGAAATATCATATAACCAAATGATGATTTAATTCAATAGACCGAAGTTCTGAACGATTGTGCTTGTAGAAAATGAGTTTGGGAAGACGATTTCCTTTTTTACGATGGAGAATTTATTTTCCTCAATTTAAAGCGTGGTTGTTTTCTTGACCGTAATATTTTTTTCCGTTGACTATCTACTTTAAACAAATCAAACACACGGGATTGGAAAATCCTTTCGTGGGATTCTTTTTCATATAAGTAAACACAAACCAAGATGAAGAAAATGAAATTAACAACACCCTAAAAAATGTGCTTCCAAATTGAGACAAAAGTTAGGGCTATGGTGTGCGGAACGCTTGTAATCAAAACTCGAGCAAGACATTAAAAGAATTTAGGGATGCACTGGAAGTCCTAAAAGTTGTCACGAAGGTATGATCGATTCTTAAAATTTTCAATAAGCGCAATTAAGTGCTAAAATTTGTCGCAAAAATGCAATCGAGTCCTACAACTTTCAAAAAGTATAATCAACGGAATGACTTGGTTGGGCGAACTTGACAAGTTTTAGGACTTGATTAAAGTTTTGTGACTTGATTGCACTTCGTGACAAGTTTTTATGACTTGAATTGCACTTTTTAAATGTTTTAGGACTCAATTACACTTTCATAACAAGTTTTAAAACTTTCAACACACTTATCCTAATAATTTAATATCAAATCAAGATATACAATTTTCATATAACGGGATTCATTTAACATTTGGCTTTTACGGCATTAAAAGCTCCATTTTTTTTTCACGAGTCACTTCTTTAAACACATGCAAATAGAATTTTCAGGAATAAATTAATGGATTAATATCACTAAAAACCCTAAAACGATACACTTGCGATAAATTTATTCCAAACTAATATTTTGACCACCAAAAACCCTAAACTGATACATTTGTGAAAAATTCACTCTCCATTAAATTGAATTAATATCATGAAAAACCACAAATCGATATACCTGTGACAAACGGAGGGTAAAATCCCAAATTAATACACTCGTCAACTGTCATTAAAAAATTTGACGGATGGTAAAATTATCACAGATGTACCGATTTGAGATTTTTTGTGGTAAAAAAATTACAAGTGTACCAGTTCGAAGTTTTTCGTAGTATTAATCATAAATTAATAAGAAAGTTAAAAAGAATAAGATTATTGAAAAAAGTTTTTTAAAGTTTGAATGCTGACCTGACATTTCTTCGCTTTCGTCACTCTACTCATTCGAGTGGCGGCAAAAAAAGATCACTCAAGACAACTCTCGTCAATGGCTGAGCCAGCACCGGCGGTGGCCGATCTAGGGATTCTGGACGCCCTCGGCGGCGCCGCCGTCGACGAAATCCTCCACGCCTACGCCGGCTTCTGCTCCGCCACCGACTCTCTCCTCTCCGGCTCCGGCGATCTCTCCGCCGGCGCCGACCTCGTCGCCCACGCCCAGTCCCTCCGCAGGCACGGCCTCCTGTCTCTTGTCCGGGACCACTTCCTCCGCGCGCTTGAGGTATTCGCGACGTCTCGCGCCTTTTTTTCTCTGAGCATAACCTCCGGTTTCAGTCAGTAAGGTGCTTTTCGTCGTGTGGAAATGAGCGAAACTCGAAATGGAGGTTCAGTTCGATTGAGGAACATGTCTTTCTAGATGAAGTTGATCGATCGTTTGATCGTTCGCCTGAGATATCCGCAGATTCTGCGGTGGTTTCGCCTTTTTTAGCTCCTGTTTTGCAAGGTGAGCAAAAGAACGACAGATGTAGGAAGAGGAAAATGGTACGCAGGACAATGGGTTTGTTCCATAGAATAGGGCTCCTTTACCAGCTAATAAGATATAGAAAGTGCAGTTTTCTGACAGGCAAAAACGAAAATTGGAAGGATTGAGAGGAACGAAGTAGCTCATTTAAAAGGAGAGGAATTATACCCATTTGGGGTAACTGCTAATGGCTACTCCAGGGGGCAGGCCTACCAAGGAAGACCTGGCTTACGGAGCTCGCTCACTCAAGATCTTATTTTAAAAAAATCAAATAATTCAAATTCCTTTTTAAATTAATGAGTTTCTGATTCCCGAATGGGGGGGGGGGGGTGTTGTTGTGTAGCGGCATCGTGCAGGATTTCCTTAGTGATCATCACACACTCCTAAAAGTTCAAGAGTAGGCTCGAATTGCTCCCCCTTTCCAGTTAATCACCGGCAAAACTTACCTTTTAATTCAACCTAATGAAACGACTTCACAGCTCCACCATTTATGCTTTGTTTGGGAAGGAAGAGAGGGGAAAGGAAATGAGGGGTGGGTGAGGTAAGTGGGGTAATTCTCAAAAATTTTGTGAGGAGGAGAGGAGGGAAATTTGTAATGTTCCTTCCATTTTCCTCTCCTCCATGTTTACCAAACAGAGCAAGAATTCACGAATGCTATGTGGAAACAGAAGCTAATAGAACAACCACTTCCTTCATTACCTTGGAAATCTACGGTATTTTGTCTCAATTGACTTCCTCTTAGTGAAGCGCCATTAAGTCTATAATTCGTTTGTGTGTATAATGCAGAGAAAGTTAGAGAGGGAGTTTTCTCTGGTAGCAAAAATAATGCTTTAAAAATAGGAGTTTGGAATTAGCTATCAGTCACATGTTCTGCATTCTGCTTTAAAGGCAGCTGGTGCTTTGCCTGTTGTTTGATGCAGCCTCTTATTGGTTTAATTGCAGGAAAGTTTTGAAAGAAATGGTTCGTCGAAGTTTTGGCGGCATTTTGAACCTTATAGCGATATTTCACTCCTCGAAAGCAAGTCTCTTGTATGTACAGATCACCTACCACCCAATGCATTGTATCAATAAGAATTCCTGACCGAAGGCTCTTAACTGTAAATCTAACATATGAAATGAACCAATATATTCATCGTGCATGTTGTGAAAGCAGATTCAGGATGATGAAGTTCAGCAAGTATTGTGCAACGCACTGGAGGAGATTTCTTCAGAAAAACATTATCAGGAGAAATGCTTGTCGATATTGGTTCATGCTTTACAGTCGTTTGAGGGAGACATGTTCCATGGAAAACATGATGCAGAAGCAGATCGGATTTTTCTCTTTTCTAAGTATCAATTAATGGTCTCTTCAATACTTATGGCAACTCTTCCCCATTGTTTTCCCGGTATGTACATGAGGAATAGCCACACAAGTCTAATCTCATCTTTCAAGAAGTGTGTTTTCTGTTCATCATGTAGTGTGTCTCGATGTTGTGTGTTCTAGTCAAATTGACATGCTGTGCTATGGAACCTTGGTCAATTTTAATGACTTATGCTATATTATGGTAATGGATAATGAATAATTAGTGCAGGATAATCCTTACTCTTTTTGCACTGAACTATGGACACTGTGTCAAGTCTCTCCTGTTTGGTGCTATTATTTGATTATATAGAAGTCACATGCTTGTTCTGTTCTTTTGGGGCTATTAGTGGGTTTGTAATAGCCAGCAAGCAGCTCTAAAAGATGTTACATTGCGTTTGCACTAGATGCTTAAATGACATGGGACAAATTTGAATCTTTCTTAAACTGGACTTCATTGGCAATGATGAAATATATGGAGAATGTGAAAGAGCAGGTCTGTTTAGGTTATTGGCAGTTTGTGTTTGAAATTTCAGTAATGACATGGATTGTACAATTCGTAGAGGGTATCTATGTATGTTAATGTTTGTTATTTGAGAAACAGAAAGCTATGAGGTATGGACAGTTGGCCGCTTCCGCTGACACCTGTAAAGCAAATCTTTTAGATACTGTGTCCTTGTGTTACCTTTAGTTTGTTCAAGAAGTACTGATATCTCTTGGGCATCAAATATCTGCTTTCAAAATTTCCAGCAGAAAAAAAAATAATGTGGAAAATCTGCTAGTCAAGCAACCTCTAAACCAATAACGTGCTCTGATACTACCATAAAGAGAAGGAAGACTGGAAGACCATATTATCTGATCGTAGACGCTGAGATTTAGGAAGTCATTCCCACTTTTGAAGTGAAATTGGTTTATAAACTTAGGTGGATTTGGAGATTTTGGAAAAGGGCTTAAGGTATCCTAGAACATCAAATCCGGGACCTTAGTAATTCTAGGCACAATTTTAGATTCTTCACCAATGGTTTTTGTTTATGCTTAGTGGCTATTTTGTCCTTGGCTGCGATTAAATTATTTGCTAGGATGTTTACTGAAATTTCTCTTAGAATTCTGAAGATATGTGATAGCTTATCTTTGATATTTGTCCCATTATGCACTTATCTGAGCGTTGGTGCTTAGGTTGTCTAGTGACATTTTGTTATTACCTAATTTCACAAAATGTTTGTTGGTGTGACAAAGAAATTGCATAATGTTTTCTCAATTTTCTTTCTGAAATTTCTTTTTTCAAAAAGCTATTGTCAGTTAAGACTTGAGACTTTATACTTTTGTTGGCCCTTTGGCTTAGAGCCTAAGGTCATCAAGTGTGATATAGATGTAAAAGACAGCAAAAAGAACCAAAATGAAGGCTAAATTGGATACAGTAAATGCTGGAGTAAAAATTTATGCTTAAGGGTTTAGAGAAATAAATATGTTTATTTGGAATGAGACGTGATGATGACAAAGTGTCATAGAGACCATTCATTTACTGGGATTATAGACTCAACTAGATATGAATCCTTATTTGGACATAAAGGTCTTTGTATCTCAACAAGCCAACTTCATCAATATCCACATCCGTACCACAGGACATCGGAACTTATGACATGAAAAAGAAGCCTGAGTAAAAGAAACGGCACTTAAAATTACCATGGAAAAATTATGCTTGTGCATCAAAGTTTCACCTAATATTGTAGCATCCTCTTGTTCAATCTGTTTTTTCACCTTGTTTGTTAAAAAATTATTTTTATTTCATCTGACAGAATAAGTGATCTTGTACTGACTTTATTGGCGTTCTTAGAGATACTTCACTGGTATTTCAAGAGAAGGTTGGAAGAGATAAGCACAATGATGGATGACGGTATTGATTCTCCAGATAAAGATGACATGGATTTAGATGAGAAAAGCATGTGTATTAAAGCTGGAGAGATGGATATAGATGAAGGTCATCACCAGGGAAAGTTTCTTGATGAAGTGGTAAAGAATATTGGGAAGGTTGTCCGTGATCTAAGAGATCTTGGCTTTACATCGATGACAGAAGATGCTTATGCTTCTGCCATTTTCTTGCTTTTAAAGGTTTGTATGTATGTTTCAGCAATGTAAGCTTTTTTGTCCAGTGTAGACCTTCAATTGACATTTTATCTCCCTTTTGGCAATACTTGTTTATCACTGTCTTGTTAGAGTTAACAAGGATGGCTTATCTTCTTTGCACATTAAGAATGTGGCCTTCTTCTATGCATAATTTATTCGTATGTTGCTATACAAATCACATGCCTTGTTTGCATGCAGGCTAAAGTACATAATCTAGCCGGTGATGATTTCAGGAGTTCAATATTGGGGGCTGTTAAAGGCTGGATTCAGGTGAATATTGATTTTTTTTTTTGTCTTTTTGTGCTGTTTGTGTAGTCGACTCCACTTAGTGGGTAAGGCTTAGTGGTGGTGTTGGTGGTGGTGGTGGTGGTGGTGTTGTCGTCTTATTCTTTGTACGAGAGTAAACCTTCATTGTTTTAATTACCTTCGCCCATACATGGTTTAGAAGCAAGCCAAGTGATTTGTCTCTTGTATTATATGTGTTTGGCAACCATGTTCGGTTTATCAGATGAATTTATGCATGACTGCTGCACATGGTTGAGGAGATTTTGTTTTTTGACCAGATAAATGACTTCTTTAGGAGTAGCAGTTTGTAATATGTATACTTATTAATAGCAAAAAAGAAGGATTATCCTCTCTCTGTGCATACAATTTGACTTATCTTCTCATGCTAGAATTCATGCTAGTTCCTCAATCACTATGTCATAACTGACTGTGCCCAGCTGTATCAATGAAACTTTGACGCAAATGGTTGCAGGCTGTGCCTCTTCGATTTTTCAAAGCCCTTCTCTCCTATCTTGGCGATTCTTATGATTATGATAGTCCATCATCTGGTCTCAAATCACCCTTGGCTTCACGACCATCTTCATGCTATCCTGGAATTGATGCTCCCTCAGAAGGATTGGTTCGATGGCAGTTACGACTGGAGTACTTTGCTTATGAAACCTTACAAGATTTAAGAATTGCCAAACTGTTTGAGATTATAGTGGACTACCCGGATAGGTACTCTGCTAATCATTGCCCTTTTTCTTATTCAAGGTTGCAGACATGAATTATGAAATTTGATATTGCCAGAAACGAAATCTAATACTTGATTGTTTCCAATTTTTTTTCATTAATCCAGAGATGATGGTTTAGTTTATTGCCTATTCCGGGAAACACCTATGAACAGTGCTACGTGATGAGATGAACAAAATGTTTCCCTGATATTCAACATTCGTAAAATGTGAACTAGCGATGTGTTTATGTGTCGTTAACATGTACTTTTATCACTTGCGCAATGTTGTTGTCTCACAGTAACAGCTTATATTCACATGATATGTTATTATTGGCTATAGAAATTGTGTACCAATGTAGACGAGACAGAATGAGTCCAACGGAGAGAAGACAAAATGAGTCAATTGCTTTATATTTATATATCAACAGAATTCCAAAGTGATATCGTCATCTTCTTGTTGGATCAATTATTGAATTAGTTCTTTTTTGGTGCCTTATATAGCGGGGACAATTCCTTCCATTCTCATGCCACTGATGACATGCTCTTCAGATTGCTTAATTTTATTCGTAATTTTGAGGAACTTGTATTTGTAATCGTATCCCTAAATATGCATAACCTCGTAATTCGAAAAATGTTGAGCTTGCCTTCTTTATTCAGTGGAAAACAAAATTGTTGGACTAGTCTCCTTCTATGATGAATCACTTTCTGGATCTTGGTCATATCATTATCCAAGTATTTTATAACTCTCTTTAGGATTCTAAATAATTTTCTTAATTCTGCAGCGCCCCTGCAATTGAAGACTTGAAACAATGTCTTGAGTACACAGGACAACATTCTAAGCTGGTCAAGTCATTTATATCTGCGCTACGATATCGACTACTCACTGCAGGCGCATCAACCAATGATATATTGCATCAGTACGTTTCAACTATTAAAGCACTCCGAACTATTGATCCAGCAGGCATTTTCCTTGAGGCAGTTGGTGAACCAATAAGGGAGTATTTAAGGGGCAGGAAAGATACTGTCAAATGCATTGTTACAATGCTTACGGATGGGTCTGGTGGCAGTCCAGATGGAACAGGAAATGCTGGGGATAGCCTTCTCGAAGAACTGAATAGGGATGAAGAAAGTCAAGAGAACAGTGTTTTTGAAGATGGTTTCAATTCTGATGACAAACAGGCCTGGGAAATTGCTGCAAGGTAGGTTTATGCAGTCACGACTATTAATGTCACTGAGATTTCTTATCTTGTTGATGTCATATGAATACTGTTGACTTCTGCTAGCCATATTGTTCATCTACTGATGTGACCCGAGTTGACTGTCCATTTTGGTTAATTTTTTCCCTTTCAGCTGGGAGCCTGATCCAGCAGAGGCTGACCCCCTTAAGGGTAGCAGGAACCAGAGGAAGGTGGATATATTAGGAATGATTGTTGGAATTATTGGTTCAAAAGATCAACTGGTTAACGAATACCGTGTCATGCTGGCTGAAAAGCTGCTCAACAAGTCAGATTATGACATTGACTCAGAGATACGCACTTTAGAACTCCTCAAGGCAAGTAGTCTGGTTCTCTGGACGGAAATGCTGTTTGGTCTGTGTATTGTGGTTGGTTGTGTTGCAGTATTTTAGTTTCTTGTAATCACCCTTTTTCTTTAACTCTCTAGATACATTTCGGTGAGAGTAGCATGCTGAAGTGTGAAATAATGCTTAATGATCTAATTGATTCCAAGAGGACAAACAGCAATATAAAGGCAACAATAAACCAGAATTCTCAAACCAGTTGAGTTTTTACTTTTCTCCTCAGTGATATCGCTATTCCTTCTCTGATACGATGGTATTCTTTGGCTGCTAAACATACTTTTCCTAAATGATGATCAGGTGCTGATTTGGAAGACACTGGGCTTTCTTTGGATAATCTTGATTCTACAATCATATCTTCTAATTTTTGGCCTCCCATCCAGGTATGGCAGTGACTTCTGCCTTTGCTGTTACAAAAGTTGTTGCTCTGAAGTGATAATTTGGACATTAGTCACAATCACATGTCAATTTCTTTATGCAAGAAGCTAGTACATCTTAGAAACGTTACACTAGATGGGGCTAACATCACTGATCGCTGAATACTATTTATAAGCCTATGAATTATGATGCCTAAAGTTATTCCAAAAACAGATTGATCAGTCAATGTTGCTTAAAGGCTTTTCAAAGTAACTTTTAGTGCAGCAGTGTAGGTTATCTGCAAACTTATCCATAAAGGCCAACTGGAGCTACACATTTCATGATCATGCCCATAAAGAGATTACATATACCTGCTCTACCATAATTCGTTAAAGTTGAGAGTTCATTTGTTTAGGTGGTAACTTTGGCTGCTGTTGACTGATGAGGAAGATATTGCAGGAGGAGACCTTTAATCTGCCAGAACCTGTTGATCAGTTGCTTTCTGATTATGCAAGAAGATACAATGAAGTCAAGACCCCTCGTAAGCTTTTGTGGAAGAAAAATATCGGAACAGTCAAGGTAATCGCTCAAATGTTATGCGTCACTGATTACATGTTATTGTCTTTCCATTCTGGTCAATAAACTATGTCGCTTGTTCCTCAGGGATAGGCAGCAAATGGATTTTATTTGGCCTTCTTTGTTGTGTATTTAGAAGTAGTTCATTTACATGCTTAAGTTTCTATGCTAGCTTGACACCATAGGATTCCTCATCTATTTTCTGCTATTTTCAGTTGGAGCTGCAGTTTGAAGATAGAGAGATGCAGTTTACTGTGGCTCCTATGCATGCTGCAATTATTATGCAATTTCAAGATCAGAAAAGGTAATTACCAGCGTGAAATAATGTAGCATTTCTATCATATAGTGGTGTACTCACCTTTTGGCTATCAGTTGGACCTCGAAGAATCTTGCAATTGCAATGGGTGTTCCTGTGGATGTAATCAATCGGAGGACAAGTTTTTGGATAAGCAAGGTATATTGGCTTAGCTCTTTTCATCACCTTTCTTTGGTATTAATCTTCCCTTTCCTACTATGTTGCTGGGATGCTTTAGTGACCCGTGAAGGAAACATGTGAATTGAGGGTGTACAGGCTAGTGAAGAATATGCCAAGTGCACATTCATGATTAGTAAAGCGATTGATAGTTTGAATATCTACCTGTGCCAGATGCTTGCGTGGGCAAATCTTTTGTTGACATGTATTTTATGAGAACCCTGGCTGACTGGTTGCATTTGGGCAGCTTGCATGTCTTTGAGTCTGTTCTAACCAAACACCTATTAGTTTAGAAGCCTCCTCTTTGATTCGCTTTTCACAGAACAGTTTCTTTCTCCAATGGTAGTTAAATCATTGGCATTGCCATTTTCTGTCCATCTCCGTCCTGCGGTTTCATGGAGTTGGCCTTCATTTCTTTGCCACATAACAGAGAACTGATTTTTCCTTTTCTCATCTTATTTTTGCACTTGTAAATAATGATATCTGGTGGCGTATAATAAGCTTCATGAATCATCTTCCATTGTGTCACCAGGGAATTCTTGCAGAATCAGTTGGATCAGACTCTGACGACCACATATTCTTGCTAATGGAAAGCGGGGCTGATGCTAGCAGAAATGGTGGTAACACTGAGTGCTTTGAGGAGCCTTTAGCTGGTGATGAGGAAGGAGAGAATTCTGTGGCCTCTTCAGAGGATCAGCTTCGCAAGGAAATGACTGTTTATGAGGTTAGCAGTGAATTCTGAGGAACTTCTAATTTCTTTCTATCGTAATATTGAGGTGCTATTCAAAAGCTTGCCTCTTGTGGCAAAGTTCCTTAGCTTTACCTCCTGTGGCAAGGTTTCGGTGTTTCTTTCCTTCTATATCTTTTTGGGGGGTGGGATTGAGGTAGACTGGGTTAACAGTAACTGAAAAGTGAGTGTGCAGGTTGAGCAAACAATTTAGTTTGATTGTATATGTCTTGTATATCTCAAATATGGTAATCCTTCTCCGTTTTTCCTTTTCCCCTTTAGAAATATATCGTGGGCATGCTCACAAATTTTGGCAGTATGGCATTGGATCGAATTCACAATACACTCAAGGTAAGAGCAATCTTCTTTTACACCTGTTGTCTCAAGACTCGTATAGTTTGCATTGGTTGGGTGCTTATTTCAGATTCCGAACTCATTGCTGCAGATGTTCTGTGTAGCTGATCCTCCATATGATAAGTCGCTTCAGCAACTACAAAGCTTCTTGTCCGGTCTTGTTGTTGAAGAGAAATTAGAGCTTAGAGACGGGATGTACTGTCTGAAGAAGTAAAGTACAACAGAAGCTAGAACTTCCAAGAATCTCTTTCGTGAAGAATCAATTGACGGCATAAATGGTGAGATTTCCTGGAGTTTGTCCTTCGACATAGCCTCTTCACTTCTTACCTTACATGTATGACAGAGAAAAGTCATTTTCCACTGCTATAGGTTGAAGAAAATGATGCGCGAAATTCCTTGAATCGGGATGGGGGTTCGAATTTTCACATTTCCAGGCAGATGAGAAATGGAGCGGTGCACGGAGGCCTTTTATGAGATTGTCCCAGAGATGCTGGACTACTCTTTTTGAATTATTGCTCCAATTGGTGTACAGTCCTACTTCGGGTTGGCGACTTCAGCAAAATGGATAGTCGTGATGAAGCGCGGCGCCACAGGAGATCCCGAATATTTCTTCTCTCTGTGTAACTATTTCTATCCTTTTCACATTGTTTTATGACCACACGCTGCAGTATGTAAGCTCTTTTAATTATGTAGAAATACTAAAAGCTCAATATTTCCATGCATTCCTTTACTAGACTTGACGAGACTTTATCTGATGATACACAATCTTCCCAAGTGTCATATAATACCACCAACAAATTTTCATTTACACATTATCCGCACATGATAATGTGTAAATGATCTACTTAAACGCGACTCCGTTTGATCCTTAGGTGAAAACGCAGCATTCTTGCTTCTAAATTCTGGCCGCATCCGACCTCGATCAAAGCTAAAAATGGACGGATATTGCCATTGCGCAGTCTGTCGACAGTATCAGAATTAACGTTGACAGCTCCACATGAAAAACAACGTAATTACCTAAAACCAATGTTTATTCAAGACAGTTCTTTCCGGCTTTCCTTTTGTTGTTGTCTTCTTTCACTTTGCTGGATCCGGATATCTTCAAGTCCACTTCTAAGACTAAGGCCGGCAAATCCCTGCTGATCTTTGGAAACTATAAATTTTGCATCTCATTAGTCAGTCATAACCTGCGAGCACATACTGAATCACAGAAGGATCAATTATGGTCAAATTCCATCACTTGATCTTCTGCTTTCTTGGGTCAGTTCTCGTCCATCAACTCGGCTGCGGTGAGTCGACCCTGCTTTTCTTCCTCTCCGTTTCTTGAAAACATTAGGCAGTTTTCGGCTACTTTTGCTTCTCCATGGACAACGTCATATCGATCTTCTACTATTATTTTTTGTTGTAGTTTGATATTGAGGTTTGTCCCGACAACCAATGATCGACACATCGCCTTCTCCTTATTCCGTTTTGTCCTCCCGTTTTGTGCAATGCGCCGATATAATGCCTCTTTGTTCCAGATGGGAAGGTGATGATGGAGTACATCGGAGCCTCAGGAGCGGCTGTGAAGTTCGACTCTGTGCCCGTCGAAGATGGCCTAGACTTCTACTTCATCCTCGGCTTCGCCATCGATGCCGACTCCTCGGGCAATCCCCAAGATGGGGTCTTCTCACCCTACTGGGAACCCACATTGACCCCGGACTCCGTTGCCGCCATCAAGCAAAAGCATCCCAACGTCAAGGCGCTTGCCAGCCTCTCTGGATGGAGCCTAGGCCCCACGGTGCTCCGTTGGTATGACCCAAAAGATGCTGCAGCATGGATTTCAAATGCCTTCTCATCTCTCAAGTCTCTGGCCACCACCTACCATCTCGATGGGATCGACATCGACTATGAGAACTTCCCGAAGCATGGCAACACGAGCTTTGCCTATTGCATCGGCGAGCTCATCACCCTCCTGAAGAACCAGAGCGTCATCTCCACCGCAACCATCGCTCCCTATCGCCTCACCACCGGTCCTTACATCGAGCTCTTCGATGGGTACAGGGACGTCATCGACTATGTTAACCACCAATTCTACACCGACAAAGTCAGGACCCCGAAGGGGTACTTGGAGGCGTTTCAGCTCCGAGCCAGTCAGTTCGACAAGGACAAGCTGCTCCCTAGCTATGAAGTTAAAGGGAGAGGGATTCAGGGGGACATATTTTTCGACGCTCTAAGTCTTCTGCAAGAGAACGGGTTCAAAATTAATGGGATCATGATCTTCTCAGCCGACGCATCATTGTCGAATGGCTTTTGCTATGAGAGAAAATCACAGGAGTTCCTACTTAATTCAACCGGTGTGTGACTATCAACCAATTTGAGGTTGTAATAATTTCAGGGCACCTTACCACCCTATCCAATTAGTTAAAATAACCATTTTTCCGAGAGTAAAGACACCATTTGTCTTCAGGAAAATGAACTATCTGAGAGTATGAAATAGTAGTTCTTTTCCAGTTAATTTCTGCTAGCCATGATCGCGAAAGAACCATATTGCATAGAAAAAGAATCGTGAAGATAAAGACCCGTATGGAACCTTAAAACCCTTATTTCAGTCAAATCTCTAGAGCTATACTTAATAGATAAATTTGAGGAACATTTTCAGTTCCTTCAAAACTCGATTATGGCTAGCAGAAATTTTTTCAATAGGTTTCGAGCTTTTTTCAGTTGAAGCCACAACACCCTAATGAACAAATCAAGTGACAAGATCAACGTCACTCCCAATTGCCGTAAATCACTAGGAAAGTAAACAATGCCGGGTCAATCCCACAAATTCATCGGTCTTGTTGTACAAAGGATTAGACTTTTGCCAGCTACAATTTTGTGAGATCCACGGTTTCAGCACCTTCAATTTGACCTGACTTATTGGAATTGAGTTTGGTGTAAACTCACATCACGCAGACTTTTCAAAATGTAGAATCATAAATAGTAAGCTTGGGGTTAAGGAATCATCCGATTATCGAGTTAATGCACACAAAGACTCCCAGCATGCCCTGCAAGTCCGAGGGAGGTCAACACGGTAGGTGCTTCCACAATCTATAACATCAAAAAGCTGACCACCAAGACTCTAAAAGCTCAGGATGAATGTCAGTCATAAATGCAGCCAAAATGATGTTAAATTGTAAGTCATAGAGGAAAATGAACTTGAAAAAGCAAAAGAAAGCATGATAGGGTAATCAATGCAGCAGAAGCCTCTATTTTTCTTAAGACTGTGCTCGTGCTCCCAAACTATCACCGAAAAATAATAATCGGCCCATCCCTCCCATCCATCCTTAGAAACAGAGGATTCAGCCACATGACCTACCTAATTACCAGAAACAGAACCCGAAAATTATGCTAAGAGGCCTGCCACCTTCAGAATATCACTTTGTCTCGTAGGCAAGTCTTCACAATAGCCTGCTGAGGGACTTGATAAGCAATTTCAAATTTCGTCTTGTAGCCTCGTCGCCCGTGAATCCCAATATATCAGAACTTATACTCTGCACAATACAGAAAGAGAAGAAAGGTAAATTCTCATACGGATACTTGCCGATGAGGAGTTATGCTGAACTTCATCGGGTTTGAATGCAGCATTGTAAAGCTGATAGTAAGACTCACCTCAACATTCTTCAACGTGAAAATTAGAGTGTAGATTGATTTTTGAATCAGTTCAGTGTTCTCTGGAGTCATGATAGACGAGTGCACTCTTCTGTAGAAAGAAGAATTCTAGACAGTTTAGGTTCCCAGAACTTGGTGGGTGAACACACGCAGGAGGGTCTAAGAGAAGGAGATGCTCATTGCAAGCTGGGTAAGCACTCATAATATTTCTAAAGACTAATTGCCAGCATCCTTCTAAAGACTAATTGCAAGCATGGGTAAGCACTTATGGTATTTGAAAAGACGAATTGAAAGCACGAAATTATGTGAACTATGTTTCGGTAAAATCTTGCTTATGACACACGTCCAAGCCCTTTTTAAAAAAAAAATAAATTAAACCTGCAATCCTAATCATAAGATAATCATGCAACTTTTTCAATCAAACTACCAAGCACGTTATCAAAAGCAGCTTTTCCTCATCCCTAGACAACTGGTGGTCGGTTTCTTAGACAGTATAAATATTGAATAACTTTTTTTCAAGCATTTAACCCAGAGAGACGGGTGTGCGCAAAAGCTGTGTTTCTGGTCATTAAATACAGGTTATTTGGTCTGGTCAGGTACGACTATCATCACCACTATCTACAGTTTCTTGATGGCATTGGAACAAGATAAAAACGGCATGGCAGAGGACAAGAACAAAAAAGTTAAAAATGAAATAGCGATGGCATTGGACAGTGGTAAATGGCTGCTGCACTGGCAGAAGAGAATTGATGAATATTCCTGCCCTCATACACGAACATGTTACTTTATAATTGCACGAACTTGTTCCAACTATGCCTTCATATGGAACACCACCAACTACAATTTTCTCTTCGCATAGAGTCATTTAAGATACAATAAAAGGGCTTATATATTTCACCAGTAAGTTAATTACAGAAAAAAGTGAGCAGCTCGTTGAGACGCAAAATACTATCACCACCACCTAAACAACTAGACATCTAGTCCATAAGAATGAGCTCAAACTCTATCAACTGAGCTATATCCCTCAAAGCCAAGTGGAGCATAAACGTTTCATGGATAAAGGAGACCAAGACTACCAAGACAAATATCATGAAAACCGAGCCCGATCCTAGATCGTTAATTCAATTATGCCTTCTTCACTCCACTATTGGGGCCCACAGAAACTGAAATAAAACCAAAGAAAACTTGGATGGGGTCTTATAATGTTAAATGCTAAAATCTGCAAAAGTGTCAATCACATATAACAGGCGAATACACCCACATGAATCAAATTGTGTCGTAAGCTGGGAACGCCTACCTCAAATCGTCAGAGGCTTGTGTAAGGTTTCTTGTCAAACTCTCCACTTCCTTCAGCAAACCGCTATTACGAACCTCAGCGAGTAAAGGCTGGACATCTTCGGCCATGGCTTCTATCTGAAACATTGCTATGTGGGAAATGCTAATTATATACATGAGAATTTCATTAATAAAGGTAACCCTAGGTACAACAGCAGGAAGCAAGCGGCAAGGAGGACACTTCGAACTGAGGGCAAGATGGGAGAAATATGTCTAGTAATAATGACGATTACTCATGTCTAGGACTTTCATGAGCAATTGCATAATTTTGCCAAGTAACACGCTTGCAGCATTTGCAACAAGGGTAAATAGTAGAAAAAGTACCCAAAAACCACATAACCACTTTAACCGAACAAAAAAGCAGAAGCAGCATGTCACACCTTGGCTAAAAGTGGCTTTGCCTCTTCAATAACTGAGGAAACTCGTTCAGCAAGCGAATAGCTTCTAGCAATGCCGATTTCCTCGACTTCACGTCCAAGCCGGGTGAATATCCCCACTAAAGCATCCAAACTTACACCTTGATAACCCTTTATCTTTTGCCTGTCGCAAATGATGAGACCCTCCTTATCACATTCTGGATGAAGAGGACCTACCGATGGTGTCGGAATGGGATCTCGAGGGGTAATGTCAATCAAAGTCTCCATCAGAAGACCAGACTGGTTCACCTCTACGAGAGCATTTCGAGGTATGATTTTCTTCTCATCATCAACCTACAGTGTGGAAGACAGACTAAGCAATATCCACATTACATCGCGGCACCGCATATATCACGACCCTTCCTCTACAGCATAGATTTTCTCAGAATGCTCAGCAAAACAGAAAGCCAATTGGATGAGATAATCGACCTTACCTCAACAACTGCTTCAATACTTTTCAATGACGGGTTGACACGGATCACTTCTCCAACAGTTGCGCCCCTTATCCTCACGGGCGTTCCCGTGCAGATTCCCGCAGCCTGACCGAATTCGAAAACGGCCAGGTACTTCCTAAACTTGGAGCGCATCTGGAACGCCCTCAACCAAGCCAAGCTCAGCGCCAAGAGCACGGCGCCCGACACCAGGAACAACCCGACCCCGCCTTCCCAGACGCTTCTCCGGCCGAACCCGTAATCGCTCAGCGGGCGCAGCGTCTGCCGCCAGATGGTGCGAGGGACGTCCAGCACGGCCGCGATCGGGCTCCTCCTCTGCTGCTCCGGCGAAGAAGGCGGGGGCTGCTGCGCGCGCCCCGCGTCGCCGGAAGACGACGCCGCCCGGACCCGGCGCCGGCGCTTCTGGGGTTCGGCGGGGAGGCAGGGCAAGCAATTCGGAGAGGCGCGAGCGGGGAGGGCATTCAGCTTCAACAACGTCGGGCCGGTCGAAACCTGGACAAGCGTGCGGCCGACCATCGTACTCAAAGAACGGGGAGACCCCAAAACCCTCGGGACACGAACGGGGAAAAACCCAGAGCTTCAGAACGACGTCGACGGCGACCGGAGGGCCAAAGGTGCGAACTTGAGAGCCGCGGCCGCCGCAGATCGGAGCCCCGGCTCGACGGAACCCATCGTCGCCGGAATCCAATCGGAAACCTAGGAGGTGCGGGCTGAGAGATGAAGAAGGCTACGCTCGTGGGGACGAAGTTATCAGGGAAAAAATGAGAATGGGAGAAGACAAGAAAGAAAAGGAGAAAGAAAAGGAATTCAGCTCCAATGGTGTTGGTTGATGATGGGTTTGATGGGAGAAAGAAATGGAGAGACACTCTTTGCTTTTTACATGATTTGGTTGACTGAAAGGTGACGGGAGAAATGGAAATAAGATTCGGTTAATTTCACGAAAAATCCCGAATCGGTATAGAATCACTGATGGTCTCAAATTGATATATCTGTGATAAATTTATTCCCCGTTAATTTTCGTTACATTTTGACGTTAAATTGTTAAGTTGGATAAGAATGGGAGTACCGATTTAGGATTTTACCTTCCGTTTATCACAGCTTTACCAATTTGTGATTTCTCGTGGTATTGTAATTTAACGGAGGGTTAATTTGTCACAAGTATAATGGTTTTGGGATTTTTGGCGATCAAAAAATTAATTCGGGATAAATTTGTCACAGGTGTACCGGTTTTGAATTTTTCGTGGTATTAACCCTAAATGATTTGAAAATCATCATAAGTGCCGAAAAATGAGGCCTGATTCCAAAAAAAGCACCAACTTCACCTTCACTGACAATTCTGGCCTTGATTTACTTTTGTCTCATAAAAAATCACAAATTTCAGCTTAAATCCCAAATTTGGCCCGAACAATTTGAAAATTTCACATCACGAGAACCAAATTTGGGACTCGAGTAAAAATTATTGCTTTTTATTGAGACAAAAAAAAGTTTGGATCAAAATTGTCACTCAAGATAAAATTGGTCCTCTTTTTTGGAATTAGCCCTGAAAAATGATCCATTTATATCTATATAAACTGAATGAACGAAAATTATTTTTATTATTTATGAAAATATTTTGACATGATTATTATCGATGATAAAAATAATTTCCCAATCGACTAATTATTACTAGTGCCACGAGTAATCGTTTTTAGGAAAATATTTTCTAAATCTTGCATTTTTCGCGAAGCAAGTAGACCCAAATTTTACCCTTCATTTGAAACCAAAAGGCAATGCGAACGTTACTGCTGAACACGACTATAAGGAGAATATTTTGTGTAAATATATTTGAGGGTTGATGTGGTTTGGCACTGTACAACACATTTATTCCAAATGAATTTTTGTCTAACAAAAAATTTCCAAAAACTAAGTTTCGTCTCACGAAAAAAAACCCAAATCAATATTTATGATTGAAATCTACACTTCGTCAACATTTCATCCAATATCCCCTTAAAATGCATATCTGTCAACACACTTGATAATGACTCATATGGAGAATTCCATATGCAATTTAACGGAGGGTGGATTTAGATAAGGGTGCTGGTTTGGATTTTTTGCGAGACCAAGGTAGTCTGAAGCACGTGTTTGATGAGGTATTGGTTTGGGAATTTTCTTTGGTAAGACAAAAATTAGTTTGAGGAGATGCCTCGTGAGATACCGATTTGAAATTATTTATGAGGCGAAAATTAGATTTAGAGTGAATGTGCCATGGGATATTAATTTTGGATTTTTAATAATATGAAACCCCATTTTTAATCTTTAGTTTTATACCAAAAGTTGTTAATTTTTATCCACCAAATTTACAAGTTATCTACAAACTAAGATTTGTCTCCATGAGAGTAATCATAGCTTACAAATTAATTATAACAAGTCACAAATTATACACCTCACATAAAAATGGACATCCTGAACATTTTAAAATAAAACAATTGGTTAATCCTGTCAGAAAGCCTGAATTTTGCCCCCGGGACATCGATACTCCAAACTTTTTTTTTGTCTCGCCTATACTCCCAAACTTGTACTAGTGCCACGTAGGATTTTAAGTGGCCATTATGGAGAGAACTATGACCGAAGGTTAATAACCGTAACAAATTGAAAATTCAAAAATAACATGTTTGAGATTTATGTATTTTTTTTTGTAGAATCTTATTTGGTGAATAAAATAATAATTAAAACTATAGGTTTTAATAAGTCATAGGCTGCATGGTAGTTTGAAAATGTCACATGGTGAGTTCGGACACTGAGAAAAAAATTAAGAAGGGTGTTCACATTATATGTACGTGGCAGATATCGAACATGCATACCTTTGAATTAATGGCCCGTTGTTTACTTATATTTATATTAAAAGTACTTTTTTGCTTTCCCATCAAAATTTAATATATTATTTAAATTTGAAACAAATTATAAAAAGAGAAAATACCACCAAAAATCCTAAACTATGCCACTTGTGATAAATTTATCCTGAACCGAGTGCGACCCTCGCCCAACCCCAACGCAGGTGAGGCGGCCCTCGCCGGCTTCCCTCCTCCATGGCCGGCAAAGGAAAGAGAGAAGAAAGGAAAAAAAATAGAAAAAGAAAAAGACGAAAATGCCCTTGGGCCAAAGTATTGTGGAGTAAATGTATCACAAGTGGCATAGTTTGGGGTTTTTCGTGTCACAAAAAAAAGTTCAGGATAAATTTGTAACAAGTGGCATAATTTGAGGTTTTTCGTGTTACAAAAAAAGTTCATGGTAAATTTGTCATAAGTGCCATAATTTGAAATTTTTGGTGGTATTTTCCTTTATAAAAAAAGTATTGTAAAAGTTTTAGGAATTTCGAATTTTAAAAAGTCAAAATGAGAGAGCCGCGAGATTTGGATCAAGCAAAATATAAAAATCGAAAATCAATTCAGACAGATCCTAAATTCGATTCACTACTAGTAATAGAAAAGATTGTAGCTACTATTTTGGAGGAGCAAAAAAGAAATCCATTCTGATTATCTTCAAACATAACTAGGTTGCAAAATGAGCGAAAGTAACACGATTCATGACGAAAAGGTCGGCTAAAAGGTCAAAAAAATTAAGGGAGAATTTTAAATAAAGTCCTGAAATAATGCTGTTGTCTTAAATAAAGCTTTCAAATGGGCAACTTAGTTTTAAAACATATCCCATGTCACCGACCGCCAAATCTTCATCGGCATGATCACAAGGAGGGCTTCCTCACTTCAAGGAGCAGCAGAGATTGGAGGTGACAACGCGTATGAAGCGAGAACCTATGTCTATGGAAGTCGCGGACTCTGTCAATTCATTTTGACGTAGGTCGCTAGCCTTGCATAGGCATAGGTTTGTGGTCGTATGAGGCCGGTCACCTCCATGGCCACGGTGTTGGGGCTCGGCTCGGTTCGGTCGCTCAACGCGAGAAGTTGAAGCTCTTGAGCAACTTTGGCCATTGCCGAGAGCTTGAAGCTTAAGTGGCCAAAACCACGAGTGAGAGGAGTTACATGGTCACGAGTGAGAGGAGTTAAAGAGCTATGAATGAGAAGAGAGGGAGCAGCAATAGTTGCGAGCTCGAAGCTTGGGCGACCAAGGCTTACAGCTTAGAGATCATGTAGCCATAGTTGCGGGAGTTAGAAGAGAGAGAGAGGGCCATGGCCAGGGCCCTCGACTACGCGATCCGGGCGAGGCCGGCCTCCTCGAGCTCGCCCAGATCTGGGTGGAGCTTGCTGGAAGCTCGCCATGGCCGGCGAGCTCGAGCTCGCCCAGATCTGGGCAGAGCTCGCCGGCCGAGCTGGCCCAGATGGCCGGCGAGCTCGAGCTCTCGCCGGCCTCAGCTCTGGCCCGGTCGCCGGACCGGCGACCGGGGAAGAAGAAAAGAATAGGAAAAGGAAAGAAAAAAATTTTGGACAAAATTGCCCCTATTCCGGTGCCGGAAATGTCGGCCGGTCGCCGGCCGGCGAACATTTGGCCGGCCGGCGAGCTCAGGTCCTTATTTGATACTAGTTTGGGCATTTGGGTCCTTAATTGATACTTTGTCCACTTGGGGTCCTCTTTTGAAAAAAGGCACCCACTTTGGGTCCTTATTTGACAATTTCCCTAAGATTTGGTTAATTGCACGAAAAATCCCGAATCGGTGTAGAATCCCTAAGAATCTCAAACTGATATGATAAATTTATTCTATGTTAATTTTCATTATATTTTACCATTAAATTATTAAGTTGGACGACAAAGTTTGGGATTTTACCTCTATGTTTATCTCAACTTTACCAATTTGTGATTTTTCGTGGTATTGTAATTTAACGGAGGGTAAATTTGTCACAAGTATAATGGTTTGGGGTTTTTGGTGATCAAAAAATTAGTTCGGGATAAATTTATCACAGATGTACCAATTTGGGGTTTTTTATGGTATTAACCGTAAATGATTTGAAAATTATCATATATTCCCAAAAATGAGGCCTGATTCCAAAAAAAGCACCAACTTTATCTTGAGTGATAATTCTGGCCCGGACTTTTTTTGTCTCATAAAAAATCACAAACTTTAGCTTAAATCCCAAATTTGGCTCAAACAATTTGAAAATTTCACATAAAAAAAAACCAGATTTGGGACTCGAGTAAAAGTTAGTGCTTTTTATTGAGACAAAAAAAGTTTGAATCAGAATTGTCATTCAAGATAAAATCAGTGCTCTTTTTTAGAATTAGCCCTGAAAAAGGGAAAATTCCAAAAAGAGGCCCGAAGTGGAGTCATTTTTTCAAATAAGGGCTCGAAGTGGATCTTGTCTCAAATAAGGGCATGAAGTGCCCTCATTTTCTCAAATAAGGGCCTGAAGTGAATCTTGTCTCAAATAAGAGCATGAAGTGGTCATATCAGTCTCAAATAAGAACCTAATCTCACCGGCCAAAGGGTATTTTTTGTTTTTTACTTTTTTCCTTTTTCTGTTTTTTTCTTTTCCTTTTCTTTTTTTTTCCTCTCTTCCCTCCGCTGGCCATCACCAAGGCTGACGGAGGTTGCCGGGGTCAAGTGGAGGCTGCCCTCGCCGACGTCGGGCGAGGGCGAGGGTCGCCTCGCTTGGGCTGGGTGGGCGAGGGCGACCCTTGCCAGATCCGACGAGGGCAACCCTCGCCCTCACCCGATGTTGGTGAGGGCGACCCTTGCTCGAAGCGGGCTAGGCAGCCCTCGCCTGATGCTGGCGAGGGTTGCCCTCGCCTGAGGTCGGCCAGGCGCAATGACGGCTAGGGAGGGAAGAATAAAAAAGGAAAAAGGAAAAAAAAAAGTAAAAATATATATACTTATAAATTTTTTGACTAAAATACCCTTTTTTTGGCGACGGAATAATCACCGGCCGGCCAAAGATTCTTATTTGAGACGATTTGGCCACTTCATACCCTTATTTGAAACGATTTGGCTATTTCATACCCTTATTTGAGACAATGTCCACTTCAGGCCCTTATTTGAGAAAATGACTCCACTTCGGGCTCCTTTTTAGAATTTTCCCCCCGAAAAATGATCACTTTATATCCATATAAACTGAATGAACGAAAATTATTATTTTTATTTATGAAAATATTTTGACATGATTATTATCGATGATAAAAATATTTTCCCAATCGACTAATTATTACCAGTATCATGAGCGATCGTTTTTAGGAAAATATTTTTCAAATTTTGCATTTTCACGAAACAAACAGACCAAAATTTTACCCTTCATTTAAAATCAAAAGGCAACGTGAGCGTTACTTCTGAACACGACCATAAGGAGAATATTTTGTGCACATATATTGGAGTCTTGATGCGGTAAAAAATATCAAATTGGGCACTGTACGATACATTTATTCCATATTAGTTTTCGTCTAGCAAAAATTTTCCAACTGGTATCGCAAACTAGGAGTGATCGGCTCTCGGTCCGGTTCGGTTCTTGAGTGGAACTAGGAACCGGACTGATAAGACCAGTTCCCAATTTTTAGGACCGGGGACTGGACCGATGGATCATGGAATCGGGAACCGAATCGGACCAATGGTCCAGTCCGGCTCCGAACGGTCCAATGAAACCTTTTGCTATTTACCAACAAAAGAACTAGAAGTGTGAGAATGACACATTTAACAAGTAATACCTTTGTCATGACCAACTTGCAGAAAAAGAATACAACACATGAGAAAAGATTTGATTTGGATTTTATTGACAACTCCTCTTACGATCTTTGCATAGCCATTCGATGTGGGACTCTCGGCATTCGCATGAAGACACAATATCAGAGACAAGTCAAGAGTCCCACATCGAAGGCGTCCACATGAAATGCTGGACACACAATAGAGAAAAGCCATACATATTACATACCAAGAGTCCCACATCGAATGGGAACCAAGAGACCATCAGAGAGGTTTGCATAAAACCCAATCCTTGCACGGTAATTAGAGATAAAATGGTTAAGTTTGAACTTTTTATAAAAATAAAATTAAATTTTTGAATAGTATCGGTCTGGTTCCAAAAAGTTGGAACCGGGAACCAGACCAGTGCTCCTTGGAACCGCCCAGAACCGGTCGGTCCGGTCCTGTTTCGGGTGGTTTCTGATTCTTTTGCACACCCCTATCGCAAACTAAGTTTTCGCCTCACGAAAAAAACCCAAATCGATATTCCTAATTGAAATCTACACTCCATTAACATCTAAAATGCATATGCGTCTAGGGGTGAGCGCGGTTCCAGGGTAGAATCGGGAACCGGAGAACCGGACTCGGTGGATCCGGTTCGGTTCCAGGTTCCATGGACATCATTTTTAGGAACCGGCTGTTCCGATTTGCGGTTCCTATAGGAACCGGAACCGGAACCGGAACCAAAAACATAAACTTAGTATTTAGAAACCCTAATTCCCAAATGCTCACTTCTCCTCCTGAATCACCCGATCCTCCATAATCGTCCCTCCAAAGCTCGCTCCCGCTTCCGCTTTTGCCTCGCTCCTCGCTCCCGCTCCCGCTTCCGCCTCGCCCTCGCTCCCGCTTCCGCTTCCGCTTCCACGGTTCTCTCCCACTTCCGCCTCACTCCACCTTCTTCGCCGCAGGTCCTGTGATCTCCCCACGTGGATTTGCTTCGATTATTCGGGCTCGTCGCCGTCTTCCTCCTCTAAAGCTCTGTCGCTCTGGTACGTAACGTCTTCGAACAACCCCTCGCCATTCACGCCATAAGTTATGGCGTGTGTCTGTGTTGTTCTCACTGACGAGCCGTTGGCTCCCCCGTGCACTTCTTTATTTTGCGTGAGTGTGTGACTGGAGATATTACACAAGGTTTCAGCTTTCTTCTTGCTTTGATCATAATGAATCATCTGGGGATGATTTGGCGATGCACCTTTATTGTGAATGATAGGTTTTCTTCTTCTTCTTCTTTTCGAGGGGGGGGGGTGTTTGATTGTATTGTATGGAATGGAATTGTATGTTTGATTTAGATTTTTCCTTTTCCATTTTGGCTATCCTTCGATGTTGTTCTATTGTAGTTCGGATTAGGTAAGCAATCAAATGGATTAGGTAAGCAATCAAATCTTGGTGTGGGAATATTTCTGTGTGGAGTTGGTTTCATGTTTTTAGATGTTGATGTTAGAACGCATCCATCACAATGTTGTTAAATTCTACACCAAGCAGTACCCTTTTGGGGTCATCGAGAATTTACGCAGGAAATTGTGCGACTGTGCGAGCTCCGCGTATTAACACCTAAATTGTAAAATTTTAGCATTTTCTGAGATGGCTATTTAGCTCGTTAAGTAGATCTCCTTCAAGAGATAACTCAACATTTGAATTCTTGCATTCTGTCTCTCCAACCTAAGAGAGAAACTTTAAAAAGTATCTAAAAGCCTGATAAATATTCTACTACAATAACTATGAGAAAACTATGGCAAACAACAAATTCGCAATTGCGGTAATGGAAAACAAAGCTTAAAAATGCCAAAGACCATAGATATGTCGTCATTTCTTAAAAGTTAGTGAATAGGTTTGGAAAGAGAAAGCACCACTGCAAGACGACGCTGCTGATTGTGTCGACCAGACAAAGGGGATGGCAATTCGTTGACAACCTATGTCTTTGCTTGTTCTGAGCAGTCTCAGTCAGCCTCTCATGATCTTACCAGTCGCCACTAGGAGAATATGTTATTTTGATTAACATGCCCTAATCTGTCAATGTTGCCCTAAGAATGGTCTCAAGCATGTAAGGTTGTTGATTCATAAGAAATTGGGCCTAACTTTAGTCAAATGTTACTGAGAAAGCCTAATTTGAAGCCAAGCAATTTTGATCGTGCTCGATCCTTCCAGATCCTATAACCTTACTCTTGATTCTTGTTAATTCCAACTAACATATAATTCTAAAGCTACTAGTTTCCTTTTCACAAAGGCGGCATGTCAACTGAAGTACAATCTTCCTTCTGAATAGGTTCTCTCTTGTGGGTGGGGCATTTTGGCACACACTTCACGTAAACACCCTTACTTTGGGTTGAGTCTCTAGATTCCATGCCTTAGTCCAGAGGGCTTTTGGAGTTTGGTAGGACAATGAGGCTTGATTTGCTTCATGCTTAGTCTCAATGTCCTAGAGTTGGCTACAGCCACTTTTAACAGCGTAACCTCCTGCTTGGTTGCATGTCCAGACTAGCTTGTCTTTCGCCGGTGTTGTTAAGAGCGGGATAGCTAGAATATCATTTACTATATGCTATTCAAAAAGAGAGAACAACATGTGCTCATTCCATTGCGCTTCCTCAGCATTTCTGTCACGCCTGTTCAGCCAATATATTCGAGCGCATACCTCAATACATTTCTCCTTGTTTCCACAGATCTTCAATTGCATTTTCAGTTGCTGCATTTTGTCCCTGTCATGATGCAAGCTCTGCTCATTTGTTGACTCCTAAAGCTTCCTATTCAAGTAGTTGATTTGACTATTAGAGAACTTCCGCTTGCTCCACTTTTTTAGGGCCTCTATTACTTTTTGTAGTTTCTTCAGAAAGTGTTCATTTCCATGCTTGGAGTATTCCACGCTGAACTTACTAGCTTTCGACCAAAAAAAAAAAAGAACTTACTAGCTGACCACATTCATTATCTTCAAACCAGTATGCTTCAAACTTAATTTCTCTCTTTCTTTTTGCAGGTTCCGCTGAGAGAGTTAGCAAGATAAGACTATGGTCGGAGTCTATAGCAGGTAATGCATATGCTTCCACTTCTAGGATGTCACTCTCCAGTCTACGTTGCATGGAGCTCTATCTAGTCTTTCTTTCACATAGGTATCCCAATTCCTATTATTTGCCCGTGTAAATGCATATCCTTTGCATTCAAGATCCATTATGGCTGCAACTTTGGAATATGGCTGCTTGAGATTCAAATTGCATTTTCTTTTCTGCTGTCTTGTTATGTTCTCGTGTCGTTTGATTGATTGTTCAAGTGCTCTCGGCTAATCTGTTCTCGTGTTGTTTGCTTGGCCAGTGTTATTTGATTGACATATCAACTATCAAGAATTCAAGATAACATGTCAATGGAGCTTGAGGGATGTGAGGAGATGACTCCGATCACAGAATTTGAATTGTCGGGCGATGAAAATGAAGAAGAGCCATCCCCTACCACTAGTGCGACAAACAAGGTACTTGGTTCTCGTTGTCCTCTTTTTAATAAGAAATATACATCCGATTGCTGGAATCATTTTGCAAGAATCAAAGATGGGGATGGAAAAACATATAAGGTGAAGTGCATTCATTGTGGGTCTGAGTTAAAGTACAATGTTGCTCATGGTACTTCCGTAATGAGGAAGCACTTGAAAACATGTAAGAAGTTTCCTTGCAATGTTGATAAGAGGCAGAAATTCTTTGCACCGCGTAATGTAGACTTGGCTGGCAAGGCAGGAGGAGGTTCTAGTACTGGTAGTGTCTTATCGACATGGTCATTTAATCAAGAACGTTGTAGGCAAATGCTTGCTCGGTTCATCATAGTTGATGAACTACCCTTTTCCTTGGTTGAGCGTGTTGGATTTCGCGAGTTTGTCACCGAGTTACAACCTCTCTTTAAACATTTGTAACGTTTTACAGTGGCTAAAGATTGTATGAAGCTGTATTTTTGTGAAAGAACTTGTTTGAAGGCTTACTTTGGTAAGATAAAGTATAGGATCGCACTCACGACCGATACATGGAGTTCCATTCAAAACCTGAATTATTTGTGTCTCACTGCACATTTTATTGATGAAAATTGGAAGTTGCATAAAAGAATCATCAATTTTGTGGTGATGCCTAGTCACATGGGTAGGGAGATTGGGAGAATGGTGGAGAAATGCATCAACGAGTGGGGAATAGAAAAGAAGGTATCCACAATCACCGTGGTTAATGCTAGTTCGAATGACGTTGCAATTGGTTATTTGAAGGAAAAACTTTCAAGAAAAAAGTTGTTGATCTTAGATGGTAGTGTTTTACATATGAGGTGCACTGCTCATATATTAAACTTGATTGTTAGAGATGGCTTGACTACGGTACGGGAATCTATTGCACGTATACAAAACGTGGTTAGGTATGTAAGGAGTTCTCCCATGAGAGCCAACACATTTAAATCTTGCATTGAGGGTGAAAAGATTACTTACAAGGGTTCAGTTATTCTTGATGTCGCCACTAGATGGAACTCCACTTACCTCATATTAGATACCGCCATAAAATTTAGAAAAACTTTTGAAAGGATGGAAGAAGACGATTCAGCTTTTGCCAGTGAGCTTAACCATGATCTTCCTAAAGATGATGATTGGGAAAATGCCATTATAATTTCGGAATTTCTAAAAATATTCTATGATGCCACCAATCGAATGTCGGGGAGTTCATATGTTACTTCAAATGATTATTTTGAAGGGATAGCTCTTTTGTATAAATATTTGAAAGATGCGGCGGATGCTTCGGATCCTAAGCTTCAAGCTATGGGTATGAAAATGAAAGAGAAATTTGACAAATACTATGGGAGTTTGGATAAAGTGAATATGTTGGTGTTGATTGCGATTGTGTTGGATCCTAGAGCCAAGTTGAGCTATGTGAATTTCTTGTATGGACAAATTTATGATGATGAAGTGAAAGTTAATGAGATGCATTACACGGTGAAGGACGCATTGGAGCGTTTATATGAATTTTATGAACAATCTTCTCTTGCTTCAAGTGATCGAAATTTTGGTGCCCAAAGTTTCAGTGCTAGTAGTAGTGGTTCCAATGCCAATGCCGGTGGTAGTGAAGGTAACAAGATCAAGAAGTTTGACGCCCAAGCTTGGCGAAGAACCTTTATGCACTCGAACCAACAAGTGTGCAATGACAACAAATCTGAGCTTGATCAATATCTTGAAGAAAAAAATGAAAATATTCTTGATCTTGAGCTTTTGATGTGGTGGAAGACTAGTGGCTCAAAATATAAAATCCTATCTTTGATGGCTCGGGATGTTTTGTCTATTCCCGTAACTACTGTTGCTTCAGAGTCGACTTTTAGTACATCGGGTCGTGTACTTGACGGCTTTCGAAGTTCTTTGACTCTTAAAGTAGTGGAAGCTTTGATTTGCACTCAAGATTGGTTAAGAGCCGTTCGTGTGCCGATTGATGTTGAAGAATGCATCGAAAATGCAGAAAAATTTGATATGGGTAAGTGATGTTTATATATTTATATATTGTAATTCCTTTTATATATCTAATAAGTGAATATTTTATTTAATCTTTCTTTTTTTTAGATATGGATTATCTGAATGAGGAGATTATCATTGGTAAATAGAGTTTACCAGTTGAAGCGGAATGAATATATGTGGTAGACTTTCTAATACTTATTTTATTTTACCAATAAATTGATATGGATTGTCTTAATACTTTGGTTGTCTTTGAAGGAGCAGCTAAGGTCGTGTTATTTGTGATTCTGCCAATTATTTGTGCGTGCCTTTGACCTCGTAGTTGTTTAAAGGAGGAAGAAATTTAATGCCGGAAGGGATATCGAAGAAGCTTTTGGTCTTCTGCTTTTGTGCTTTTGCAGGATGTATGGGAGAAAGGTGAGATCAGATGTGAATGCTATTGAAATGAAGTAGGACTTGGAGCCGTTTTTGGGAGAAAGGTGCCTAGCTTAAAAAGATTTGACAGCTGGTCTTTTTTTTAGATATGGATTGTTGAGAAAAATGTGGCATCTTACCTTAGAATTTAAAGTCATATGTATTGCGTCCCAACAATTGTTATTTATCGTTCTATCCCCTTTCTTTTAAGAAAAATGTGACTTTTCAATAACTAGTCTTTTGTATTCTTTTTTATGAATGTTCATTTTCGTTTTGATCAACTAAAAAAAAAAAAAAACCTGTTGGAACTTGGAACCGACTCTGGAACCTGTAACAGGGTAGGTTCCAGGTTCTAGGTTCCAACGGGTAGGTTCTAGGTTCCAAAAAATGAGAAATCTGTACCCGAGGGTAGGTTCTAGGTTTCAGGTGGAACCTGTGAGGAACCTGGAACCGCTCACCCCTTTATACGTCAACTTTGAGGCAACTTTGAGGCAATTTAACGGAGATGAATGCAATTTAACGAAGGGCGGATTTAGATTGGGGTACCGGTTTGGATTTTTTGTTAGACCAAGATAGTTTGAGGCACATGTTTGATGAGGTAATGGTTTGGGAATTTTGGTGAGACGAAAATTAGTTTGAGGAGATGCCTCGTGGGAAACCTATTTTAAAATTATTCACGAGGCAAAAATTAGATTTAGAGTGAATGTGTCATGGATATTAATTTTGGATTTTAAATAATATTAAACCCTATTTTTAATCTTTAGTTTTATACCAAAAGTTTTAAATTTTTATCCACCAAATTTACAACTTATCTGCAGACTAAGATTTGTCTCCATGAGAGTAATCATAGCTTACAAATAATTATAACAAGTCACAAATTATACACCTCACATAAAAATGAACATCCTGAACATTTTTAAATAAAACAATTGGTTAATCCTATCAGAAAGCCTGAATTTTGCCCCCAGGACATTGATACTCCAAGCTTTTTTTTGTCTCGCCTATACTCCCAAACTTGTACTAGCGCCACGTAGGATTTTAAGTGGCCATTATGGAGAGAACTATGACCGAAGGTTAATGACCGTAACAAATTGAAAATTCAACAAGAACATGTGCCGATTGGAATTTTAGGGGAAAATATATACTACTCCCAAAATTCGGGAGATCTATGTATTTTTCTGTAGAATCTTATTTGGTGAATAAAATAATGAAAAAAACGAAAGGTTTTAATAAGTCATAGGCTGCATGGTAGTTTGAAAATGTCACATGGTGAGCTCGGACTTTGAGAAAAAAATTAAAAAGGGTGTTCACATTATATGTACGTGGCAGACATGGAACATGCATTCCTTTGAATTAATGGCCCGTTGTTTACTTATATTTATATTAAAAGTACTTTTTTGCTTTCCCATCAAAATTTAATATATTATTTAAATTTGAAACAAATTATAAAAAAAAGCACCGTAAAAATTTTAGGAATTTCGAATTTAAAAAAAGTCAAAGTGAGAGAGCCGCGAGATTTGGATCAAGCAAAATATAAAAACCGAAAATCAATTCAGACAGATCCTAAATTCGATTCACTCCTAGTAATATAAAAGATTGTAGCTACTATTTTGGAGGAGCAAAAAAGAAATCCATTCTGATTATCTTCAAACATAACTAGGCTGCAAAATGATCGAAAGTAACACGATTCATGACGAAAAAGTAGGCTAAAGGGTCAAAAAAATTAAGGGAAAATTTAAAATAAAGTCCTGAAATAATGCTGTTGTCTTAAATAAAGCTTTCAAATGGCCAACTTAGTTTTAAAACATATCCCATGTCACTGACCGCCAAATCTTCATCGCCATGATCACAAGGAGGGCTTCCTCACTTCAAGGAGCAGCAGAGATTGGAGGTGACAACGCGTATGAAGCGAGAACCTATGTCTATGGAAGTCGCGGCCTCTGTCAATTCATTTTGACGTAGGTCGCTAGCCTTGCATAGGCATAGGTTTGTGGTCGTATGAGGCCGGTCACCTCCATGGCCACGGTGTCGGGGCTCGGCTCGGTTCGGTCGCTCAACGCGAGAAGTTGAAGCTCTTGAGCAGCTTTGGCCATTGCCGAGAGCTTGGAGCTTAAGTGGCCAAGACCACGAGTGAGAGGAGTTAGAGGGTCACGAGCGAGAGGAGTTAAAGAGCTATGAATGAGAAGAGAGGGAGCAGCAATAGCCGCGAGCTCGAAGCTTGGGCGACCAAGGCTTACAACTTAGAGATCATGTAGCCATAGTTGCGGGAGTTAGAAGAGAGAGAGAGAGGGTCATGGCCGCCATCTTGGAGATCGGGTGGCATTTGCCATCATTGAAGCACAGAGATATGGCGACCATGGCCGCGAGCGAGAAGAGAGAGAATGATCATCAATGTGATCAATCCAGCGTCGAGTGGAGGAGCGGTCCTAGGTGACATTGGTTTATAGGCTCATCAGCGACTTCATGACGTCGAGTGAGATCGGACACCAAAAATGGCTTCGCACAAGTGTGAAAAGTAAATTAAGAGAGAAAAGAAGAAAGAAAAAAAGAAAATAAAAAGGATACCCTTGCACACGAGATGCATGTGCTCACCGTCCGGCGGAGATATGGCCGATCAATGAGCTACTTTTGTATTGCTCCCTTCGGGGACTCTTTTGAAAAGCGGCCTCATTTCAAGGGTCCCGATTTAGAATTTTACCGAAAAACTAATTTCCATATGGCACGTAACTCTTTCTAATATTGATCATTAACTTTGAAATCGATCAGTGATGGATAAGCCGAGTTAATCGCTTTTCTAAATCATTAACCACTAGTTTCATTTTTGCGAAAAATGAATGAATACAACATGATTCAAGGCTTGAAGGCAGGCCAAAGCCCCCCCAAAAAAAAAGAAGAAATCAATTTGCATTTGGTACACGCCTCTTCTTAGCGTCCAGTCCATCATCAAATTTGAAATGACTTGGTAATCAATGTAACCCTGTGTCTATTTTTAGAATCATCAATCACTACTGCGTATGGCAACCATTCTGTGTCCGGGAACAGATTCTGATCAGAAATGATTCTTTTTGATTATGTGCCCGGAAACTGATTCTGAGCATTTGAAGGCGTTTGGTAACGGCCCAAAATTTCTATTCCTGAAATAGTAAAAGAACAGAAATGCGTTTGGTAACGACATAAAATTTCTTTTTATTAATAATATTTTAATAACATTTTAAATATTTTAATATTTCTTTCTTTTCTTTTTTTCTTCTCCTCCTTCTTGGCCATGGCCGGTAAAATATTTTTTAATTAATAATACTTTTATTAAAAATAATTTTTTTTATTTTTTTTTGACCATGGCCGGTAAAAAATTTCTTTATTAATAATACTTTTATTAAAAAATAAATTTTTTTATTATTTTTGGCCATGGCCGGTAAAATTTTTTTTATTAATAATATTTTTTTATTTTTTTAGCCATGGTCAGTAAAATATTTTTTTAATAATATTTTTATTATTAATAATATTTTTTTATTAAAATATTTTAATAAAAATATTTTTATTGAAAATCTTTTTATTTATTTATTTTATTTTTTTTGCCATGGCCCGGTCACCGGCAATGGCCGGTAAAATATTTTTTTCCTTTTTTTTTGCCGTGGCCTAGTTGCCGGTCATGGCCGGTAAAATATTTTTTTATTAATAATATTTTTTATTAAAATATTTTTTTCCTTTTTTTTGCCATGGCCGATAAAATATTTTTTTATTAATAATATTTTTTTTTCATGGCCTAGTTGCTGGCCATGGCTGGTAAAATAATTTTTTTTGTTCATTACTGGTAAAATATTTTAATCTTGCCAGATACGGCGAGGGTGGCCCTCGCGCCGGACATTAGAAGCTACATTAAAAACCAAGAAAAAGAAGAAAAAAAAAATTGATTCTCATTTTGTTCTTAGAATCGAAAACTACTTTTTTTTTATTCGATTCTCTTCAAAAGCGATTAAGGCACAAATTTGCAAGAATTTGTGCCCAGAATCAAAAAATTTAACAAACGGATTTCTGTTCCAAAACTGATTCTGGGAACAAAAGAACAGAAATTTTCGCTATTTGGCTAGTTGCCAAAGAGGCCCTAAATTAATTTCCCACTTAATTGATCAATTAATCAATTAAAATAAATAAATAAAAATAATAAAAAAAGAGAACCAGAACTATGAATTTGAAATCATGGGCTCGCCCCCTTGTCCTTCTCCCTCAACAGCCCCCAACCACCCCCCCGACGCTACCGCTACCGCCACCGCCGCCGCCGCCGTACCCACCGCCACCAGCGCCGCCGTCCGCGCAGGAATTCCGCCGCCAGCCGGCGCGATCGGACGCGGGTTCCTCTCCCCCCGCGGGGATTCTCGCTCTCTCGGGGCCCTCGCATTCGACCGAATCTGCGCCGCTTTTCCCGCAGTCGCCGGGGAATAATCCCGCATCCAGTTCTTGCCCTAGCCCCGCGCGCGCGCGCGCATCGAGCATCCGCCTCCCGCGACCTCGCTCGGCCGGCGTCGGGGGATCCGCCGTCAGCTCCTTGTTTCGGGATTGGGATTCGACAGCCGGCGGGGTCGCGATTCGCGGCGAGCGGTACGTGCCGGAACGTCCGGCTCCAATTCGAGGTACGGTCGAATGCTCGTTTGGGATCGAGGGAATAGGGTAGAGGATTCGGTTGGGTGGGATGGGTAGGGTTTTGGGAAGGCGACGGTAGATTTTTGATTAGTTACTTGATTTTGAGGATGGTGCGGCTTCTGGGACTCACGATCGGAGAAGCCGATGATTCGCCGCGGGAGATCTCCACCTCGCGGACTCTCCTGGCGAGCGACTCCGGGGAGACCGGGTGGCTCATCAGGTTCTTCAACTCCGCTTTCTTCTGCGAGTGGATCGCGGTTAGCTACCTGTACAAGCATGATCATGCGGGGGTCCGCGACTATTTATGCAATAGGATGTACACATTGCCTCTGTCGGGTATCGAGAGCTACCTGTTTCAGATATGTTACATGATGGTGCACAAGCCGAGCCCCAGTTTAGATAAGTTTGTGATTGATATTTGCACGCGGTCGTTGAAGATTGCTTTGAAAGTGCACTGGTTCTTGATGGCCGAGCTCGAGGATAATGATGATAACGAGGGCATCGGTCGGATTCAGGAGAAGTGTCAGACTGCAGCTACTCTGATGGGCGAGTGGCCCCCGCTTGTGCGGCCTCCAAATGCTACTGCCAGCCCCGGGAGCAGTAAGAATCAGGTCTTGAGCAGGATTTTGTCATCCAAACAGAGGCTGTTGTCGCTAACGTCTTCACCTGATGACAACAAGAGGAGGTCTTTATCATTCTCCCCTTCATCAGGGAACAATTCGCAAGAGGAGATTGGTCAGTCAACTCCTGAGGACAATAATCTTTTCAAGAAACTTATTCCCGGTCCGAAGGTTAGGGATGCATTATTGTTTAGGAAGTCAGTGGGGAAGGATGATGAGGACTCAGGAAAGGATGGGTTCTTTAAGAGATTTCTGCGCGACAGTAAAGGTGAAGACGAGGAGTTGACGAGTAGTTCAGAGGGATTTTTTAAGAGGGTCTTCAGGGACAGTAAAGGCAAGGATGAGGAACTGACATCTAGCTCAGATGGTTTCTTCAAGAAATTATTTCGCGATAGCAAGAGTGATTCTGAGGACAAATCAGTTTCAAAGTCATTGGAAGATTATGAGAAGGATGGGTTCTTTCGGAAGTTTTTTAAGGAAAAATCCGAGGATAAGAAGGATGGAAATGATGATGAAGATAAGGGGTCAATGGAAGAAAGATGTTCGAAATCAGCTGAAGATGATGAGAAAGAGGGGTTTTTCCGAAAATTTTTCAGGGAAAAGTTTGAGGATAAGAAAGAAGGGAATGACAAAGTTGATGACGGTAATGCCCACATGGATGAAGAGGAGCCTTCGGAGTTTTCATTGTTCCGAAAACTATTTAGAGTGCATCCTGAAGATTCCAAGAATATCATGCCAAGTGAAATTGGCCCTGGTGGCAATTCATTTGAAAGCAGTCCTGGGACAGAAAACTTTTTCCGCAAACTATTTAGAGATCGGGATCGCTCTGTGGAGGACTCTGAGCTTTTTGGCTCAAAGAAGCAAAATGAGGTTAGTGTTCAGTTAGTTATCGTATTGCGATTGGCTGTTATAGGGAAAGTACCTCATTGCATACCTTGTTTTTCCAGTAATAAAGCTTTGCTTATTTCAAATGATGTGTTACTTACCTATTCAAAAAAATGATGCGTTGCTTTCATGATTTGAGTTTCTTTCTTTTTCCCCCCTTCGGAGGTTATTAAAATGCTGGTTAGGAGTCAGGTATAGAGATCTTTCAAAGCTATATGTGGAGCAATTTACATTTGGAATGACCATATGGTCCCTACTCCCTAGTTTTTGACTTACTCATGATCTTTTAGATCACTTGAATTTCTTTGGTCAGTAAAAACGATATATCTTTGGCATTGGCAGCATGGAAGTGCCTTCCTATCGATAGGATACGAGTTGATTACTTCCCACCCAAGCAAGCATTAAGGATGCCATGCAAAGGCTAACGCATTAATGTCTTGGAACCACCTAGCGAAAAGCATTAAGGATGCAAACACTAATGCATCGATTGCAATACACTTGAGTTTTTGTAATGCACTAGCTCTTTTAGATGCTCGACAAATCTGAGAAATTGCTTGGAATCCCCTGACCACATCGCCGTTCATTGTTTGTTGTCCCACTATTAGCATAGCACCTAGCACTAGTTCCGACCCCCTTATGTGGAATTGTGGATGGTACACTTCCTGGCTCGTCCTACGAACTTCTTGCAAACTTTACTCTGGAAATGTTTTGCTATTATTTTAAAATCATGAGAATGATATTGTAATTTTAATCAAGTGAGTAATTTGGTGAATACATGGACTATTTGGCAGTGTAGAAGCCAAAAAATAAATTGAAAATTGGTGAAAGAAAAACAGAATTAGTGCCATTTGATTTGTCCTATATGTGCAAAACTAAATAGGGCCAGTATAGCCTTTTTACTTGGAGTAGAGCGTAAAACCCACAGAAATTCTGGTTTATTGACAAAAATGATGAAGAAATGCATGTTCATTCTACTCCACTCTATGACCAATGAATATATTGATGTTTATTTCTCTATCTTGATTGATATTTGAGAGAAGTTGTGACTGTAGAATAGTCTGTTCCTTTTTCTTCCTTTTGCTGTGAAGGAGTCTGAAAGAAGTTGTAAATTAATAGATTAACAAGAGAAATGGACATTGATATCTGCTGGAGGGGCAACGATGAAATAGGAATTTGGGATTGGTTTGTATGGTTCGAACGAACCAACACTGAATGGTCTCATTCGTTCCTGGGTGGAGCCATTTATCTAATTTTGATATAGTGTCTCTTCCCCGTCTGCTGGTTTGGGTTAATGCACTATGCAGTTACTTTTAATTTTTGTTGTACAGTTAAACATGGATCTCTAGACTTGGTTCTAGACATATACTCTTAATTGAAGCACATACTCAGAAGATCTGCTTTGGACCATGTATACTATAAGCGAGAGGCTCACCTCTAACTCTTTGAATGGATGTCCCTCCAATTGCTAATCATCTTAATTAATAGTCTTAACCAGTTACTTCATATTTGTAAATTTTTCCGAGGCAAACAATACTCTTTTTTTATATGAATGCCCAGGTGAACTATGATGTGCAAAGTATCTCAGTTCTTATTCGGTAATTTTTAGAAGAAATTCTAGTAACAAAGGTCACAACTCCTGCAACTTTGAAAAAGTTTTACATGTTGGGCATTTTTTAATTAGGTTTCTTAGGATGGCAGTTCCCTGAGTCTAATAGTTGGTTTGTACAATATGCAGATGTGGCATTTGGGAATAGGCATATGATTATCGTTCATTCCTTGTCGAGAATACACAAACTTTGTTTGGCATCTTGTTCTATGTTGCTTTTGGCAATAAATCTGTGGGACAGAGCTTTTTTCGGATCTGCATTACTGGCAGTTGTTTCTGTTGTTTTACATAACCGCGATTTTTGTTTAGACTAGGTGCGGCGTTTTTGTTAGACGAGGTATTGTGTACCATCCACTCGTAACTACCCTGCTAGTTTGCCATGGGTTTGCCTAAGAGCATCTACTCTGAGATAATTTTGAACATGAGAACCCAATCGACCTTTCTGGGCTTTTCCTCTTCCATTTTTTTTGGTGACTCGGGAGGACAGACATAAGACTGAGGAGCTTTAGAAGAGAAATAATTATGTAAGTGGCTGCAGAATAGTTATACCACTATGCTTGCTACTCATAAGGCAGTTTTTCCCCCTTTGGCGGCCTTTGAATTGATAGATCCTCCTTCTGAATGTTATTCACTTGTATGTGATACAGCGAGTTAGTTCCTCTTGGTGCATCTAGGTGAACTGTGTAGAAATCTCACAAGATCAAAGAAAAAGTCTATAATTCTGGTGATTCATTCACTATGCTTTGATTATCACAGAAGCGCCCTGGCTCACCTAAGGAGAGAGATGACAAGACCGATGCCAAGCCTCCTCTTCCAATTAAATCTGCTTCTCATTTCCGTAAAGGGACATATCATGAGTCACTAGACTTTGTGCACTCATTGTGCGAGACATCATACGGATTAGTGGATATATTTCCTGTGGAAGATCGTAAAACTGCACTACGGGAGGTTGTTCTTGTTTTTTCTCTCAAAATTTTTGAATGCCACGTCAGTCTTTCCATGTCACTTTTGCTAATATTTTATCACAACATAATTTTGTGGTCTTTCGCTTGTAGTCGCTTGCAGAGATCAACTTGCATATAGCTGAAGCGCAAGATAGTGGAGGTATATTTATTTCCTTTTGGTTTAATTAAGCATTTGGAAGATCATTCAGATTTAATACATTCAAATACTTGTTCTTTAGTTAATCATTCGTACATTTTGGGGTTCAAAAGTGGTCTAAGATTTTGTCAACATGCCATTAAGGAGGTTTCTCGTGAGTACTGTGACTACGTATCCATATTAGTATGATATGACAGGGCTGTGGGTACAGGAAACTTCATCCTTGTGTGATCATACTTGGTCGGACATTTAGTTTAAAAATTTATTTAAGAAAGCCTCTCATTATGTCAAAGTACAACTATTGAACTAGTAGTTTAATCGAAAAAGTGAGTTTGTAGAAAACCATCTACATCCATTTATACTTCATTTAATAGTGGACATAAATAGTGGACTTACTTTTCTATGCTTTGTATTTTTACACATCTCAAGATTTGCACCTTGTTGAGTTCACATGTCTCAACGCTAGATGAGCAGTTAAGTTGGTCATGAGTACATGTACTCTGTACCTGACGCATGCAACTGAGTCCTAGCAAGATACTTTCATCTTAGAGGCCTCTTGATTTTGTACTTAATGGTCATAATTTCCAGCACATTGGGAATTGCAGAAGCATTAGGTCCTCGAAAGGCTAAAATTTTGGAAAGTCAGGTTTTCTGTTGTTCTGTCCACCAGATGGAATTGATTTTGTGGACGTAATTATTTTCATTTGAAAGACATAATGTTTACGCACACAACTTTGTTATCCTTGTAGCATATCTTTCTTTTTTAGTACTTGCACTTGAAGATGCTTCCAACGCCTATTTTAGTACTTGCACTTTAAGATGCTTCCAACGCAAAATTTTGCAATGGTATTTAGGTTTTTGGCTTTTTTTTACTGAGGACTTTTTGGCCGGAAAAGAGGAATTTTAAGAGTAAAGTCGATGAGTGGAGAGAATGAAAGGGAAGGAAGTTCTTTTCCTCTGAATTTTAAAAAAAGTAAAAATGGGAGGAGACATTTAAGGAAGAAATAAGTGGCTTGGTCTCTACCATCCATTTGCTCCAAAAATGGAGAGGATGTATCAAAATGTGATTGTTTGGTAAAATTTTAAATTTCCATTTTTCATTTATTTTTAGTTGATGACATATATAATCTTGAATTCTCAGAAATATCCTGTGGACAGGTGGATTAACGTCTCTTACAACTGATACAGTCCTATGTTCTTGGACCAGAAGCAATTTGCTTAGCTTTGTAACCAAATTCCAATGAAATGAGATCTTTAGGGTAAATTAATGCAGATAAAGGAGGAATCAATGAAAGGACATCAATTGAAATGCCGGATCTATTTTCTTCCGTGGGAAGAAATGGTTCATTGAAATAATGAATCGCCATTAATATCGACTTTTATGAGATCTCCAACTCTCTCGCTTTTCCGTAAAGTTGCACGAATGCTCCTGTACTTTGAAAAACTACTCTTGACTATTATAATCTATTGGAATAACAAAATTCAGCACGTCAGCTTATTTGGATTGATAAAAAAAATGAACAATAAATTTACCTTATCACATGTTGTTTATTGGTAGATCAAATCTGTTCTGACAGTGTTTCAGACGAATTTTTCAGAACAGAGGGTTGTTCTTATAATTTTGAAAGACAAAAGGGGTATAAGAGTAATTTAACGTAAGTTAAATATTGCTATGAACTTTGTGATCCTTTTTAGTTTTGCCATTTCGACTTCCATTTGAACATGCTAAATAACAAAAAGAAAAGAGGAACAAATTTCTTTCCTAACCTTTCCATTTGTCCTATTTTTGTTGTATTATTTCTTGTCCTTGTTCTTTTGGTTTGCGAATTACTACTTTATGGAGTCAGAGGCTATGATGGTTTTCTTTCTTGCAAGTTGGAAGCTGGTGTACCAAAACATCTATAAATAGGTGTATATATGAGTTTTTGGTTCTTGTTAGAATATTTAAATAATAAACCACGTGTTTATCTAACAACCTAAGTTTTTAGAACAGATGGCTGTGGTCTCACAAAAAGTTGCATGGTATTTGAGCTAGAGGTCTTGAGTTCAAATCTTTTTAGGTACCATTTGTCTCCCCAATTAAATATGTCCATACTTAGTACTAGGCAAAAAAACCAAATTAAGTGTGAGGGGGAGTGTTAGAATACCTAAATAATAAACCACGCCTTCATCTAACATCTTAAGCTTTTACAATAGTTGGCTGTAGTCCCACAAAATCTTACGGTTCTTATTGGATGACAGTCTCTTTTGTCTGGAATTGATTTGCTCATGCTTCCCCAGACCAGCCATTAATTTTTTTTCTACTGTGCTTAACTTTTTTACTATCTACCGTTGTCTTAACTTTACAAAATAGGCTTTTATGTGGGGATGTTGCAATGTGCGCGAGAGGTTTTCTTTAAAAATCCTTTCTGATGGAAATGGAGTAAAGATACCATGATTGCCACAGTTGTCTAATGTCAGGAAGGTATCTTGGGTGTCAACTTTACAGAATACGTGCAACCCACCAGATGTGAAGTTGATGGGTTGGTCTCTCTTTTTGAATTTCGATATAACAGACTCAAAATCATTGGAAGGAGGCTGATGGAGCGTGGTTCAGACTGGAGAAAGGTGGCATGTTCTGAGTGTAGACTTTGCATAAGTATTCACTCTCATAGTTTGAGAATGTTTCTGGGGATGAAATAGTGGCAAATAAAATGGAGCCCCAACATTCTAGTAGAGTTCTTTTTTTTTTGTGGGATGCTTGCTTAAAAGATGCCCTTGTTGAGTGACAATTTGCGGAAGATTATTACTAATGCTGTGTGTACTATGAGAATTGGGAAATGGGAATCTTCTGCTGTGATTGGGTTCATCAATTATGTTTTTAGGCCTTAGCTGTAATGAACTTGAGTTGGGCCCCGGCATCTTTGAAAATATAGAGTTGTGACTTGAGATGAGTAGATGGCCTTCTGGAAGGCATATAATGAGCTTTTATTTATGGTCCTTTCAGGGTTTTTAATCATGCCATATGAGAGAAGTTGTGAAGCCAGGACCTCTGAAGGAGTTGAGCTATACAAAGGATAGAGTGTGTTATACTAAGATGTTTTTTTTTTCAAGAAGAACACCCTTTATTGATGTGTTAGGTTCCTCGTACATCGATGGACTTTGTTGGCGGTAGTGCTATTTTCGTTTTTTTTTAAACGACATTTATTCTGGGTTGGATGATTTAAGTTTATATGCTAGGAAACTTGTCGCTTAAGGTGATCATTTTTTAGAAAAATGCCTTAGTACATAAATTATTGCAATTTTATTGAGCAGTAGGTTCCTTTTTTTTGTGTCAGTTTCTGCAGAGACATCAAAGTTGCTGTCAGGTGGGACAATTTTTTAAGCAATATATCCTTGTTGATTTTGTTGTATCATTTATTTTAGGTGTTTGCTTTCCAATGGGGAAGGGGATGTATCGTGTAGTTCATATACCCGAAGATGAAGCTGTTCTGTTGAATTCCAGGGAAAAGGCACCTTATTTAATTTGTGTCGAAGTCTTGAAGAGTGAAATGCCCAGGTAATATACAGCGTTTAGTCATCTTAATCATTGTTTTATTAAATTTATTATTTTTTTTTTGTGATGAATATGAAATAAAAATTGAAAAAGAAAGAAAGATAAGAACCTATTTGTTTCTATTTTAAGCCTTCATATTTTTTCTTCTAACTAAGATAAACCTTTACAAGTGTCTATTTCTTTTGCTTTAATTGTCTTGTTTATGTCACTACTGGAAACCAATTTTAGTGATATTTTAATTTAATCTCCTTATCTCTCTTTTGATAATTTCCTCATTCTTTAGTTTTTTGCTTATTCATTTCTCTCTCTCTCCAAGCGAGATGACAGCTAACATTATGGTTTAACTAATACAGAAAAATGCATGCAAGTGGCTTGTTGAGTTACCATTTCCTCCAAGCGACAGCAGAAATAGATTGGGAAATAATATGCTTCATGATTGATGAAACATATGGTTGCTTATAGTAGAATTCTTGTGACCAGATGATTTAAAGTAGATACCTTTAACTTACTTGGTTTCTTTTTATTTATTCCCTTTGTCTTTACTACTTGTTACTTGTTAGCAATAGCAAGGACACATGTGGATCACAAAAGCTTTCAAAAGGAGGAATTCCACTAGCAAATGGAGATGCCCTACTGCCAAAGCCACCTCCTTGGGCTTGTCCGTTAAGGACTGCACAGGAGATATATCGCAATAGTGCTGATAGGATGTCCTCTTCTGCCGCTCAAGCAATCGACCAGGCAATGGGTCACAAGTCAGAGGCCAAAATGAAATTTGTTAATGTGGACCTTTCTGTAGAGAAGATGAAACATCAGGCAACTCGTCAGAAAAGTGGTAGCAGTCGACATACTGAAGGAGAACAAATAACAGATTTGGAATGGGTTAGAGTTGTTCTGACAGCAGATCCTGGAGTGAGGATGGAAGATATCCAGGATCAAGGACCATCACGTCGGAAGGAACACCGCCGAGTTCCTAGTACAGTTGCTATTGAGGAAGTAAAGGTAAAGCGATGACGTGTTTTCACCAAACAATCTCTCAATTCACAGTAGAGGCATAATTTCCAGCAATTTTACAAATATCAATGTTTTTATGGCGTCACAAGCTGTTCTTCATGCCTTCTGTATATTTTATATTTGTTCCTCTTACAGTAGTTAGCATCAGTTATTTTTTCCTGTGTGTTCCTTTGTCTGACGCCAGAAACTCTATATACTTACTGCTTCAGAATTTACACTGGTGGTCTAAGAACTATTAGGTCCCAAGGCGCTTTGTTCCTTTTTGTTGAGTAATCTTAATTCATTCTACAATGCATGTGAATTGTCCATCAATCAATAAGTGTGGTGGAGGAGTTTAGATATCACTCGGGAGGATGATGAGTGTTGAAGCTGCTGGTGTAGATGGTTTGCTGGTTGAGTTTCGGGTACAATGAAGAGATTCCTTCTTCGTGGTGGTTATAGAGGCCTTGCAATGTGGAAAACTTGTCTCTGGAGAGAACTGGGGAACATGGTAGTGTAATGTGTGTACACAACATGAATTCTGGCTTTCATATTCCAGGTCAGAAAAGGATGGTTGAATTTTATTCAGCTTGTAACTTTTGAAGCAGGTATGGTGATTGTTTCATTATGGCATGATAGGTAATAGGCATCTCATATGGTCAGTTTGATGATTCCTTCTTGCTGGCAAGATGTGCTGTGGTAACAGATGGGCTTGGAGGCTTACTCAAGAGGAGCATTAGGACTTGGAACCTCAGAAATTTCTTGACAATTGTTTTATTGGTCGCTGAGAATTTTACTGATATGAAGTTGGCTTTTGAAATGAATTCAGTGGTGTGGACACTGACTGGGGAAGAAATATTTACAGTAAGATAAAATCCTTCTGTTCTGTTTGAAGGATAAAAGCAATGTGGGGGAAACAATTACAGATTGGAAGGTAGTGTCTGTTTCTAGGGTTAAGAAGAAACAGGGAAAGGATATGAATTGGTGGCCTGTGAAGGAAGACGAAGCTATATTACTAGCTGCTTCTTTGTGGAAAGAAGTTAACCCTGATCAACTATTACTTGAAATGAGAAAGGATGATTATCACCGGTGCGACTTGCATAGAAATGGAATGAATAAGGGTTGGCTTCCCTGTTGGGCTATCCTTCCTGTTAGGTTTGAATTCAATTATCAGTAATCTCCTCCACCTTGAGCACCATAGTTGACTCTGTTTTTTCTCACGTTATGAATTTACATGGGTCCTTACCGCTTTCCGTCTTTTAATTATCCTTAATGTAATTGTAGTCTGGAGACCCTCCCAGCACTTGCACTGTAAAGCCCTGTCTCATTTTTCTCTCCGGAACATGGCTGGGGAGGTTGTTAGAAAGACACAAAATGAATTAGCTAGCCTCTGCTTACCCGGAAATTGTGAAGCCGAGACTCTCTCTCCCTATCTTCATGTGTATGCTTGTGTGTAATTAATGGAGATATGTTTGGTTGAAAATATATGCTGGGCTAAGTATCTAGATGATGTTTGCTTATTTCCGAGTTTTACTTAACACAGGCAGCTGCGGCGAAAGGGGAAGCACCTCCTGGTCTGCCTTTGAAAGGGGCTGGTCAAAATTCATCAGAAGCACAGCCGAGGGTGAGTTGACTGTGAATTTAGTTTATCTCTATTTTTTCTTCTAAATAATATATCTCACTTGAAAATTTGTACTTTCTGAAGGCTGGGGGTACTCTCAAGGCCGGAGATGCCTTGTCTGGTGAGCTCTGGGAGGTTAAGAGGGAGAGAATCCGAAAAGCTTCAGATTTTGGAAAGTTACCTGGTTGGGACCTGCGTTCTGTAAGTTCAACACCTGCACATTCCACCTTTCCCTGACCACCAAAACCGCTTTGTAATACTTGTTTGATCTTTACCTGGCTGTAATCGTGTAAGAATGATGTCATTGGTGAGTCAGGGTAGAGTTCCTAAGTTATGGTAACTCAAGGAAAAAATTTGCAAACTGAAAGCGCGATTGCTAATTGAAAAGAAAACTCAAGCCAAAAGAATAAATAGACACCACTCAAAATGTATAAACTATTAAGCCAAATAGGATCAGCTTAAGCACCATTTGGGCCTTTTGTTTCAGTTCTCTTGATGCTTTGATACCATGCCGATTTCTATTCTGAGATGGCTTTTCATATTCCAAACTTAGCTGTTTGTGACGATTCCCTCCCATGGCTGTACACCCTCTGTTCACAATTTCATGTCTCTCCCTCTCCCTCTCCCTCTCTCTCTCTCTCTCTCTCTCTCTCTCTCTCTCTCTCTCTCTCACCCCAACACACAAGCACGTGTGAGTGCACAGATGTGTGTTGATTTAATCTTTCTATTATATGTGTGCATTTATGCGCACGTTTGTTGTGAGGCATTCAGTTTCTCTTCTAGACTATATTCCAGTTGCAAATTCATCAAGAAGTTATTTTTGGATGAAAAACCTATATGTAAATACTTGTTTGTCTATCCCTTTTTCAAAGTTATTCTATCCTTCGATTCTCTTAAAACGATAAGTCACCTCTTCTTATTCTTTTGCCATTCTTTTAGTTTTTTCTTAAATAGACTAAGATATTTGGTTGTGCTTTATGGTGCAAAAAGTTGGTACCTGTTGGGCCAAGTTAGATAGAGGCAACTCTACAAAAATTAGGTGATTGTTACTGGAGAAATGCAAGCTTGATATGACATGGTCTTGCGTTTAAGAGTGACTCTTCAATGGTGTTTCTATTTGAGATATTAGGAAAATGCATTGAATTGCAAAAATGTGATGACATCAATGGCCACCCTTAGGTGCATTTCAGTGGTGGGAGACAGTTGGAGGAGTTGTTTCGTGGCCTTGTTTAAGAGATGTGCCTATTGGTGGCCAAATTTACTTATTAAGTGATTCTGGGCCATGATGCTTAAATTTTTTATGGTTTGAGGTGGTAGATGTTGCTTAAAATGTTCTTATTTCCACAGGCAGTAGTATGTACTGTTACGTAGCTTCACAAGTTAGTTTGCCTTGTAGACAACCAAACGGTTTTACTTTCTTTCTTCTCTTAGATTATTGTAAAGAGCGGTGATGATTGTCGACAGGAGCATCTAGCTGTGCAACTCATCTCCCACTTTTATGGTTAGTACCTGTGCTATTATCTCCATGACTTAACTTCTGGTCATAGCAGCTTTTGGTTCTTGTTTCTCATTTCATTTTTTTTATCTCTGATCTTGTTTTATCATAATACAGTATTGGGTATAAATCATAATGCAGACAATTTCGGCTGTCTATGTTTGTTGCCTTTGAATTGAAAATTATCTTGTTGGTTTTTTGTTCATAAGAAAACCATATTATGTTTTGACGCTAGATATCTTCCAAGAGGCTGGGCTCCCTCTCTGGTTACGCCCTTATGAAGTTCTTGTTACTTCTTCTTACACAGCTCTTATTGAAACCATTCCAGATACGGTATGTTTGTGCTATCATGCTAGTGTTTCTTATATTGAAAAAAAGTGTTAATCTCCAAGCTAAGTCTGCGGTGTCTTACAGGCTTCGCTTCATTCAATCAAGAGTAGATATCCCAATATAGCTAGTTTGCGTGATTTCTTTGTTGCAAAGTATCAAGAGAATTCTCCAAGTTTCAAGCTCGCCCAGGTAATTAAATAGTTCAGAAAAGTAAATGTCGGGCTCCAACTGATTTCTTGCTTTCCCAAGATTGTGAGGTTCTTATAAGGCAATTTTACTGGCAGAGTTGTCTTTTTTGTTATGACCACTTTCTTTTTTTTTTTTTGGTGAGGTTCTTATAAGGAGATTTCACCGGCAGAGCTGTTTTTTTTTTTTTTTTTGTGACCACTTTCTTTTTTGTTATTATAAAAAAAAAAAATACTCTGACGATTTTGTAATGGGAGTTTGGAATCATTTTGGCTTCTATTTGGAATTACTGCCATTCAAATCTCGTCGAGGGACTTTTCCATGCATGATAATTAAAGTATCATAATGAAAGAGATGCAAAAGATTAATTGGAAGGGTCTAGGCTGGTGTAAATTGGAGGACTTGTTAAATTTAACCTCTTGAGAGGAACCGGCTGCTTTTATATTGTGAGTGAGCAATAAACGTCTAGTCAATTAGTTTTGTATTTAGCAAGTGCTTTGATCCTCTAGATCTGCCTTATAGAATTACTGTTTGCATAGATAATGAACCTCTTGTAAATCTTTGATAATTCCTTATGGCTTTTTATATGATAGTTGTTATGTTCACTATGAACCCCTAGTATGCTGTATTGCACACGCTCTTCTTCTATTTGATGTACATTAAATATGGCCACTTCACTGTTCCGGTGAAATATAACATTTTGTTTCCTAAATGATGTCCTTTGACTATATGAGGGCAAGGAGGTTGTCACTTTTGGATGGAATATGGTGACATAAGTGATCGGTTTGAGCATGGAAATTAGCCATTGAATTTACAAGTGATGTCAGACTTTTTTTTAGGCAAATGTTGCAGATAAATTGCTGACTGGATGGAGAATGCATAATTATTTCCCCAACTATTCATGGGCTGGTTGGATTAGAATATCGACGGAATCTTGTCAATAATGTTAAGATTGGATTTCAAATGCCAAATAAACCACCCTGCTCTATTCAATCAAATAATTACACCCCCAGGCTTTCAGCTTCCCAATTGAATCTCCCTTTCGAGCTTCACTATCTGCCATCACGGCCTATTCGTCTTTGACGGGCCCTTTCTATAAAAAATCATTTACCTTCTGCTGCCGTTTAGATGATTGGATGGTTTGCTTGTTTTAGCTTATGCAGACTTACTGAAGCCGGGCAACATTGTGAGCAGAAACTGAAGTCTTACTCTAATTTTGAATGAGGAGACACTTTAGTAGCATAAAAAGAATGGAATGTGAATCAAACAGAGTTCTTACTAAGATACTGAGTATGGTTTTCTAAACTTTTAGCAGAATAGTGTCCATCCTGTCAAAAACTAGAGAAACTGAGTATGGTTTTCTAAACTTTTAGCAGAATAGTGTCCATCCTGTCAAAAACTAGAGAAAGAAAACTGACCGAGCCTCTTTCAATAAGGAATGTGTCACAAGCCAAAAAGATAACTAATTGTTGACTCCTTGGGACGAGAACTGGGTTTTAATTTGATAATCTCACTAATGATTATCAACAACAAGAGGATGCTGTTTTTAGAAGCGATTCTTGTTGTTTTATATGAATCATAGGATCCTTTTGATCCTACTATTTTGGTCTTCTTGTTCTTCAGTTTCCTTCTCCTCCTATTCAAGTAGATGACCTTTCTTCTAGCCGGTCATGTGGACTTCACTGTGATGGGTGGAGGTGGATGAGGTGATTTAAACATTGCCATGCCCTTTCTTTAATTGTTTTTGCTGTTAAAGGGGGGTCATTTCAGGCACTGTATGTTGTTGATAGGTGGCTTATTTTGCCTTTTCACTAGTCAGATTCAGTTAACTAGTTGACAGAGGACAGAGTCAAGATTTTGGAAATGATAAGTCCATTCAACCACTTTCGTGTCCTGACAGTGTTGTCACTTCATTCTTGGGTATATCCTTGAGTGTATTCTATCATCAATTGTTTGGTGATGTCAATGCTGGTATGCTCAAGTGAGTGTACACATGAGCTTGTGTTATTGCTTGGTTGTGTGTCTTTGTACGTGCTTGGTTTCGTCTCTGTACATGCTTGCTCGGGGGTGCAGTGTGGGCCTGCGCCTTTGTGTTTGCTCGCAAATATGTTGGTATTTGCTTCATGGCAATGGGTATGTCTGATACGTGCACAAAGATGTGAGAATGCTCTCTCATCCATGCACATATCTAGTGATTGTGAGATCAAAGGAACAACTCCCTCTCTGTGCATTGTTTTCTTTTGTCATTGTGTATTAGTTCAGGTCACTCAAGCCAGAAAAGAAAAATCAGATCAGTTCAGTCATCGCTCTCTTTCATGTGTTAAGTGAAAAATTCAATGTGGCGAACTTTTGAACCTTTACAAAATGATTATTATGTTCTTCTATTTATTCTGATCTTGCTGTCTTGCTTGCATAATGCCCTTTGAGACAATTAATTCCTCTGCCCTGTGAATTTTGAGATAGATAATGAAAATAAAATTCAGGCATTTAAAAGGCTGATCAGATGCGAACTTTTTCCTTACTGCAGAGAAATTTTGTCGAAAGCATGGCTGGTTACTCGCTAGTTTGCTACCTTCTTCAGGTAAGAGAGCCTCCTTTCTCAGCATCTGTCCTCAGAGATAGAAAATGCACATGATCAATACGATATGTACTCAATGTATAATCCATTGTATCTAAAATTGCAACCTGAATTATAAAATCAAAAGATTTTACGAGCCAGATCATGTGAATCAGATAACTCTATTGAAAATCGTTTGTAGGGGTAAAATCGGTGAAATCGTGATTTAAATTGGTGGAACAGTTAAGATCGCTAGTTGCCTCACATAGAATCAGTATCGGCTGTGTTTTTTTGTCCAGGTGTACTTTGTTGGGGTTTTGGGTTTCAAGAGCCCAAAACCAACTAAAATAAGCCCATTATGCATTATTGAAATGTCGTGTTTCACTGCTGCCTAATTGAATAACTAAATTCGAAAATAAAAAGGCTAAGTATAGGGCCTCCTCTTCTCATATTGCTACGAACAGATAGAGCTAAACTGTTTTTACGGCAGATAAATTATTCCAGAAAAGCTAATCCAAGTCTTTCTTTTTCCAAATGAATTTTGTCTGGTAGAGTGTTGCTATTGGTATATTATTTTTTCTGAGTTTTCATGAACATATGATCTGGTTAATTTTTACCGGTACTGTTAATTAGAGAGTACACTTTAGATTTATCTGTGAATACATTTAAATTTTTGAGGTACAATAACATCATTGGTTCTAGCTACTTCCAAAAAAACCATTTTCATTTACTATTAAGTAGATTTACTTGCATGGCGTGAGACCTAGATAATTGATGTCTACATAATTCATATGCTGTCAATTGTGGTGTTAATGTTACTAGACGGACCATTTACTTGGTTTTTGTTGAGTCTTATAATATAAACTTTCATGATCAATTTGACTGGGTCTCAGAATTTTTTTTGAAGTTCTTCTATAAAGTTAGTAAAATTTTACGATTCGATCTTAGGATTCAATGTTAGGGGAACCTCACTGATCTTAGGTGAAAAAGCGAGTTTGACTACCTTGGTATAACCTGAGCACTTTGTTGAATAGTGTGGCATTGAGGTGGATTGTTGATTGAAGTACTACAGATGTGATCCATAAGCCAGTGGTTCTTTCTTCTTGTAATGAATTAGAACTGGCCAAAACACATGAACAATAGAATCTTAGTAAAGTTTCTAAGCAATTGTAGCATTATTTATATGCAGTAGGCTACTAATAAACTTTTACGGGTAGGATAAATTGCATCAATGCCTTAAAGTCTCAACATGCACATATCCAATAATGAGAGTTCATGTTTTTCACATATATTTCTGATGGCCCACTTTTCCTAACCTGTGAGCACTTTCAGTTTCTGAAATGAATTTGTTTGGAGCATATGGAAGAAGAGGTCAAAGTAGATGTTTGTACAAGGACATGACCTGAATAGTTTTTCGAAGATCTTCTTGTGTGATGCTTTCGTTGGTTCTCTTCTCACATGCTGTGAGATTCTTTTCCATTCCCTTTGGGTGTTGGAGATAGGGTAGTGAGTTTGAAGACTCCACCTTTTGTTGTTTCGAGCATCTTAGAGCACATGAGGATGTTATGCTCCAGAAAACATCATTCTCATTGTAATGTTATCATTTTTATCTCACTTCTCGTTTGTTAAAGTAAACTCTTTCGGCGATTGATGGAACCTTTTTTTTAAGTTTTCTTTTTTGGTCGAAACCTTTTTTCTTTTAAGTTGATCGGTCAGTTTTTACTAGATTCTTCCAGCTCCGGTCCGTTGCTGATCTCAGCATCTTATAGCACACATGACCTAGGAAGTTATTTTCCAGGAAACATCATTTTATTTTGAATTTACCATTTTTATCTAAATTCTCACTTCTTAAAGTAAACTCTTTTAGCGATTATGGGTTTTTTTTTTTCCTAAGTTGATTGGTCAATTTCTACTATTGTTAGTTTTTCAATGATTGAAGGTTATCTTTGTAGATGTTTTTTTTTCTTGAAGTTTCTCATATCTCAATTGTTTAGGAGAATTCTGTTTATGTGCCGGATGAGCAATAATGTTTCTGCTAAATCAATGTGGATCTTGCTTATAGATTGCATTTTTGGAATAAGCTATTTCCCTTGTGCATGTGCTTCATTTAAGTGGTCACATCATTTGTCTTTGTTTTTTTATCATACATTACGCCTTTAATTTTTGGTTCTGAGGCCACTGTAAATTTACTGTCATGTTTTTTCAACCTTCTGTCAGGTGAAGGATCGTCATAATGGGAATCTCTTATTGGATGAAGAAGGGCATATTATTCATATTGATTTTGGCTTCATGCTATCAAACTCACCTGGTGGGGTGAATTTTGAAAGTGCACCTTTCAAACTAACACGTGAACTTCTTGAGGTAATACAAGTTTTCATTTGAGTCACATTTCAGTTTTTCTGTTACTTTTTATTCACATGGAAGTTTTGCCTTCTATTTGGATGAGGTTTTGAATTGTAAACTGCGGCAGGTCATGGATTCTGATGCTGAGGGAATACCAAGTGAATTTTTTGACTACTTTAAGGTACGGGAACAACTTTTCAGTAATAAATGATTTTGGCTTCTTCCCTTTACATGTGTTCATGATTTTCTCTTCCAGGTTTTGTGTATCCAAGGTTTCCTTACATGCCGCAAACATGCAGAGCGTATCATTTTGCTTGTGGAGATGTTGCAGGTAAGTGGAGTGCTATTTATTGCCCACCAAGAGCTCATCAATTGACTTGAAAAGATTTAGCCATGATGACCTGAATTCTCAAGATTAACATTTTACAGATACGATGGGTGGCCTAATGGGAACTATTGATTTTGTGACTGGCCACAGCATTTTACATTCAATTCCTTGTGATTTTTATATTGCTTTTCAGCGCATGCTTGTATTCTTAGATTTATGAAGAATCAGGATAACATCTTGTAAATTTTATTTGAGCATGGGACTGTGAAGTGTGAAGTAAGCCTGATTTTGAAAGATGTCTAGTAATAGATTTATTTCTTTCCCACTTTAAAATCAGTTAATTCCAAAATGATTTTTGCTCCTCAGAAAGAAAACTAGTGTTATTACCGAACTAAAAATGCTCATTTTGTGAGTGCGAAGTTTTAGTGGCTTGAGGAGCTGCAACTGTGGAAGTATTGTAATTGTTTTACCATTGCTGGCCTCTCATCCAACTTGTGGGGTAATTGGGTGGACATGTAAGGTTGTTTACCTGAGTTCCTTGAGACCAATAATCAATCAGCCATACGTGCGTGCACCAGACCTTAATCTGAAATAGAATTATTTGTCTTGATTACTTCGATGACATATAACTTACCTCTTTGCATTGATTGGGTCAGGACTCTGGGTTCCCTTGCTTTAAAGGTGGTCCACGGACCATTCAGAATTTGAGGAAGAGATTTCACCTAAGTTTAACGGAAGAGGTTAGTTCTGAGTTGATACTTATGATTGCGATGCACCTTCTTCGTTTGCTACGGTTGTTACAGCGGTGTGTCTTGGTTCTGGCAGCAATGTGTATCCTTGGTGCTTTCCCTAATTAGCAGCAGCTTGGATGCATGGCGGACGCGCCAGTATGATTACTACCAGAGGGTTTTGAATGGGATACTATGAGCAGTGATTAAGTTTGTGATTACTGGGTCATTTTATTTGGTGTGGCTGCCGGGTATGAAAGTTTCCCGTCACACTTGACTGGCCCGGTTCGTGTGCACTTGGAGGGCTGCTTATTCACTGTTGGATGCCCTTCATATGTCTTCACGGTTGCAAAGATTTGTGATTCTTCTGGGTTTCTGGCTGGCCTACTTGTATGTGGATGAGCATGATGCGACTTTGCCGGCGAAGATTCGTCATGAAAGTCATAGGCAGCTTATAACTGTTACTCTGGAGCTTCTGTCCAAAGAAGATACCCTTTCTTCCATGTACTTTGGAATCCATTTATTGCAAGCATTGGTACTACAACATGACATCCATAGTCAAACGAGCATACTGTACAGAGAGGTTTTATTGGGGGAAGATACAAAGGACTCGTCGGTGGCCAATGAAGTTCGAGAGTCTCCGATTTCTGTAAATCAGTCCCGGCATTCAGAAGATGCGCGATTCTCCCCTTTTCCACATTGGTCATCCAGTGAGATCTAATCTTCCCCGCATAATATTTTTCCATGAAACGAACACACACATGTAGAATCGTTGGGAAAAAGGGCATGTGGTTTCCTTTGTTCCCTCTCTTTTTCCTTTTCTGCCTTTGCTATAGGCATGTGATCATTTGTAAGGATGTGTAAAATTTTTTGGGGTTTTGATTTCTATGATGAAGGTCGCCGCCTTCTCGACCACGATACTGTCGGAACAATGTTCAAACTGTCTTGCCACGGTCAATATCGAAGCTTTTAGTCTGAGCAATCTCAAAGAGGACACTGGTCCATGCTAATACACATTGTCGATGAATGTTTCATACTTGGAGAAGATGGCATACCGCCATTTCATGTGCTGTGCATCTATGTTTCAAGTACCACCCGTTTGACGTCGGGTCGATCGGGCCAATCATTACTGACGAAAATCACACGATCGATCTGGTCACGCTTGATGCAGGTGCATCATTTGCACGATCTGTTGCAGTCTTTGGTTGACTTTGGCAGCCGATGGGATTTAAACATCAAATTCTAGGTGACATGCAAGTCCAACTCATATGACCCCATCTATAGGAGAAATCATTAGCCCGATGGTGGGATAGGTACAGTATAAGTGCTATAATTTTCGTACAACGCTTATATGAATGTCATAATTTTTTTCGCTCACTTAAGTATCATATCGGATTAAAATTGATCATTTGAGTGTCGCTTCTAGCAAATCGTGCTACGCGGATTTTTTGTATTTTTTTAAATTGATTATTTTTGTTAGTTTATATTTTTGATTTTCCCTTTTTTTTTTTTTTTTGCTCTGGTCGCAAAGGCCTCACCCTCGACTAGCAGGGCCTTTGCAGCCTCGCCCGGGGCCTTTGCAGCCTCGCCAGCTGTGGGTGAGGGCCTTTGCGCCGATCGTGGCCGAGGGAGCGAAGGCTCTCGCCCAGATTTGGCGAGGTCGGCAGCGGATTTTCCGGCGAATCAAATTGTCGATGGCACTTAAATGATCGATTTTTTTTTTTTAAATTCGTGGCACTTGAGGGATCGATTTTCCAAATCTGTAGCGCTTAAGCAAGCGAAATAAATTACAAAAAAATTATTCACGTCGGCGTCGGCGGTGCCACATAAGACAATCGGGGTCTACGTCGGATTTTTCAAATTTGTGGCATTCAAATAAGCGAAAAAAAAATTATGAACCAACTGTCGGGACACTCCAAACTCCTCCTGTTCTTATCCCTAATTGTCATGGACTTCTCCGTTTTTTTTTTTGACTTCAAAAAGTAAGTGGGGAGCTTGGGAATACTCTCGGTCGTACGTTGCGTGAGGATCTATCTTTTCAGCGACGGGGTGACGAAGATTCTGTGTTAAGCCTCGTGCCGAAACGAGTTGTCGTTTCGCACTTTCTCTCAAGGCAAAAGAGCCGCTCCCCCTCCCGAAGACGAGGCGCGTGCGCGAGGTTTTGGTAGCTATCAAGGCGGAAGCTTGCAAGAGACGCGTTCAATACGTGGCAATTTTTTTATTATATAAAAAAAAAATTTGGTTATTTTTTTTTCGGTTTCTAGAAGAAGTAATTATTTTACCCAAATGTTTTTTCTCCTATTTCTACTACTACTTCTTCTTTTTTTCGTGTGATCTTTTTTTCTCTTTCGCACCAAATTCAAAATTTCTTTTTTCTCTTTTGTAATTCGGAATTCCCGGTAGCATTCGAGTAAAATATAATTATACTCGCGAGAGACTTAAACATCCTTTTTTTTAATTTCCTTCGTTTTCGCGAAGTAAAAGATAACCAATCAGGCAAAAGGCAGGACGAACAACGGCTCTGTGGATTGAATTGGATAGTATGTTCTTGTTTGTACAAAAAGAAAAAAAACAAACGATCTCCAAATAAATGTATTCCTACTTATTATTAGATAGCTCTTTAGAGAATATAGAAAATTAATATCACGTCGTATCAAATCGAATAATATTTCGTATAATCTTTTCAAAGACGACGAGGAATTGCAGATGATTTTTCTTAATATTCACATCCACATGCTCCTCTTTTTTTCTTTTTTCCTGCGTATTCCTGTTTCAAAATGAGGGGAAGATTGGCGTTAAAGAATTTATACAGAAAAAACACCCTAGGAATCAAGAGCCAAGAAAGGGGGGGGGGGGGCAGAAAATCGCTGCCTTGTTAGGTTTTTCCTCCTCCAAAAACACTAACAAGGAAAAAGCGATATACTCTTTTGCATTGACTACTGGTGAAGTCTTCCCTCCCACTCCCCCCCCCTTCTCTCTCTCTCTCTCTCTCTCTCTCTCTCTCTAGCTTCTCCTGCCTACTTAAAGAGCGAAGCTACTGCGTCTCCTCCTCCTCCCCCACCACTTGCTTCCCCCCACCACCACCACCACCACCACCACCATCTCCTCTCTCCTCTCCCCTCCCTCTCTCGACTCCCCTCTGCTTCAAGTGTCTTCTTGGCTGCGTTTCCTCCATCCGGGTATTGTTTCTTGGATCTTTCTCTTCCCCCCCGATTCTTGGGTCGATCGGGGTCTTTTGGGTCGTCTCGCGTCCGTCGAGATCTTGCTCCCCGCTTCTTCCTCCCTCTGTTGTGGGGGGTTGGTTTCACGCGCTTTCGTGCTTGGGTTTTTTTTTTGCGTAATCGGAGGTTCGCGCTCGGGTCTTCTTGGCGGTCGATCGTGTCCCGTTCCGCGTTAGGGTTTTCGTGGAAAAGAGAGGATCTTGGAAGTGGGTCTTTGTCTCGATTGTTTGATTAGGGGGGGTTTGGGTCTTCATACCCAGTTGGGTGTTTTGGGGAGGGGAAGGCTCGAGTTGCGATATCGCTCGGATTCAAAAGCTTGTATCTTTGACGGTGCTGTTAAATCTTGTTCGGTTGTTTCTTGAATTGTGGTAGTTCCAAGGCGATCGGGGTGCTTGATAGCCTGTTTGATTCGTTAGGGGTTTCCTTGGGCACGCTTTCGCTAATGATTTTCGAAACAGGGTTTTTATCGCACGCCAGATGTCTTTTGAAGGGAGCGAGAGACACTCGTCATTTCTTCGTTGTGTCTACATTTTCATGATCCGCGGAAGGCTCTGCTGCACCGGGAAGATCCTGTTTCGGCATTGGACCTGACGGATCGTTGTTTACTTCGCAGCTTTTACTTTTCAGTTTAGTTGTTTGTTTACGACCTTTGGTAATTCCTCTGGGAAAAAAAAGGGGGACTCCGACACTCTCAGTTTTTAAGATTAAGAAAAAAGAATTTTGCTCTATTTGGTGCTTGTGAAGAGGAACTCTCGAAATTTGGCTTGGTCTCCCCGATGGCGATAACATCTCTTCCTCCGGGTTTCCGTTTTCATCCTACTGATGTCGAGTTGGTCATGTTTTACCTCAAGAGAAAAGTGCTTGGAAAGAGGTTTCCTATTGAAGCAATTGCAGAGGTTGATATATATAAGTTTCCTCCTTGGGATCTTCAAGGTACGTGGAAGTTTCTTTCTTTGTCTGTTTGGTATTTGGGTTCAGATTGAGTGGTTTTTTTTTTTTTTTGGTTGGGAACATGATTCGGTGTGCTAAGTATGATTTTGTTGCTCCCCCGATCAGGTAAAGCTTGTTTGAGTAGAGATCTGAAGTGGTATTTCTTCTGTCCCCGTGGGAGGAAATATGCAACTGGTGCTAGAACAAACCGATCGACTGATTTTGGGTTCTGGAAAACTACTGGAAATGACAGGCCTGTAATTTACAAGGATGAACCTGTGGGAATGATAAAAAGCTTAATTTTTCATCGTCGCTTGGGCGGGGAACGTAAGTCAGAGCGAACAGATTGGGTGATGCACGAGTATAGGCTTGAGGATGAGGGTTTGAAGACGCAAGGGGTGGCACAGGTATTGCCTTGTCAATTCCTGATAAGAATTAGGCAAATCCTCTTCTTATGGAACTCTGATCTCCTTGCGTGAATATTATATGTGAGCGAGTTTGTTATCATTATTGTTTGACGTTGTTTATAGTGTCACGCATCTCGTGGACCTGTGATGTTATAGTCATTTACCATAAGCAAAGCTAGTTGGGTTTCTCCATTCTGATGATCATATTTAGATTTGGTTATATAGCCTGGTTGGCTTGATTGAGATTTTGTACATGGTTTTATCCGAGACGTTGACCCGCCCGTCCAAGTTCATGTACTTTTATTCTCTTTTGAATTCTTTCGTTAGTTATGAAGTAGGCAATTCTAGTCTGCATATTCAAATGGTTTTATCTTGTCCTGATTATGTCGCCAAACCCCTGCATGTGATTATTATGGTGTCTTTAGCTTTTCAGTGCACATCATCCAGAGTCTCTATATATTGTTTTTTTTTTTTTTTTTGGGTAAGGCATCTCTATATATTGTTGACCTCTTGCTCTTCAATAATCTGTCCAACTCTGCTTTGCTCATCTTTCGCTTGCACTCTGCCAAGTATGGTTTCTATTTTCTTGGACCTGATGTTGCTTTGAGGAGGCAGGGAGAATCTGGAGAAATGATTGATGTTTGGTGTCGGGTTATGCTGTAGCTTAGAAATGCTACGTGTTTTTTCTGCATTAACAATTTGAGCCACAATATGGTCTTAATTTTCTCGAGAACATTAGCTGTTAAGGCTGCGACTTGGTGAACTTCTTTCATGACTTAGTAGGGCTTTATGATTGTATGGTCCAGTAACTCACAATGGTAAATTGGTGCCACGTGTTTGAAGGCAGGGGAGTTATCTTGGCGATCATTGAAGTTGCGTGTTTCAATTATTTGTCTCAAGACTCTTTTTTGAATGGTTTATCCTGAGGCTTTTTGATGTTTGCATGTCTTTGTTTGCGAGCTGGATCATCTGCTGAGACAATTGTAATTACTTTACCTAGGCAGGTATGTCTATAGGTATCTAGGTGTCACGTGGACCTATGCATGCCTATGTGCATTTGCATCTTTGCCAGCACAACTCAGCATATATTGATAAGTAACCCCGAAATCTGGTAAATGGACAGTTCCATTAATGGCAAATTTCTGTTTTGTATGCTTTCTTCTTTGCAAATGCTGCAGTCCTAACGTATTACTCCATAAATCAATGAATTAGCACAATACTGATAAACAACTTTTAGTGGTTTGTACATGGAACTCAATCAATTGGTCTGTAATAAACTCTCGTTATAAAACTTTTTTGACCGATTCTTCACCATTAAAATTATAATCTTCAAAAAAAGAAAGAAAGGTTCTAATCTTCACATATTTTTATCCTCAGTTTCGGTTGTCCCTTCTTGCGATTTTCAATAGTTCAATCCCACGGATGCATATATTTGATGTTGCGACAATACTGAACTAGTTTTATATTTGTCCTTATCAGGATAAAGAACTGATCACTGAACTTTCCTGAGCTGCAGGATGCATTTGTACTTTGTGTGATCTACCAGAAAGATGGTCCTGGTCCCAAAAATGGTGCCCAATACGGAGCACCCTTCGATGAGGAAGAATGGGAGGATGATGGAGAAGCTGATGTCCCCTCCGTTAGCGCTTTCACTCAGGCATTTATTTTACCTGATAAGCAGAAGCATTATGCTGGCATCAGAATTACAGATCCTGAGCGATACTGTGTGGAGTCCACATCCAAGGCATGCCCAGCTGGACCATCTCAGATGGTGCCTTCTGTTGTCAATGTGCCTCCGCCAGCTCCTACCAATGACGTCACAATGGAGGGTCCTCAGAACCCCTGTGATGAATACCTTCTTTCACATGGTATCTTTGGTGATGATATCCCTGCAGCATTTTCTGAAAACGACAAAGTTGAGGTTTGTATTTGTTCTTCACTCTTCATGGCTATCCTGCTGATCACAATTGCTTTATTGTGCTAATGCCTTTTTGAAGAAGCTCTCATATGTTGGTAGTTTTCTTTTCCTTGTCCAAGAAAAATGTTGATAATTTTCTTTTTATTTATACATAATTTTATTTATTTCGTTTATTGTTGTATTCTGTTGTCAACCTGATGTCCCATCTGCTGCTGCTTTTAAACTTCTTTCTGAGCTTGGTGTCTGACATTTATCATTCACTTTCTTTACACCCTGTCATCTCATCAGGGAGTAATTTCTTTAAAACAAAAAAAGGCTTAAACCAACTATTTTTGAGTCAATGCTAAGGTTCCAAATTCCGTGGTTCGGCTTTATGTTGATGATTCTAAGCTAATTCAAGGAACCTCATGCAACACAGCTTATTAATTGTAACCATTGAAGTCTGTATGCAATTGATCATCTCTTATCAAATAGAAGCACCAAGAAGAGGTTGATGATCCTAGAATTGTGTTGGTGTTTTATTATGGCATGCTCTGCTTAGGTAGGTTTCAGATTATTGATAATAGAGCTATGGGATTTATCAACAGTTGTCAGATGCTGTCCCTCTTGTAAGTTATCTAGAGAAACAATATTGTCTGCACTGGACAACTTTTAATAATGATCATATTTTCCTATCATATTGTTCCATCAGACAAAATGAGTCCATTGGATGAGAACTTATCAATTAAGAATCAAGTAAAATTGATGGGACTAAATTTCTATTTTAAACCCAATATTGCGTTAGGCAAATTTGAGCTACTAGAATGAGACCTTACTTATTGACAAGATGCAAACGGGACCAAAAAAGAGGCAGAACGAACTAGGAGATGATGCTAAACTTTGGCAAGATTTTTGTAATATTGTGAGAGCTCGTAATAAGTTCTTATTGTTTAGCACGGGCAGTGAACCGACTTCTTTTTAATATTGGATAAATGAAATAAGTGAATGGACCCTTTGCTTTTGGATTTTATGATACGACTTCTTGAACTCTTCACTCCTCTCCTGGTTCAAAGTATTTTTCTTCAGATTGATGGCTAAAGAAGTATTTTCTTACTTTTCTGTTTCTTTATCCATTTGGGTCAATTTTGGGGGATCGATCTCCACTTTGTCTTCGGCAATCTAATGCAGAATGTCAAAATATTTGTGGCTGTCATTCATCAGCTATAGGATTTATTATTCATCGGCTAATTCTTATCTTTCCTGTTTTCAGAACCCTGACCACGTCAATCCTGATGGAATTCACGAAGCTGAATTTACAATGGATGATATCTTCGATGGTTTAGAAGACCTTCCTGACTCATTGGCCCCATCTCATCACCTTAATAATTTTGCGGACACAAACTCTAATGCAAATATGTTTCCTTTAAGTGAACCATATTTGGAGCTGAACGATTTCAATGCTGCATTGACTTCAGTTGATGCTGGTCCATCTGGACGCAACCATTCAGAGAGATACCTCTCTGCAAATGATCATTCTATTGCTGCTCAGGGATTCTGGACTCCAGTAATTCCTGATGAAAATGCTCCTGGGTTGGGGTTGATAGATCTCGAGAGTCCGTTGACTTTCTCTGGTGAGGCTGGTCAATCCAATCAAGCGTATGTCGATGCCTTTTCTGCTCTGGGTGGTAGCGATGGTTTAGGTGGATTTGGCACCATATCCAATTCTCCTGCTTTTGCTCAGCCATTCCATGGTTCAGAAGTAACTCAAGTTACTGAGGATTTCCCTCAGTCGAGTCGGTACCCTCGGCTGGAGCCGATGGAGGGCCATGTGGATATGCACTGGGAGGTGAGTAATGGCATTTGCATTCACAATTCCCCGACCCCCCCCAAATAAAAGAAAAAAGCCACAGAAAGAGAAATCATCTAATTTTTATGTACGTTTCAACACTACAGGGTCATGGTGTTGGAGAATGCACAAATCAAGAGATTGTAAGATATGGCGCTGGTGCAGCAAATTCTGCTATCAATAATCCCGATTTAGGATGTGCGCATGCTTGCGAAAACCCAGGAAGAGGTAGATCTCAACTCTGGTGACTCTGATGGTTCCACATTCTCTTGGCTAGAACCAGCTTTTCTATGCTAATAATCTTTGAAATGGCAGAACATGTGGGAATATTCTGATTGATGGACTTCTTAGTAGTGCATTCTTCATCTATGTATGTGGTTGCTTGTGGAGTAACGCCCAAGCAACAAATGCTCGGGAGTTTCCGAGCGTTGTTTAGTGTGTTGCCATTATGAAGTCAATGATGCAGGTTACTTGAACTCCGTCCATTGTGATATCTGGGAGAAACTAAGTCCTTACTATTTCTTGTTTATTGTTTGTCGTATTTTGGTGCCAGGGGAAGAGACAATTTTCTGTTGTATCCTCCATTTCTTGGAGTATCCCACACATCCGAGTTCTGCCGTAGAGCGCCCTGCTCCATTTACTGGAGCAAAGAAAATTGATGGGCATGCTCTCTTTCTTCTCTATGGAGACTCCTCCTTCCATGTCAAGGCCGAGGTGACTCTTGGAGGAGGTGGACGTGGGTGCACTAACGACGCTTTGTCACGCGGGTTGGAGGGGTTTCCGTTTGTTACTGATTGCGAGGAGAACGGAAGTCGATCAGGAAAAGGAGCGGCTAACTGCGGATGTGGGATCTTATCATCACTTGTACAGTTGACTCTCTCCGGTTACTATGCTGGCCTCGCTGGGAGGACATGTATTATTGGAGACTTGCACGATACTTTTAGGTTATTGTTTCTGGAGGTGGTGTGGCTGATTGAACAGATTTCTGTTTGGTGTGCCTGCATTGAACGATGGGTGTCTTTTGCGTCTCTGTTTGTGTTGTTCGTGTTTTCCTCGCTCTTTGGAATTGGTAGTTTTTCAGCTCCCCACATCACGTGCAGTTCATTTAGTACACCGATATCATTAGTTTCTAGAGTAGGGTCATTTAAATTGCTGAGGTTTCAGTTGATCTCACCAATCCGAGTGTTTCGAGAGTAAATTCCAGCCGAGGAGGAAGATCTGGATGAGAATGTGCTGATTTCGAAACTATAAACGGTCCAAAGACACTTCTGTATCTTGGAATATTGCCTTAGCTTAGAAGTAATCCTTTTTTGGCTTGAAGTTTTAATCTTTTGATTTCCCATTTTGTGTAATTTTGATCTCTGACCTCCTTTCGCTTCAAATTTGACATTGATTCTTGCTCGTGACCTGCAAAATCGGATCTACGCAATCGAATCGGATTGTACGAAAGGGATCCATGGGAACTTTCCGATCTAAGGTCACGTGCTAGGATTGCTGTGCAAATTTGACACTATGGAGGGGTCAAAATCACAAAAAACCAGAGGAGTTGAAGAGTTAGGGTGTCGGATCATAAAGGCTAGGGATGAAATTGTAGAAATGATCATGCTTTATAGTTTATTCATAATTACTTTAAGATTTAGTCAATTTCTTTCTTCTCCGTTTATGGGTCGATATTGTTGTTAAAGTACTAATGCTTGTCTGACCGGACCTGTTTTAGCAACTGTTTTTCTGCTTGTTAGTTGCCCAGACACTAAGTACGATTGGGAATGTGCCAGTTTTGATGACTAAGAAAGGAGTAGAAAACAGAGGTATAGAACATCAGTTCGCATCCCGTAAGGCCACTTTAGAACCGGACTTCGTTGGGCAAACTTTGTTAGTCAAAACCAGCCAAGGTGGGTCGTCGGACATTCTAATCCTTTAGTGAGTCCCCATGCTGGTCTGTACGGGCTCTATTAAGTCTTTGTCGCACCTTGCCTTTGGCTTGATCGTATTAATCGATTGATTGTACCAATTGAAGTACGATAGGGTTGGGTATTAAGGGTGCGTTTGGCAACACGTTTGCAAAACCCTTAGGACCTCTAAAGGTTTTTGGGCAAATGCGAATGTGTTTGGCACAAACATTGTTTAAAACCCATTTGAAAAATGCTAGTATTTCCAAGTACCCTCCAAGGGCCTTGGCAAGCGGAGAGGAGCGTGGAGAAGGCAGCTTTCTCGGCGTGCAACATGTACTGAGTCTGGGATTCGATTTTTGTGAATGTCGCGCACACATGTACATCGAATAAAGGAGCGTGACACAAAAAAGAGCTCAATTAATGAATTTTTTTTAATTCACTCACTAATCATAATCCCTTCTTTAAAAAAAAACACTCTCGCCTCTTTCTCTTCTCTCGCCTCTCTTCTTTCACCACACGAATGCAAGCTCAGTTGGTGACATTGCTCGCTTCTCTTCGCCTATCTCACAAACATAGCCCATTCACCTCTCTTCCCTTGCCTCGCGAACACAACTCAGCTCAGCTGGTGAATTCCTGGTTTGTGCTTGATTTGAGAGCCTTAAGCCCGTGTGGAGTTCCCGGTTTGTGTTGGGTACTTATTTTTCCACTTTCGCTTCCTAGGTTGTGCTTGATCGGAGAGCTTCAAGCTCGTGTGAGTTCCTGGTTTGTCCTGAGTATTTGTTTTTCCACTTTCGCTTCCCAGTTTGTGCTGGATTTTGGTTGTTGCACACGTCTTTAGTTGTCCTAAGTGCTCTGAAGGTTTTCACTTTTATCCCAATGAAGTGGTATATTAAGAAACTCCATAGCAGTAACTTTTCTGTGAGCTCTATTTATTTTTAAATCTATAAGAGGGTTATGGAAATTTGAGAGATTGGTTTGTACAAAATTTTGGATCGTGTTTACCTGAATTGCGCTCTGTACTTCTAAAACTCTCGTCTCATGTAATTCCACGAAAATTTTGTTAAGGTTTCTAGAAATTAATGGGATTGGTCTTTCGTTCATTAATGTTGGTGCGATCCATTTAGCAATTTGATACAAGAATCCTTGCAGGCTGTATTAGAATTCGCTAATCATGTTCTCTTTTTTGCACACTGGGATTTTCTTCTTAAACTTTACAGATGTTCATCTAATGCTATATGGATCTTTAGAATTGCTCTAACTTTTTTCATTCCGTTCCTCGCCTATGCCGAATTCGTAGTCGCTTGTATTCTCAAGTTCATCAAGAGTCTTGTTTTGTGTTGTGCATACCCTGTTTCAATATAGAACAATTCAAGAGCTGTAATAGCTGTAGATGGTGGTTATAATTACCTTTTGTTGGTTCTTTTTTAAGATGTGTAAAAAAATGTTTTGTTTTGGACAAATCAATTCATTATGGTGCCTCTGCATCCTGCCGAGTTCAGCTCTATCATAATATGCAATAAGGGTCACTCTTACATAATTGGCTCGAAATGTATCATCTTTCACCATTGTGAATTTTGTTTTCTGCAGGCCTTGCGGTATGGAATAACCTCGACGAGCTTTGCCACGGCTGGATGGAGGAGGCCTGGGGAGAAGTCCCTGAAGCTAGACCTTAGGCTCAGCAGGGAGTACTTTGCTGTCATAGAGGAGCAGATCATCAGTTTGCCTTGTTCGGAGATGTGAAAGAGTTTGTATCTTTGTTGTTCCGTTTTTCTGTTGCATGTTTTTCGGTTGATATGAGTTTCGAGCTGCATTTGTCGGGGAATGAATGCAATCGGACTAGTCGCTTCGCATCTCCTCTGTACTGTATAATTGATTAGAGTCAAACCCGTGATTTGGCTGGAAAACACGATGTTTATCTGTTCGTCTGATCGATCAATGTAGCCATGTTTTTTTGCTTTTGACTGGAAGCCTTGAAATGATTCTGTTTCCTCTACACAGTCAGGTGATTGTCTTGTGCACAGAATAACACCAATTAGCTCAAGGTTTGTCTGGAAAAATATGACTATTCATTTAGCAAGTGCTGCACCATCCTACAAGTATAAATTTTGAGTATAACCCGTGGAAATGCTATGAACTTAAGAAGACAGATATGTCAGAAAGATGGAGCAATTATACTTACTACTGACTTGGCAATTTCCTATAGATGTTTGAAGAGGAATCATTGAATTCGTGGGTTTCACTCGTTTAAGTACTTCATTGAAATTTGTCATGTCGCTTAACTTAAAAAAAAATGATCTTTTTCATTTATAAATTTATTAATGAGTTTCTTTTACATTGTTGTCGACATTCAAATTGTAGTGTGTTTTCATCAAATCATTTCTCCAAAAGTTGCTTCCCAAAATCCTTTTCAATTACTGTATACCGAACAGTACTTGCTTTTCATAAAAGGGCTTTAGGCTAAAGTCGTTTACATTTTCTCGAAAACTTTTCCCAAAAGCCGAACCAAATATAGCTTAAGATATATCAGAAATCACTCTCGAAACAACATCAAATGCATGCAGAGAAATCCATAGAAAGTCCGATTTGAAAACTGTAACCTTTAGATCACTGGCCACTTGTGTAAGCTTTGCTCATACGCTCCATAAACAACCGTCATCCGGCAGAGCTGCGATGCGGGGAAAATATTTGGCTCGCGCTTTCCGTGTGACGATAACAGACTTCGCAAATACCGCAGTAGCATGGTTGTTACTGCTGGCGACTAGCCGTTGAAGATAAAGGATCTTCATCACGTTACTACATGTCGATAGGAATCAAATAGTCTCTCGACGGAGGGTGAGAATCCACAAACCTTTTAGCAATGTCAAGAGACGATATATGATTTATCATCGCGCACTAGTCTCTTAAACTTTTCAAAACAAACCACCGGTGCGATTTCATCGACGGCGACTTAGACTGACATTGTTCTCGAGAAGAGGAAAGAAAAGGTAGTTCACTAAGATACATAATACCTGTTACTGTAAGTTACATGTTTCGATCTACAAGAAGGACAAAGAGCACGCAATCAAAAACGTACTGTGAAGTAGTCCATGGGCACAACGAGGATAGCCAGACAACTCTAAAAGGGAGCAGATAGAACATTCCTGGGTTCGGGACATTGCGACTTACTCTCTCCGTGCCCGAAATGCTCCTCGTTCGGATCCATCGCCGTGTCGGCATTCGCCGTCCCCTCGGTCACCACCGGCTTCAATCCCTGTACATGAGCAGACACATCGATAACGGACTAAAGTTTCGCCAATTTGGACTATTCTTACGGCGATATACGCACACACGTCTCCGGTCCATGTAGCAATACTCTTCAACCCAAATGTTAGCACCTTAAAAGCTGCCAACTTTTCTCATACATCGGGTCACAAGAACTAACCCATCTGTAAATTTCTCTTGTAATGCATTCGCTACGATCACCATCCACGCTGTCGAAACTAATTCGACCATAATTTTTGCAAGCCAAACGCTCTGAAGCGCTCGGAACGAGTCTTGCGATATCATCTAGTATCGATTTCGATAACCCGTTCGCAGTATCTCGATCATCATCGAACCCAAAAGGCGAGGAGGCGGGGAGAGAGAGAGAGAGAGCACGTACCGCGGTGAAGACGGTGAAGGCTTCATCTATGCTCCTGGTGTTCACCACGTACTGCGCAGCTTCCTGAAACAGCACCACCGATCGGAGAATCGAAACCAAAGACACATGAACACACACCCATCATCACAACCAACACGTTCGATCATATGAACACGAAAAAAATAAAGAAAGTCGAAATCTTTACCCTCGCGAATTGGATCTGATGGACACCCAGCGTCCTGGGCTCGCTCTCTATGGACGATTTCCGGTCGATCCTACTCGCCGTCGCCGGCTCCATCGCATCAATGAATCCCTCCCGTCTCGTCTCGTCGTGTCGCGTCGCCACCATGCACAGACGACGGGACCGTCCTCTCCCTATATATATATACACGCACGCACGCAGGACCCCATGCAGTGCGCGAAGAGAGAGCGAGATGATCAGCCACGGAAACCGGAGGACGGGTGGAGGCGCGGGAGCTGAGGGGGCGCGAGCCGCCTCCACCTGGCGGACAGCGAGGGGGGCGGCCGGGGGCACGTGGCGGGCGGCGGCGGCGGCGGCGGCGTCCTCCGCCGCCGTTTGAGGGGAAAACCCCCCAGAACTCGGGTACCGAGGACCGACATGGGAGAATCCTGTCGGCGCCGACACCGACTGAGATCGCGCCACGTGTCTTCATCGGAAGACGAAGGGGGAGGGGATCGTGTCGGTACACGTGTATGGAATGGGTGTTCGTGATCGGCGGGCCCCTACCACCTCGCAAATGTGCGATCCGGGATCAGATTAATCATTGTCGCGGGAGAATGGAGATCTTGTTGGAAAGTGTTGACGCAGTCCGATGGATGGTGACATTATAATCCGCGAGGATTTTTTAAGCCAAAGGTAGCATTTTCGTAATGATATAAATAATTCATGAATTTTAATTTAATATATATTGTGATTCGTGAACTTTTAATTTTAAGCCTAAGGTAACGCGACCACGGTGGCACCTAGGGTTGCGTGAATCCAACGTCACCTCGCCTGGGGTCGCAACCTTTGTAGCCCTCGCCTGGGGTCACTTGACCTTGACAATGGGCCATGGCTTGAGTTGCCGGGGTCGCTCGATCTCATCTTTGATGTTTTTTTTTGGGAAAAATACCACAAAAAATCCAAAACTATGCCATTTGTGATAAATTTACCCTGAATTTTTTTTTGTGACACAAAAAACCCCAAACTATGTCACTTGTGATAAATTTATCCTGAACTTTTTTTTGTAACAAAAAAAATCTCAAACTATGTCACTTGTGACAAATTTACCCTGAACATTTTTTGTGACACGAAAAACCCAAAACTATGCCACTTGTGACACATTTACCCCACAATATTTTGGCCCATGGACATTTTCGTCTTTTTCTATTTTTTTTTCCTTTTTTTTTTTTTCTTTTCTTCTCTCTTCCCTCCGCCGGCCATGGCGGAGGGAAATCGGCGAGGGCCGCCCTCACCGGCGCTGGGGTTGGGCAAGGGTTGCCTTCGCTGGCGTCGAGCTGCCCTCGCCCGCCTAGGCGAGGGCGACCCTCGCCGGCGTCGGGAGAGAGTCGTCCTCGTCTGGGCGGGCGAGGGCAGCCCTCGCCCGACTTAGGCAAGGGCTGCCCTCGCCCAACCCAACGTCGGCGAGGACCGCCCTTGCTAGCTTCCCTTTGCCATGGCCGGCGGAGGGAAGAGAGAAGAAAGGAAAAAAAAAAGGAAAGAAAACAGAAAAGGAAAAAGACGAAAATGCCCATGGGCCAAAGTATTGTAGGGTAAATGTGTCACAAGTGGTATAGTTTGGGGTTTTTCGTGTCACAAAAAAAAGTTCAGGATAAATTTGTCACAAGTGGTATAGTTTGGGGTTTTTCGTATCACAAAAAAAAGTTCAGGACAAATTTGTCACAAGTGGCATAATTTGGGGTTTTTGGTGGTATTTTTTTTTTTAACTTTTCTTAAGCTAAAGTCCTTTACAAACATTATGCAATTAGTGTTTACCAAATCCTTTAAGCTAAAGTCCGCTTTGGGCAAATGCTCTTGTAAACGCACTCGAAGGACATTTGGCAGAGTTCCTCTAAAGCAATTTGTAACCGTAAAAAATGCATAATTCGGCTTTAAAACATGTCAATCACACACGCCACAACATGATAAACAAAGAGATAATAAAGTTTATAGCACAACTACAAAGTTCATAGACAAAGGATGTTGTTTGGCTTTCCTTGTTTTGTTTTGTTGGAGCGATAGATGCTTTTTAACTGGGCCGGAAATACCGGACACGACCGTTTACATGATATAGATACGACACGTGGTAAAACACGAATTACGGAGAATAAACTATTGGACCCAATACGTCTAATTTTATATATTGCCAAGAGAGCCGACACAAATTATCCGATTTTCATCGTAATTCAATTATTTGGTGTGTAGAATTGAAACCGAGACGTTTTTGAAGGAAATGGACCGACACGAATTACAAACATGACTATACCGCGTTGATATAATTGCTAGCCTCTGTTTTAAGGGGAGTGATGCTAAAATCATTGCTTTTACATTATCGTATACGGAAGTTGAAGAAATGCATTGCAGCAACTGTATGTATTGCCGTCGGCCAAAAAGAAAAGGATAAAAGTCGACATCCAAATTATTAATTCTATTCATTATTTACTAGATCATCGGAAAACTTATTGCGCTAGAATTAATATCAAGGGATAAATGCATAATAATCTTAAAACTCGTCGTGAAAGTACAATTAAATCCTAAAAATTTTAAAAAGTGCAATCGAGTTTTAAAACACGTCAAATTTATGCAATCAAGTCCCTCTGTTAATTTCATCCTTTTTTTTTTTTCATCCAGTTTGATTAACGGAAAATGGTAAAGTGGTTTTTGTTATTACTTCCTTATGACATGTGGCGCCCACCAAGCATCACATTAGAAAAAATTGAAAATTTTAAAAAGAATACATTATAAAAGGACAAAAAATCAAAAGAAAAAGAAAAAGAGGATAAAAGAAAGAATGATAATTTTTGTTAAAAAATAACAAAGCTAAAAAAAAAGGGCAAAGCATTTTCGGTCGCTGAGCTCGAAAAAGCTCGAGCGACAATGGCCTTGAGATCAATAAAGCTCCAACTGCCACGGCCGCAAGCTCCAAATCTCATTCGATCTATGAGCTCGACGAAGCTTGAGCGGCCATGGCTGCGAGCTCGAACTGTCAAGGATGTGAGCTTCAAATTTCCTTCACTCCACGAGGAAGCTCGAGCGCCATGGCTACAAGCTCGAAGAAGCTCCAGCTGACACCAAGGAGAAGAGGGCAAAGAAGAAAGATAGTTCAAACAAGGTTGTGGTTCGAGGAAAAGAGACATTGTTTTCGGCATTGGTTCACACTTGGCTTAAGGCTAACAACTGCGTAGGAGAGAGAAAATAATAGAAAAAAACCATGTCAGCATTTTCAATTAGTCAAGACGGAGTCAACAGAACGAATTAATTGTACAAATTTAACAATTTGTAAAACTTGATTGCACTTGCACTTTCTTAAAGCCTTCGGAAGAAAGTGTAATCTTGTGATAAAGGTTTTGGATTCCTTGTGCAATTATTCCTAAAATCAAAGGCCTAATACTCTAAAAAATTCCCAATTTTAGATCAAATCTCAATCCTATTTTAATTTTTTTTGTTCCATAAAAAACCTCCAACTTCAGGTCTAGTTCCAATCTAGCCTAATTTTTTTTTTTATCTTATAAAAAGTCACCAACTTTTACGTGAGGCCCAAATCTACCTCCTTACCCTCCGTTCAAAGTTGCTCTTGATAACCGAGAGATGAAAAACTCCCGAGCGCAAGCTATACGAGCGTCCCGAGTCGAGTGTTCTGAGTGCGAGCTCTCCGACCGCAAGAGATGGAAGACTCCTGAGCATGAGAGATTGAAAACTAAGTGCAAAATCGAAGATTCCCAAGCGAGATAGAAGGAATACTCTCTTTAGAATAAGAGCAATTGAAGAAAGCCAATCCTAATTGCTCTAGTTTTTCCCCCAAATTTCATATCGAAGAAGACGTCATTTCGGCTGGCGTGGAAAATCATCTCCAAAAGACAGCTTTTTGGATTTGAAATTTGGTGAAAAACTAGAACAATGACGTGGAAAAGCCACATCAGTAATGACGATTTTGAAAAGAGGGTTAACGGGGGCAGATAGAGGACTTAAGTAAAAGTTGGTGATTTTTTTATGAGACAAAAAAAGTTTAGGGTAAAATTGGAATTGGACATAAAGTTGAGAGTTTTTTTTATGAAATGAAAAAAAAAGTTTAAAATAGAATTAGAACTGTAGCTAAAGTTCGGGTTTTTAAGGGAATTCGGCCTAAAATCAACAGGAAAGTAATTGAAATTTGGATGTAGTGTCGAGTTTTTTTTTTTTGGTAACCGAGGTGTCCGGGCCAGCTTGCGCGCACCTCGACTATTTCTCGGGGGAGACTAGCACAGCAACCCACCGCCATGACCCCTCACTTAAATCACAAGTGCTCAGCTGGGGAATCGAACCTGGGATCAGTGCGCCTAACCACACAATCCCAAGTACGCCCTAACCAACTGAGCTACCCATCATGTCGGGTTTAGTCTCTGTTTGATTAAATTTTGGTATTCTTGGGGCCAAATGTTCCACGATGGGTTGACTTACCAAAGAAAGATTAAGTGAGAATCGATGGGTGCTTAATCCGGGTTGACTTGGCTCCAAGGTACATGGGCCCAACTTACCAGTGGGGAAAACCAAACAGCAAAAGCGAACAAAAAACTCTCTGGTGCCGGAAAGACAAGCAGTCGACAGACAGAAAAGAGTCGAGACTTGGACTTGGTGGCATCAAGATTCTTTCTTCCGATTGCACAAAGTGACGGTTATAACTTTGGATAACCCGCCAATCATCATTATCCATGCGCCGCGAAACCGACCCCTTTAGTCGTCACGCGCGCTTCGCACTGGGGGGTGCGCATCGGTCCCGATCCAAACTCGGGAACTGGATTGGACTGGATCAAACCGGCCTGTTCTGGGTGGTTCCTAATTCCGCATAAGGAATCTGACCGACAGATTGGCCAAGATTTCTTAATTTTTTTTTATTACGAAGTAAACTCTAATTAGTAAAATTCTTTTTTCTTTTAATGTTGGGAAACTCTCACTTGTAGGGAATAGAAGAAATCAAAGAAGAAGAAGAAGATGAAGAAATCACTTGGTCCGGGAGCGAACCTGGAATCGGACCGGATTGGTGGACCAGTTTCCAATTCGACAAACTAAGAACTGACTCTGGCCGATTTGGTTTTAGGTTTCAGGATGGGTTGTTTTCCACCCCGGAACCGATCATTTCTACTCTGTACGTCGCTTCCGATTGACTTCTTACTAGCACGTGCCATCGTCATGTGACATAGCCATTGCATTGGAACATCTATTCCGCTGGTATAACGATAATTAACGAAACGAAACCTTTGGAAAACACCCGCACGACCGCCGTCGAAGGTGTGGTTAATATCGTTGGAAGGTAAATGTGGCATGGTAAGGTCAGATTCTTAGATTTCTCCTTTAATTGATTTGGCTTTTGCTTAACCCGGAGCAACTGAGATCGCTCGAACATATGGGGAATGAAGAACGCATGTGGGGTTTCTACTAATACTTTTATCTCTCTCGTGGCATGCTTTATAACCAAATCTAACTTTTGAATTAATTTTTCTATTTAGGATGCGGTTTTTTTTTTTCCGCTGAAAACTTAACGATAAAGGAAAATATTTTCTATAAAATCATTATTTAGGAAATGGTTGATTTCTATTTGTTTGCTGACTCAGTGGAAAGTGATTTTCTACTTGTATAATCGTGATATCGTTTTTCCCCAATTTAAGTTTGTTGTTTCCAACTCATGGCAAACGTTTTTTTGCAAATCAATTAGTTCTCCGTCATCCAAATACCGGAAAGTCGAAAAAATGAAATTCCAAAAACCGTTTTCCTTAAGATAAACAGACCCTTAACTCGATTTAAATTTGGAAACATCCAATCTTATGCGCGAGACAAGATCTCCAACTTTCCTAGTTAACTGCAAAACGCATGTAATATTATTCATCGATGGTCACAAGGCGGCCAGCGGAGCACCAATGGATATAGCTGCGGATATCATCAGCTCATCAGGATGTCAACATTAAAGTAGAAGCTAGGTCTCTCATGAAACTGCCACGAACATCGATTTCAACTGTAATGTCGTCGTTTCGTAGACGATAACGACGTGATTTCTCGACGTTGTTTGCATGGAGCATATCCATTCTGAATTGCGAATGTGATATGGCTTTTCCGTCTGCTCTGCCAACCTGCTTAGAAAGAGCAGAAGCGAAGACAAAGCCACCCCACGACAGACGACATCGTAGTCCATCGGATATTGTGCGTCGTTATCTCTGCTTGGACTAGGACTGCGAGCTTGTCATCGTGGATGCGACGAATCGGGACGAGTTTTCGAGAAAATAATATTTTCAAGTTATTTATTTTTCGCGAAATAGACGGAACTTTTCACGATAAAAGTAGTGGTAATTATTAGTCTCTTCTCTATACTTGATGTTGAGATGCACGTGCGAGTTGTGTTAGAAGAGTTCGGCATCGAAGAATTTAGTATGCCGTGGAGACTAATTGCCTCATGACTCATCGACTCGAGCCTTTGAGTAAAGGTGTGATTAGCTGAATATATTGATGGACTTAAACTCGAGAAATTTCCTTTGCCATGATGTCCTTAATCTATATCTACAAGAAATTTAGCTAAAAAGAAAAAAAAATTATGTCCGCGAGAAAGATTGAAATTAGTTTTTTTATATAAAAAACTTTCCTTGGAGAGAGGGAAAATTATCAAAAAAGTAATAAACCTATTGCAATTGTACCAATTCAATCCTAAACCTTTCTTTTGTGCCAATTCAGTCCTAAACCTTTTGCATTTGCGTCAATTCAATCCACCTGGTGATGACGTGGACACTAGCTGTTCAGCCAACGCTGATATGACAATTTTTAAATATTTTTTTTGAATTTTTTATTAATTTTTTTCTTTCTCCTTTGTTTCATTCTTTTCTTTTTTTTCCCCACAGTGGCCAGTGAGGGTTGTGGCCCTCGCCTAGCCTTGCCTAGATCTAGGCGAGGCTTGGGGGCCGCGTGCGAGGTAGCCTCGCTTGCGGTTGGCGAGGCCATGGTGAGGGCTTTGCGGGCCTCGCGCAGTGGCTGGCGAGGTGGGAAAAAGAAATGAAAAGAAGGAAGAAAAGGAAAAAGAAAAAGAAAAAAAAATAAAAAAATTCGAAAAAAAAATATTACATCAGCGTTGACTGGACGATCAACGTCGACCGCCGTCCACGTCAGCGTCGGCTGGCCAAAATTGGCTGGATGAACCGAATTGACACAATTGCAATATGTAAGACTTTTTTGGTAATTTTCCTTTAGGTAGAGTGGAAGTGCATTTCATACTCTCACCAATTATTTTATTGGCCTACTCCAATTTATTTTGTTTTCTTTTAACAAAAGATTTTCCTTTTTTCCTTTTCAATTACGAATGCATACGTCATAATAAGTATATACCATTTCTCAAACATTTCATCCGTCTTTTGTTTATTTTTTTACTCTCACTATTTCCCTACCATTGCGGATTTTTCTCTCTATTTTTTTAAATTTTTTTCTTTTTTCGCTTTTCCACACGCGCGTGTGTGTGTGTGTGTGTCCTCCTTTTTTTCTTTGGCCTCATCCTTAATTGTTTTCTTTCTTGCTATGTGAAAAAATATTGCTCAAACTCAATATCAAATTTGCATAGCTTAAGTTTATCTTGATTATAGTTCTAATTTGTTGAAATCATATAGGCTTATTGGACAAAATTTAGATTCTGGTTCGAGTTATATATGTAGATTTCCAAGAGTGATATCGAATTCCATGATAAAATCATATTGGACCCTTTGACTTGACTAGCAAAGTAGCAAGTATTTCACACTTGTGTTTATTATATTTGGCTCAAAGTTGACCGGTGATGCAATGAGATGATTGTACTACGTAGAATAATGATATTATAAAATATTAACGAAATGCGAATTTATAATTATGGAAAAATTATATATTTTGAGTCTCGATATAGTCAAACATTTATATGATTTTTAAAATTATAAAGAATTATGTATCATCTCACGTGTCACTGATTGCGAGTTTAAATGAATGTAAATATTGTCATCCCAAAGAAATGTTTCTCGAATAAACACAAGCTTTTGTGGAACAACCTACTTTAAGTGGATAATAGCTCTTAGTTTTGCTCCAGAATAGGGAAACTATTTTAATCCTAAAATAATGATATGACATATATTATGCATGATTATTCGACCGTTTTTCAATTTCTAATAATTAATGGTTTTGAAACTTGGAGATACTAAATAAAAAATTGAATTGCAAACGCAGTGCATGTTGTTAATTGCTCTCCTATGACTAAGTTGAATTTGCATTGACAATTTCAGTTTGTTAGCACGGTTAGATCTCTCTGCATTCCAAGTTAATAGCCTTATCATCAATTTAATTTTTTTCGACCAAACAATTTTTTTTTTAATATTCATTCTACAGAATTATATTCATTTATATACACGGTTTTTTCGTATTTTATCTATTTATTTCTCAAATGAAATATCTATTTACCTTCAATATGTTACTAATATCTTTCCTGACCAACAATATCCATGATTACAATGAAACAAAGAGCCTTATCTTTTTTCTTCCTTTTTTTGTTGTTGTTTATCTATTATATTATAAAGGGTTATTACCACCAAAACCCTATACTAATACACTCGTGCCTTGCCACATTTATCTCAAATTGATTTTTGTGTCACAAAAACTCCCGAATTGGTATATTTGTGTCACATCCCAAGTTTCTACACCCATGCCACATTTACACAAATTAATTTTTATGTCACAAAAAATCTCAAATTGATACACTCGTGTCACACTTACCCTATATCGATATATCCATGCCACATTTACCATAAAAAAATTTCAAATTTACAACAATTTGGGGTAAATGTGGCATGGGTACATCGATACAGGGTAAGTGTGACAAGAGTGTATCAATTTGAGATTTTTTGAGATACAAAAATTAATTTGGGGTAACTATTGCACGGGTATATACCCGTTTGGAGTTTTTTGTGGTATTAAATAGCTTTTTTTCATCTTTTTCAATTTTACTTTTAAAGTGACAAAATTTATTTTCCTTCCATTCTTTTTGCAATTTATGTGTTAGGGTCAGGATAAATGATTACATTATAGTCTAGTTTTATTTAATACATCTAATTTTTTTATTTAATACATTAAAAGAAATATGTAATTTTACGTTATTTCTTTATTATTCCATCTTTTAATCTATTTTTTTTCTCATGAGATTCTTCCTCTTCCAAATAAGTACAACTCAATCCTCTCGTGAAAAAATCGATTTATTCCAGCTGAATTATGCATGGATAATATCAATTCTTGTTTTTACTTTGTGTTGTATCTAAAGGTTTTTTTTTTTTCATGGACTCATAAAAAAGTTTAGATTTTTTGACGGTATGTTTAGAGTATAAAAAACCTATAAACTTATCTTAATATGAGGGGATAATGTTGTTTTATTTATATCCCAAACAAACGGTACACACTTAATCGATTTCTAATTGCTTCGCTCTAAATGAGCTTCAACTAAATTTTACATGGGATCAACTTCGACATCGTACTTAGATTATGTCTTGATTGACAATTGAAACAAGCAATTCTCTATTGGGTATTTATATAATTTTATATCGAATAAAATAAAAACAATAACGGGGGAAATTCACGATAAATAATAATAAAAAAAAAACTCTATTCCGATAGGGAAACTCGGGTAACGTGCACAATAATAACAAAAGCAGCAAAAAGCAGAGTTTGCCTCATTTTCCACGCCAACGGACAAAACTAACTTACCGAACTAAACTCCAAATCCTCACCCTTCCCGAGAAACTACCCGCGCGAAATCTCCACCGTCCATTTTTTTTATTTCCATTTTCCATTTTTCATTTTCCATTTTCGCTCCGCCAATATAAACAAACCAAAAACCAACTCACGACGGTCTCACTCCTCCGCAGTACAACAGCGCGGTGGCTCCTCCGTGACCCGGCCCCCCCGGCTCGGCCATGACGCGCCTCCCCGCTCCGGCCGACGCCGCCGCCTCCCCGCCGCGGCCCGGCGGAGGCCCGGCCCCCCCGGCCGCCGCCCCCGCGGCCACCGCCGCACCTCCTGGTGCTGCTCCTTCACCGTGCCGCCTTCCAGCCCCGAAACCCTAGCGGCCTCCCAGAACCAGCCGAGGCCCCTCGGCGGCAAGAGCTCCAAGCCGGTGAAGCCTCCCGAGTCGCTCGCGAAGCACGGCGCCGTCGCCGGCGCCGCTGCCGCGAGCTCCATCCCCAACTCACCCCAGAGCTCCAAGTCGGGGCTCGGCATCGTCGGCCGGATCGATCCCCGACGGATCCTGTCGCCCGGCCGAGTCTCTCCGATCGACTCCGATTCCGTCCACGATGCTGATCCGGCTCCTAATCCGTCGGCGGACGTGGCCAAGCAGCCGCGATCCGGTGAGTGCAGCTTCCGCGCCCAGTCGGAGCGGTTCTCGATGACGGAGCTGCAGGCGGAGAGCTTCCGAGCGCCCTCCGAGGGGCTCCAGGCTGCGCACGAGGGTCTGTCGTTGTCCAGATCGGGTTCCAGCGATAATGCAGACAACATGTTTGATGTCAGGCTTAATTTGAGGGCGAAGAACGGTGGGTGCTTGGTTTTGGAGCTTAATTCGGAGGTTTTGTCCGCGAATTCGGAGGTTTTTGCCGGTTTGATTGCGGAGCACCAGAAGAGCTTTGGCCAAAATGGGAGTTCCGCGAGCATTTGTCGGATTGAGGCCCCCGAGGTCGAGAATTTGGGGATATTTAGGGAGACAATTGAGTTGATGTTTGAGGATGACATCGCGAAACGGCTTTTGAAGATTGGTGTATTTCGCTGCATTGATATACTTGAGGTAAGCAATCTATGTTCTCTTGAGAAGGGTGCTATCTTCCGGTTTTGCTTGCGCAGACAATTGGATTCGCTTGACGGGGAGCAAGTAGTTTTCTAGTTCACGTGTATTCTAGCAACTATTTAGAAGGAGATGAGTTGTAATGATGTTCGATGATTTACTCACAAATTTCAAATGCATTAATCTGCAGTAACCAGAGCCTAACAGTAAGTCTCTTAGAGAATACTTTTTAATTGCGCATGCTAAGCTTGAAATTTTGTGGACAAGAAGAAATTTCATTAATCACCCTAGCCCAAACTTAACTGAAGGCTAAATTCTGATTCTACTAGGCAACCAAACCCCAGGTGAATGCAACTTAGGTTGTCGCAGATATGACTTGAAGCAATCTCCCAATGAACTCAGTCACACATGGCTGTTCTTCTTCCCTGCAAAAGGAAGTGGAAATCCCAAATTCATAGTATCCTCTCCGCCATATGTGTTTGCAGCACGGATGAATGTCCGCTAGTATCTTGCAATGTGCTAGGATGTATTTCTGTCTATCGATGGCCCCCAATCATCCTAAATCCTTTCAATGAAGTCTTGAGATCTCTGATATTTTTTTTCTTTTTCTGGTAGAACCTTAGATGCTAAGCTTTATACTTATTTGGCTGGTAATTGGAGAGGAAGTTCCTTATTTTGTAATCCTGGCACAAGGAAAGGGAGAACTGGAACTGTTTTTCCTTTCACGGCAAGAGAATCTGGCTTGACCTTTCAGGTTATGGCTTTCATTTGATTTTAAGAAGTCCACTTGCAATTATATGATGAGAATCGGGAGACGACTAATTTTTCGGAGCATTCTTTTTTCAATAGTTTTGGATTGCGTTAAACAGGTCAAAACTTGTTTAAAAAAATCAAAAAGTTATTTATAGATTAATCTAGTTGCAGACTTTTAGTAATATGAAGGACATTTTCATTTCATTTCCCCCTTTTGAGAATTAAATGGGATCACTAGTTGCATTGGTCTGAGGAAACGGTGACTGTAGCGAGATGCCTTTTGGCCTATCAATTTCAAAATCGTGATGGCCAAAAGATTGGGCTTTGCAGGACCAAAATCTCAAATGCAAGTGCACATCTTCTGAATAGTAATATATTCTGGTTTGTTGAAGCTTACTCTCTTTTCTTCTTAAGAGAGCGATGTGACTGTTGATCGCTTCTAAATCATTTTTCTGAGATCTGGCCCTTGGTATCTTTTATTACTTCTACTGGTGTCTGTACCAAGATTGGTGCAATTCTGTCACTCTAACTTGTTTATGGAAATGACTTAATAATCAGTAGAGAAGTATGTAACCTGGAAATACCTAGTTGTTCGTAGTCAGAAAACATTGCTTCTGTGATGCCTTGGCTTCAGCTGCTGTTTACTTTTTTAAAGTTGGCACAGACTCCACAAACCACCTTTCTACTCTTACCACTCCAACACTATGAGTTTCTATGTTTTATGGGCTGACTGTTGCCTCTCTTCATTAGCTAGTTGAAACCCTCTCTATTAGTTCTTGACTTGCTATCGCTTGTTATTATCGACTCTCAAATTTGAACAATTACCACCTACAATTTTTGAAAACTCAATCACCAATATCAATCATTGTTGCCCTCTTCGCTAGGACACTAGTATCCAATATCCGCAATTAGCATTAAGGCTAGGTCCCCTGTCACCACCTATTTGTTAGCATGATTTCCATTTTCAGAACTTCAAGCAGAAAGTGTTTCATTTTCCATAGACATTTGAGGTGTCGTGCTTTTTTTTGGCTTTCACAGAGATTTATTCCAGTGGAAACTTGATGAGTTAATCAAAACAGATTGCAACTTTTATCTTTTTGGCAAGCCATTTAACCTTTGACTAAGGCCTTCTCATCATTGCTGTTACATCGTCTTTGACTTTTATGGTGTGATGAATCTCATTTAATGGTGGCATTCAGTACAATCTTGAAAATTGCAGATACTGCTGGGGGTGGTGTTTATGTTCTTCTGTGAATTAAATGACATGAGGTTGTGTAAGAGATTTCCTCATCTATAGCAATGAATTGCCTGTCTGAAGCAAGAGTCTCGCTGCATGCTTGTTAATGTAGGAACATATGTGGGTCACTTAAACTGCGTGTGCAAAATGAGACTTATTTTGAGGAAACTGGAAGCAATATGCTCATGTTTTGTGTATCTACCGCTTGATGCATCCCTTTCATGTTCTCGTTGCAAGTCTGTTTAGAATCCAATTCCAGAGTCAATTGTCTATGTGCCATTAACTGAAGATTTGATGAGTATGGAGGATAATTAGCCTGACTTGGATGCGTCTCAGGTGCCAATATGTGTCGTAGTGTCCGACTTGTCTAAAATTTCAAATGGGGAACTCATGCCTTAGCTATTTGGACACTGCTCTTTTAGATATTTGCAATTACACTTGGTAATTTATTTGTACTGTCAGGGGCAGGTTTTGGGATGCATACAGTTTTCTTTGATATTTTAGCAATGCATTTTAATGTATATAGAATGACTTGAAAGGGCATTCTTGTTAATGCTTCAGGCAAAGTAAAAAACAACCTTTTGCCTTCCCGCCAATATCTAAAATTTTCAAAAGAATAATATGTGAATCTACGTGTCAAAATTTGAATATTTTGAATGTTTAAGGTGTTACGGGTTAAGAAAAAGTCAAAAGTGTCTGCATTGCAAGATGTGGATTAGGCAAAAAGTAAAAAGTAAAAGTCTATCTAAATGCGCCCTTAACAAAGTTGCATTTTCTGCGAATTTGGCATGATGGGCAAATGTAGTTCATGAAAAGTAGACTAGAAAAATATTGGGAAGGATACTTCTCTCTCTCTCTCTCTCTCCCTCCCTCTCTTTCTCTCTTTGACTGGTTGGCAAATGTGCACTACCTTTTTGGAAATTGAATTGTTTGAAACTGAAATTTTGTTGTCAAAGTAAAGACATCTCTTCCTGATTTCCAATCTGTACTTACTGTTCTGATTTGGTTATATTAGAATTATATCTGGCAGTCAGTTTGTGCATTTTTTATTTGTCGATTGTGGTGCGGAGGGATTATCCGGCTCTTAGTCTATTTCTTCACCATAGACTAATAGGACTAACATGAAAATTGTAATACGCTTGTACAAAGAAAATTCTCACTGTTCTTCTTTGGTTTTCTATTTTGCTTAAATAGGCTTCATATGTGTGTGTCTTCATTTTCCTCCTTTAGTTAGATGCCGAGCTCATGCACTCATATAGTTTTTCTTCTCATCAATATTCATAGCTCTTAGCTAATAGCATCATCTGCCTGAGTTCTTAATTTGCTTTCGGAACTATGGCTTGTAATAGGTGTGCCATCATATCAGCGTGGCATTTATAAAATGAAGTGAAAAGAGCCTAGTAGGTGGCGGGAGAGGAGGGGTGGGGGGGGGGGGGGGGGGAGTGTGGACTAAGAAATACCTTAACTCATGGTTCATCCTGATATTTGGATTCTCTAAGGAGTTCAGCTAACAATCCCATTCAATGATCTTAAACAGGTATCAGCTGGCATTGCGTTCAAAAGAGGCATCTTGTCTTGCTTAAAATATCTGGAGGCTGTTCCATGGACAGAGGAGGAAGAAGAGAAGCTGAGGAGCTTGTTCACAAGGTTTAACTTTGATAATGTGACAATTAAAGACATCTTGTCCAGACTTTATATGCTTGACACGGAAAATTCCCAACAGAATTTAGCTAAGCAGCTTATTTTTTCAATTACCAAATGTGCTGATGCAAATGCAAGGAATGAGCTGAAGTCACTAGTAAAGGGCCTTCTTTGCAAAAGTTCAGTCTATGTGAAGGACCAGGTTGGCCTCGACAAGCAGGATCTCTATAGTGTTTGCCAAACTTGTCTTGATTCATTAGTCAGCTTGTTGGAGGAAGCCTCTGGTTTTGCTGCTACCCATCAGACGCAGTCAAAGGATGAAACAAGTAGACCCTTGATAGAACGTATCTCTAGACAGGTCGATAATATTAACTGGCTGCTGGAAATCCTGCTTGATCGTCAAATGGCAGAGGAGTTTGTGGAGATATGGACAGATCAAAGTTTACTGCTGAAGATGCATGAGATTGCATCACCAATGGTCAGGTACGAGCTCAGTAGGGTTTCAGCAAATTTGATCATTGCGATGGGAACCAGAAGACTTCACTGCCATTCAGAAGTGAGAGCAGGTCTCTTCCAGGCCTGGTTTGGCCCTATGCTTCTGGACTTTGGTTGGCTGCAAAGATGTCGCAAGGGGCTTGAGATGAAGTTGCTGGAGGAAGCTATGGGCCAAACCCTCCTAACGCTTCCCCTGAAACAGCAGTATGCACTCTTCATGGAATGGTTCAGATGCTTCTCCAAGCACGGATCAGAATGCCCAAACCTTAGCAAAGCTTTCCAGATTTGGTGGCGTCGGTCCTTTTTGAGGGGCTCCGAGACTAATGCTATAGAGTCCAGGTAATTCGTACTGACCCTCATTGTTTGTTTGTATGAAATGTTTCTTACTAGGTCCTGTCGAGAGATTCTGAAACATCTGGAAGTGAATATGGAGATCAGCATTGTAAAATTGTTAAGATGTTTAGTTGGCTTTCTGATTTCTAGAGCTTCAGCTTCCTGTTTCTACCGTGTGCATCTAATCTTTAAGATTGTTTGAGTCTGGACAGAAGGTCAAAAGGAATATCAAGTAATGTTATATCCCTAACTCTAAGGGAGGGACGATAGTCCCGACAACTAAAACCTTCCGCACATCGCGAACTTAAATTGCAGAAATCTCCCTTCATTGTTGTGCTCCATTCACTACGATCCAATGATAAGTTCACATTCTGGAAATGGCTTACGATATTTACTCGTCCCTTGTTAAATCTGACTGAGTCACATTGGTGTTAGTTCCTAAAATGAAGTCCGATTTTGTTGCGTATCTTGCCATCGACGTTCGGCATGCTCAAATCTACTGGTTAAGTTCTTTTAATCTTATCTCTGTCCTGGCAAGATTTCTGCCCAATGTATGTTCTCTCCTGGTTTTTATTTGCATCAAAATGAACAGGACCGTGAACAAATTGGAAGCTCGAGATCTCGCAATATCATCTATTTGACCAATTGGAGCCAAACCTTTTTGGAATTGGAAGTTCCTTTTTACGGAACGGAAGGTTCGTGTTTAGAACCAATTGGAGCCAAACCTATAGCGCTCAACCTATTCTCCAAGCTTCGTGAAGTAATTTTTAATTCAAAATGAACACAATTGCCCATAAACCCATAGATCGGGAAAATTACCAAAAAAGTCCTAAATCTTTTGCAATTGTGCCAATTCAGTCATAAACCTTTTTTTTTGGCCAATTCAGTCCTAAACCTTTTGCAATTATGCCAATTTAGTCCATCCGGCCACTTTTGGCTGGCCGGCGTTGACGTGGCCGCCGGCCAGATGACGTGGCGCCGGCCGGCGTCCACGTGGCAATATTTTAATATTTTTTTTTTCCTTTTTTCTTTTTTTTTTCTTTTCCTTCTCCCTCCTGGCCTGTCCGGCCAGGGGGGAGGCTCGCCGGCGAGGGCCCAGCTCCGGCGAGGCGAGCTGGGCCCTCGCCACCGCCGGGCAAGCTCGCCTCGCCGGAGCCGGGCGAGGCTCGCCTGGGCGGCGGCGAGGGCCCGCTCGCCATGGCCGGGCGAGCTTCGCCGCGCGCCGCCGGGCGAGCCTCGCCTAGCTCCGGCGAGGTGGAGCTCGCCCGGGGCGGCGAGGGCCCGCTCGCCTCGCCGGAGCTGGGCCCTCGCCGGCGAGCCTCCCCCCTGGCCTGTCCGGCCAGGGGAGAAGGAAAGGAAAAAAAATCGAAAATAATAAAAAAATATTAAAATATTGCCACGTGGACGCCGGCCGGCGCCACGTCAGCCGGCCGGCGGCCATGTCGGTACCGGCCGGCCAAAAGTGGCCGGATGGACTGAATTGGCACAATTGCAAAAGGTTTAGGAGTGAATTGGCCCAAAAAAAAGGTTTAGGACTGAATTGGCACAATTGCAAAAGATTTAGGACTTTTTTGGTAAATTTCCCCTCATAGATCCGATGATCCGAAAGCTCTACATGTCGTCATAAATTTGAAACTTCTTCCTTGAACTATGTCTCTCAGCTCGAACTTACTTAAACTCTTTTTAGAATCAAAATTAGCAGAACTGCAAACAAATCAGATGGTCCGAAAAATATAAACATCACAAGATCGAAGATTTGACCCAATTGGAACTAAACCGTGTTTTTAGAATTGAATATTCTTCCTTGAAAACGAACTATGGCCCTCGACTTGTACAAATCGAAAGACGCAAGCGAAAGTTGTGCAAAAAGATTTTCTGTTAGACTGTCCTCGAAGTCCCGAGGAGTACGTGATGATCCTCCACAAACTCTCTCAGGCTTTTTGGGTCTTATGGGGAAAACCAACTTCTGCAAACGATCACGACACTCTTATGGGGCCCGACAATCTAACCAATTCGCCCAGTCCGATAAAGAAAGGAGCAGCCGAGCGCCTCTGTTTGAGATCGCCGGCATCCTCGACATGCGCACGGAAACAGCAATTGCTTAGATGACGCGGTAGGAAAACTATGAAAACGAAGCGATGGAAGTTAGAGCCTTCACTTTCAATGTATGTGCGGGGATACGTTCCTCTAGGAGGATATACAAATGAAAGAATGATAACCAAAGTCAACACTATTGTCTTTTCTACATCTTCATATGATACAAGTGATTAGTATACAGTGGGGGGTGTATAGACATACACTTCCGGTGTATTTCCTAATCAGTTGAAGCAGGTGATATAGCCAGATCATCCGACATCGGCAAGCAGAGGCCACTTCAGATCAAGTTCCTCTACCAGATGCCGGGTTTTTCTTCTTTAGCCTACTATGAAGATGCTGCGGCGGTTAGCTTACTTATTCTTCTTTCCGCCGGCCAGGATACGTTGGATCTGAAGCCCTCGGCTGAAGGCCTGGTTGAACAACAGCCTGGTCTGGAATTCCGAGACAAATGGGAACCATGCCAGCATGGCCACCGGCGTGAAGATGACCAGTCCCATTATGTACTCGAACCCTCTCGCGAGTGCTTTCACGGACCCCCACATTCCGAGACCCTTTACCACTGGTCTGCACGCTTGTGATATCTGCCTCATAAATAAAAAGTGCAGTGAGTTACGAGCCAAAACCATGCTCGCCGAATCACAGAGAGAAGGGTTAACGAGTCAGAAGGAAGTACTAGTCAGATGGAAAAAATTCATCGATTACAAGACCGAAAGTAAGTTCCGTGAATGCATACTGTGCGAGGAACTAACCTGCAGCAGGGCCCATCCCGTCGGCATGAAGGCCAGTAAGCTGGCGAAGATGTCTCCGACTGTGAGACTAAGGAATGCGAAGAGCATGCCCAGAGTGACTATGAACCCGATAAACAGGAACAGCTTGAGGAGTCTAAACATCAACTGGAAATCAGCACTGAACTTCTTTCTACCCATAGACACAATCTGCAAGACTCCCGTCAAAAAGATTTATATTTAGAAGAGACTCAGACCTGAAAACCGAAGGTCTCCACTGAATATGGTTTAGGCTTCCTCACCTTTAAGATGATCATAACAGCAACGATTACAAGCCATGATAATCCATAGACCTGCCACGAAATTGATTCGGAGACATTCATGATGTTAATCAGCTAAATCATCAAAAATGCCCATGCAAGAAACATACGACTCTTTGCACATAAAACAACTGGTGCCGTATGCCAACAAAGGCTTTTCTATTCCTTGTAACGTGCAATGTCATAGGAGGAAGGAAAAAGATTTGAATCTCAGATGGCAAGTAGAATGCATATGATCCATGAAACTGTATGAGTTGTTAGTTTTCACAGATGAACAATGGAGGCCTTTGCCTTGTTAAGCTTTTTCTACTCTGTAAAACTTGCGAGTGGAGAAACATAATGAGCTTATACAGATCATGAACCGAAACATAAAGTATTCCGATGTAGAAGCATGGAAAAAAGTTGTGAAGCCAGAAAGGCTTCCCTACCATGATGCTCTTGTTAGCTTGGGCGACGTGTAGGTGATAGACGATCCCATATTGGTATAGGAAGAAACGAAGAGAGAGAACAATCTCCCAAAATCTTCCCAAGAACCCGGTACTCTGTAGATGTTCCTGCTCTTCATCCCACCAGGACTCCCAGCTCTTATTTGCAGGCACACCCATGCCACCGCAATTGCTGATCCATTTTGTCCAGTCATCCCAATCATCCACTATCTTCTGCCATTCAAACCCTGAAGGATTGAAAAGGAAAGGAGCAAACAACCAGGAAACCACCAAGAACCACATGGAGACCGTGAGGAGCAAATAAGCGATCGAATCAGCGAATGTTGAACCATATATCTGATACGCTATTAGTAAGACCATGATCTCCAGTCCTTTCACAAAATGACTCCTCGAGTACATCCTGTAGTTCTCTGCAAACTTCTCATGCCGAACCACAAACCCACGGCCTGTTGCCCTGTACTTGGCCCCTCCGTGCAAAATAGTGCGTCCAAAGTAATGGGCCTTGGTACCGAGTGAGAAAGTAAAGAAGACTGCTGCCAGCTGTAGCTGCATAATTATGATGTCGCCTAACGCACTTCTGAAACCTCTTTCCAGTCCAATTTCCATTGCCATGGGTAAGGCCATTAACAAGCCAAGTTGAACAACAGACTGTGAAGCCATGGCATTCTTCAGAGGGTCATTTCCCCTAGCACGGGCAATTTTAAATATCGACTGCTCTAATCCACTCAGCGACAGGTAGAGCTTGCCATATAAGAAAAGATAGACAACAAGGACAACCATCTGCATAACGGAAACAAAGAGGATCTGTATGAGAAATAGACAAGAAGGACGACCATCTACATGATGGAAACAAAGAGGATCTGTAGGACTAGTGATATGTTAGAGATATTGCCAACATTAAACTGGTAATCACAATTTCCCAAGCTCAAGACTTGTTTCTTGATTATAGGGGTAAGATTATGCATTGAACCAACTAATGAGGTCTTGAAAATCTAAGGACAAATGCTAAAGGTAGAGGTATGTCACCACAATGCACAAGAGGACCATGGGTAGAGTTGGCAGAACATATAGTTGATGCCTTTGGGAACAATGCGAGTCTTGAAGCTAACAAAAACTACCTTGCAAATTTCCATCCTAAGAGTTACGAGATCAGTCAAGAAGGCTAGGGAATAAAAATGAAGCAGCACATTTTCCAAAAGTTACGACTTTCAATCAGCTTGTACTGTAGATATAGGCTTTTCTCAGATTGAACTCCGCATCAGCAGGACTTACCATTGCACTGACATAAAAGCCCACAGTTGTAAAGTAGGACGACAACATGCGGAAGAAGTCAAACCGGTGTCCCAACCGGTAGATATCTCTGCTAAGAGTCTGCTCCCCATTACCACAAGCTACCTTTGCTTCAAAGAGTGATATTTGATTGAGTCCAACATCTCGACCCTTGCCAACTTGTATATATTCATGATGAGTGACATTCCCTCGTCTAAGTGTTGAATTGAATCCTACACAGACATCATACTTTTTAAGAAGCAAACTAAACTTCGATTTTGTTGCATTCAAAGGAGAGTTTTTGTTATTTGTTACCAGCAAAAATATCCTCGCTGAGATTGATGCCACGAGAAGCTTTGCTTATACCACCCCGGGTAATGTGAAAGATTCTGTCAAATACATCTGGATGTCCATAGTGGAACCGAACCCTGAAAAAGTCAATTTAAGCAATATGAACAGGTTGGGCCAACGCATTATCTGATCATTTCAGTTTAAGAAATAGATAACTATTGTACTAAGCTTACTTCAAAGGCCTTGCGAGAACTCTTTGGCCGATGGTGACAAAGCTGGTTTCTTGGTTTGACATAAACCATGCCAAAGAAGAAACACTGCAATTCACAGTTAATAATTCTCAGACGTAACAAATAAGATACTTTGGAGAAAACAATTTCAATTATGAAATTCTCATCCAACCTTCCAGTAAAGATATGCTCGCGGACACCTAATATTGTAGGTGGACGTACTCCGTGATCCTCGTTAAATTCTTCCAACAGATTACGCATCTTAAAAGCTTCTTCCAGATAATTATCCTGCGGAGAATTGGCATCATAGAGTGTCTTAATTAGATTCAAAGATATAAAGTGATAGAGTGACAAGACATCTACTCGGTTACCTGGTTCATATCAATAGTTTGAAGAGCTTCCCCTCGAGTAAAAATTATGGCATGGTTCTGATTCTCAGGCTTCCCTTCTCCTATTTTAGCTGAACCCGGTAGTTTTATGCGATATATTTCCTTTAAAGAGCACAACATAAACAATGAAACTTTATTGGAATTGCCGGGAGAAGATTTTCCTATGCCAAAGGAAAGCGATTTATTGAGGAATTCACCTGGTCTAGATTGTCCACTGCTTTGACCAATACAGAATAATACACCTTCTGTACCTTTTGACCCTCGCGTTCTTCAACTTCGTCAATATAAGCTACGCGCAGTGCAGGATTACTGAAGAAGAAGATATCAATAGTTAGGGTTCTCATAAGTGATCCCAGTAGAAGGTTCAATGAACACCAAGACTTGATGAGGTAGAGAACATACTTGACCATCAAATTAAGTATGTCCGTAGCCCGACGATCTCCACTTCGCTTCTGATTTCCATAGTTCTGACAGGTAGCGACATATGTGAACTTCATGTCAGCCATTGCCTCTGATTGAGAGGACAGCGATCTAGCTTTCTTGTCTTCTTCTGATGGAATTGTTATGGCTTTGTAGCCCTGCAGTATCTCTGTTCCCAACAAAATAAGTAAGAGGACAAAATGTAAGCTTTGGAGGGGACTATCGTCTAGCATCTTTATTATGTGCATGCATTCAAGTGCATTCTATCATGGTTACATTAAATGAAAATCATTAAACTTTAAGAACCTATACAAAGGCATTCATATATCAATGGATCATGTCATGGGTGATTATCAGTAATATGTCTAATTTTGTTTATTGTTAAAATAAGCCCATAGTTTGATCACCAGAAGATTTTTTTTTGGGTAAAAAGGAGGTCAAAATGTGTCAAGTAGAGCAAGTTTCAAGGTAATTGTGCTCGTGTTCAGTCAAATTCAGGTTGCTCTCTGTACTTTTCTCTTATTTGTGTCATCCCCACATCTTTAGGCCAAATTTAGAGCCGTTTACTGGCTTTCTCATGATGTGAATGTTTCTCTCCTAAAAAGCCAGAATCTTGCATTGCTTCAGTTTTCAGCAGCAATCACGTGAGAACATGACTTGTTAATGATTTCAATGCAATAACCGTAGGAAGGTCCAGTGAGCAGTGATATGGACAACCAGAGAGGTATTTCATATTCCAGATACTCTTTATACAAATGGACATATACATGAGCTTTCAGGATATTGTAAGGAGAGAAAGCTGCATAATTTTTCATATACATATATCCACTTCCATAATCTCTATGCACATATTATTGCATTGTTGCTCAACTGAAGGACTTGGACGCATGCATCTTATCAACAATTTTATCTCACTTCATGCTGATGCATGGTCACACAGAGATTAAAAAAAGACAAGTTCGAGATCTATATAATTGGAGCTATTTATTATTTCTTTTGCATTTAATCCATCATTTCGTTGCTCAAGTTGCTGAACTTTAGGGTTGATAGGAGTTCTTGCAGATTAAAAATTACTTGGTTGTTAATTGCATATGAAGGGGAATCATATCACCATTTTACCTTCCTGATCAGCCATGTCAAGAAAAGCCTGAAGCTTCAATGCTCTCCAATAGTACATCATCCCCCTAACTGCAAAATCCATGGTTACCAGAACATGAGAAAACACTTCTTAGTGAGTTCAAAGTGGGTGTTAATCCAATCAATTACCAGTTCTCAAGAGCGTTTGTCCTCTTAAAGAGACCCAGTGGCGAAGCTGCAGAATATTCTCTTCACTTTCAAAGAGCTCGCTGTCTTGACAGTTGAGTCGCTCCTTGAAGTTATCCCACTCATCTGGTCAGATAGAGACAGTGATCAAATTAATAGAATTCTATCATGCAATTCTAATAAAGTTATAGTTATATCAATTCGTTTTTCACAAACCTGGAAAGATCTTCCGTAAATAAAATATGATGGACACACCATCTTCATTCTCTGACTCAAGGTCAGCTCTGGAATAGACAGTTTCCTCACTATAGTATGGAGTCATGACGCTGCCAAAACATGAGAAAATCGAAGAATTTAACAGCATGAGAGCTGGATGGATCACGGAGGAACTAATCTAAAAAGCAGTAGCATCGTGCAAATGAATCCTTAAAAGGGAATCTCAATTTTGGAACGCTAACACCTCTAACCACTGCAAGAGTGGAAATGTAGGAGAAGGAAAGAGTTTTAAATGCATGAGTTCCTTCTTGTAGCCTGTCATCTATAGAGAAGGAATGCAAGCAAGTGTGATCTAATGATCCAGGACACATTAACCTTGAAGATAGAGTATTTAATTGAATCATACTGCAAAATAGGGATATTGACAGCAGAAATCAGCCTTATTAATATTCTTTCTTAACCTGAATGAGAGCATTTTATGGACACGAGGAGGACGTGGCATATCCATGAAGAGCGAATTGGCAAAGAAAGTTATCCTTCGACGAGCTTCAAGGTTTGTGGGTACGTCACTGGCAGTCTCCTTCACCGTTAACAGGAGATAGAGTCGCCTTATCTAATTATATTAAAAGCGACAGGTAATACTTGTTACCAAGCCAATTCTGAAGTCAACAGCTAGCAAATAACATTTTCGTGCAGTAAACGACTATATGTACCTGTTCTTCCCATTGTGCTGTTACCACAGGAGGGAACAGTATGGCAGGTTTTGGATCAGTACCAGCAAAAAGTTGTCTGCCAGTATCTTTGCTGCTATGCCCGAGCTCCCCTACTTCCCTGTGAGGAATTCAACAGACAAGGTAAACTCGATTAGCCTCCTCAAGTAATCACTGATAAACCAAATACCCTTTTTCCCAAAGTAATATGCCTAATTCAACTAACCGGATCTCATTCACCATCATATCACGTTGAACTACTTCTAACATGTCTTGCAGAAGCAACACCACTCTACCTTGTTTTTCTGGATCAGCATCTTTCTGCCATAAAAACAGAAGTGAAGTTTGCTTCTCATATTACTGCTAAGTATTTCTCACACAACATGCTTCAGATGAAAAGTACTCACCAAGATTCCGACAAGCTCCACAAATTTCTCACAAAGTGTTGGTAAAGTACCCATTCTGAAATTCTGAAGTAGTGTATTCTTTGAAATGTTACTCTCAACTTCTTTAATGATTACACCCACCATCCTGTGAAAAGATAACTCATGTGATGAGCCATGCCATTAGGTCAAACCTTGTGCCCAATATTTTATTTCCTGGCTAAGGGAGATGGGTGGTAAAGAGCTAGGATTCAATAACCACCAACTTATAAAGTGAAATTTTGTTATTCATGTTCCAGGTCCAAAGATTACAATATTACCAAAGCTCATTAATGACAAATAGGTCAACCTTAATTCACGGAATGGCACAAAGCAGCCGTGGATATGGAAGCTGATTTATGATTGCTTGGATCCCTTTGAAATGACAGATTAAATAAAAAGTACAATTTGCCTAGAAAAAGTTGCTACTATAACTAGAAGTCATTAGACAATCTTTTCTGTCTAGAATCTGGATGTGTAGTTGATGAATGGTGGGATGGTTATCTATATGAATGCAAAAGATCCTCTGCGTTTGAAATGTCAGTTCTAATAGGCAGAAAATGCATTCCAGAGATGATACGTATACTATAAAACATACCTCTTTTCAGTCTCCCCATTCACTAAAACATTGAGAACAAGTTTAAAAGATTCGTAGCATTCAATCACTGCACATTTCAAGTATTCATCTGCGCAGATACGCTTCCAAAGATCAGAGTCCTTAGATCGAAATTGAGCAGCCATATCCAATGCTATTGGTATCTGCAGAGTAGACCAAAAGTCAATGAAGTACATTGTTGATGTAGAAAAGTGAAATATAAAGAGGACTGTGTTCAACCTTGCTAGCAAGCAAAAATGGTGGCCACTGAATTATCTTCAGGCTAGGATCAGATGTATAAGGAACTAGCAGCAGATCCATCTCCCTGAATTAGACAATTGCAATGTTAGTTAATAAAATCGAGCTGCAAACAAAATTAAGATAGCATTGACTATGTGAAATAGTTTCTGGTAAGGTTTCTTTCCTGTCACTTATAAGATCTTCTTCACGGAAACTACATATTACTTCATTCCATAACTGAGCAAATTTTGCAGCTTCACTTCTCCGGCTAGCTGGAACCTAAAAATTGACAAAAGTATGATATAGATGCGGTTATACTCTCGTTGATTCAGTGGTATGACTTTAATTCAATGGTGTAAGTACAATAATCAAACCTCTGCAAAACGTTTTGAGAAAGAGAACCCTCTTTTCTGCGACTTGTTCGAGGGTACCAAATATGTGTTGAAAGCACCAGGTAGAGACTGGAAACGAGATCTTAGCATGCCCAACGTTCGTATCTATGATAAGAAAATATAAAGTGAAGTCAAGCAGCCACAGAAGATGTGATTTTGGACTTGCTAAACATGGTAGTGACATGTTCTTGATCTTATATACCTTGAAAGCTTGCCAATATGGAAAAGAATGGGTATAGAGGAAAATAAAAAAAAAAAAAATCTTTCTGCAGTAATATGAAGTACGGTGTTCAGCACAGTTTCTGCGGTAAAATGAACCTTTACTGTCAGGTTTTACTTAGATAGAAATACCACTCTACATACCAAGAATGGTCAGAAGGTGTATGACCTGTATATTCAGAGGAGGAAAATTTCAAGCTTGCCAACTTAGATCTTGCCAGTACAAATTAAAATTAGTTTGTCTAGTTCGCTTTAGATGACTACAGATAACATGAGCACCAGACATATGGTACTGAAAAGGTTATGAACAGCTCAAATTTGAGTAAATCACCTCTCCTAGGCGATCAAAAGCCCCAATGATGCCACCATACAAAGTCGAGTAAATGGAATACCATATTTGTGTGTCCATAAAATAAACCTGCACCATCATTGTAGATAAATATGAGGTAAAACCCTTAAATTTTAAGAACTCATGAAAACAATTCTAGATCAGTGCAATATAGTCAAAGCAGGAAAAAAATCATGAAATTATAAGAGTCTGAATGAACCAGTAGGATATTGCTAGACCCACCAAGATTACTGGTGCCCAGAGTGCTACAACTGCTCCATAATTGTTTTTAGCTGTATCCATAACAGAAAAATTAACAAGGAATGACAAATTCAATAGAAAATTAAAAAGCACAGTTATACATAGGCAGTACCATTAGGGAAAAACTCATGCCATTCATATTTGATGCGAGTAATATTCATTATATCCTTTGTTGGCTTCACCAAAGGCTTAATCTGTGGAGCACCAAAAAAAATTATGAGAGGTCAAAATGCTAAAGAAGCAAGCAAATATATTCAGTCTAGAAGCAAACATACAAGTAGAAAATGAAATTTGCTACCTGTACAAAGTAACTAAACGCGAACTTGGAACATAAAAGGAGTGCCCAAAAGAAGGTGTACCTGAAATGAGGTGTTGGTTTAAAAAGACATAAACTCTTGATTACGTAATAATCTGTATCTATGTTCAGGGAACTCACTTAATGAGGGCAAACTGACTCTCATGCATCCCCCGGCCAACGTAAATTCTTGGCTGCAGATATCAAACATGTGCAGGTTAAGAACCTTGTACAACTAATGTTCTTTAGATTTGTAGTGGACTAATAAATGAAGAATGAAAGTGGAAAGCATGAGTGTTCAAATGAGCATCAATAAGTTAAACGCAGCTTTTATCCGCTTCATCAACAGCTAACAAAGTTAGGCCAAGCGGGAATGAATTACCACAATACAGAAAGGGAAAGCAGATGATACAAACTATTATCACATATAGGTCATTTGGAGATACCTGCAAGTCCTTTTGATGAAAATCACTTCTATCAATATTATGCTAGTTGACATGCTTCTAAAACATTTAATTGAACATCATGCTTGCAACATATCTAGAAGTTGGTGTACTATTTTTTCCAAATTGTGATCTTCCCTACTGCAAGAAATACTTCTTTTCTCAATACCACTGCATGCAATTATATTCCTGATTCAGTAACTTGTTTCCAAATTCTCTAAAAATGCATGCTTCCCACTACTTTTCCTAAATTTGATCTCCTGAAATATCTGCAATAGCTCCCATTCTATGCAGACTTGGATAGGATGTCAAGTGAGTACATGCATTACTGTGTCTATGCCTCTAAACTTTTGATTTTTTGACTCAGCAACAATGTTACTATCTATGAGTATGGAAAAATCTGGATAAGCCAATACATAGTAGATTTAATATTTGCCAATTCGAATTTCTTATTGTCCTGCTGGAATGTTTGTATCATTGTGAATTTTTTGAAAATTATATCAGACATTGTAATTTGCTAGTGATTAACAAATTGAAGATGCCGTGCCATTTTTCGAGATGAAATGAGTTGTGTAGGTTCCATCCGCACAGCCATGTCGTTAGCAAGGGTATGGTGGCTTCACTAGAAGTCACTGTGAAAGTGTAGCGAGTTTAGCATCAACGGTGATGAGGCTATGCATGTTCTAATGTCAACGAGACAATGATTTGTTTTGACCATACGATACAAATCATGGACTCAAGACAACAGTGCGTGATTTTGTTTCCAAAATTTTCTTTTACATATACAAAGAGTACCCTGGCATTAAAAACAGGACATGCAAAGTAAAAAAGCCATGACATAGATACCTGTGACCACCATAGCAGAAATCTGACAATATGCCAGTCTGAGCTTTCAATCCAACGCCGAAGCATTGGGAAAATAAACAATACAGCTGCAAGTATGTTTGAAAGCAAATATATGCCTACAGCCATGATATATAGAGGAGGAATTCCCTTCACTTGAGGAAGGAATGAGAGCAAATTCCTTATTTCAGCAGGGACCACTGTGGTTGACTGCACATAGCAGAGAGGAAGAATGACAGTCCACGCTAGGCTAACCAAAATTTTGAGGATGTTTCTTGAAACATTGCTGAACCTCCACCTATGATAGCCGGGGAAGTTCAAAACAAGGTCCAATACACCTATTTAAAGACATAAAAGATGAGAAAACACATTCAACTCATCAAAGCTGACAGATCAATCTCACAAAATGACACTAAAGGTATCAACATTGACATGCTCATGGGCCATAGACTACTGCTTTACTTGGCTATGTAACTATATAATAAGATGAATTGCCTGTATGTTCTCCAGAAAAAACCAAAACGGATGCTGAAGTGGTTCTTAACCAATACAATGCAATTCTTGGTTAGAGTGGTGGACAATCCTTTAAGAACTGTCTTACCAAAAAAAAAATCCTTTAAGAACTGTTATACTTACATGAGTTTGTTTAGCATAAGGATGGGCAAGAAGGTTACATTCAATAGGCTATCACGGTTTCACTCCGAATCATCTAGTGACATCTTTAATTTATGATCATGAAAAGTTCATGTGAAATCCAATGAGTTTCTTAGAATGAATTTAGAAACACAAGGTTAGATAACAAGCATAAAGAAGCATTCTTGAAATGCGTTTAGTTTTACAAGCAGAAGAAGATGCGCATTCCAAAAAACCAAATGGCAAAACATATCCAGGAAATAGGTCAAGATCTGTTGCTTTCCAAGTAACTTTGGTTATGAGCAGAATCACGTTTTCACTCCATTCTTCCCATATATTGTTATGTCTTCTTCTAGAAACAGACAAGACATGGAAAGATCTCCTTTCACTGTATCATCTCTTGATCAATATCTCTTCAAAGTAAAAGATAAAACCATTTCAACCGAAAAAATAGAAAAGAAAATCAAGATCACGAAAACAAAGACCTTGCTTTAGGAATATAAATATCAAGAAATTCAGACAATGCCCTGATTCCACTCTATAAGTCTGTGCCTTGTTTTGTGCTGCCTGAATTGTGTAACAGTGATGACATTATTTAAAGTGCTTATAGTTTTTTTTTGGTAAGGAAAGTGCTTATAGTTTAGCACTGCAACTTTTAGGAATTTTGACATACCCTGAACAAATCGAAGAAATGCTGCCGTGATGAAAATACTAGAGATCTTATACAGGATTTCTTTCTGGAAGATCTCCATTGGTGTTACTCCACTCCAAGCAATAATGATCATTGCCTGCAATCGGCAGCATTATGATTCCAGATTTAGCAGATGTACTAAAGATCAGCATGCAGTGTGAGTAAAGATCACTCGATCTAATCTTTTGCAAACCTGTAAAGCCAAAATATAGAATGTCCACAGACGATCAAAGCTTCGAAAAATGTGCCAAAATGTGCGGGTCTCCACGAAGTTTGATTTCCCAGTGCTTCCACCTTTTCTGTGTGAAGCCTTTCTTCCCTGGAATGGTTTCTACAGTTAGTGAAGATAACATTCTTAATCTTACTATCCAAAGATAATCATTAATAAAGCAGCCATGCCTGGATCAAGTCGCGTGTTGACTTGAAGAAATCGCCATCATCCCGCATTGGCCAACCAAGAGAAAAACAATCGGCAGACCTGGAAACATGTTTTGAGAATTAAAATTTAAGCAGTAAAACAAAGATTACAATTTATGGTCTGCTTGATTTTGCTTTGAATGTCCCACAAACCAGAAGTATTCGTTTAGATCATCATAGTTGCACCAAGCTGAATATGGAGCTTTTCCATTTTTGCTCTTCTTGGCTTCCTGGTATCGACGAGTGTAAACTTCATTTGTCTGAATCCAGAAAGGATAAACTAAAGTTTGATAAGACAAGTGCATGCTTGTGCTTACATACCTTTTCTATGACACGATATAGAGGGGTTATGACCTTTCGAAGGAAAGCCTCATCATCCCCTCCGTAAGAAGGCTTGATGTTTTCTCCAGTGACAATGCTGACATTCCCAGCCAACAGTCCATGAAGTTCATATGCCATCTGAAAAAGTACCAGCTTTGAACTTCATTTCATTACTAAATTGGGAGCTCAAGATAACAAGTGGAGAGGGGGTAGGTTGGGAATAACAGGAAGAATCGTCTTAGTATCGGAAACAGTACTGACATTATGGAAAATGTAGCAAAGGCACTCCGGCATGAAGCGAACGTTGGCTGCTTCACCCCATATTAATAAATACAGACCCATGTAAAGCAACTTCCTTTGCTGAACTTCTGGTTGGCTCTGTGGGAGTCTGGACAAAAATATGAAGCTTAGTACTGTGCTCTATCGGATTTTAGATGACAAGTTCAAGTTTGTGCAGAAACTACTATATCTCGTTCTCACCTCAAGCTATGTTTTCTTCCCAAAAACTTGCACCAATTTTTGTAATTCTTAAAGAGCTTGTTCATCACAGCATCTACGGCTCGTTCATCAAGCTATGAAAGAAACCAGCGTTTGAGTATGTCAGAGAGAGAAGAAAATTAGGCAATGCAATATCCATCGGGGCTTCATAGACAGAAATATGACAGCGACTGATGATGTTTGCTAGATGTTCCAATTGCGCGACTATGTCGTCATGCGCCTTCAGAGTCAATAATCCACACTTTCAGAGCGAACTAGATGGTATAGCCATTGGTTCTTAAACTAAGCTATCTACCACCATCTCTATAATGCCATGTAATCAATATAAACTCTTTACCATGACTGATGTAGAGTATCGGTGCCTACCTTGTTCAGAGGTTCAGGCTTAGGATGAAGCCTTATATGAACATTAGCTAGAAACATGATCAAATGCTCCCTCTGGTTCCTGACGTTGTCTCTCTGCATAGTTGCAGACAAAAAACAAAGTCCTTATAGCGTGACACAGTGATGTGATTTCAAGGTACTAATATATCACATTTACTGTCTGTAGACTTGCCTGGAACCCAAACATTGCCCTTAACCAATCAAGAAGATCTAAATTTCCGGCTCTCTGCCTCTGTTGCTCAAATCCAGCAGGCCAACTAAGGCCACGTATGTTGCCCAGAGCAGCTACAGCAGCCTTTACCTGAGATACAGTAAGACAATCTAAGTATGGTTGTAATGCAAATAGAATGGTCAGGACAGGGAATGCCAACATGCATTCTGTATATGAAATGTAGAATAGCATGTAAGCAAATAAAGCAAGGAAAGTACCTCTTCAAGTTGCATAATAGCTTGGGATCCCCCAGCAGAATCCAGAGGTAAGATATTATAAGGTGCGTATTTTTCCTTCTTCTCCTGGACATCTCTAGCTGCAGCGATAATCTGCTCAGAGGAGCAGAAATTAAGCATACAACACTCGGGTCAATCGAGTTCCCAACAAACAATTTAGTAAAACTACCTCTGGGGCAACTTCTTCTACTTTCTCAGACTTATTAACAGCACAAAGAACTTCAAAGAGCACTCCTGCTGTCTGATAGGCCTTGCCAAGTTGAGCTCTGTCAAACAAATTTTAATGGGAGAGCAGCAGCAGTTCAACTCATAGGGATCTGATCATCTCATTACATCATTAGTTTTTTCACTAAATCATATAGAAGCCTCCATGATATGTGAAAGTGGCGTTCCAAATGGTGATGAAGAGAGAACAAAAGGATCAACTTATATAGATACCTGTCAGCCTGCTCCCCCTGGTCCAATGCTTGCACATAATTTTCATAGTATTGATAATAAAAGCTCTCAAATTCATGTGCATCGGTCTTCTTCACCCGAGATGCCAGACTGGACGCATTGTCCTAAGTAACAGAGTCTTCAATTCAGTCCACAATCTTTGGTAAACAGAGATTGATATAGCTGTCTCTTCATTGTTTATGTCAAACAGGTTGCCGCTTTACTAGACATGATTTATTCGTCACATTTTGGTAATGGCAGAGTCTGAGCAGCTGACATTTAGACAACATTACGACCAAAACCCCTACTTTGTATTGATGAACTCACTAGATACGAATTTCTGAAGTGATGCAAAAGAAGCATAGTCGTTCAACATCTAGGAAAAAAAATTATGGAAGGCGGAATTTAGATTGCATCAACGGACAGGATTATTGGAGGCAGAATCAGATGAGGTGAGAAGAAATTACCCTCTCTAATCGCTGTAGGAGACCTGTCTTGAACTGCCTTACGCCACGTCCTGTGGAATTCGGATCCAACCTATGCGCTTTCTCGAAGGCGTAGAACCGGCCTAATAGGTATAGGGATAATAAATGCATCACTTTACTATAAAAATTATGGAACCGGTAATTGAAGATACAGTACAACAAAAATGTTGCTGTGCACTTCATATTCATTTATCAGTCGATCAAATCAAAGATGGGCAATTGGTTTCAAGGCAAGCATACAGAGGTAGGCGACGCGAGGGCGCTCATGCTCGATCTCCTTGGCTGCTCGAAGGATGGGAGAGATGATGGAGAGCGAGGATGGGACGACCTCGTTGTCGAATACCTCGGTGGAGAATATGGTGGTGGCAGCGCTCCGAGATGGCCGCCGAGAGAGCCCTTGCGGACCCGACTCGTGGCTTGCCATTGGTTCCACTGGTCGAGTGGAACCTACTTTCGCTTCTTTCCCCGTCCTGCCCACAAAGAAAACTTCAACCATCAAAAAACACACATCACAACGGCGAAACTCGCAGCATCTTTCGCAGGCATGATTGCCAAATCTCTTAACCCCCACGAGGATTCCACCGCAAAGCTCCGCTGGGAGTCGGATAAACTCTTCCGTCGACACCTCAATTGCTCGCATCGCGACGAAAGAAGCGCCTTCGGGAAAAATTTACTATAATTAGACGATGATTCCTAATCTTGAAGTCCGTACGTGATCTTCCTTCCATTTTCCAGGGAAAGGCGATGTTCTATCTATCAATTCTTCTCAATTCCAAGAAGAATTTATTAATTCAGAAGAAAATCAGATCAACCAACTTTCCGTAGAGCAACGACGGGTAATCATATTCACGGCAAAGCATGTTTTAAACCAGATAAACACGACTCTGATATCCTTAAAAAAAAGAAGAAGAAAAACAATCTCCGATGGGAAACTTCGACCGTAGGCGCCCTATCAACGGCGGCGAAACCTTAACGCGCCACCAGAATCCGATCGCATTTCCTCCGGGAGAAAAGCACGCTAGAGCTTCGACTGCCAATTTCTTCGGCTCACCTCATGCAGAGACGACGACCGTCGGCAGCCTCCGCTCGTCGAAGATGGCGATAGCGACGTTGCGATCCGCGCTCGACGAAGCGACGTCTCGCCGGAAACTCCTGGCCGCTCCTCCCTCCTCCTCCGCCAGCTCAGCGTCGAGCTCGCGCGACAAAGACAAAAGCTCTCCGCCGAAGGGGAGACCCTTACCGCGCGGCGCGATGCGGTTCGGCTTCGTCGAGGTGGTCGGAGGATGACGGGAGCGGCGGAGTTCGATCGCGCGAGAGGAAGGCGGAGGGGCGACGACGCCGCGGACGACAAGCAGAACGCGCTCTGCGTTTGCGCGGAGCTGCCAAGGAGATGAAGAGAGAGAGAGAGAGAGAGAGAAGGGACGGACCTGTAGTTTGAGCTGTCAGGGGAGGTTGTTGCAGCGGCTTCGCCGGAGCGAACGAGCGGGAGACGAAGGAAGGAAGGAAGGAAGGGAGGGAGGAAGGAAGAAGAGAGAGAAGAGAGAGAGAGAGACGCGGGAAAGAGCTCGAAGAGGGAGAAGTTTTGTGAGGTCAAGGAAGGGAGGGAGGGGCAAAATGGGGAAATCACCGGGGGGTTAGATGGGGCGGGGTGGACACGTGGCGGGAGGGGAGAGGGCGGTGAGGTGCGCCGGGGGTACGATCGCGCGTGACGGAGCGGGAGGGGAGGGGGAGGGGGAGGGGGGGAGGGCGTACGTACGTGCATGGTTTTCGGTTGGGGGGTTTGTTGAGAGCGCTTCTCTCTCTTTTGACCGCGACGACCGGCGGTCCTTTTTTGTCTCGCCCTTTCTCGTGCAGGAATTAGTGCTTCGTTGTCTTAAATCAAAGAGGAGTCTAACCACATGGCGTTGGAGGTGTTAACGTTCTAACTAAAAATTGTTTTTTTTTGTTTTGCTCTTTTGAGATTTGCACGGCATGCGTTAGACGACCACTAATGTGGATCGATCGCATGTCGAACCATGACTAGAGCCCTCATGTGTGTTGCCAATGAATCGGTCGGTAATATTGATACGATAGGTAGGTGTCTCGTATGATTCGTTCATAGAAGATTTTGGGTTCTGTTTAGGGTTCTACAACCCATGAACTTTGAGAATCTCAAAAACAGCTGTAGTACCTTAGCAGAAGCCCGACCGACCAACTCAACCCTAGAATCGACTTGGCTGCATTGTTTTGCTTCTTGGTCGGAAGTCGGGATTGAGAACCGAGCGTGGTCCTAAATCGGTGTTAGGTTTTTAAGATCTGGAGCTGGACCAATTTCCCCCCTAGAACCAAATCGAAAAACACTTGTTTTGCAGCAAGAACAGAGTATAAAACCCCGGCTTCAATGTCCATCTAACCCCAAAACAAGACCGATAGTCCTATTTGACCCTAGAATCTTCTCGGCCGGTTGAGTTCTCAAATCGAACAGGCACCTGGAACCAAGAATCAAATCGGAACTCGGTTGGTTCTATAGGGTTATGAACCCGACCGATTCTCCCTGAAATAGGATTAAACATGCGAATTGCGAGGTGCGGTTCCAAGTTGAGCCGAACCCATGTTTCCCTAGGTCTTTTTCTCGGCCAGAATCGTTCTCCTGAATAATATAATACTTTAACTATTCAACATGCTTGCTGTCTCGGTTTGTGCAGCAAAAACACAAACAAAACATGTGAACTAACTTTATTGACACCTTTAGTCACGATACTCAAACTGTGTTGCTTGATGACACTGAAACAAAACATGATGATCAGACCAACGGGCTTGCATTACCAACAACTGGGTGATGAGTGCGTTGCACTTATCCACTCCTTTATTCATGGAGGTGTAAGCATCTTTGGGGCTTAGGTCGACTTCCCGGCGATGCAAAACCATTGGCTGACGAAGAGAGCTTCGCAGTTTAGGTTCGGATTGATGAAACGGAAGGATTCCATAGTCAAGTTGAACTGCTGTGCTATCGCGAAGCAAGTGTCTCCGCTCTTCACTCCCACCACTTGGTCGCACACCAGGTCAGGTTCGGCCTTTAGAAGCCCTGTAAACCAGCATCATGCATAAATGAGAGAAAGACTTGAGTCCCAACTAAATGATTCGATTATGACTAAGTGAACCCTTCGCTAATTGTGTAATCTACACTACAAATGAAAGAAATCGCACTTAGCGTGTGCATGAAAACTATTTCAATATTATAGGAAAACATGGGTATTGTCAAGCTGCTCATCCTCTCTGGGAAAGAAAAACTTTCAGCTACCACAGCAGCATCGAAACAGATTTTGTTCAAAAACCGGTCGAAAGGTCTGGTACTAGGGACGAAACTTGTGGTTGGCCGAGGTTTTGAAATAGAAAGCGGATCCTCAACGTACAATGAAGTTGCAGAACAAGATTTTGAAGTACGCGAGCAGAAAATGTGTATTATCGTTAATGGAGATCAGTAACGCATTACTTACTCCCAACAACTCTGCTCTCGACCACGGAGACCATGAGGACGAAGAAGAGTTTCGAAACCAAGTTGAAGAAGATGGTGGACTTGTGACTGGTGATCTTAGCCATGCTTTTCAACTCTCTAACTTCTTTGGATACTGAGTTTGTGAGAGATATGCCTGGTGTATCTTTCCATTTATAGATGAAAATTAGAGCATAAGACAAATTACATTGTCGTGACGTAACAAATAGCCGGCTTAGTGTTGATGCTTTGGATTACATATTAAAAAAAGCTTGATTAGAGTATATGACATGAGGTGGAGGATAATACCTATGAGAGTATCTTTTTTTTTTGTTAATTGCAACAGTTAAACTAAGAACGTTCTTATTACATGAAGTATCACTACGCTTGGATTTTTCATGTCGATAAAATTTTTAGGATGAGGCTTGCATGTTTTCGATTTTGTAGGGTAAAGTATGTCTTAATGATAAAAGTGTTAAAGTTTCCCGTGTTGGGACTGTTTCACCAGAGGTTCGGCTCACATTCGATGAAGGCCGTGAGGTTACTAAGGTATTTCATGGGTCCGTAACTTACCCAACCGAGAAATGAGATTCCATTTTTTGGAACAACTGTAAGATGACAGTACCAGCAAACAAAAATTTGAGTGTACATTAATTTCACCTAACTTATAGTTATTATAATTTCATCAGCCACATTATCTTGGGACAACTATGAGAGTGAAACAGTACAAGGAATAGAATCAGAAGAGAGAAAGAGAATCAAAGTGGAAGAAGAAACATCCGTTTGGCTCTTTCAGTAATACCAATCGCAAAACGCATGTATATATAGGACGTTTGAGGTCAATTTGATGTATATACTGTGGCCACTCAGGCAGACGAAGCTACTCGAATTGGGCTCGTGAGCATACAAGCTATAACACCAATGAGTATATAGATGACAAGGCATTTTGATGACCTGGAACTGGGGAAAATTACCAAAAAAGTCCTCAACCTTTTGCAGTTGTGCCAATTCAGTTCTAAACCTTTTTTTTTTTGCCAATTCAGTCCTAAATCTTTTGCAAACCAGCCAATTCAATCCTTTTGGCCGGCCGGCTGACAGGCCGCCGACCGGCGTCCACGTGGCAATATTTTAATATTTTTTTTTGAATTTTTTTTCCTTTTTTCTTTTCCTTCTCCCCCCTGGCCTGTCCGGCCAGGGGGGAGGCTTGCCGGCGAGGGCCCAGCTCAAAAAGGCGAGCTGGGCCCTTGCTGCCGCAGGGCGAGCTCGCTCAGCTCCGGCGAGGGGGAGCTCGCCATGGCAGGGCGAGCTCCGCCTCGCTAGATTTGGGCGAGGCGGAGCTCGCCCGGCAAGGCGAGCTCCGCCTCGCCGGAGCCGGGCGAGCTCGCCATGGCCGGGCGAGCTCGCTCGGCTCCGGCGAGGGGGAGCTCGCCATGGCGGGCGAGCTCCGCCGCCGGATTTGGGCGAGGCGGAGCTCACCCGCAAGGCGAGCTTCGCCGCCGGAGCCGGGCGAGCTCGCCATGGCTGGGCGAGCTCCTCCCTCGCCCAGATCTGGCTAGGCGGAGCTGGGCGAGCTCGCCATGGCTGTGCGAGCTCCGCCCTCGCCCAGATCTGGCAAGGCGGAGCTCGCCTTGGCTGGGCGAGCTCCGCCCTCGCCCAGATCTGGCGAGGCGGAGCTCGCCCAGCTCCGGCGAGGCGGAGCTCACCTTGGCTGGGTGAGCTCCGCCCTCGCCCAGCTCCGGTGAGGCGGAGCTCGCCTTGGCTGGGCGAGCTCCACCCTTGCCTAGATCCGGAGAGGTGGAGCTCGCCATGGCTGGGCGAGGCTCGCCAGATCTGGGTGAGGGCGGAGCTCACCCAGCCATGGCAAGCTTGCCCAGCTCCGGCAAGGCGGAGCTCGCCTTGGCTGGGCGAGCTCCGCCCTCGCCGGCGAGCTTGCCCCCTGGCCGGACAGGCCAGGGGGGAGAAGGAAAAGAAAAAAAAAAGAAAAAAAAGAAAAAAAATTAGAAAATAATAAAAAAATATTAAAATATTGCCACGTGGACGCCGGCCGGCGGCCACGTCAGCGCCGGCCGGCCAAAAGGACTGAATTGGCTGGTTTGCAAAAGGTTTAGGACTGAATTGGCAAAAAAAAAAGGTTTAGGACTGAATTGGCACAACTGCAAAAGGTTTAGGACTTTTTTGGTAATTTTTCCCCTGGCACTGTTATATCGAATGGGTGATGTGGCATTGACGATAAGTAGGGATGACATATGCTGATAATCAAGTCAAGTATTGTCAATCTCTCATCTGATTGTATCTAAACCTCAATTTGCTCGGACTCAACCAAAACTTTGTAAGACTTATGGAGTCTCTTTCTATACGTGTGTGTGTGTGTTTGTCACTCACTCGGTCCTTATCGAAGTATGGTGATGTCTAGAACATCTTGTTGAGGTCCAACGAGGGTGATCGATGGATGGCCGTTGCGGCTAGGCGGGGCGAACTTACCATTATCTCTCTCTCTCTCTCACTTTTTATGTACAATAGATGTTGCATTGCACATTTGCATTGTTAGAATATTTAAATATTAAATCATGTTTTTATCTAACAGTTTAAGTTTTTAGAATAGTTGATAATGGTTCCACAAAATCTTACATGGTATTAAAGCAGAAAATCTTGAGTTCAAATCTTTCCAAGTCTCTATTTGCCTCCCCAATTTCATATTTTCACCCCTTAGGCTTAGGCCGAAGTCTAGCTTATGTGTGAGGGGGTGTTAGAACATTTTAATATTAGACAGCTTCAGTTTTTACAAGCTTCATATATCAACTTTGAAAATGTCAAAAACAGGTTGCTTATATTTTAGCAAAAGCCCGATTGGCCAATTCGATCCTAAAACCGACTTGGGTGCATTGTTTAGTTTTTCAGTCGAAGGATAGAATAGAGAACAGACTTTGGTCCTAAATAGGTTCTAGGTTGTTAGAATCAGGGGCTGGACCAATTCGTTCCATAACCAAATCAAGAAACACTTGTTTTTCCTAAAGAAACAATTAGAAAACCGGCTTCAAGGTTCATTTTACCCTAGAACAAGACCGATAATCCAATTCAACCCTAGAACCAACTCGATTGGTTTGGTTCTCAGATTGAACCGACACCTGGAACCAAGATTCAAACCAGTACTTGGTTCTATAGCTTTTCAAATTAGAGCCTGATTAGTTCTCTCTAGAATAGCATTGGACATGCGAAATGCGGGGTGTAGTTGCCAAGTTGAGCAGAACCCATGTTCTTCTCAATGCTTTCCTCCAATGAAATATGGTATTCTGATATGTAATGTGTGATCAAAGACGACAACCATTGAAAAAACTACTATTCTATATAGCTTTGTCCATCCTCTCTTTCTCAAATGTAAACTTGGTTTACAACATCTTTATTTTTCTTTGTCGACACCTTCAATGAAAATACTCGAGCTGTATTCTCGATGACACTGAAACAAAAAATGATGACCACAACACTTGCATTACAAACAACTGGGTGATGAGTGCGTTGCACTGATCTACTACTTTATTCATACAAGTGTCAAACATCTTTGTGGCTTAGGTCGACTTCCCGGCGATGCAAAGCCATTGATCAACGAAAAGAGCATCGCAATTCAGATTCGGGTTGATGAAGAGGAAGGCTTCGGTAGTCAACTTGAACTGCTCTGCTATTGCAAGGCAAGTGTCTCCACTCTTCACTCCCACCACTTTGTCGCACACCAGGCCAGGTTTCGCACTTGGAACCCCTGTAAACCACCATGCATAAACCAAAGAGTTGACATATGATGCTAATGAAGACGAATGACTAGGAAAGACAAACTTTCAGCTACTGATGTTGCAGCTTCAAAACGACTATGTTCAAAAACCGGTCGAAAGGTATTGTAATAACGTATGGTCGGCCAACGTTTTGAAGTAGAAAGCAGATCCTTACGTACGATTGAAATTTGCAAAAGAAGATTTTGAAGTGTGTTGGAAAAGAATACATTATCGTTAATGGGTAATAGTAACGCATTACTTACTTCCAACAACTCTGCTCTCGACCACGGAGACCATGAGGACGAAGAAGAGTATCAAAACCAAGTTGAAGAAGATGGTGGACTTGTGACCGGTGATCTTGGCCATGCTTTTCCACTCTCTAACTTCTTTGTATACTGAGTTTGTGAGAGATATGCCTTGTGTGTCTTTCTATTTATAGATGAAATGAGGGCATAAGACAAATTACATTGTTACGAAGCAACAGAAAGAGCCGGCTTAGTGCTATTTTACTCTTCAATGCTTTGGATTACACGCTAAATATAAGCTTAATTATGATTACGACGTGAGGAGGAGGATACTACCTATGTGAGCATTTCTTTTCTTATTGTCAACTGCAACAGTTAAACTAACAATGTTCTTAAATGAAGAATTGTCACTACGCTTGCATTTTCATGTCGACGAATTTTTAGGATGAGGCCTTCATGTTTCTGATTTTGCAGAAAAATTTATGCCTTATCTATGATAGTGTTAAAGTATCCCATGCCGCGGCCAATTCACTTGAGCTTTGGCTCGCATTTGACGTAGGCAGTGAGATTACGAAGGCATTTTCATTGATCCGCAGTTCACCCAACTGAGAAATGATGTTCCTTCTCTCCAAAGAGGTTTAAGATGAGTGGGAAATGCGTTAATTTCACCTAACTTTCTTTCGGTAAGTTCAGTCGATCCTTCTTCATCGTTAAGCTCCAATCGTACCATAGAATTACAATTTAGTTTTTTTTTTGGATCAAATACGAATACTTACATATATCATAAACTGGACTTAGCTAGCAGGGCCCAAGCAAGGGGCGTCGTTACATAGCCGTGCCCAAAGGGCCTGAGGAGGGGAATAGAGCCAGTCAGATGGAAGACATTTCTTTCTATGAGTCCACGCTACCCAATCAGCCACATAATTTGCAGTTCTTGGACAAAATTTCAGGCGTACACCCTGTACCCTTGAAAGTAGATAGTAGCATTCCGTTATAAGGGCCCTTACTTCCCAGCTGATCCGTTCTCCTTGCTTCAATGCGCTTATCAGTTCTATACGGTCCGACTCCAGTTCAACTCTTTCAACTTTGTTTCGTTCAACGTACTTGAGGGCAGCGAGAAAAGCTAGGATTTCGATTTGTGCTGGGGAGGATGCTCGGACGTTCTGGAGGAATCCATCAACAAGGCAACCGGAGTAATCCCAACAGATGAAAGCTATCGCACCGTCCGTCGATCCTTCGCCAAGAGACCCATCGACGTTGATTTTCAGGATACCCTCCGCCGGGCCTGTCCATGCTTGCGCTGAGGTAAGATCTCCTCTCTTTTCTGCGTTTTTTGCTCAAATGCTCCATTTTTTAACACTTTGATGCATTATCCAAGCTTATCCCACTTCTTCTTTTACATTCGGTTTAACACCTCTGAAAATCTGGTTGTTTCGGGCCTTCCACACCTGCCCAATTATACACCCCTCTTCAACCACCTATCTGTTCCGATGTTAACCTTTTCTCCGTTTCCAGTTACCCTTATCACTGAGTTCAAGATCGCTTCTCGTCCCTTCAAGATACTTTGCCAACCCCAGGATGGTCTATAGCCTTTCTCAGCATGCCAGAAGTCTTTACGATAAAAATACAATCCTTTCAACAGCTTACTCCATAATGCATCAGGATTTTTAACTAGTCTCCAAGCTTGTTTCCCCAGTAGTGCTTTATTGACACTAATTAAATCCCTGAATCCCATTCCTCCCTCATCTTTTCTGGTTTTCATGATTTCCCATCTTTTCCAATGTAAACTAGCTTTTGATTGACTGTTTTTCCACTAGAAATTGGCTATCTTTCGCTCTATGGCTTTACAAATCGATACGGGTATCTTAAAAATAGACATTACATAATGTGGTAAAGCCTGAACCACAGTTTTCAGCAGAATCTCCTTACTCGCTTTAGATATAATTTGTTCCTTCCATCTTTCCAGCTTCATATTGACTCTCCCTAAAATCTAGGCAAACATCTGTCTCTTGGATTCTCCCTAATCAGAGGGGATACCAAGGTACTTCCCTGTGTGATTCATTTCCTGTATTCTCAATGTTCTGGCCATATTGTCCCTTAGCATCTGAGGGCAACCCTTGCTGAAAAATATACCTGATCTCTTCAGGTTTATGGCTTGTCCGGAGGCATAGCAATACTGGTTAAGCACAGTTGAGACATTTTCACATTCATGAATGGTTCCATTTAGAAAAAAGATAGAATCATCCGCAAATAATAAGTGGGTCAGGGTTGGACAGAACCTGTTCAACTTGATTCCCTTTATATGTCCATTGGTCATGGCATTTTCCATCAGGGAGGATAAGCAGTTTGTTACCAGAATAAAGAGGTAAGGTGATAGGGGATCCCCTTGTCTAATGCCTCTAGTGGGGTGAAAGAAGGGGAGAGGTTCTCCATTCATTTTCACACTAAAAGATACTGTAGTCACACATTGCATTACCCAACCAACCCATTTTTCACTAAAACCCATTTTCAGCAAACATGCTTCCAAAAAATCCCATTCCACTCTATCATAGGCCTTTTGCATATATAATTTCAGAACAGCTTGAAATTTTTCTTTCCTTTCCCTCACTCTCAACTGATGCATCACCTCTTGCGCAATTAATATATTGTCTTGAATTTGTCTCCCGTTTATAAATGCATTTTGTTCCTCAGAGATCAATTCAGGCATCCAAAATTTGAGCCTGTTTGCCATTACCTTCGAAATAATCTTATACGCAAAATTGCACAAACTAATTGGGCGAAACTGCTCGAGTCTTTCTAGGTTAGAGATTTTAGGTACAAGGGTGATATGGGTTCTGTTTAAAGCTGGCTCCAAGATTCCTGATATGAACAACCTATTTACTGCCTCGAAAACATCCTTTTTTTATTACTTCCCAGTGGTGTTGATATAATATTCCGTTTAAACCATCTGGCCCAGGAGCCTTATTTGCTCCTAATTGAAACGCAGCAGCTTTGATCTCTTCCATGGTTAATTCTGCCTCCAGAAACATTCATTTAATCTCCGACTCTTTTTGGGCATAGATTTAGCACTGGCCGACAATTTCTAGGTCCAACGAATGTGTAAAGGTCTCGAAAGTAGGACATTGTCAAACTCTGAAGATTCTGTTTGTCTCTGATCCAGTTATCTTCCAATGATCTCAACATCGAAATTCTGTTTCGTTGCCTCCTCTGGATAATGGTGGCATAGAAATATCTAGTGTATTTATCCCCCCATTTCATCCAGTTTATTCTAGACCTCAATCCCCAATACATCTCTTCTCTCCTCTATAGGTTTTCAATCTCCTCCTTGATGTTTTGTATCCTGCCACTCTCCTGCGGGATGCTTGTACTGTTCGTTAAGGCCTGTAACTCTTGCTTGAGTGCTTTAATACATCGAGAGTTGTCGGTGAATTTTCTTTTACTCCAATATATCAATGCTTTGACTACAGCTTCCAATTTTCCTTTAAACCCAGCATCTTTCACCGATTGTTGCTCCCAAGCCTCTTTGACCACTTCCTTACACTCAGCATCCTCTATCCAAAAAGCCTCAAAACGGAACTCCTTTTTTCTCTTTACTGGTTCTGATATGGTCAGAACCAATAGCCAGGAGAGCAAAGGCTTCAGCTTCAGGGTATAAAAGTCTCCATTCCAAATTGCGTAAGACACTATCCAGTTTCTCCTTAACTAAATTTGTCCCTTCCCTATTATTTGTCCAAGTGAATTTGCACCATTTACAATCAATGTCCATCAAAGAGCAATCATTTAAACAGTCTCTTAATGCATTCATTCGGTAGTATTCAGCCATCCTGATTCCCACCTTCTCCCAATGATAAAGTACTTCATTAAAATCTCCTAAACAAACCCAGGGGAATGCATCATATGAACTGATCTGCCTCATTCTTTCCCACAGTCTCTGCCTTTCCTGAAAAACATTTGGAGCATGAATAAAGGTAACTCTAAATCTGGTTATGTTTTCATTGTCTACACAAATCATTTTCAGCATCTCTTGGGAGGTTGATTCTACTATGACTTCCACTGACTCATTCCAAAACACAGTTAAACCCCCCGTAGTCCCTCTTGGGTTCACCACATAACTAAACTGGAACTTTAGACTATTCTTAACTCTCATTACTACATGTTTATTCTTTGTTTCCATGAGTAGAACCAAGTTGGGCCTTTCTTGAGCCACTAAGGCTCTAAGAGCCTGGATTGTCAGGGGAGAGCCCAGCCCCTGACAATTCCAGCATATTATCTTCATTTGTACCCTGGTGGCTTATTATGGTTAGCCACCAAAGCCCGTATTTGAGCATCTTTTGTGACATTCCGAAATTTCGCTCATTTGGGATTTATGAAATGAATTATTTTATTGATGTACTTGTAGCTAGTTCTCACCCGGAACTGATCATTCCTGGGATACTAACAATTAGAGAAAGGCTAATTGGGGACTTAAAATTCGTGCGACAAAGTAAGAATTCGATCGTGAATTGACTTTCGACCATAAAATCGCCAAGGTGACATTTTGAGCCATAGTAGGCCGATCCAAGGATAACTAAGGGTCAGTTCGCCACTGTCATAGTAGTGGATTGCGGGTGATTCCGCCGGACCACGAAATGAATTGACAAACGATCCCGAACTTATTCCGAACGATCGTACTCATCGGACTTAGTGATCGATCCTCGCGATTTAAATGACAACCGAAGTCATTACGGTCTGAATAAATTGTACGTGACTCGATTTAGTATCAGTCACGGGTCGTATAGGCGAATTTCCCCAAAAGTCACCCATTAGTCTGAGAAACGCTCGAGTTACGTTATGAATATATAATTGGAATATTGAGTAGAGACCAAACCAAGCGTCAGAAAATTCGGAAAGTCACGGCAGGACCTTTGGACGACGTTGTAATTGGAACGTGCAACTCTGGATTTCTTCAGATTTTTCAAAAACGTTCGATTTCAGCGAGAAACGGAGAAAGTGACCATTTTACCCTTGGAATTTATTAAAGGGTTAGTTTTAAAGGGCAAGGGCATTTTGGTAGTTTTTCCCTAAAAGTTGGAAAAGACAATTTTGCCCTCGGACTTTTTGAGAAATTACAAGATTGTCCTTGGATATTTTTGGTAAGATTCGATCTGGGCCGTCGGATTCAAGATAAGATCGAATCTGGACCGTCGGATGAAAAGATTAGACGAAGGCGTTTTGGTAATTTGCCAAATGGGTCAAAATTTCACTATTTAGGTCCAATGACCCTTTCTCTCTCCTCTCTCTCCCTCTCCCCCATTCGGTTCTCTTTTCCCCCACCGTGAGCCCCCTCCGATCTCCCTCTCTCTCTCCCGCCCGGACCGCCAATCGCCGGTCACGCTCGCCGTCCACCGCCGTGCCGTCGTCGATCCGCCGTCCCCACCCTCACGCCACCTCACCGCCGTTCCTCTCTCTCCCCTCTCTCGCGGCTGTGAGCCAATCGGCCACCGCCCAAGCCGCCGCCGCTCGCCGATCGCCACCGCCAAGCCGGGCCGCCATTCACCGCCGTCCCCGTTGATTTGCCGCCGCTTCTGTTCTAGCCGCGTGAATCTAGAACTAGGTAAGTCTCGCCTAAACCCGACTTAGGACTTCGGGTATCGACGGGTGATTTTTGGGTGAAATCGGGTTTAAATTAAGTGCGAAATTTTCATGATTTAGGAATGGAATTATGTGGCGGGCCTTAGGATTGAATTTGGAAAATTTTGGTGGAATATTTGAGATTGACAGTGGGCTGTGGATGACTGTTCAATGGGCTGTGATGGGCCGATCGGGACGTAAGTTGGATTTTTAGAACCGACATTTAATGGCGAGAAAGTTTCGTGAAGGATCGGAATCGATTTGACGCCATTTGGTTGGAGAAAAATGGCGAATTGTGCGTTTATGGTGTGTTTGAACTGTGACTGAATTTTTGTGATGAAATTGAGTGCATGGTTGTGTAATTGCCTGATTGAAATATGCCTGTTGGGTGCACGCGTGGGCCAGACTGATTTAATTATTAAAATTAGCCTTGTCAAATGCTGAGTGAGCATGGGTCATGTGTAATTAATGCGTGCACGGGCCACGTGTGATTGGCCAGTTAAATGTGGTAAATGCTTGTGGAGCATGTGCATGAGTAAGAAAGTGGGTGTGGTGTGATATGTGTTCATGGAAATTATGCCGTCCTGAGGCGTGTTCGTTTACGCGGGACGATGCCCGGTATTACCGGAAGACTGCTAGCCTGAGGCGTGTACTTCAACGCGGGTTGCGCAGTAGGTGGTAGGTGTTGAGCCTGAGGCGTGTACTTCAACGTGGGCAAGAAACATGGCCTGAGATGTGTACGTTTACGCGGGCCCGGAAGTGTTGTGAAAAGAGGTCGCAGTGTACCTGAGGCGTGTACTTTTACGCGGGTCACTGGCGAGGAATGTGGAAAAAGATATGATGAGAATGAAATGAATGTCTGAAATGAGAATTGTGCCTGCATGTGATTGCGTGTATGTGATTGTGTTTGTGTTTGTTTAATTGTCTGGAGGTACGTGATAGCCGAGGTGGGGTTTAGGGGTGAACTTGCTGAGAAGTGTTCTCATGGTTGTTTCAATCAACATTTTCAGAACCCCGACCAGATCCATGAATCCTCCGCCATCGCCACCAGAGCGTTTTGGGGTGCCAGTGCACACCGAGAAAGAGGTTGCAGAATTTCCGATGGGTGATAGAATGACCTGGATTAAGCATACTACAACGGTTTTCGTAAAAGTAGGATTGCCTTTATTGGAGACCCATGTTTATACCGCCTGGTTCTTCCGGGATGTAGATGGAGATGAGTTCGGGCCCGTTAGGGATTTTGATGTTCCGTTCGATCTCGTTGGGGATTGGGACCCGGCTGCCATACCCCCGATAGATGGAGAGTTGACCAGTACAGAGGTTAGTTTAGCACAATCTGGAATGCATCCAGCGCCGGCAGCTCAAGGATCTTCGGAGGCTGAGCATGAACCCGAGCCCGAAGCATCGCAAGCTGAAGCTGAACCAATGGACATAGATTTAGAACCGATCCCCGAGGAAGAACCAGAGGAAGCGGAGCCCGAAATAGAACCCGAGGTAGAGCCTAATGATGAGTCTGAGGAGTCGGAAGAGCCTGTAGGAGACCCAGAATATATACTCCCTTTTGAGCAATATATGGATCCCAATTTCGTGCCTGCGTACAATTTCTTTGATTTTCTAGCTGAGGAGAATCAGAATGAAGTTCCAGCTGAGTCGGGCGACATCAATCACCCGATTGAGATTGAGGCGGAGACGGAGTCTTCGGAGGAGCAAGCCGATCAGGGAAGTTCAGATTCAGATGAGGATGAGTTAGACTTAGAATGGACACCGAATAAGGGGCGTAGGGGCTAGCATTAGGGGTTCAGAATGATAGATTTTGGAGAGTACCATTTTTTAGGTCAGAATGCCAGGTCATCAAGCTTTTGTATATCGATGGTTTTAAATACGGTGTGCAAGTGTATGTGGTGGCTGTAAACTGTAAAGGTTTTATAAGTTTGATAATGAAAATATGTATATTCTCCCTTAATGTTTCCCCAGTTTTAAATTGTCCGGGATTAATTGTAGTATCCGCTGTGGATTTAAATCTCTGATGATTGTAATTGAGGTCGGCGATAAACCTGGGATGTCGCATAAATCGACCAGTGGCGGATGTCGCGAGCTCGATAGGGTTCGGGGCGTGACATCTTCCACTGTTTGGATCGGAGTGTCTAGTAAGCCAGCTTTCTCCAGTGAATTTTCCCCAGTCAGCTGAGTTTGATAAGGGGAGTATCTCTTCAATTTCTCACTAGCTTGGGTTTTAAGGTCTTTCCCCTTCTTCCCTTTCTCATTTTTTGCCTTGTCATGCTAGATACAATCTTTTAGTACTCCACTTCCGATTGGCAATTCAAATTATGGAATTATAGGTGTCCTCTTCATCATGTCCCAGCTATTTTCATTGACAAGGACCTCTTTCCTCTTTTTAGATAACCTGCTGCAATTCTGATGTGCATTGGCATCTAGGTTATTGTTATATGCCACCATTTGTCCCGAATTGATCAAAGTTTCTGATATGCAGTCCTCGTCCATTAGTTCCTCTATAGGTTTATCATAAAAGAATTTCTAGAAGGGACTATGTTCATTTGCCTCCGCCTTTAGCCATGATCCAAAGGACATCTCATTTGCGTTGTTGAAGCGATCTTCATTGTATGGCACCTCACCGCAATACTGCGCATAATGCTCTAATTTGCCACATGAGTAACAAAAGTGTGGCAGTCTTTCATACCTAAAATCCAGCCATAGTTTTTCTCCGTTGTTGCTGTAAATTGATCCTGATTGAAGAGGGGCCAGGATATCCATTTTAACTCTCGCCTTTCCCAATTTATAGGACGTGTATCCTCGGGCTTCAATTTTTACTTCCGATACATCTCCAATCCCTCCTGCAACTCTTGCTACTACTTCCTCCGACATCCATTCGATGGGCAGTCCATGAATTTGGACCCAAAATGTACATGTATTGAAATTATAACGGGCAGGGAGGGTATTCGGTTCCCAAGGTTTTAGCAACAAGAGATGATTAGCAAAAGACCAAGGACCCATATTCAAAGCCATATCTCTATCTATTTCAGTGAAGAAACGAAAGCCAAAAACACCAGGGGCAAGCAAACTAATGTCTACGTTTTCAGCTCTCCATGCTTTCCTCATCGTATTCTGAAATGCTTGTATGTTTACCTTTGGTTTTGGGTGTAGCTGCCCGATTAAAGTCATTTTGCCTTCCATTGCTTTCTCTGTTGTTATAGCATTATCTACAGCCGTGATATTCTTTCTTGACCATAAATTTCCCAATCTTCTACAGAGTGCCGCAACACGGATTTCCGATTCTTGCATTTCCGCCATATTGGATATACTACCAGTGCGCAGGTTGCGATTTTCAGGTTAGGGTTGGTATAAGAGGAAGGCAGGAGGAGGAATATTGAAGAGAAATGGTCGAGGGTTAGAAGGGGTTGTATGGAAACAAGGGTTTCCGTATTAAATTAAAACAAGATTATGGGGAAGCAGAGAGAGCATCGAAGAAAAGGTTAGGGTTTTACGGGGGAAAGAAAGATGGGTAGCTGAGCAAAGTATTTACAGCCATTTGGATTGAGTTGCAGGTATATGAGCGATGGATTCAAGGGGTGTGCCAGGATAAAGAAGGGTTTTAGTTCTCTACACTTACATTTATTATTCTAAGTTCTTTTGTTATCCTTAGAATTTTTTTTATCTAAAAGTTTAAATCAATATGTGGAAGAAAACCACATGAATATAAAGAGCATATACATCCCATAGTCAAGTAACAGAAGATACTTAAACAATTAGGATAGTTTTTGTGCATTTGCGGATTTTATATATATAGACACACACGTGAACAATTTAATTCTAGTACGTATCGGTCATCAACCAAATTGTCTTGCGACAGCTGCGAGATTGAAATGGTACAAGAAATAGAATCAGAAGAGAGAGAGAATCAGAGAGGAAGAAGGTATACTTGTTTGGCTCTTTCATTAAATTCCAATCACGTAGAGTTGCTCACTGCAATACCAAAACGACATTGAAACTCCTGCCTCTAATCGTTGATACTGAGATGATGTGGCAATTTAGGGTTTGCTGTCACTAATCCAGTGAAATAGCGTGGGACTCGAGCTCTTCAATGCCATTTTATAACATCGCTCTGGTTTCTGAGGTCGTCGATCAAAATGTGTGTCAAACATATCTTAAATTGAACATATTTTTCTTTGCCAAACAGAAAAATGGGGCATCAAATTTCAAGAGCAAAAGTAGAAGAGGGTTACGAGATCTCGATGCCGTAGCCCTGGAGCCTTTGATGTCATTACCAAAGTAAGGATCGTACAATAACCGAAAGGGGAATTGTTAATATATACAATGAGAAATAAGCACTTGCCCGTTGTGCTACTCGCTACACATTTTTCTATGGTTATTGCTAGGCCGAAAAGGGCCAATCTGTCGACGACTCCTTTCGAGGACATGCTCTGCAGGGGTTCGACTCAGAACTTTATCGAGCATACTCTTGTCGTGTATAGCTTGTGCCGGGCATGGGGATAGATGTTAGGACATGCCCCCATTACAGGGGCCTAGTGCTCGATATGCAATTGCACTGCAAATGCCTAGGGACGATGTCACTAGGTGTCATGCGTGGTGTTCCCGGAGTCTAGAGAGGAAGAGAGAATGCTTTCTCTTAATCTTTTTTTCAATTTATTTGCTAAAAATTCTGTTAGAATTCTAAGTATTTATTTTTCTTTTTTAATCTTAAAAGGGAAAATGACATTACAAGTGCTATAACTTTTGTTCGGTGCTTCAATCACTTGAGTGTCATAACTTATGTATAACGCTTACTTGAGCGGCATAACTTTTTTTCTAATAATTTGAGTACCTTATAACTTTTCAATCAATCAGTTGAGTGTCACAACTTTTTAAAAACATTCACCACAAATGCTATCCATGTAGAATTTCTGGCACTAGGTGAACGTTTTAAAAAATTTTTGATACTTAAGTGATTGATTGAAAGTTATGGCACTCAAGTGAACGTTCTTTCAGAAATTATGACATTATCGCTATACGAAAGTAATGACAGTGTCCTTATTCCAATCTTAAATATTGTCACATCAACGGTCATATCTATGTGGTTAAGTTTGTTAATGATGAATAGACTTGCTTCAACATATCATCGAAATTGAAGGATTTGATTGCACCGACTGAACATTTGAATACTTGATTGTATCAATCGGGCGAGTTAAACAAACAAAAATTGGCCTAATTGGTAAGAATTAAAGATTGTAATTATGTTAAGTTAAGGCAATTTCTAATAAAGGTACTGATACGGGGATTTTGCTTCCAAACTTCAGAATTGACCAAACCTAGAGGTGGCCATAGCCGACGGGTAATATTTTGGTTTTTCTTTTCTAAATCATAATCAGAGAAGTTTAAATGAAAATTATATCTCTAGTGTAAGAAATTTGATTCTAAAATACTAAATCAGACATCATGACATTTTTCCAAGAATCGATAGAGTTGTTAAAAAGTGCTATATCTTGTAGATGCCTCCTTAATATAGTGCACACAATTTTAAGAATTAGTGGATAGTGACGCCGGAGAAAGTGTAGAGAAGTAGGAGGCAATGCAAGTGAAAACTTAAATAGATAGATCGCTTGCCACTCGTAGGTAATTAACCTAAGAGATAAGAGCAATACTCGCCACCCGTAGGAATCCACCTAAGGGATAAGAGTAAAACAAGAAATCCTTCTTATTCTTAAGCCAAAAGCTCAATTAGTTTTGAATCAAATAAGTCTTCCTTTGTTATTCATCATAGCACGCTTATATAGAGCATGAAACAACCCTCCAAGCTTGAGTAATTACTAAGACTCTTTGGAAAAACAAAAGACTCATAGGAAAGACAAACAACATTTACTAGGAAACAACGATAAATAAATAAGGACTCTAGAAACTTGAACGACATTAAATAGACCTAGAAAATATGTGAGAATTAAATGTAACCGATTGAAGGTCTCCATGATTTTACCATTTCCAAAGTGGATAAATTAATGGCCTTTATGTTTTTTGAAGAAACCGAACAGCCTTCGATTCGTTGTGATCGATGAGTCGACTTGGTGTCGACAAAATCGACAAGAGTCAACTTGGAATCGATAATATCGGCAAGAGTAGACTGGGAATCGATAATATCGGCAAGAGTCGACTTGGAATCGACAACTCGTCGACAACTTGACGTCTTCAAAGAATGCTCCGGCATTAGATAGCGTCTTTAAATGTTCTTTACCATTTAAACTTGATTTTACATGAACCTATAAATAAGGGCATTTGCAATAATCTCAATCTTTTGATTTTCTTTTGCAGAAGTCGATAGGTAATCTTTTAATTTAAAGGCAGAATTCTATTGTCTCGTGTCAAAAAGTACGGATTCTTTTTAGTGCTGCTAAATGTCAGCAAATGATGGTAAGTGTCACAAAACTTTTGGTAAAGAAAAGGGCTAATACTATAAAAAATATCAAATCGGTACACTCGTGCTACATTTATCTTATACTAATTTTTGTATCACAAGAAATCTCGAACTAGTATACCCATGTCACATTTGCTTCAAACCAACTTTCGTGTTACAAAAAATCTCAAATGGGTACACTAGTGACAAATCTACCATCTGTCAGCTTCCGTCCAATATTTTCGTTAAATCAATGACGTGGAAACACACATGGCAAATAATCCAGATGATAGGCATATGATGTTTATCCAACGTGAAATATCAACATTGTCTTCCAAATGGCATCGTTTTGGGGCAGCCAACTCTGAAGAAAAAGAACTAAGATTTGAAATTTGCTAATTTTGCCCTAAGAGCTCCCTTACATTTTAAAAATCTGATAAAATCCCTAATTTTGCCCTAATATTGTCCTAAGATTTTTGCGGAATTGTCATAAGTGTATAAGTTTAGGGTTTTATGACATAAAAATTAGGGCAAAAGGACACTATAAGTGCCATAAGTTGTGTACGGAGATCACTTTGGTGCCATAACTTTTTTTCGGATCACTTTGGTGCCAAGTCGGAGGAAAAGAGATCACTTTAGTGACTCCGGCCAAAATTTCGGCCAAAAAAAGAGCCACGTCAGATTTCCAACAAGCCACGTCAGATTTCCGGCGAGCCATGTCAGCATTAGAAATTAATAAAAAAAGAGCCATGTCAGATTTCAGGCGACCATGTCAGCATTGGCACTAAAGTGACTGTTTTTCAAAAAAGTTGACACCAAAGTGATAAAAAAAAAGTTATGGCACCAAAGTGATCTCCGTACACAACTTATGGCACTTATAGTGTCCTTTTGCCTAAAAATTAGTTTGGGGTAAATGTGACACGGTTTACCAGTTTGGGATTTTTTGAGGTATAAATCCTTAAAAAAAAACTATCTTTGACGTTTTTCTAAGTAAGTTGTTTGATAACTTACCAACATTTCAAATTACAAACTTTTTTTTATAGTTTGTAAATTACCAATTTTTTAAGGGTTAATATTACGAAAAACCCCAAACTGTTACACCTATGACAATTTTACCCCAAACTAATTTTTTGACTATCAAAAACCCCAAACTGGTATACCTGTGACAAATTTACCCCAAACTATTTTTTTGACCACATAAAATCCCAACAGTGGTACATTTGTGACAATTTTACTTCGAACTAATTTTTTGACTACTAAAAACTCCAAATTGGTACACCAGTGACAATTTTTCCCAAAACTAATTTTTTGACAATAAAAAACCCCAAACTAGTACATTTGTGACAAATTTACTCTTCGTTAGTGTCCGTTAACTTAGATTAATATCACAAAAAATCATAAATTGGTAAACTTGTCTTTTAAAACCCCCAACTGGTACACTCGTCAACTATCACATATCATCAAACTTAGCAATTTGACAGTAAAATTTCATGAAAACTAACGAAGGGTAAATTTATCACAGATGTACCAGTTTAGGGTTTTTTATAGTAAAAAAATTAGTTCGGGATAAAATTGTTACAGGTGTACCAATTTGGGGTTTTTTAGGGTCAAAAAAATAGTTCGGGGTAAAATTGTCACATGTGTACCAATTTTGGGTTTTTTCGTGGTATTAACCCTTTTTTTTTTAACTTATAAACTTTTAGTTGCATAGCTTATTAACGTTTTAAGTTTATCAACTATTATATGAAATTACCAATCTAAATTTGAGTGACATATCAATTTTTGTCATATTAACATCATATGTCAACTTTGAGGATGGCAAAACCATTTTTAGTACCGGTTCAACCTTAGCAAAAGCCTGATGGGCAAATTCAATCCTAGATTCGAGTTGGCTGTATTGTTTTGCTTCTCGGTCCAAGGTCGGAACCGACCTTGGTCCCAATTGGGTTCTAGGTTTTTAAACTCAGGAGCTAAACCAATTTTCCCTAGAACCAAAAGAAGAAAAACTTGTTTTTCCTTAAGAAATAAGTACCGAACCAGCTTCGAGGACCATTTAACCCCAGACATAGACCGATAGTCCAATTCAACCCTCGAATTGACTTGGCTGGTTTGGTTCTCAAATTGAACCGGCACCCAGACTCGGGAATCAATCCAGTACTAGGTTGGTTCTATAGGTTTTCACACTAGGAACCTTACTGATACTCCTTGGAATAGGATGGGCCGTGCGAGTTGCGAGGTGTGGTTGCCAAGTCGAACAGAACCCATGTGTTCCCGGTGCTTTTCCCCCAATGAAATACGGTATTTCGATATCTTATGTGTGATCAAAGACGATGATCAGTGAAATAACTACTAACTATATAGCTTTGTCCATCCTCTCTTTCTCAAATATTAACTTGGTTTATAACATTTTTATTTTTCTTGGGTTTGTTTCTCGGCCAGAATATTTCTCCTCTAGTGAAAATATAGATAAAACATGTATTGATGACACCTTTAATCAAAATACTGGAACTCTATTGCTTGATGAAACTGAAACAAAACATGATGACCCCCACACTCGCATTACCAACAACTGGGTGATGAGTGCATTGCACTTAACACTCTACTTTATTCACACACATATTCATGTGTGTATGTAAGTGTATAAAACTATTTCCCGCATATCATTCCCGTCAATATAGCTTCAGAAGAAAAGTGTAAACATGTTTGTGGCTTAGGTTGACTTCCCAGAGATGCAAAGCCATTGACCAACGAAGAGAGCATCGCAATTCAGATTCGGATTGATGGAACTGAAAGATTCAGAAGTCAACTGGGACTGCTGTGCAATTGCAAAGCAAGTGTCTCCGCTTTTCACTCCCACCACTTTGTTGCACACCAGGCCAATGTTCGTCATTGCAACCCCTGTGAAGCACCATGCATGAAACAAGAGGGAAATACAGCAATAATCATTACATCAACTATTTATAATATGATGCAGAGTTGCATAAATATCATATATACCAATGTTATGAAGACGAATGGAAAATATGGGAGAAATGCATTATCAGTAATGGATATTAGTAACGCATTACTTACTTCCAACAACTCTGCTCTCAGCCACAGAGACCATGAGGACAAAGAAGAGTATGGAAACCAAGTTGAAGAAGATGGTGGACTTGTGGCTGGTGATCTTGGCCATGCTTTTCAACTCTTTAAATTCTGTAGATACTGAGATTGTGAGAGATGTGCCTGATGTATCTTTTGATTTATAGATGAAATTAGAGCATAAGACAAATCACATTGTTATAAAGCAATACAAGAAACTGCCAGCTTAGTGTTAACTTACTCTTTAACGCCCGGGATTACATATTAAAAGTAAGCATACATAATGAATGACATAAGGTGGTGGATATTACAATGTGAGTGTCTTCTTTTATTGTTAATTGCAACAGTTAAAATGACAATGTTCTTTTTACGTGAAGAATCCTCACTATGCCTGGATTTTCACGTTGATGAAGTGTTAGGATGAGGCCTGCATGTTTCTGGTTTTGTAGAAACAGTCTTGTCTTGTTAATGGAAGTGTTGAAGTTTCCTCTGTTGAACCCTAATTGCGGCCCCTCGATAGAAAATCATTTCAATTCTCTCCCACGGGCACGAGCGAGAGAGTTTTGTAGCCAAACGCATCATTATCGACAAGAGTTGTAAGACATAGTTTAGTTCTGGTGACTTCATGATATATTGTCGGGTTCACCAATACATTAGAAGCTAAACGCATTATTGAGGATCGATCTTATTGCATCCATCTTTTGTTTGATCCTTTAGTATCGCACAGGAAGTTGTCACTTTATTTAGGGCAAAGACGAAATAAATCTGAACTCATGGCCTTTAAAACGAGAAGTGGAAAGAGAGTTAGCAACCTCTGAAAATCTTTCTACCTCTAAACATTAATTTACAATGGTTTTCATCATGTAAATCTATGGTATGCTTATTGTTCATTGGTGATTTATCCGGTAATTTCTTCTCTAGCATTAGACTTGAATTGCAAGTCCGTTTAGCATCCATGCTGTTATATGTATATATTAATAGTGATTAGGTAGTGATTAAGTCGATTATAGTTTACATTACGGTTCGCCCTTTTTTCACCCCATTTTTTACCTCTGGTACCTTCTATTACCTTAAATTAACCACATGATCCCTTGTGGGTCTCACTCTTGATTCAAGATTATTTGTTGCTTTTTTTCCTTCTTTTTGCTTGGTTTCAATTTTACTTAAAGATAAAACTACCTATGCCTCTCTCAAACGACAAACACCGAGGTAAAATGTGGGGCTCACTCTTAATTTAAGATTAATTCTTACATTTTTTCCCTTTCTTATGTTTTCTTCCCATTTGGGACGAAATTGGTGTCCTACTTTAAACAAAAAAAATAGTTTATTTGACAGGTAAGCAACCAATTATTGTTTTAATGATTTGTATATTTCTCTTTTTTTTTAATTGTGTAATAGCAAACCATTATTCTAAAAAGTAATCTAAGCACAAATAAGAAAGAAAAGAATCATCTACAACTTTTAATGAATGCATTTAGTTTAATTATGACTTTAAATTTTTCATTACATTATAGTCAATATATTTAAACTGCTCAGCTTTCATTTTATTTGGTAAATCTAATAGTTCAATTTTTTATTTAATTTACATGCCATCACAGTATGATTTTCTAAAAGATATCATCAAAAAAATTATAATATGACAAAGTTAAGTACATTAAGAATTCTAAACATCCATTGTTATTATGCAAATTCAAAAGAAAATGCTCCCTAAAACATTATTATATGGAATATTATATTTGCCTTGATTACATGGATAATTAGCTATTGTTAAGAAGAAGAAATAAAGGTAAGTAATAATTTAAATCAAGAGTGGGACCCACAGGGGATAATGTGGTCAATTCAAAGTGGGAAGAGTGTCAGAAGCCAAAAATGGGGTGGAAAAAGCGAGAGCATAATTGTCTTCTTACCCTATATATAGGCCAAATTCCCTAAAAAACCCCCAACTTTAGCCTTTGTCCCAATTATATCCCAAAATTTTTTTTGTCTCATAAAAAACCCCAAACTTTTACTTTTGTCCCAAATCTACCCCGTTTACTATTCATCTAATTTTTTAATATTATTTTTACTTTTTCGAATTTTTTTTCTTTTTTCTTTTCTTTTCTTTTTTTTTTTTTGTTTCACCTTCAACCTCCGCCGGTCGCCGGTCCGCGCGACGGCCGTAGGCGAGGACCGGCGAGGTCGGCCCTGCCGCCCGGGCGAGGCCGACCTCGCCATCGGCCCCGCCGGCCGCCGGCGAGGTCGGCCTCGCCCGATCCGGGCGAGGCTCGGCCCGCCGGGCCGGCGAGGTCGGCCTCGCCCGGAACGGCGAGGTTCAGCCTCGGCCGACCTCGCCGGCCGCCGGCGGGGCCGATGGCGAGGTCGGCCTCGCCGTTCTTGGCGAGGCCGAGCCTCGCCCGGATCTGGCGAGGCTCGGCCCCGCCGGCAGCGGGCGAGGTCGGCCTCGCCCAAAGCAACGAGCGAGGTTCGGCCTCGGCCGACCTCGCCGGCCGGCGGGGCCGATGGCGAGGTCGGCCTCGCCGTTCTTAGCGAGGCCGAGCGTCGCCACCGGGTGGGGCGGACCCTCACCGATCCGGCGAGGCTCGGCCCGCCGGCCGCCGGCGAGGTCGGCCCGCCGGCGGTGGCGAGGTCGGCCTCGCCCGGCAGAACGCGAGGTTCACCTCGGCCGACCTCGCCCAGCAACGGCGAGGCCGAGCCTCGCCAGCGGCCGGCGGGGCCGACCTCGCCGGCCCTCACCTCCGGCGACCGGCCGGAGGTTGAAGGTGAAACAAAAGAAAAAAGAAAAGAAAAGAAAAAAAATTCGAAAAAGTAAAAATAATATTAAAAAATTGGATGAATAGTAAACGGGGTAGATTTGGGATAAAAGTAAAAGTTGGGGGTTTTTTATGAGACAAAAAAAAGTTTGGGATATAATTGGGACAAAGGCTAAAGTTGGGGGTTTTTTACGGAATTGGACCCCTATATATAGGGGCATGTACTCTTCTTTTGGGAAATATATACAGAGTTTACATTTTTCTATCTTCCACCACAAATCTCGACATGGTACATAGTCAATGCTATCCTTTGTGCGTCCACTCCCATATGTTAAATTCCGTGTGCCGCTCCTAATCCGACTTGCACTTGAGAGGAGGTGTTGAAGTATTGTTCAAAATTGCTAGACAACATGTCTTATATCCTCTTTACATACAAGTTGTTTCCCTCTACCTATAAACTTAAATGAAAGATCTTTGGCCGACTTAGCTACTTTCAACCTTGGAGGATATTTTAGATTCATATGGTTATTCTCTTTCTCAAGCCATATATCTTTATCGAGTAAGACTCACTAATAACAAGGTCGCCACATTTCTTATTGGGGAAAATTGTCCAAAAAGTTATAAATCTATTGCATGGCGGCCAATTTAGTCTTAAAACTTTTAATTTTGCCAATTTAGTTCTAAACCTTTTGACAATTTGCCAATTTAGTCTTAAACCTTTCAATTGTGCCAAATTAGTCCTAAATTTTTTGATGATTCGCCAATTTACTTCTAAACCTTTTAACGAATTGCCAATTTAGTCTTTCCGGCTAATTTTGGTTGGAAATCGCTAACGTGGTGGTCCAGTCGGCATCGTTCATCTACGTAGCGCTGACGTGGATAATTTTTTATTTTAAAAAAATTCCAATTCTTTTTATTGATTTTTTTATTCTTTTCTTTTCTTTTCTTTTCTCTCCTTTTATTTTTTTTTCCTATATTCTTCATTGAGCTTACCACTGGGCAAGGGCCGGCGACCCCTAGGCAAAGGTTGCATGATTTGACAAAGGTTTGCGAGCCTTCGCCAACCACAGTGAGGGCTCGCGATGTCCACTGCCGGCGAGGGCTTCGCGGCCCTCGGCCAGGGGCCGGCGGGGGTCGTCAAATCTCACCCAGGGACCGACGGAGGTCGCCGGCCCTTAGCCAGTGGCCGGCGGCTTGCTGGCTCAACGGAGAAGAAAGAAAAAAAAAGAAAAAACAAGAAAAGAAAAGAATAAAATCAATAAAAAATTCGGAATTTTTTTTTAAAAATAAAAAATTATCTATGTCAGCGCCACATAGACGGTCGGTGCCGACTGGACCGCCATGTCAACAATTTCTGGCCAAAATTAGCCGAAATGACTAAATTAGCAATTCGTTAAAAGGTTTAAGACTAAATTGACAAATCGTAAAAAAATTTAGCACTAATTTGGCATAATTGAAAGGTTTAGGATTAAATTGGCAAGTTATCAAAAAGTTTATGACTGAATTAGCAAACTTAAAAAGTTTAGAAATGAATTGGTCCTCATACAATAAATTTAGGATTTTTTGGACAATTTTCCTTTTCTTATTGAGACCCATGCCGAATTTAATGCCATAGATGGACTCTCTTTCAAATCTTATACTCTATCGACAACTGGTCGGCAATCTTATATATATATATATATATCACTATTACTCGAATTGGCATCGCCTATGTTGTTTCCTTTGTTAGTCAGTACATGACCGCACCGTATGATTCATTATGTTACGGTCTTTTGAATTCTTCACTACGTCAAGAGCACATTATTTCATGACACTCACCTTTCTGCTCCTTCTACATTGAAATTAATAGCTTATTCTGATGCTAATTGGGTCGTTGAACCTCAAGATTGTAGCTTCACTACAAGATACTGTTTCTTTTTGGAACCAATTCTCCCTAGAACCAAATGAAGAAAAACTTGTTTTTTTTGCTAAAATGAAGAAAAACTTGTTTTTCCTTAAGAAACAAGTACGAAATCGGCTTCGAGGTCCATTTAACCTCAAACCCATTCTTTAGGTTTCAAATTAGGAACCTAACTGATTCTCCCCAGAATAGGATGGGTCCTGCGAGTTGCGAGGTGTGGTTGTCAAGTCGAACCGAACCCTTATGCTCCCAGTGCTTTACCGCCAATGAAATATGGTATTACGATATCTTATGTGAGATCAAAGACGATAATCAGTGAAATAAATACTAACTATATAGCTTTGTCCATCCTCTCTTTCTCAAATATTAACTTGGTTTATAACATTTTATTTTTCTTGCGTTTGTTTCTCCGCCAGAATATTTCTCCTCTCGTAAAAATACAGATAAAACATGTATTGATGACACCTTTAACCAATATATTGGAACTCTATTGCTTGATGACACTGAAACAAATATGATGACCACCACACTCACATTAGCAACGACTGGGTGATGAGTGCATTGCACTTACACTCTACTTTATTCACACACATATTCAAGTGTGTATGTATCTGTATAAAACTATTTCCCGCATATCATTCCCAACAATAGAGCTTCAGAAGAAAAGTGTAAACATGTTTGTGGCTTAGGTTGACTTCCCGGAGATGCAAAGCCATTGACCAATGAAGAGAGCATCGCAATTCAGATTCGGATTGATGGAACTGAAGGATTCAGAAGTCAACTGGGACTGCTGTGCTATTGCAGAGCAAGTGTCTCCATTGTTCACTCCCACCACTTTGTCGCACACCAGACCAGGGTTCATCGTTGCAACCCCTGCGAAGCACCGTGCATGAAACAAGAGGGAAATACAGCAATAATCATTACATCAACTATTTCATATATGATAGAGAGTTAGCAATGTTATGAAGAGGAATAGAAAACATGTGAGAAATGCATTATCAGTAATGGATATTAGTAACACATTACTTACTTCCAACAACTCTGCTCTCAGCCACGGAGACCACGAGGACAAAGAAGAGTATGGAAACCAAGTTGAAGAAGATGGTGGACTTGTGGCTGGTGATCTTACCCATGCTTTTCAACCCTTTAAATTCTTCAGATACTGAGATTGTGAGAGATGTGCCTGATGTATCTTTCTATTTATAGCTGAAAGTAGAGCATAAGACAAATCACATTGTTATGAAGTAATACAAGAAAGAGCCGGCTTAATATGTACTTACTCTTCAGTGCTCGGGATTACACATTAAAAAAAAGCATAATTATGATGTATGACATAAGGTGGAGGATTATACAATGCTTGTATCTTTTATTATTGTTAATTGCAACAGTTAAACTAACAATGTTCTTTTGACATGAAGAATAGCCACTACGCTTGGATTTTCACGTCGATGAATTATTAAGATGAGGCCTGCATGATTCTAACTTTGTAAAAAAAATTATGTCTTATTGATGAAAGGAGACCGGCACAACTATCAGGAATGTGCGGACTAATAGTAGCATGGAGTTCTACTCGAAGTTGCTAAACAAATTTTACATGAAGGCAGAATGAGAGACTACGCTAGTGTAAGTGAACCACAATAAGTTGCAGAGTTAATAAGCATGACATTACTAAAGATGACATTTGTGAAAAATTTCAGTTAGGTCACTAAATGTGTAACGTGCGGAAAATTTGAAAGTTACTTCCTTGTTTGTGGTTTTCTGGAATGCAATTTCATAAGATACGAGGAGTTATAATTCAAGGAAATTAAAAAAAAAAACATGTGTTTACTAATTTGAACATGCCTAAATTTATTGATATTTATAGATAGGTTAACTATATAGAGTAGCGGTGAAAAACTTATCGCCATAGTAATTGTCTACAGGGACCAATATGCTCCGAAATATGTATCGGATAATTATTAAAGTTAAAATTTTACTGAATTGAGAGTTCACTAATGTCCGATAGGTTTTGCCGTTAATAAAAGTGAGTTCAAAATATTTTTCTAACTTAAACGGACTCCAAGTTCCCTACTTATTTATCGCAATGTAAAATAGCATGACCAAACAAAATTCCCTAACATCTTCATCTTTTTACCCAAATCAAGCCACTTGTCGCCAAATTAATTTCCCATCCAAATAATTACCCATTGGTTTATAGTGATCCTTAAAAGTGAAATAACAACAGAGTAAAAGGAAAACCTCCTCATTTCTCAACTTGGCCAAGACATCCCAATCTTGAAGCCTCCAACTTCACTTTTCAATTTCACCTTCCAATATTTTCTTATAAAAACAAAAGTTCCACACAAATTTCCAACCAAACCCAAAGTTTATCCAATTTGTGTTGTTTTTAGATTCACCCATCAAGTGTCTTGCAAGATAAAATTTATGGACTACATTTTCTTTTTATCAATTAGGGTGTTTCTTTTAAAGAATATTAGTTGTTAGTTTCTACTATTTATTTTATTTTCAAGGTGAATAGGACTTTGTTTGTTCAAGATTCCGCTCAAGTCAAGTGAAAATTTAAAGGAGTGAGTCAGATTGGTCTACTTGCTGCTCTTAAACTTTGTTGGTTAATGTTTGTTCATTTTGTTTATATTTTGATATCGAGTGTAATTGACCTTGAATAATGGCATGTTGTTTGTTCTATATGCCTAGGATGAGCTTGAATGATTACCAAAAGGTTTTGTTATATCTTGAATGGGAAAAATGTGAAAATGACAAAACTAGGCCTAAAAGGGGCATTTTAGTAATTTTAGACATGTTTAAGTGCAATTTTGTAAATTTGCAGATATGATGACTCTTTTAACAATTATATTTTTTGGTTTTATGCGTTAATTAGTGGGTTATTAAGTTAAATCAATTAAAGGAAATCAAACGGGTTCAAAATAACTACTTTTGAAACTTTAGGGCCCAATCTATAATTTCACCAAGCCAGGGGACTAATATGTAAAAACAGAAAATTATATGGGCTGATTTCGAAGTTGGAAACCTTATGATGACAGGTAGTTAATTTATTTTTAGAAATAATTGGTTAATCTAGACAATTTATGTAACTAGAAAAATTAGGCTCATAATTAAATTAAATGTGAGCTGTTTTTGCATTTTTGTAAAATCTGTGGCATGTTTATAGTGTAAATAAAGTATTCATATGCCTTAGATAACAAATGAATAGTTTTTGGTATTTAATTTAGTTAATATGGATTTATTAAGTGAAGATTGGAAGTTAGGGGTAAAACTTGTAAAATGAGAAACTTTATTGGGGTAATTATGTAATTTTGAAAATACGAGATTATTGAAAATCGTTATTAATTTTAATGGTTAAAGTGAATTTAATCAAGGCGCGGTCTTAGAAATAAAAGTCATTTGGGTTACATTAGTTATAAAGGAACTCATTGTCGAAGGTAACCTAAATGAATTATGGATCTACATTATTTTTGAATTAAATGACAATGGCATGGTGTTTAGAGCATGAAGATTTATATGTTGAAGTATACATAATTATGTGATTGCCACTATTAAAACGGAAAATGCCAAGAGACAAGTGGTTGTTATTGTTTATCGAAATATACTTGGCATTTATTATGTTGTAACGAATTGCATGTGAATGATGCCATATACTAAACATCTATACCACGACTTTTTCACCATAGAGCGGACTCCCTTGTGTGAGTTTGTGTATAAGACTCTGGGGAAATATAAATGTTCCACTGTCCAAGACGGGTCTTTATAGGGTCGAGGGGACATGAGGTCAAATGATTTCTTACATGATATATGATGTGGCTTGAGTAGTCGATTATTAGATGACCATCATAATGAGGGTGTGCAACGGCGTATTTATCCTCGGTGATGTAGAGAACACCCGCGATGAATAGGCTGAGGCGTGGCTAAATGAATTTATGATTCCGTCCCCCATGAGTTGGTGGGGACGACTCATTAGTTGAGATGAGTCTTGGCTAGAGACTAGTAGGGCTTGATACTCACATGTGTATATCGGTGAGCTACTATGTAGTAGTTGTGCTTCATGAAATAATATGTCTTCTTGACTTTGAGTAAATAATTTTATGCATTATAGAAAAGATAATGCATTTACCTTTTCATTTTGTACATACTCCCCTTGAATTCATTTTTTTTTTGTTTGATATCAGGTTAACTATTAAAATGATCTCATACCTTAGATTTAAAATTTTCATTTATTGGGCTTGGGCTCACCCCTTTATTTTATAGATATGTAGGATAGATCCTCCTCCCCTATTATGTTTTGGAGCACTTGCATATTTTGAGTATGACTATGAGAACATACTTATACCCGGTTTTAGAAATAGTGTATCTTAAGTGTAATTCTATCGTTTTGGTTGATATAGGGATACCAACGCTGATCCGTCAGTGTTTTGTTGCTTAGTATGGTAACATTGATAGCAAGATGGTAGGACCTTTTGATGGTCCACCTAGTTTCGATGATGAAGGTGATGTGAAGGTGCCCGAAGTTATAGACCCTTGAGTAAGGCGGTGGTTTGAAAAATGGATAGGCAGACCCTAATCTTGTTCCCGGGACTAATGTAATGTATTAAGCTTTCTCTTGAATGTTCTTATCAGTATAACGAAGACTTCTATAATTGTAAGTATGCGAAGACTTCTATAATTGTAAGTATGCATATGTACTTTAACTAAAGTGGTTGATCTTATGCGGGATTATCTTTACTTATTTTATTATATCTATGCATGTTCATACACATCTAAAAAGAGTATTAATTATTATAAATTGGAAATGGCACGTATTGTGCGTGACATTCTGGGGTGTCACATCCCCATCGACTACGATTAAATGTTAGACTTCTAAAGAGGTGTGGTTAGGTTGCCGATTATTCTCTTCTTAGAATATCTGGTTGCATGAGTTTTGTTCGAATGAGTGATGGTAAATTCGATGGGACGGCAAGAAAGTGGATATTCCTATGCTATGCACAAGTTGAAGGGCTATCGGTTGTAGTGCTCATAATTAAATTCACTTGTTGTCAGAAGAGGAGTTACATTTAACGTGTATTCAATATTTCTATAGGAGGGATTATGGTAGTATTTATATGGATTTGGATGGTGTTCATCTCAAAATGGAATTACAACCACAAATTCCTAATGTAGCTGGTGTTAGTGTAGAAATCAAAATAGACGGTGCTTGTAGTGAGGTAGAGCCTGTATAGCCAACAATTATTGTAGCTGTTGAGTTTGACAAGATGCATTGTAACATCCTGAATTTTGACCCGTTATCGGAACCAGTAAAGCGTATATTAATTCTCGTGTGATTTTAGTGAGTCTCGCCTGGACTTGATCAATCACGGGATACTAACCAAATGGGAAAGGCTAAATAGGAACATGTACGTGGACCGAGAAAACGATCGCGATTGGACACTGATTTCGAGAAACGTCGAGGGAATATCTTGAGCCAATATGGGCCGATCTTAGGAAGATAATGGATTTGATATAGTTAGTAACGTACGATTGGATCGCGGGTGATTCCGCACGACCGAAAGTACGCCTGATAAACAAATCCCAAATTTTATCCGAACGATCGCGACCCCGGTACTAGTGATAATCTCTTACCTTCTCTCGAGATTTGAGACTATCGAGACTCGGACAGTCTTAGGTCGATACGCGTAACACCTAAATAGCCACCCGTTAGTGAGAGATCTTAAGATTTCAAAACGAGCTATTTTGATCGCGATATTAAGCCGAACTCCGATATCAAAATTTCAAGGGTAATTATGACTATTTAGTAGGACGGACGTCATTTTATAGTGGCCAAGTAAGTTTGGGACAAGAACGGCTGAAAATAGGAATTTCGACAAAAATTGGGAAAATTACGGTTTTGCCCCCGTGGGCACCGGGGCTGGATTCGGAGGCCGTTTGAGGTTATTTTTCACGGCCAAGGTCATTTTGGAGTGGCCACATACATTTAGAGTGGTTTTGGACAAAAACGGGAATTTCTGCAAAAATTGGAAAAAATAATATTATTTTATTCCCGGGACTTCGCAGGCGATTTTCGAAGGCGTGCAAAGTGAATTTCGCGAATCCGACACCGTATTATGTCTCCCATGAACATATAGGACCGGTATGGACAAAAATTGAAATTTCGGTCCGAGATCGGAAAATTACGAAAATGCCCCTAAGCCATTTTAATTTATTCCGAAATTTGGATAAATTTTGGGGACTAACTAAGGTTAAGTAGACCAAACCAGACCTGGTCAGTCTTGGTTAGGGGCATTTGTCCATTATACCCTTGAATTATTGGAGAGGAGTGAACCTAAGCCATAGGATTCAAAGGCAAATTGTCCAAACCCTTGGATTGTTGACACTTGGACTCCACTCACCCAAGTTTGACCACTTTTGACCTGCTTCTTCTCTCTCCTCAGTCTCTCTCAGCTCACGTTCTCTCTCTCCCGAGCAGCCTCACGATCGTCCTCTTCACGCCGTTCCTCTGTCCGTATGCTCCGCCGGCCACTGTTCACGCCGGAACAGCCGCACCGCCGGAGCTGCTGACCTCAGGCCGCCGCACAGCACCCCCTGGCACCGCCCCAGCCTCCGTCGACCAGCCCCACCCTCTGAATCGTCCGCCCCACAGCAGCTGTTTCAGGCGAGAGAGAGAGAGAGAGAAACACCGCCGGCCTTCACCTCGCCGGCACCGCGCCGCCGTCCACCGCCGTGCGCCACCCTCGTCGACCACCTCGCCCTCACCGTCTCTCTCTCCACCATCCTCAGCCCGTACGCCCAGCAGCTCCCCTGTTTCGGTAGTGTGTGTGGCCGTGAACCACACCGGCGCCGCCGTGACCGCCGGCTTGCCCCCGGAGTGCCGCCGTCGATTCTCACCGCGTGTCGGTAATCGACCGCCCGCTCCCGTCGCCTCGAGTCGATTTTAGGCGAGTATAAACCCCTAAACCCTTAATTAGTTTATTTGTGCATTTTAGAGGGTAATTAGGGGGTTGATTAGGCTTAATCATGGTCTAATCATGTCTAATGTTGTGTGGGGTGATTAGGGGGCCTAATTAGTGCCTAATGAAGTGAGTTAGAGGTGGATTATGGCCTAATTGGAGTTCTGTTCTGACACTGTTCATTGAATACCGAATTTGTGCAATTTGTCTAAGTGTGAAATTATTTGGGTTCAATTGTTAGTGACCTTGGATTGGTCATTGTAGGGATCAATTAAGCTTATTTGAGGCTTAATTATGTATATTTGGTGGTTGAATGATTAGGGTAAGTGATTAGGCCCTAATGAGTTGGTTTAAAGGTGGTTTAGTGCCTAAATGTTGATTTTCCTGGTACTGTTCATGGGGCACCGAATTTGTGTAATTTTGTCTAAGTGTTTCACTAATTGAGTTCAAGTGCCAATGACTTGGATTTGGACATTTTGGGGACTATTTAGGCTTATTTGAACCTTAATTAAGTGTATTTGGTTGTTTGGTGATTAGGGTTTGAGACTAGAGCCTAATGAGGGTGTTTAATTGTGGTTTAGTGGACAAAATGTGTCCTCCCCTGATACTGTTCATTCAGTACCGAATTTGTGCAAATTGTCCAAGTTGAGTAGTTAATGGATGATTATTTGATGACAAGAACTTAGGCATTTTAGGGGTTGATTAGGACTTGTATAATCCTATTGAACAACCCGAATTGGTGAGAATGGTTATCGAGACCAAAGTGCCCAAGGCGGGCCTTAGGCGCATTGAATTACCTTGGAAAGGATTGCGCGGATAAAATGTGGAGTTCTTGAACTAGAATGAAATTGTTTGGGAATGCCGGGAGTGAGTGGCATAAGTCTAATTTGATCATAATTATGCTTGGTAAATTTGATATCATGATTTGGCTTGAATTCTCGAACATATGTTTTGTATATCAAGTTGTGATTGGTTGAAATTGAGTGAAACGATATACATGCTTGAGTTATATTCAATTGTGGCCTTCGGGTCGGGCCTTCGGGTCGGGAGAAATTGTGGCCTTCGGGTCGGGCCTTCGGGTCGGGAGAAATTGTGGCCTTCGGGTCGGGCCTTCGGGTCGGGAGAAATTGTGGCCTTCGGGTCGTGGCCTTCGGGTCGGTTTAACTGTTGTGGCCTTCGGGTCGATTTAATTGAATATGTTTTATGAGGATATTGAAAGTCTAACCTGCAGGGCAGAGTAGTGAATTGGGCTGTGGGCCCGGGTGAACTTATATTGATTGTTATACTGGTTCATTTATTTATGTGTTTTATTTACCCTCTGGAGGTGCACATTAGCCTAGTTTAGGATTAGTGGTTTTTACTTGCTGAGTTTTTCTCACGGTTGTGGTAAAACCGACTTTTCAGATCTCCAGCCATGAACTTCGATGATGCACCGTTACGCTTTGGGATTCCCCACCATATAGAGCGTACGCTGACCGTGCACCCCGTGGGGAACGGGGAGAAGTACTATAGACACTATGCTTTAGTATGGGTAGACGTAGGCTTAGCTCACTTTGAGACTCACGAGTACCTAGCCTGGTGTTTCCGGGATCGTTTTGGAGAAGAATTCGGTCCCATCAGGTCCGCCGATGTCCCGTTTGTGGGAGAGGGTCAGCTGGATATTCAGTGTCCAGACGGTGATGTAGTAGATGTTGATATGGAGGGCAATCCTGATTCTGAGGTTGAGTACGAGATTGTGGAAGAAGAGGAAGAGCACGAGGAGCTTGGTGGATTAGCCTTTGAGCCGGAGATAGTCGATCCAGCTCCAGAGCAGGTGGACGCAGAAGCCCCTGAGCCTATGGACATAGACGAGTACGAAGAGCAAGACCCTGAGCCAGAGATAGAGTTGGAGGCCATGAGTTCTGAGGAGGATCAAGAGCGATTCGAGAGTTCTTCGGAGTCGTCGGGTTCTGATCCTGACTGGGTACCGTAGGTTAGATATCAGTATAGGAGTGAGGGCCGACACTTTTTGACCGTACCCCTCCGGTAGTTAGTTTGACACCCCTAGGTCACCGATCCCTTTTTGTTCGTGGCCTTTTTGATGTACCTTTTTGTTTATTAATGGATAATGTATATAGGGGTTTAATCGATCGTAATTGGTATCTCTTGCCACTCATGGTTGCTTTTAAATTGTCTGGGTGTATATATATATTTATTATATATACGTCGTTTCCGCATGAGGCGTGTTTTCTCTGATTTGGGTTTCGGGTCGGTGACGTAACCTGGGAGCGTCGCGCTACTATTTCGACCTATAAGCGGGATGCTCATGCTTCGTGGGGCACGGGGCGCGACATGCATGTTCGATCTCCTATGGATATTGATAGAGCAATGGTTTTGCTTAATCTGTAGTAGAGGAGGTTTTATTTGATATTCCTTATAGAGCAGTTGAAAGTGCAAGTGGAGTCGGCATTTCGATAAGGTTCATAATTATGGCAAAGTTCAAGCACTACTTGGACTTGGAAGATCTCTGTAATGATTTGGTCGATGAAAGACCAAGGGAAAGTAGCATCGAAGTTCATAGTCTAATGAAGCGATTACAACTTGACTCAAACGTCGAACTAAGGTGGAAATTGTTAAAATGTATCATGAGTTTGAGCCTATGAAGTAAACTCCATCTAAGTAGGTTTCCTAATTTGAGTTGTTTCCTAGTTTGAGTAATTTCCTAAAAGGAACTTCCTATTTTGGATCAAAATATTATTCATAAAAGAGTGGGTTTTCGTGCCTCATGTGAAGAAGTTAGACGCGCTTCTTCGTGAATCACACATTGAAGCAATCCGAGAGCATTGAACCCTATTAAAGCTCGCGGATAAAGATTTTGATGGAGAGATTATTTCATGAGGAACTATGAATTCTAAATACTATGTGAGTTATTGGATGTAACTGGAGGTTATAAAACACTAAGAATATTTGAGTGACTCGATTATGGTTGTAATTTTCATTACATTACTTGATCTATAGTACAATCATATGCTGCTCTCCTTGTGAAGTAGGTTCTACTGACGGAACCACGTAAATCCAATACTCGGCGTAATTTCTTGTTCTATTCATTTTATTGTTCAATCACTTGTTTTTTCGCAACATAACTACTAACTATATATAGCTTTGTCCATCCTCTCCTTCTCAAATATTAACTTGGTTTATAACCTTTTCATTTCTCTCCTCAAATAATATATATATAAACTATACAACATGCTAGCTATCTCGGTTTGTCCAATGAAAATACAAATAAAACAAGTGTACCAACTTTATTGACACTTTTAATCAAAATACTCGAAGTCTGTTGCTTGACGACACTAAAACAAAACATGATGACCACCACACTCGCATTACCAACAACTGGGTGATTGCTTTATTGCAGTTACACTCTACTCACATATGCATGTGTGTATGTATCTGTATAAAACTATTTCCCGCATATCGTTCCCGTTAATATAGCTTCAGAAAAGTGTAGACATGTTTGTGGCTCAGGTTAACTTCCCGGAGATGCAAAGCCATTGACCAACGGAGAGAGCATCGCAATTCAGATTCGGATTGATGGAACTGAAGGATTCAAGAGTCAACTGGGACTGCTGTGCTATTGCAGAGCAAGTGTCTCCACTATTCACTCCCACCACTTTGTCGCACACCAGGCCAGCGTTCGTCGTGGAAACCCCTGCGAAGCACCGAGCATGAAACAAGAGGGAAATACAGCAAGTATCATTACATCAACTATTTAAAATATGATGTAGACTTGCATTATCATCATATATAGCAATTTTATGAAGACGAATTGATAATATGTGAGAAATGCATTATCAGTAAGGGATATTAGTAACGCATTACTTACTTCCAATAACTCTGCTCTCGGCCACGAAGACCATGAGGACAAAGAAGAGTATTGAAACCAAGTTGAAGAAGATGATGGACTTGTGGCTGGTGATCTTGGCCATGCTTTTCAACTCTTTAAATTCTTCATATACTGAGATTGTGAGAGATGTGCCTGATGTATATTTCTATTTATAGATGAAAGTAGAGCATATGGCAAATCACATTGTTATGAAGTAATACAAGAAAGAGCCGGCTTAATGTTGACCTCCTCTTCAATGCTTGGGATTACATACTAAAAATAAGCTAAATTATGATGTATGACACAAGGTGGAAGATATTACAATGCTAGTGTCTTTTTTTATTATTATTGTTTATTGGAATAGTCACGATGTCGATGACTATTCTTAGGATGAGGCCTGCATGTTTCTGATTTTGCAGAAAAAACACGTCTTATTAATAGAAGTGTTCGAGTTTCCCATGTTGCGGCCAATTCACCTGAGCTTTGGCTCACATCTGTCGTAGGCGGTGAGCTTACTAAGGGATGTCACTGGTTTGAGAAATGAGATTCCTTTTCTTGAAAGAAGTGGAAGATGATAGTACCAAACAGAACTATGAGTGGGAAAGGCATTAGTTTCAACCAACTTTATCTCACTGTGCTTCGTTGTTTCACGGAAAATTTGGCATTTCTAAAATATGTCCTCCAAAATTTCATTTGCTGGGAAAATGGCTAGACTTGTTGATGTTTGACCGAAATCTGAAAATAAACTGGAAATTATTTTGTCGCTTGGAAAGGCAAAGTTCCTTTTATTTTCCTAAAAGGACATGTACTATTTTGTGTGATATCAGGGCAACACATGCTATATCATTAAATTTTAAATGAAGTTTTATTGACGTAAATTTTCATAACAAAAAACAGAATTAGCCGGCGTAGCGTTGATGCTTTGGATTACATATTAAAAATAAGCTTGATTAGAGTATATGACATGAGGTGGAGGATAATACCTATGTGTCTTTTGTTATTGTTAATTGCAACAGTTAAACTAACAATGTTCTTTTACCATGAAGAATCGTCACTATGCTTGAAGTTTCATGTCGATGAATTATTAGGATGAGGCCTTCGTGTTTCGGATTTGTAGAAAAATTTATGTCTTAATCAATGATAGTGTTAAAGTTTCCCATGCCACGGCCGATTCATTTGAGGTTTGGCTCACATTTGACGAAGGCAGTAAGATTATTAAGGTATTTCAGGTGACGTACAGGGTTCCCAGATGTCCTCGCGATTCCGTGGTGGGTGCGAGATGCCCAGGGGGTAACTGGGTTCCCCGAAGGATGGTACAGCCTGGGTTATTGAATCAAACGTGATAGTTTGTATCTCTATGTTTCATTTGCAATTCTGGTTTACCTATCCCAGGGTGCTTCCTTTTCATACCTACATACTATTTTGGTTTCGAGGAAGGTTCTCAAACAAGTTGATTTCAAATGGATTTAATGTATTTTATACTTGGAGTTGTCCTCGCATGTGAGGTGATGGATTTATATAGTATAGACCGGTAGACATTCTACTTGCTGAGTTTATACCCATTTGTTGTTGACTATCATTTTTCATATCACTAGATATGCCGATCCTGCCTGCCTCCACCACTGTTAGCTATGGTGCCCCCGTAGAATTCACGGGGCACATCACTGAGTTCGTGGACCCAGACTTTCCTGAGATCGTCTTCGTTAAATGTATTTCGATCCTGACAGTAGACATAGGATCCCTTGCTGGTCCCGTACTCCTTGGGTTCGTAGCCATGTATGCCCGGGTTGGCGGGCGATTGGTGCGACCTATCCCACATCCTGATGACGACAGAACTAGTGTATGGTAGTAGCGGGGTGGAATGAACCATGGACTGGATGATGGCGTAGCATTTTTGGAGGCACGGCAGCAATTTTTTGGATGTACCGTGGGCGATGAATAGGTGATAGTGTTCATACATGTGAATCCAGGCTGGGGTAATACGACTGATGGTTTTTTTTTGGTGTCGTCAGGGGGGTAGTACCTTTTTGTTTCCCCAGTGTACCCCGACCTTTGTCACCTAAGTGTATAAATAAAAATGAAAATGCAATCGCCATGTTTATATTTTTCCGCGTGTGTTCCTTTAAATTTTACATGTCTCGGGTTGTTCTTTGATTATACACGCTTCCGCATGCATAAAAAGTGAAAAAAAAAACATTGATTGTGTTAGAGGTGACGTACTGGGGGCGCCACAGCTCTCTTTGGTATCAGAGCACAGTTTATGTCTTGGAGTGATAAGGTGTGCTAGTGGCGGAAGGAAATAGGATGAACGCACGCGATATAAGACACTAAATGCATGTGTTTGATTTACTCTGGAAAAAGGGTGACTGATGGTCATTCATGAGGTGCTTGTAACAATTGTAAGTTACATGTATGTACCAGTAACATTTTTATGTTACTTATGTAATCTCAGTAACGTTTGCACGTTACTTATTAGTAGATTAGTGATGCTGGATCACTAATCGAAGGAGTAGCTTCCGTTCCGTCGTCACGAGGATGTGGGATAGGTCGCACCAATCGCCCGCCAACCCGGGCATACACGGCTATGAACCCAAGGAGTACAGGACCCGCGGGGGATCCTATATCTACTGTTAGGATCGAAATACATTTAACAATGACGATCTCAAGAAAGTCTTGATCCACGAACTCAGTGATGTGCCCCGTGAAATCAACGGGGGCACCATAGCTAATGGTAGTGGAGGCAGACAAGATCGGCATATCTAGTGATTTGAAAGATGATAGTCAACAACAAATGAGTATAAACTCAGCAAGTAGAATGTCGTCCAGTCTATACTATATAAATCCATCACTTTACATATGAAGAAAACTCCAAGTATAAAATACATGAAATCAATTTGAAATCAACTTGTCTGAGAACCTTCCTCAAAACCAAAATAGCATTTGGAATGAAAAGGAAGCACCCTGAGATAGGTAAACCAGAAATGCAAATGAAACATAGAAATACGAACGATCACATTTGATTCAATAACTCAGGCTGCACCATCCTCTGGGGAACCTAGCTACCCCCTGGGCATCTCGCACCCACCACGACATCACAAGGACATCTGGGGACCCCTGTTACCCCAGGCATCCGGAGGAACCCAATTACCTCTCTAGGCATCCCAACTCCGGGGTATCGTCGTCATGGGGACCGACAGAACAATCACACTTACAATTCCACACGCCTCAGCGTGTATAGTGCAACAATTTAGAAATGTCGTTTGCATTGCTAATGTAAAGGAAATATCTCAAGTTCCAAACCAACCAACATTTGTCCATTCATAAATCATATAAATTGCATGAAAATAGTTAGTCGGCAAATTAAACATGCTAGACTTCCTTCACGAACACGAGTCTTAAAAGACTACTCACAAAAAGGAAATTTTATCCAGAAATACCAAAAATTGACGCATAAAGACAGTTTGCACACCTTCGGAAATCATTAACATTCCCTAAGTAAATCAGCTCTAAAAATTACGAAACTTTAACACAATGTAGAAGAGACCCAGAAAAACATTTCTCGTGAAGAAACCAAAGTCTAAATATTTTTGTAAATACCTCGTTTATTAGTTCAAAGTTAGACCAAAAGTTATTCGCTAGAACAGAATCTTTGCTTCTGAAAATCAGCTCTTTTCCATACACAAATCATCTCCAAAAATTCCCAAAATTTTATATATTATATAGGAAGAAGTCATAAAGAACTTTTTTGAGGGAAGTTTGTTCAGAATCATTCTAGAAAAAAATTTGGAAAATCAAGAAGGTGTAGAGGTCACCGAAACAACATATTCTGGGCAGTTTAGCACGGGTTGAAACTAAGTTTTCGTACTACCCAAATAAATTTCAAAAATTTTAAAATTAAAACATGTTAAACTTCAAGATGTTTGGAGAAACTTTTAAGGGGAAGTTTCTTAAAATTCGGTCCACAAAAATGACAAACCGAAGATGTACAGTGAACCCGAATATGAGTTTCAAGAACAAAGTACAAGAAAGTGAGTCCGAATGAAAACCCATCAATTTACTTCAACAAAACTCATACTCAGCATAGATTAGAAGACATCCACTTGCCTGGAAGTCGAACCGTACTAGAATTTGCCACGGAATCCTCTTGATTCTTCTTAGCGCCAACAGATTTGCAGAGAAAAAAGCAAGAGAATTCTGGTGTTCTCTTCCCAATGAGTAACCATGAGTGAGAGTGTGAGTGTGAGTGTGTGTGTGTGGGAAATCTGCTGAGAGAGCTATGTCTCCGTCTTCAGCAACTCTTCTTGCATGAAAATCCATGTGTGACTTGGCTGGGGTGACAAGTGTCAAGGCATGGATGACACTTGGTGTGGTGGCAGCAACATTTGGCGTGGCGGCGGAGAGACAAGTGGCATGGTGTGTGGTTAGGTGGAGCGATGGTGACGGGCTAAGTGACGCCGCACACGCACAAAGAGAAGGAAGAGAGGGAATGGCCACGGGAGAGAAATGGAGTTGGGTCACAAAACGTTGGCATTTTCCGCGTTCTAGTTTCGGATGTGATTGAACATTGAACCGTTCAATATACTCGTAACTTAGCGCAGAAATTCAAATCCGATCGACTAAAGCATTTACAAACCTTGGTTGTCAAGTTTGTCCACGCACGATTCACCTTCATTATTCATCGATCGAATGGCTAAGTATTTAAGGGCACTTGGGTCTGCTGAGTAGTGACCAAGATGTCACATTTCATCGGTCCGCAATTTACCCATCTTATATTTGGCTTGCATTTGACGTAGGCCGTGAGATTACTAAGCTATTTCATTGGTCCGCAAGTTACCCGACTGAGAAATGGGATTCCTTTTCTTGAAAGAAATAGCATGTGGAAATACAAGTGTGAAGGCGTTCATTTCGCCCAACTTTTTTTCTCTAAGTTCAATCGATCTTTTCTATTGATAAGCTCCAATTGCGTCACAGGAATTACAATTAAATTTTCAACACTTATTGTTACGATCATAGATTCTTTCATTGTGATAGAATCGACTTTGTGCGGATTACACGTATTTGTATCTATATGTATGAACAATTTAATTCTAGTAGATATCGCTCATCAGCCAAATTATCTTGATAAAATAACCTCCCTAATGAAATAGGACAACAAGCAGAATCGAGAGAGAGAGAGAGAGAGAGAGAGAGAGAGAGAGAGAGAGAGAGAGAGAGAGAGAGAGAGAGAGAGAGAGAGAGAGAGAGAGAGAGAGAGAGAGAGAGAGAGAGAGAATCAGTGAGAAAGAAGAAACATTCGTTTGGCCCCTTCATTGATTCCAATCACAAAGAGGAGTTCACTCCATAACCAAGACTCCACTGAAACTCCTGCCTCTAATCGTTGATACTGAGATGATGTGGCAATTTAGGGTTTGCAGGTCCCGAACCCAGTTGAACAACGAGGGACTCGAGCTCTTCAATGCCAATTTATAACATTCCTCTGATAATTTGTCCAAACATATCTTAAATTGAACATAATTTCCTTAGCCAAACAGAAAACCGTGGCATCAAGTTTCAGGAATAAAAATAGGAGAGGTTGTTACGAGATCTCAACACCACAAAACATAGCTTTTGATGTCATTACCAAAGTAAGGATCGTACAATATAACCAAAAGGGCTATTGTACATATATAACATGAGAAAAAAACACTAGCGATCGTGCTACTTATAAGACATTGATCGACGGTTATCGCAAGGCTAAAAGGGCTGACGTGACTATGGGTCTTTTCAAGGATAAGCTATGTAGGGGCCTGGTTCTTAACTTTGTCGGATGTGAAGTTCTCGTTAATGGCTTGTGTCGGGTTAGGAGACATGCCCTAACTACGAGGTCCTAGCGCTCCATATGCAATTGCACTGCGAATGCCGAGGGACCACATGAATAGGTGTCTTGTGTGGTAAGAGTGAGCAAAAGGAATAGCCCGGACTGGCCAGTTCTGGGCAGTTTCTGGGGGCATCAGTCTGATTTCTAGTTCTAACTTTTTTGAATCGGTGATTTTCGGTCAAGTTCCTGGTTCCATGTATGGAACAACGCTAAAAGATTTCGTATCTTATAACATGTCACCAGTTCCATTGGTCCACCCAGGAATCGAATCGGATCAATTGGTCCAGTTTGGTCTGATTCTAGGATCAGGTGGGCCAATTCCCGATTTCAAAAATGGGGAACCGGCCCCTCTAGTTGTCACGCCCCGCACCCTACGAGCGCGCGGTCATCCCTCGATGGTCGATCATTGAACGCGACGTCCCAGGACGCGTCGCCGACCCAAACGAAACACCCAACGATAAAGGCAAGCGGAAGCGAATTTAAAACAATCCAGACAATAAAATATGACAAAGGGATAGCACAAAATAATAATTCCAAATACACAACATCAAAAGGGAATAGTGGTGGGATATCCTACTTCGCTATACAAAAGAGGGGCACACAAAATATGGGGTAACTTGACCCGTCCTCCATCCCCGAGATACTCTGGTGGCGTCTCCAATCAATCACGGTCGCAGATCTGAAAATGGTTATATAATAACCGTGAGAACGAGTCTCAATAAGCAACCCCCTATACCCCACATAGGCCAATGCGTACCCAGACAAGTTGTAACATGCAATCTAACCAATAACTTATATATAATTCACATCAATGGACTTACCTCGCCATCCAATCACATGCCCACACTGTACATTAGTCAAATCATATTAGTGCATCCAGCAGAGCTCATATTCAGATCACATAAGGAAATTTCCCATGCATCGTACAATAACACTCGCGCGTGTCTCGATTATAAGGTAAAACCACTTAGGCACGTCCCATACCATGCCTAGCAGTATTCACCTCATAATCAAATACTATGCAACATGCGTGATCCAGCCAACTTTCTCACGACCTCCCAGGTCCTTTCACACTGCTCGCGCCACTGCGCCTCAGGCCCATTCTCACGACCCGCGCTACTGCGCCTCAGGACAGCCCTCAGATCAAGCCGGGCTCCGTCCCTCACTGGACATTTCACACTTTCCCACGACCCGCGCTACTGCGCCTCAGGTCAGCCCTCAGATCAAGCCGGGCTTCGTCCCGCGTAACCACGCCTCAGGATATTTTTCCCTTTCCAATGACCCGCGTAAACACGCCTCAGGCTCAGCCCTCCGATCGATCCGGGCTTTTCTCATGCACATGCACCACAATACAAAATTCACCATGCTCTTAGTCATATAAATCAATTTCAATCACCACCCTTTCACCAATGTCAATCTAGCGCGCCACATCAGTCAACTCAATTCATGCTCCCCACATCGGCCCACCGACCCGACATTCAAGTCAACACATTCAATTGATTCCAATTCACCCACAAGCGCCACGACAATTCAGTCATGTTATTTACCTCAGTCAATCACTAAATTAGCCATACAATTATCACCACAATAGTTCATAAATTAGGCACACTCAATCTAATTAGCCCACTCCTAAATTAATTCCTAACCCGATACTAATCACATCCTAAACAAGTCTAAAAATACCCAAAGTACTAAGTAGGGTTTAGGAAGTCACTTACTAGGTTTTGGCCCGGGAAAAGTTGGCTCGGGCCTAAAATGGCTAGGGTGAACAGTACCGGACTGGGCGCGGGCGCGGGCCAACAGGCGCGGTGGCTGGCCAACTCGGGCACGATGGCCGATCAGCGTGCCTGGCGCGCGGGCGCAGTGGCCGAACGGCGTGCCCGGAGCGCATGGTCAAGCGGAATGGGCGACGTGCCCGGGCGACGGGCCGGCTGAACGGGCAATGCGCCTAGGTGACGGGCGAGGGGCCGAACGGAACGGGCCAAGGGCCGAGCGGGACGAGCGACGAGCCGGCCAATGGGAAGCGACGCCGGGCGCACGGCCGAGAGGAGTTGGGCACGTCGGGATTCACCGGGGCGAGCTCGGGCACGGCCGGGCACGGCTAGGCTAAGCGGCTGGGGCTGGGCCGGTGGCCGGGGGCTGGCCTGATCGGCCGGGCCGGTTATTTGCCGGGCGGCGGCGACGAGCGACGAGGCTCGGCCATGGCCAGAGCGATCAGGCCAAAGGCCGAGCTGTAGGCGGCGTTGGAGCAAACCCGGCGGGCTCAGCGATTTGCTGATGGGTAAATGGCCTTGGTGAGGAGGCCGAGTGGTGGCGGACGGAGGCGGCGGCGGTCGGAACGACGGCGCGCGGTGGCTGGATGAGGCGGAGCCGGACGGGGAAAAAATGAGCTCGGGGAAGGAGAGAAACAGGGGAAGGGGGATGGTCGCACGGCGGCCGGAGGCGGCACGGCGGCGGGGCGAGGCCGGACGAGCTAGTCGGCGGCTCGGCGGAGCCTGGCCTCGTCGGACGCGGCGGTGAGCTGAGCTGGGCAAGGGCGGGTTTGGTCCGGCAAAGGAAAACAGGGGAAGGAGAAGGAGAGTGGGGGGTCGTGGCGTCAACGGTGCGGCGGCTGGCGGCGGTCGAGCGCGGCGAGCAACCGGCTGGGGACGAGCTTTGGCGGTCGAGCAGCAAGCAGGAAGCCAGAGTGGAAGAAGCAGGAGTCGGGGGCGGAAGAGACGAAGAAGAAGAGGAAGAGAAGAGGAATAAAATAAAAAGAGAAGAAAAGAAAAGAAGAGAGAGAAGGAGGAGACGTGAGCGGAAAAGAAGGGAGAGGGGACGTCTGCATGCATGGGCAGACATGCGCAGGGGCGGCAGAAGGAGGAGAGAGAGAGAGAGAGAGAGAGAGAGAGAAAAAGGAGGGGCAGACGCAATGAGGAGAGAGAAGGAGAGGACGGATGCGTTGGGGGAAAAAGAAACGTGCGCGGCAAAGGAGAGAGAGGAGAGAGAAGAGAGCCAAAAAGTCAACGCGTACTCGAGCGCGATCCAACGGACACGGTTCAAATTCGGAAAATGATCTAACGGTCCGCAAAAATCCAAATTAATATTATAGGACAAATTGCCAAAATAAAATAACTCAAAACACACTACGAGGGAGGTCTACTAGTCCAAATTCGCATCCGGTCAAAAATCCACTTTCTACTATTCCTGATAATCTCGACGTTGGCCACAACAATATCGACACCGTCGAATTTATTTCTTCCCGAAACTTCCGAAAATCGACTGCCAAGTTCGGGGTCTAAATAACGATCAAATTCGATCGAGTGCGATTCTAGCGAAATCTCTATTTTAAAAACGAGAACCCGAGAGTGATCAGTTCCCGGGCGAGATTCCATTATAAGCGCACTGACGGATTACACGTTTTATAAATCCCAAAAATGGGCCGAAATTCGGAATGTCACACTAGTCCAGTTCCAGTTCCTGGGTGGGAATCGACCTACTCGGAAATCGATCAACCCTACTGTGCGGTGATGCCAGAGTTTAGAGGGGGAGAGAGAATATCTTTATTTTTTTCTTGGGTTAATATCATGAAAAACCCCAAACTAATACACCTGTGATAAATTTACCCTAAATTATCTTTTTTATCACAAAAAACCCCAAACTGGTACACTTGTAGCAATTTTACTCCGAACTATTTTTTTCACTATCAAAAACCCCACATTGATACATTGTGACAATGTTACCCCGAACTAATTTTTTAACCACCAAAAACCCCAAACTGATACATCTGTGACAAATTTACCCTCCGTTAGTTTCCGTTAAATTTTACTATCAAATTGCTAAATTTAATGACACGTGGTAGTTGACGGATGTACCAATTTAGGGTTTTTAGTGGTCAAAAAAATTAATTCGGGGTACAATTATCACAAATATACCAGTTTGGGATTTTTTATGGTCAAAAAAATAGTTCGGGGTAAATTCATCACAAGTGTACCAGTTTAGGATTTTTGGTGGTCAAAAAATCACTTTGGGGTAAAATTGTCACAAGTGTACCAGTTTGGGGTTTTTCGTGATATTAACCATTTTTTCTTTAATCTTTTCTTCCAATTCATTTCCTAATAATTCCTTTGGAATTCTATATTTTTTTTTTCTGTTTTAAAATCTAAAGTTGTCGCATCAACCATCACAATAAATGTAAATTAAAGGAGTTGATTACACTATAATCGGAAATTTGAATACTTCATTGCAAAAAAGACACAAGTTAAAAGGACTAAAATAGGCCTTACCGGTAAAAATTAGAATATTGTATCCATTTTAAGGAAATTTTTAAATTGGTAAAAGGTACAAATACGAGGATTTTGCTTCCTAACTTTAGGACCGACCAAAACTAGAGCTGGCCAAAGCCGAGGGGTGATATTTTTGGCTTTTCTTTCCTAAATCATAATTAGTGAAACTTAAATAATATATATATATATATATATATATATATATATATATATCTCTAGTGTTAGAAGTTCTCTTTCAAAAAACTAAATCAGACATTATCACATTATTCTAACAATCGATAGTGTTGTTAAAAATTACTATATCTTTTAGATGCCTCCTTAATATTGTATACTTCGAAGAAGGGAGGGATAGCATGCATAAATGTTTTGTAGCATTTACCATTTGATTTTACATGAACCTTTTAAATAAGAACCTTTGCAATAATTAATCTCAAGTTCTGTTTGTTTCGTGAAAAATGAATGATTTGGAAAATATTTTTCAAAAAATTATCGCTTTTATTGTTTGAATAATTAGTCAATGAAATTTTTTTCATTATCGACAATAATTTCTATCAAAATATTTTCTTGGACAATGAAAATATTTTTCTTTCATTGATTTTTTAAGTAATATAAACGATCATTTTTAGAATAACATTTTCCAAATCATTTATTTTCTGTGAAACAAACGCACCATCAATTTTTTAATTTTCTTTCGTAGAAGTTGATAGGTAATATTTTAATTTAAAGGCAAAATTATATAGACTTGTGCCAAGAAATACGGTTTTCTTGAGTGCTGGTGACTGTCAATAAATGTTGGTATTTGGTGTCAAACATGATCTCTAACTTTTTTTTTTCAAGTAATTTGTTAATAACTTACCAAAACTTCTATGAAATTACTGATTTTTTTATATAGTTTGCAAATTACGGTTTTTGTACTATATAAACTTATGTTTGCATAACTTATTAACATTTTGAATTTACCAACTCTTATATGACATTACAAACCTAAATTTGAGAGACTTACCGAATTTTGTCAAATTAAAATACCTACTAGTTTTGAGTTATTAACTTTCATTTGTTCGACCAAAAAAAAAAACACTTTCATTTGAGCTACTTATCAACTTTTTATTTTTTTTATTTTTGAATTTGCCAAATTTTCTCTTGAGTTACCAACTTTTATTTGTCTTGGTTAGCAACCCCTTTCATGTATTAACTCATTTTAGAAATGACCAACCTAAATCAGTGGAACTCACCAACTTTTTTCCCATTAAATTGCAATCTACTGTTAGTTACCTACTCTCATATGAATCATTTACCAAAATTTACTTTTTTAAAAAAAATTGTCAATTGTTTTTATCATCGACAAACTTTTATTTGCATATCTTAGTATCGTCTTAAATTTACCCAACTCATTTTAGAAATCACCAACAATAATTAGAATGACTTAATTAAGTTACTCAAATTAAGTGTAGGTAACCCAAAACTAGCTAGTAACTTTATCAGAGAAAAGATGGTAAGTTACTTAAATAACGATTGGTGATATCATGTAATCAATATGAATTTAAGGTATACGTAAGAAATGCAAATGAGAGTTTATAAATCTTCTTTATTTTGTCAAAGATAAGAGAAGTTGGAAATTTAAGAAAAAGAGTAAATAAATGTCATTAACTAGCTCAAATAAGAGTTGATAACGCAAAAAAAATCTGTAACGTAATTAGAGAAAAGTTTGGTAATCGTTGATAACTATTTGAAAGAGTTGTTAAACTTAACGGGCTGGTAAGTAATACAAATAAAAATTGGTAACTCGATAGAAAAAGTCTTTAGATTTACAAAAATAAAAGATAAACAAACGTAAGTAAATAATTCAAATGAGAGATGGTAAATTAAAATTAGTAGTTGACCAAATGGAAGAAAAGCTAGTAAGTTGCATAAATGAAGGTAGGTAATTTCACTGGTGAATTGATAAATTCAAGACTATAGTAAGAAAGACATATAAAAGTTGGTAAAGGATAACAACGTTTTTTTTTTTTGGTAAGGTAAGAAGTATATTGACTTTTCAAAGCGCAACTTACAAGGGTGGGAGTCGTAACACAAAAACCTCGTACCTAGGGGAACAAACAATACGATATCCCGACAGGTGCAAAGGTGTTACGACAAACTAAAGCACTAATAGCACATCAGACGAAGGCCATTTACAATGACCAGCAGAAAACGAACATAACAAACAAGGCAACCTGAAGAGGTCACTCAAATATGGAAGGCGATAAATCCCAGTTAGCTTGGATTCTTCTATTGCGGGGGCTGTCTTGAACGGGCTTAAAAGTTAGGCCTTTGTCTCTAACAACCTTTAGAAGGTGATTGCGTATGGCCGGTAGAAAGAGAGGTCGGTTCCTGAATAGGATATGGTTCCGCTCTGTCCAGATAATATAGCACAATGCAGCAAACGAGAAGCGTGCGATTCTTTGATGAAAGTTTCCTCTAGCAATGTATCGCATGGCCCAATGAAGATTGTCTTGCCAAGAACAATTCCGTCAGCAAAGGTTACATTTCGTTGCCCAGAAGGATGCTAGGGAGGACGTGACAGTACAACCGAAGAAAAGATGATCAATAGAGTCCGATTTACAGCGGCAAAATGCGCAGACTCCTTCAGAAATTCTGTGGTAGGATAGTAACAGCACCTGTGTCGGTAACCTATTGAGAGACATAAGCCACAACAAAAAAACCATGTCTCGGTTGTATATAGCGGTCCCAAATGAAGGAATTCCAGTGCACAATCTGTCCCCTTTTCCTGATGAGTTCCCATGCCGATGCAATGGAAAAAACACCCGATTGGTGTCCCTGCCATAAAAGGCTATCACACCTCTCCTATACAAGGGTAAAAGGATAACAACGTTGATAAGCTAAAAATCAAAGAAATGCATTTAACTATTCGTCAGTAATTTAATTCAAAAAAGTTGTTTGGTCACTCAAATAAAGATTGGTAAATTCAATAAGAGTTAAAAAATTTAAGACGTTAGTAAGAAAGGCAAATGAAAGTTTGTAAAAGATGAGAAAAGTTAGTTCTTTGCAAACCATCATAAAGATTGAGTAAGTAATCAATAAACCTGTTAAATGGGTAGGTCGGATCGGGTTTGGATTGAGTCATAAATGATTAACCTCAAATTGACCCATTACTCCGTTTATGACCAATTTATTTATAATGTAAATTTCTTGACCCATATTTGACCCAACTCATACTCGACCCGATCCGACCCATATTACTAAAACACTTTCATATTTAACCAAATCTAGGAAAACTTACTTTTTATGATTTTTAAAAAAAAATTATATTGCTAAAACATTTCCATGCAATACAAATCTAGCGGAAATTTTTTATAATTTTTTTTAAATTGAGGCTCCGTTTGTTCCACGGAAAATGTGATATTTCTAGAAAATGTTTTCCATGAAGTCATTTTCTAAGAAAATAACAATACTTTCCGGTGTTTGGCTGAAACCTGAAAATGAATTAGAAACTATTTTTCGTTGTTTAATATAGAAAATATGATTTAATTTTCCTCCGCGCACTCCTTTTAATAATTTTTTTTTATTGTTTATTTTTCAAGAATCCAGTTTTTAATTATTTTATTCTTTTCTTTTTTTCTTTTTCATTTTCGGCCGGTGCCATAGGCGAGGAATGAGCTCGTCGGCCTCAGGTGAGGCTTGAGTTCACTAGATTCCAGCGAGGCTCCACCTCGCCAGATCCGATGAGCTCGTTCTTCGCCTGTGGCCGGCCACTTGCCGAAAATGAAGGAAAAAGAAAAAAAAGTAAAAGAGAAAAAAAATAATTATAATTTTGATTTTTTAAAAAATATATTTTTATAAGGTTGAAGAGGGAGAAAGTGTGTGTGGGTGTAGTGGGTTGGAAATGGGTTATTAACTCAACCCATTTAAACCCACTTATTTTAGGCTTAAAATTTTAAAACCCATCTAAGGTATGCTCTTCAAAATTGATGTGACATCCTGAAAAATTAGTCCATTTGGGATTTATGAAATACTGGATTTTATGAATGTACTCGTAGTCAGTTCTCGCCCGGAACTGATCATTCATGGGAATGCTAACCATTAGGGAAAGGCTAATAGGGGAATTAAATTCGCGCGACTAAAAAAAATTCGATCGTGAATGGATTTCGACCATTAAATCGCGGAAGTGATATTTTGAGCCACTGTTGGCTGATCCAAGGATAGTTAGGGGTCAGTTCGCCACTGTCCTAGTAGTGGATCGCGGGTGATTCCGTTGGACCACGAAACAACTTGACGAATGATTCTGAAATTATACCGAACGATCGTACCCCTCGGATCAAGTGATTGATCTTCGCGATTTTAATGACAACCGAGGTCGTCACGCACCGAACAGACTTGCACGTGACTCGATTCAATATTAGTCATGAGTCGATTCTGCGAATTTCCCCAGCAAGCCGCCCATTAGCTCGAGAAACGCTCGAGTTGCGTTTAATAGAATTTAATTATGGAATTTTACCCAAATTGGACACCGGAAAATTAGGAAGTCACGACGGAATATTAGGACGACGTTGCACGTGACACGTGTCAATTTTTGGTACGCTCAATTCCTTCGGAAAAATTCGATTTCGGAGATAAACGGAGGAAGTGACCATTTTACCCTTGGGAATTAATAAAGGGTTAGTTGTGTGAGAGAAGGGCATTTTGGTAAATTGCCAAAAAGTTGGTCAAAATTGATTTTTAAGCCCTTGACCCCCTTTCTCTCTCTCCTCTCTCTCTTCTCCCTCCTTCCTCATCGTGAAATTCCCCCTTTTTGGCCGTAAGCCTCCCCCCCCCCCCCCCCCCACGTGGACCCATTTTCTCTCTCTCTCTCTCTCTCTCTCTCTCTCTCTCTCTCTCTCTCTCTCTCTCTCTCTCTCTCTCTCTCTCTCTCTCTCTCCCTTTTGCCGTCGTCGCAGCGCCATCACCGCCGCCGGTCACGCCCGCCGGATCGCCGCTGCTCCACCGCCGAGCCTCAAGCCCCCTCCCCCCAAGCCGCCGTTCTCTCTCTCCCTCTCGGTCTTTCTCTCTTGGCCGTGAGCCCCCAACCACCGCCCAAGCCGCGCCGTCGTTACCCAAGCCGATCGTCACCACCCGGGAGCCATACGCCGTCGCCGCCGTCCCCGATTTAGTTCCGCCGCTCTCCGTTCTAGCCGCGATAGTCTAGAACGCGGGTAAGTCGCGCCTAAACCTCATTTAGGACTTCGGGTATCGACGGGCGATTTTGGGCGAAATCTGTATAAAGTTAGGTGCGGAATTGTATGAATTGGTAGTGGAAATTTTATGGCGGGCCTTGAGATTTAATTCGGGCATTAATTATTGGAAATTCAGAAAAATAGGGGCTGCGAATTACTGTTCACGAGCTGTGATTTACTGTTCACGGGGCCGTGATGGTCCGATCGGGACGCAAGTTGGATTTCTAGAACCGAGATTTAATGGTGAGAAAGTCCCGTGAAGGACCGGAATCAATTTGGTGTTGTTTGGCCGGAGAAAAATAGGAATTTATGTGTTTTATGTGTGTTTTAATTATAATTGAGTTGGGATGGTGAAATTTACAATATGCGGGTGCGAAAAATTGGGGTTTATGATTGGAATTGTTTGGCGGGCCTTGAGGATTATTTTTGGAATTTTTGGAGAACAATTTGAGGTGAATTATAAGTTGTGAGTTACTGTCACAAGCTGCGAGTTACTGTTCACGGGGCTGTGATGATTTGTTCGGGACGCAAGTTGGATTTTTAGAACCATTATTTAATGGCGAGAAAGTGTCGTGAAGGATCGGAATTAATCCGACGACATTTGATTGGAAAAAAAAATTGGCAATTTACGTGTTTTGGGCATGTTTGAATTATTCTGGATGGGGTTGATTTAATTGAGTATTTGTTTGTGTGTTAGATGAGGTAACTCGAGGATGAAATGAGGATGTTTCGAGGCTGGAATGAGACTGAATAGAGTGTCGGATGTTGTGGGATGGAATTGGCAAACTTAGGGCTCGATTTAAGGCCAGGTAGTGTCGGTTTGGTGTGTGGTAGTATGGTTAGATTGTGATGTTTAATAGGCTTGGAAATGTCGAAATTATGCCTATAAACGTGGCTGTGATTGTGGGTCCATGAGCGACCTTGTGTGTTTATTGAACCGTGATTTGATGGATTGAAATGTGCTTGATTATGTGCACGCGTGGGCCAGATTGAATTAATTGTTGAAATTGACCATGTCGAATACTGAGTGAGCATGTTTTACGTGTTAATTGATGCGTGCACGGGTCACTTGTGATGGGCCAGTTGAGTGTGGTAAATGCTTGATGAGCATGTGCATGAGTAAGAAAGAAAAGTGGTGTGGCATGTGATAGTGGAAGTTATGTGAAGGTGTGTAAGTGCGAGAATGGGATCGGGCCGAGTATCATAAGCTCGGGCAGCGATCATGTAGGTCTGTTGCATTTGGCACAGGCTGAGGCTTGAAAAAGCAAGTATGAGATTCGGTCCGAGGCATGACCAGCTCAGGCGAGACCGGGATTGGACCGAGGCATCATAAGCTCGAGTTCCAATCATGTAGGCCTGTCGCATTTGGCGCGGGCTGAGTTGGGATCGGGCCTGGGGCGTGTGATGCTCAGGTCGCGATTGGGGCCTGAGGCGTGAACGGGTACGCGGACCGGATGTGGTGAATGATCGCAGTGTGCCTGAGGCGTGTACTTCAACGCGGGTCACTGGCGAGTGTTGTGGAAAATGAATTGTCGCAGTGTGCCTGAGGCGTGTACTTCAACGCGGGTCACTGGCGAGTGTTGTGGAAAATGAATTGTCGCAGTGTGCCTGAGGCGTGTACTTCGACGCGGGTCACTGGCGAGGAATATGAAGAGGAATGAGGATGGAAGGAACAGTGGGATGAGAATGATACATGTGCGTGTGTACATCTGACATGATTGAGTTTGAATGCTCATGCGTGCATTATTGAGCCTGACCGTCTTAATTGATGTGCCTGTGATGTGATTACTTGATGTTCGTGAATGTTTGTGATTGCGTAATTGTCTGGAGGTACGTGATAGCCTAGGTGGGGTTTAGAGGTGAACTTACTGAGAAGTGTTCTCACGGTTGTTTCAACCGACAATTTCAGAACCCCGACAGGAACCATGAATCCTCCACCACCGCCGCCAGTACATTTTGGGATACCAGTGCACGCGGAATACGATGTGGCTGAGTTTCCGGTGGGTTTCAGAAGGGTAACGACGTTTTTGGAAGTTAGTATGCCAGGTCGTCTGTTTTTGTTCTTACTTTCGAGGGTTTTAGGAATATGTGTACTGGTAAACTAAGGTTTGTTCTATTGTAAATATGGTGGAATAAGTTTGATAGAGTACTGGAAATGTATATTCTCCCAATTCTCCCCAGTTTAATTTGTCCGGGTATTTTTTTTGGTTTCCGTTTGCGCAATGAAATCTCTGATGTTTAGTTGAGGTCGGCGATAACCTGGGACGTCGCAACTATTCGACCGGAGGCGGGATGTCGCGGGCTCGACGGGGGTTCGGGGTGTGACAATTGAAGACTCATATATGACCCATTTTGATAGGTCTAGTAATCAACAAGTTACCGAAAAATCAAATGACGAATAATTTCTTTACAAACTATTTTGTGACACTTACCAACTCTTTTAGAAATATATTAGTATAGAAAAAGATTCCTTTTTATGAGAAACGGAATTGACAGAAGAATTGGTTTCAGCATTTTATGCCATTGCTTGAAAGCTCTTGCTAAAATTATCCGGCTATTAGACCAACTCTAGCTATATGATTATATTTAATTAATCATATTGTGTTACCAGATCGTCATTACATAGATTAGACAACTTAAAGACATCAAACCAATAAGATGTTTTCTGCTCTGATCCTATTTGATATCTTCAATCATGAACTCATAGTTTCTTAGGCTCCGTTTGTTTTGCGAAAATGAATGATTCTAAAAAAAATTTCCTGGAAATAATCGCTTATTTCACTTGAAAAAGATAGTTGGTAAAAAATATTTTCATTGTCAATAACAATTTATGTCTAAATATTTTTGTGGACAATGAAAATATTTTCATTCGTTCATTTTTTTGAGCGATGCAGGCGATCGATTTTAGGAAAATGTTTTCCAAAACACTCGCTTTTCGTGAAACAGACACACATTCAGGCTCCTTTTGTTTCGTGGAAAATCAATGATTTGGAAATCATTTTCCTAAAAATGGACGCTTATATAACTTAAAAAAATGTACAAATGAAAAAAAATTTCATTGTCCACGAAATTATTTAGACATAAATTATTGTCGATAATGAAAACATTTGTCATTGATTAATTATTTCAAGCGATACAAGAGATCATTTTTAAGAAAATATTTTTTAAATTATTTATTTTTCGCAAAACAATGAGAGCCTTAAACAAAAACAAAAAATTATCTTTATCATTTTGTATGTGGCGAGGGGTGATCTCTTGCTTCAAATACTCAACTTAAACCAAAGTCCATAGCTCGCATATTAGTGAAGCCGAGCACCACGCCGGTATCTCAGTCGTCCCAAAACCCGTAAATCCTACATCAATAACATGCGAACGTGCGAGTTTCATCATTAAAATCTCAATTTGTTAAAAAACTTCCGACGTTCGGTTCACGAAAAATAAACCAATCAAGGAAAATATTTTCCGTCAATGAACACTACAAAAAAACATGGATTTTGCCATGGAAATTTGCGACGGGAATTTTTCGTCGCTAATTTGCGACGGAATTTGCCACGAAATAAAAATTCGCCACAAATTTGCGACGGAAAAAAAATCCGTCGCAAAATCCGTCGGAAATTTGCGACGGATCTATTTTCCGTCGCAAAATCCGTATCAAATTTGCGACGGATTCCAAAAATTGTATTGCATTTTCCAAAAATTTGCGACGGAAAAAGAGGGAAACAAAATATGTTTGTCGCTAAAATTTGCGACGAAATATAAAATTCGTCGCAAATTTTATTAAAAAAAGAGCGCCCCAAAGCCCCGCCCTCACCCCCAATCTCTCTCTCTCTCTCGCTCACTGTTCTCCCTCACTCACCCTCTTCTCCTTCTCCTTCTCGCTTCTGCTTCTTCCCTCTCCCCCACACCCCTAAACCTCTCGCGCTCGCTAAGGGTTTTCGGTACCCCCTTCCCCCCGCGACTCCTCGGCCATGGCCTCCGGCGCCCTAGAGGCCGCGGAGCCCAAAGGGGCGGCGGCTCCTCCCCCCGTCGAGGGCAAGGAGGTGGTGGTCGGCGGCGACGGATCGGAAGCAGAGGATCAACATCGACGACGTGCTCTCGGCCTCCGGTACGCGCGCGCGGTCTTCCACCAGATGCGCCGACCCAATTGCTTTTCTTGGAACTCCATCATTATGGCTCTTGCCGAGAGCGACGACGACACCACAAAGTTGGAAGCTCTGGCTCTGTTCCGCGAGATGGTCCGGGGTGGCCACGTGGAGCCCAACGGGTTCACGTTCCCTCCGGTGTTGAAGGCTTGTGCGAGGTTGGGGATGGTGAAGGAAGGGAGGCAGGTTCATGGGATGGTTGCTAAGTGTGGTCTGGATGGTGACGAGTTTGTTCTTAGTAACCTTGTCAGAATGTATGTGCTCTGCGGTGTCATGGAGGATGCTTACGTTTTGTTTGATGAGAGAATTGTTCGGAGTGGTGGAGTGGGGAAGAAGATGAATCTCAGGAGGCAAGAGGGGGACGTGGTTTTGTGGAATGTGATGGTCGATGGGTATGTTAGAATGGGGGATCTTAGAGCTGCTCGGGAGCTGTTCGATAAAATGCCTCAGAGAAGTGTTGTGTCGTGGAATGGGTGACTTTGGGTGTGTTTTTGAGATTGGCCCTGTTTTTAGGGCAGAAAACTCCTTCACACATAGGCATTTGTGTGAATTTACTGGCCTTGATGTTGAAATGGAGATTAAGAAGCACTATTGTGAGGTTGGATTGGATACTTTTTCATTTAACTGAATTTTCAGTTTAGCTTAACGAACTAAACGTTTATGTGCAGGTAATGGACATTGTGGACAAGTTGTTCGTTACAATGTTCGACTCATTGAAGGCGAGTTGCAAGAAAGAACTTGAAGCTATTGGAAGACAATACCCCTTTGAACCTTTAAAGGTTATACTATGATCTTTTTTTTTTTTCTTTTTTGCAATCTGATTACATAAATAGTGCAACTCATGGGCAGTAACTTTTAATTGCAGTACTTGAGAAAGACCTTGTGGCTTACTTTTCAAGAAGATGTTCAAATGCTCAAGGTGAGGAAAAAATTTTCGGCAGCTAAATAGCTGCCCATAAAACAAAAGGGAACAAATAGAGTAGCAACATATCGGTTCATTGGCACTTCTTTAACATGGCTGTAAAAGTAGGACAATGAGTTCTCTTGCTGATTTTTTGTTTGTTGCTTTTAAATGAAACTGATTGTTTGTGGTAGCACTCCTCTTACCTGATGATTTGTTCTGTTGGAAGAGGAACCGCAAGAAAGTGATATTTACAACTATATGCCGTGCACGTGTACATTGGGGGCTGATTTGTTCTTGGCTTTTGTTGCTTTAGCTTGATTTTGTTGTTTGATCTGATTCAGGGCTGATTTTGTTGGTTGTTTTGATATTCGCGAAAATGGAGGATCTCGTGGCTTTGTTTGAGCCCATTGCATTGTCTCCGTCGGAGTCTTCGATAATATTGCTACTCCTGGTTTTCTCATGTTTGCTTTAAGCTGGTTTGGTTTTGTTGTCTCTGTTTTTTCTCTCTTTTGACTGTTCTCCTTTCGGCTCTACTATAGCTCATAGCATCTGAATATATTTTACTCGTATTCTTGCAATGCAAAGGAAAAGAGGCAATAGATTCTAAGAAGCAAATGTGATTTGGTATGTTAACCTATATTGGCATATTGTATTGGGCTACATAGCTTAGCTGGGTCAAAACTGATGTGATTGGTTCCATCTTTTTCCTCTCCTTGCTTTTAGTCGTGGGGCTTGGGTTTTTGAGGATGGGAATGAATGGGGCAATCAAGAGTCCAAAACCCCTCTTTTGTCTTCTGGTCTTGGGGGTTGCACCAGGTGTTATTTGCTTTTTTAGAAAATACCCTGTGGGAGAATTATGGCTTCATTCAAAATGATTGATTATTTGAATGCAGTGATACCTGCTTAGAATCATGCATTTGTGGAAAGTCATGTGTATTGTTCTTTGCACATTGCGGGTGCTGGAAGCACTCCACTTCATTATGCTGCTTGTGGTGGAAGTGTGCAGTGTTGTCAGGTATTTTGTGGTAGCTAAAAGATAAATAGCATCCAATATCATTCTTTATTTTGTTCATGTCACTTACATAAATGTTTTTTTTGTGGTGGAAGTGTGCAGTTGTGGATAGTGAACCAGTTTGGAACACCTACGTTGCACCTTTGTTTCTTTACTTCTATTAGATTTATCACTGAAAGTGAACTTCAACATTTTTCCTCTATATTTCATTTACCTTCGTTGCTTTACTTAATTAAGATTGCTTGCTTCACAGTCATTATGTATCCTTTAGAAGCTGAATATATTAACATTTAATGTGGACACAATGTCACTAATTTTGTGTCTAATTCCAGACAATTTGTGTTTCGTAGAAGAATAGCTTTGAGCAATTCTGCATTAAGTTATGCAAATGAGAGGTTGCAACAACATTTCAACCGGCATTTGTTAAAACTGGAGCAGGAAGTGAGCATCTCACATGGACCGTGTCTTTAGTTTTGTTTAGTATTTTATATGATGGGGATTGTCGCTAAAAGCAGGATATTCTTTTTTGATTCAAATCTGTCGTCATTATTTATTGTGAAAGATTATTGTGCAAGATTATTTATTCTCTCATTATGTGTACTATAAAAAAAAATATTTATGTCAATTCTTGTGGAAAATGTAGATGAATGTATTTCATTTTCATATTATTATAATATTTTGATGTTATTAATTGCTTAATCAATGTTAAATATAAATTCCAAAAATTAATTTTGCTTTTAATTAGGTTTAAAGTCAAAAAATAAAATAAATTATTTTATCGTACGATCACAAATTACAAAATTTCGTTGCAAAAATAAAATTTCGTTGCTAATTTTGTCCCTAAACGATAATCGTCGCAGAGTTCGTCGCTAAAGAATTAATAAAAAATCGTCGCTAAATTCGATCATAAATAATGTTGATGGCAAATGTAAAAAAATTTGGTGGCAAATTAGCGACGAATTTTGCCATGAATAAGTTCGCTGCAAATTATTGACCAAAATTTTTTTTTTGGCAAATTAGCGACGAATTTTGCGACGAATATAGTTCGCGGCAAATTGGCGACGAATTTTGCGACGAATAATTAGCGACAAAATTTGCGACGAATTTTGCGACTAAATTTGTGACGAAATTTGCGTCGATATTTACGACAAATTTTGCGACTACATTTGCAACGGAATTTGCGACGAATTATTTGCAACGAATTTTGCGACGAATTTTGCGACGAATTTTGCTACGAATTATTTGCGACGAATTTTGCGACGAAATATTTGCGACGATGTGACATTCCGAATTTCGGCCCATTTTTTGGATTTATAAAACGTGTAATTTGTCAGTGTGCTTATAGTAAAATCTCGCCCGGGAACTGATCACTCTCGGTTATTATTTTTAAATTAGAGATTTCGCTAGAATCGCACTCGATCGAATTTGGTCGTTATTTAGAGCCCAAACTTTGGTGTCGAATTTCTCGGAGTTCCGGGACGAATTTAATTGGACGGTGTTGATATTATTGTGGCCAGCGTCGCTATTGCCAGGAATATGTGAAAAGTGGATTTTTGACCGGGTGCTGATTTGGATTAGTAGACCTCCATCGTAGTGTGTTTTGGATTATTTTATTTTGGTCCTTTTTCCTATATTATTAATTAGGATTATTGTGGACCGTTAGATCGTTTTTTGGGTTTGAACCGTGTCCGTTGGATCGCACTTGGGTGAGATGTTTGACTTTTGACTCTCTCTCTCCTCTCTCCTCTCTGCCGCGTCTGCCCTCTGCTGCGCACGTCTCCTCCGCGCACGTCCCCTCCTCTGTATGTCAGACTTCCCCATGCAACTCTCTCTCTCCTCTCTCTTCCTTTTCTTCTTCTTCTGTCTTCTTCCTTCTTTCTTCTTCCTCTTCCTTCTTCCTCCCCCAGCCCCGACTGGTTCTGCTTCGCTTCTGCCCGAGCTCGCCTGACCGCCGTGCGCCGCTGCCGTCGCCAGCCAGCTCGACCGCCGCACCGTCCGCCAGCCGCCGCCCCCGACCGGCTGGTCTCTCCCTCCCCTTCGCGCCCGGCTTGCTGCTCGAGCCCGTTGCGTCTGTCTCGGCCCGGCGCTGCCCAGCCGGCCGTCTTGCCCCGCTCCGCCACCCAGCTCGCCGTCGCCCCAGCCCAGCCGAGCCGTCGTTGCCGTCGCCCCAGCCAGCCAGCTCGCGACCGCGCCCGCATCTCGCCGGTGCTGCTCAGCCGCTCGCCGGCCGGCCCCACGTCGCCAGTCGCCGCCGTGCCGCCCGTCGTCGCCGTTCCTCTCACCTCAGCCGGCAGCCCCTCCTCCCACGCATCTCTCTCTCCTTCTCATTTCCTTCTTGTTTGGCCGTGAAAGGACAACCTCGCCGGAGGAGCTCCGCCGCCGCCGGAGCCGATTCGCCGCCACCACCACCTCGCCCAGCACCATCCAGCCGTCCCACTTCTCTCTCTCTCTCTGGCCGTGTCTCTCTCTCCCTCTCTAGGCCGTGGAATCGCCTAGACCGTCGTCGCCGCTCGCGCCGTTCGCCGGAGCCGCCGCTCGCCGCCACTGTTCCGGCGCGGGACCGCCGCTGTTCAGACGCCATTGCCACTTGTTCATCTTGGTTTGGAGCCTAGGATTCCAAGTGAATACAACCCTAAATCCTAATTAGGCTAATTTACATTTCTAGATGGGTTTTAGGGGTTAATTAGGGTAATTTAGGGGTTAACGTGCGAAGGACATTAGGGGCTGATATTGTGGCTGATTTGGTGGTTTAGCGGGATCATTTTAATGAGGTTTAGCGGCTTGGAATGTGCTGTGTGATGGCTGGAAGTATTGGATTGAATCGGCCCGAGTTCGGGTCAAGTTCGGGTTCAATTGTGGGTTATAGAGCGCGCCTAGTTTGGTCCTCGTGGTGGCTGATTATGTGGTGAATTTGGGAGTTTAGGGTGATGATTTAAATGTGATATGATGGCCTAGAATGGGCTGATTGGTGGCTGTTTATTGTGGATTCGATTCGGGCCATTATGTGGATTAAATGGGCGCAATGCGTGGGCTGCGAGTTAGGTTGGAAATGTGGTGATTATGAGAGCCTAATGTGATGATTTAAATATGACTTGATAGTCTAGAGTGGGATGATGGTCGGCTGTTCATTGGGGAAATTAATTTAGGCGATTATGTGGATTTGGCGGATGTGATTTGTGGACCGCATGGTGGCTGTTTTCATGGTGATTCTTGTGGTTTAATGTGGTGATTTGGAAGTGATTTAGTGGCCTAAGGTGATCTGGTTGGTGACCGATTAGTGTAGGCTCGATTGGATTATTATGTTGATTAATCGTGGTCTAAATGCGGACTATAATGGGTGCAACAATCGGGCCGTGTAGAGGCTGTTTATGTGGTGGATTTGGGAAGCCTAATGTGATGATTTGGAAGTGGATTGGAGGCCTAGAGGGGACTGATTAGTGGCTGTCCATAGTGGAATTTATCGGGCCTTGTTCGGCGAAACTGAGGATTAATTGTGAATTGGCCATGTGTGCTTGATTTGTCCATTAAACGGCTGATTGTTTATGGCTTGGTAGTGGTTACGTGATGCCAGGATTGAGTACTTATGTGGCCGAGAAAGGATATGCTTGGTGGACCTTAGACTTGTGCAAGTTTAATGGCTTAATCGCGTGATTTTCGTGTGCCGATGATGTACCATGGCTGATTTGAATTAATTGATTGATTGGGCTTGTGATTCATTGAATTGAGCATATTGTGTTGTGAATTGAATAAGTGGCGTTGTGCAATTGAATGCTCATTGTGAAATTCGTGAGTGCCCAAGTGTGAACTTCATGGCCATGGGTGTGGCATGTGCATATATGAGTGTGCACGAATGACATGAGCATGTGATCACCTAAAATGCCCTGATGCGTTTTACGCGGGGTTCAGATAATAATCGGTGATTGTGAACGTGTGATCACATAAAGTCCTGATGCGTTTTACGCGTGGTATTGAACCCATCCTGAGGCGTGTTACGCGGGACGATGCCCGGATTACTGGAAGATGACCAACCTGATGCGTGTTACGCGGGTTATGTGTCATGAGCCTGATGCGTTTTACGCGGGCCGGAGATCGATCTCGAAGTGATGGACCTGATGCGTTTTACGCGGGTCGGAGGAGAATTGATAATTGCAAGTGTGCTGGAGTGCAAGCGTGCGAAAATGCATTGATGAGGCGTGAGCACGCGTATGAGCACGAGCATAAGCATGACATGTGTTGTGACCAAGTGATGTGTGCATGTGCTGTGATTGGGTCCTGTGTTTTATTCTTGAATTGTAAGTGCCTAACTTGCAGGGCAAGGTGAGTATTGGATTTGGACCCGAGGGCCTAAGTCAATTATAGTTTGATTGGTGTGTTGATTAGTGCTCGTCAGGAGGTGCATGTTAGCCTAGCTTAGGTTTAGGGAACTTACTCGCTGAGATTTATTCTCACTATTGTTGAAACTCCACTTTTCAGACCCCCAGCCTTGAGGATGGCAGGCGTACCGATACGTTTTGGGAGGAGCCCCGGCTAGATATAGCGCTTGATCGCCGAGCCACGTACCCCCTTTTGACGTTGGTGGCTGTTGACCCGTTTTGGCTTTTATATGTTTATTCTGTTGTAATAGACATTGTAAATCCCCGTTATTAGTGCAAGTTGTATTTATGGTATTACTGCTATCCTTGGTCATGTGGTTTTTAATTTGTACGGGTGTTTGTTTGCTTCCGCTTGTGCATTGTTCTCTGTTTTGGGTTTCGGGTCGGCGACGCGTCTTGGGACGTCGCACTGAATCGACCTCGGTAGGGTTGTCGCGTGCCATAGGGTTCGGGGCGTGACAGACGAACTTTGCGACGGATAGTGTTCGTGGCTAATTTGCGACGAATTTTTTTTCCGTCGCAAATTTGCGACGAAAATTAATATTTTCCGTCGCAAAAATTTGTGACGACCTAGTAGCGACGGAATTTTTTCCGTCGCTAAATTCGTCGCAAAAATGATTTGCGACGGATTTTTGCGATTTTTTCATCGCAAAATCCGTCGCAAAAAATATGTTTTTTTGTAGTGGAAAAAACCACATTCAAAAGTGTGAAAATGATTTCTTCTTTATTTTCCTTCCTCCTTCTTTCACCATTCATTTTAAATTCTAATATTTTATTTTTTCCTTTTTAATTTTTTCTTTTATTTTTTTCCTTTTTCTTCCTCTTTGATCAGTCGTTGGCCACAGCGAAGGCCACAGTAGCCATAAGCCTGCAATTCAAACCACAAAAGGTTCATTTGTTGCACGAAAATTGCACGAAAGATTTAGTATCGAAAAATGTTTCCCTCACCATAAAAAAGAAGAAGGCCCCAATGAATACTGTGGTGGTTAGGATAATGGCACTTATCACCATAATGTAGTGATTATCATGGTCGGCGTAAGGTCGGATGTGCACTATGGTGAGAATCTCTCCCATGAGTTGTGCTAGAGTGATAGTACCTAAAATTCAAACCATAAAGGGTTCATTTGTTGCACGAAAAATTTAGTATCAAACGATATTTTCCTCGTCATAGAAAAGAAGAATCCCCCAAGATAATGGTAATTATCACCATAATATAGTGCTTACCGCGCTCCTGGTAAAGCGGGACATGCACCGCGAAAAGAATCTCTCCCATGTGTCCATCTCCAAAGAAAGAAGAAGCCCCAAAGGTGCTTAGGATAATGGCAACTATCACCATAATATAGTGCTTACCACGGTCATGGCAAGGCAAGATGTGCACCTTGGTAAGAATCTCTCCCATGTGTCATGTTGGAACGATAGTACCGGAAATATAAATCATAAAAAGACTCATTTGTTGCAAGAAAATTGCGCGAAAAATTTAGTATTGAAAAACATTTCCCTCACCATAATAAGGAAGAAGCCCTCAACGAATGTTATGGTGGCTAGGACAATGGCAACGATCACCATGATATAGTGCTGACCATAATCCTTATAAGCTGGGAAGTGCACCATGGTAAGAATCTCTCCCATGTTTCCACCTCCAAAACAAGAAGAAGCCCCCAACGGATGCTATGGTGGCTAGCATGATGGTAACTATCACCATAATATAGTGCTTACTACAGTCGTGGTAAGGTGGGACGTGCAATTTGGCCAAAATCTCTCCCATTTGATACGCCGGAACGACAGTATCTCCCAAAATTTCTTATTTTAGAATCAGGTGCTGGATCAATTCGTTTTGTAACCAAATCAAGAAAAACTTGTTTTTCCTAAAGAAACAATTAGAAAACCAGCTTCAAGGTTCATTTTACCCTAGAACAAGACCGATAACCCAATTCAACCCTAGAACCAACTCGATTGGTTTGGTTCTCAGATTGAACTGACACCTGGAACCAAGATTCAAACCAGTACTTGGTTCTATAGCTTTTCAAATTAGAGCCTGATTAGTTCTCTCTAGAATAGCATTGGACATGCGAAATGCGAGGTGTAGTTGCCAAGTTGAGCTGAACCCATGTTCTTCTCAATGCTTTCCTCCAATGAAATATGGTATTATGATATGTAATGTGTGATCAAAGACGACAACCATTGAAAAAACTACTATTCTATATAGCTTTGCCCATCCTCTCTTTCTCAAATCTAAACTTGGTTAACAACATCTTTATTTTTCTTTGTCGACACCTTCAATGAAAATACTCAAGCTGTATTCTCGATGACACTGAAACAAAACATGATGACCCCAACACTTGCATTACAAACAACTGGGTGATGAGTGCGTTGCACTGATCTACTACTTTATTCATACAAGTGTCAAACATCTTTGTGGCTTAGGTCGACTTCCCGGCGATGCAAAGCCATTGGTCAACGAAGAGAGCATCGCAATTTAGATTCGGGTTGATGAAGTGGAAGGCTTCGGGAGTCAACTTGAACTGCTCTGCTATTGCAAGGCAAGTGTCTCCACTCTTCACTCCCACCACTTTGTCGCACACCAGGCCAGGTTTCGCATTTGGAACCCCTGTAAACCACCATGCATAAACCAAAGAGTTGACATATGATGCTAATGAAGACGAATGACCGGGAAAGAAAAACTTTCAGCTACTGATGTTGCAGCTTCAAAACGACTATGTTCAAAAACCGGTCGAAAGGTCTTGTAATAACGTATGGTCGGCCAACGTTCTGAAGTAGAAAGCAGATCCTTACGTACGATTGAAATTTGCAAAATAAGATGTTGAAGTATGTTGGAAAAGAATACATTATCATTAATGGGTAATAGTAACGCATTACTTACTTCCAACAACTCTGCTCTCGACCACGGAGACCATGAGGACGAAGAAGAGTATCAAAACCAAGTTGAAGAAGATGGTGGACTTGTGACCGGTGATCTTGGCCATGCTTTTCAACTCTCTAACTTCTTTGTATACTGAGTTTGTGAGAGATATGCCTTGTGTGTCTTTCTATTTATAGATGAAATGAGGGCATAAGACAAATTACATTGTTACGAAGCAACAGAATGAGCCGGCTTAGTGCTATTTTACTCTTCAATGCTTTGGATTACACGCTAAAAATAAGCTTAATTATGATTATGACATGAGGTGGAGTATACTACCTATGTGTTTCTCCGTAATTTAATCCGTAAGGAAACAAACACCGAAAATTGATCTTCGGCTTTTAATTGAAGGACGGGTTCTGTGGTGATTTGATAAGAAATATCCAAGCGATCATAAAAATCAACGTGGAATTGTACAAACCTAAACCAAACCGGAGTTTGACTCGACGGAAAAGTTTAGGAAATACTATCGAAACAAACTTCGACGGAATTTGACTCGAGGACGAAGCTTGAAAGAGCGGCGGTACTACGCCGGGATTTGACTCGACGACGAAGCACCAAGGATGAAGATTCATATCGGAGGATGACTCGGCGACGTGAATCTGAGCATTAGAACTACTCCTAAAGAATTAAAGCTTGTAAATTGCAGGAAAATAATGGCCTTGGCCAAATGTAAAGGTACGAGTGCAGGAAATGTAAAGATAAAAGAAAGATAAACTGATAAAGAACGTGAGTTCTGTTGTTGATTTGGGGGCTCTTTAAAATACAAACTTGGGATATTTATAATCCCGTACAAGCGTTTACAACTTTTAAATTTTAACTGTTTTCTCTGCTCATCGGTAATTACTTCGGGATGTTGACACCTCCTTCTCGTTACTTGTCCCACCAATTATGCAGATGATAACCCAGAACACCACCAGGATGGTCAGGATCAAGTTGAGTACGTACCTTCATATTTCCTCGAATCAGCCACATTCGTCCCACTGGGCGTGCCAATTTGTTTCTCCGTAATTTAATCCGTAAGGAAACAAACACCGAAAATGGATCTTCGGCTTTTAATTGAAGGACGGGTTCTGTGGTGATTTGACAGGAAATATCCAAGCGATCATAAAAAACAACGTGGAATTGTACAAACCTAAACCAAACCGGTGTTTGACTCGACGGAAAAGTTTAAGAAGTACTATCGAAACAAACTTCGACAGAATTTGACTCGAGGACGAAGCTTGAAAGAGCAGCGGTACTACGCCGGGATTTGACTCGACGACGAAGCACCAAGGATGAAGATTCATATCGGAGGACGACTCGACGACGTGAATCTGAGCATTAGAACTACTCCTAAAGAATTAAAGCTTGTAAATTGCAGGAAAATAATGGCTTTGGCCAAATGTAAAGGTACGAGTGCAGGAAATGTAAAGATAAAAGAAAGATAAACTGATAAAGAACGTGAGTTCTGTTGTTGATTTGGGGGCTCTTTAAAATACAAATTTGGGATAGTTATAATCCCGTACAAGCGTTTACAACTTTTAAATTTTAAATAAAAAGTAACTTCCTAACGGTGGTTATTATTTTCCTATTTTCTAGGTACTCTCCACGTTCAAATAACCACCCTTATTCATAAGCAGTTTTGTTATTGACATCTAACTATCGGTAAGTTGCTGATGCCGATCCTCTGCTCACCCACTATCGGTAAGTTGCGAACTATCGGTAAGTTACCGACGCCAAAGCTCCCGATGCCTATTTCCATGATTTTTTTTTCACTTTTTGGTGTAAACACTATGTGAGCATTTCTTTTCTTATTGTCAACTGCAACAGTTAAACTAACAATGTTCTTAAATGAAGAATCGTCACTACGCTTGCATTTTCATGCCGACGAATTATTAGGATGAGGCCTTCATGTTTCTGATTTTGCAGAAAAATTTATGCCTTATCTATGATAGTGTTAAAGTATCCCATGTCGCGGCCAATTCACTTGAGCTTTGGCTCGCATTTGACGTAGGCAGTGAGATTACCAAGGTATTTCCATTGATCGGCAGTTCACCCAACTGAGAAATGATGTTCCTTCTCTCCAAAGAGGTTTAAGATGAGTAGGAAATGCGTTAATTTCACCTAACTTTCTTTCGGTAAGTTCAGTCGATCCTTCTTCATCGTTAAGCTCCAATCGTACCATAGAATTACAATTTAGTTTATTTTTTTGGATCAAATACGAATACTTACATATATCATAAACTGGACTTAGCTAGCAGGGCCCAAGCAAGGGGCGTCGTTACATAGCAATGCCCAAAGGGCCTGAGGAGGGGAATAGAGCCAGTCAGATGGAAGACATTTCTTTCTATGAGTCCGCGCTACCCAATCAGCCACATAATTTGCAGTTCTTGGACAAAATTTCAGGCGTACACCCTGTACCCTTGAAAGTAGATAGTAGCATTCCGTTATAAGGGCCGTTACTTCCCAGCTGATCTCTTCTCCTTGCCTCAATGCGCTTATCAGTTCTATACGGTCCGACTCCAGTTCAACTCTTTCAACTTTGTTCCGTTCAACGTACTTGAGGGCAGCGAGAAGAGCTGGGGTTTCGATTTGTGCCGGGGAGGATGCTCGGACGTTCTGGACGAATCCATCAACAAGGCAGCCGGAGTAATCCCGACAGATGAAAGCTATCGCACTGTCCGTCGATCCTTTGCCAAGAGACCCATCGATGTTGATTTTCAGGATACCCTCCGCCGGGCCTGCCCATGCTTGCGCTGAGGTAAGATCTCCTCTCTTTTCTGCGGTTTTTGCTCGAATGCTCCATTTTTTAACACTTTGATGCATTATCCAAGCTGATCCCACTACTTCTTTTGCATTCGGTTTAACACCTCTGAAAATCTGGTTGTTTCGGGCCTTCCACACCTGCCCAATTATACCCCTCTTCAACCACCTATCTGTTCTGATGTTAACCTTTTCTCCGTTTCCAATTACCCATATCACTGAGTTCAAGATCGCTTCTCGTCCCTTCAAGATACTTTGCCAACCCCAGGATGGTCTGTAGCCTTTCTCAGCATGCCAGAAGTCTTTACGATAAAAATACAATCCTTTCAACAGCTTTACTCCATAATGCATCAGGATTTTTAACTAGTCTCCAAGCTTGTTTCCCCAGTAGTGCTTTGTTGACACTAATTAAATCCCTGAATCCCATTCCTCCCTCATCTTTTCTGGTTTTCATGATTTCCCATCTTTTCCAATGTAAACTAGCTTTTGATTCACTGTTTTTCCACTAGAAATTGGCTATCTTTCGCTCTATGGCTTTACAAATCGATACGGGTATCTTAAAAATAGACATTACATAATGTGGTAAAGCCTGAACCACAGTTTTCAGCAGAATCTCCTTACTAGCTTTAGATATAATTTGTTCCTTCCATCTTTCCAGCTTCATATTGACTCTCACTAAAATCCAGGCAAACATCTGTCTCTTGGATTCTCCCTAATCAGAGGGGATACCAAGGTACTTCCCTATGTGATTCATTTCCTGTATTCTCAATGTTCTGGCCATATTGTCCTTTAGCATCTGAGGGCAACCCTTGCTGAAAAATATACCTGATCTATTCAGGTTTATGGCTTGTCCGGAGGCATAGGAATACTGGTTAAGCACAGTTGAGACATTTTCACATTCATGAATGGTTCCATTTAGAAAAAAGATAGAATCATCCGCAAATAATAAGTGGGTCAGGGTTGGACAGAACCTGTTCAACTTGATTCCCTTTATATGTCCATTGGTCATGGCATTTTCCATCAGGGAGGATAAGCAGTTTGTTACCAGAATAAAGGGGTTAAGGTGATAGGGGATCCCCTTGTCTAATGCCTCTAGTGGGGTGAAAGAAGGGGAGAGGTTCTCCATTCATTTTCACACTAAAAGATACTGTAGTCACACATTGCATTACCCAACCAACCCATTTTTCACTAAAATCCATTTTCAGCAAACATGCTTCCAAAAAATCCCATTCCACTCTATCATAGGCCTTTTGCATATATAATTTCAGAACAGCTTGAAATTTTTCTTTCTTTTCCCTCACTCTCAACTGATGCATCACCTCTTGTGCAATTAATATATTGTCTTGAATTTGTCTCCCGTTTATAAATGCACTTTGTTCCTCAGAGATCAATTCAGGCATCCAAAATTTGAGCCTGTTTGCCATTACCTTCGAAATAATCTTATACGCAAAATTGCACAAACTAATTGGGCGAAACTGCTTGAGTCTTTCTGGGTTAGAGATTTTAGGTATAAGGGTGATATGGGTTCTGTTTAAAGCTGGCTCCAAGATTCCTGATATGAACAGCCTATTTACTGCCTCGAAAACATCCTTTTTTATTACTTCCTAGTGGTGTTGATATAATATTCCGTTTAAACCATCTGGCCCAGGAGCCTTATTTGCTCCTAATTAAAATGCAGCAGCTTTGACCTCTTCCATGGTTAATTCTGCCTCCAGAAACATTCATTTAATCTCTGACTCTTTTTGGGCATAGATTTAGCACTGGCCGACAATTTCTAGGTCCAACGAATGTGTAAAGGTCTCGAAAGTAGGACATTGTCAAACTCTGAAGATTCTATTTGTCCCTGATCCAGTTATCTTCCAATGATCTCAACATTGAAATTCTGTTTCGTTGCCTCCTCTGGATAATGGTGGCATAGAAATATCTAGTGTATTTATCCCCCCATTTCATCCAGTTTATTCTAGACCTCAATCCCCAATACATCTCTTCTCTCCTCTATAGGTTTTCAATCTCCTCCTTGATGTTTTGTATCCTGCCACTCTCCTGCGGGATGCTTGTACTGTTCGTTAAGGCCTGTAACTCTTGCTTGAGTGCTTTAATACATCGAGAGTTGTCGGTGAATTTTCTTTTACTCCAATATATCAATGCTTTGACTACAGCTTCCAATTTTCCTTTAAACCCAGCATCTTTCACCGATTGTTGCTCCCAAGCCTCTTTGACCACTTCCTTACACTCAGCATCCTCTATCCAAAAAGCCTCAAAACGGAACTCCTTTTTTCTCTTTACTGGTTCTGATATGGTCAGAACCAATAGCCAGGAGAGCAAAGGCTTCAGCTTCAGGGTATAAAAGTCTCCATTCCAAATTGCGTAAGACACTATCCAGTTTCTCCTTAACTAAATTTGTCCCTTCCCTATTATTTGTCCAAGTGAATTTGCACCATTTACAATCAATGTCCATCAAAGAGCAATCATTTAAACAGTCTCTTAATGCATTCATTCGGTAGTATTCAGCCATCCTGATTCCCACCTTCTCCCAATGATAAAGTACTTCATTAAAATCTCCTAAACAAACCCAGGGGAATGCATCATATGAACTGATCTGCCTCATTCTTTCCCACAGTCTCTGCCTTTCCTGAAAAACATTTGGAGCATGAATAAAGGTAACTCTAAATCTGGTTATGTTTTCATTGTCTACACAAATCATTTTCAGCATCTCTTGGGAGGTTGACTCTACTATGACTTCCACTGACTCATTCCAAAACACAGTTAAACCCCCCGTAGTCCCTCTTGGGTTCACCACATAACTAAACTGGAACTTTAGACTATTCTTAACTCTCATTACTACATGTTGTTTATTCTTTGTTTCCACGAATAGAACCAAGTTGGGCCTTTCTTAAGCCACTAAGGTTCTAAGAGCCTGGATTGTCAGGGGAGAGCCCAGCCCCTGACAATTCCAGCATATTATCTTCATTTGTACCCCGGTGACTTATTATGGCTAGCCACCAAAGCCCATATTTGAGCATCTTCCACTGTTTGGATCGGAGTGTCCAGTAAGCCGGCTTTCTCCAGCGAATTTTCCCCAGTCAGCTGAGTTTGATAAGGGGAGTATCTCTTCAATTTCTCGCTAGCTTGGGTTTTAAGGCCTTTCCCCTTCTTCCCTTTCTCATTTTTTGCCTTGTCATGCTAGATACAATCTTTTAGTACTCCACTTCCGATTAGCAATTCAAATTGTGGAATTATAGGTGTCCTCTTCATCATGTCCCAGCTATTTTCATTGACAAGGACCTCTTTCCTCTTTTTAGATAACCTGCTGCAATTCTGATTTGCATTGGCATCTAGGTTATTGTTATATGCTACCATTTGTCCCGAATTGATCAAAGTTTCTGATTCGCAGTCCTCGTCCGTTAGTTCCTCTATAGGTTTATCATAAAAGAATTTCCAACGAGTGGAAAATAGAATTCCAACGAGTTGGAACATCTCTTGGAAATCTTCTTGGCCTTTTTCCATTTGCTTTACAAAATTTACTTTATTCTTTCGGCAAAAGGACACCAGAAGTGCCATAAGTTGTGTACGGAGGACACTTTGGTGCCATAACTTTTTTTCGGATTACTTTGGTGCCAAGTCGGAGGAAAAGAGATCACTTAAGTGCCAATTTGGCAGGAAATCCGACGTGGCATTTTTTATTAATTTCTGACGCCGACGTGGCTCGTCGGAGGATGAGTTAGCTTGTACAGTCAACATTTTTTATTTTAAATAATTTTTTTCCTTTTTTTCTTTTTTTTCCTCTTCTTTCCTTTTTCCTTTCTTTTCTTTTCTCCCTTCGCCAGCCGGTTGTCGGTGGCCGGGCTGGCCACCGGCGAAGCCCGGGAAGGGCTGGGCGAGGGCGGCCTTGCCCATGGCCGGCGAGGGGCGGCCTTACCAGATCTGGGTGAGGCGACCCTCGCCGGCGATAGGCGAGGCCGCCCTTCGCCGGCCATGGGCGAGGGGCGGCCTCGCCCATGGCCGGCGAGGGTCGCCTCGCCCAAATCTGGTGAGGTCGCCCCTCGCCGGCCATGGGCAAGGTTGCCCTCGCCCAGCCCTTCCCGGGCTTCGCCGGTGGCCGAGCCGGCCACCGGCAACCGGCCGGCGAGGGGAGAAAAGAAAAAAACGAAAAGAAAGGAAAAAGGAAAGAAGAGGAAAAAAAAAGGAAAAAAATTATTTAATAAAAAATGTCACGTCGGATTTCCGGCCAAATTGGCACTTAAGTGATCTCTTTTCTTCCGACTTGGCACCAAAGTGATTCGAAAAAATGTTATGGCACCAAAGTGTCCTCCGTACACAACTTATGGCACTTCTGGTGTCCTTTTGCCATATTCTTTCATTTTTTGGGATGTTTCCATAAAAATTGAATCGCTGTTTTTATTGGTTCAAGAAAAATATCAAGAGTTTTCAAACCATCTTGTACACATAAATTTAAAACATGACAAGCACATCTAACGTGAAAAAATTTTCCGCCAAAAGCGGGTTTACAAATATTTTCTAAATTGGCAATTGAAGCGGTATTTGCCGCGGCATTATCAAAACCAATTGAAAAAATTTTGTTAAGCAAATAATATTCTTCTAAAATTTGCCTAATTATTCTATAAATATTATTTGCCGTATGCCTACCGTCGAAAACTCTAAATGCGAGGACTCTTTTTTGAATATTCCAATTGTCATCTATCCAATGACATGTTATGCCCATGTAAGAATGAATTTGTCAATGATCACTCCAAATATCACTACCTATATGCACACATCCATTAAATTGCATAAAAAAGTTTTGTAAATCTTTTTTTCCATTTTTGTAAAGATCTTTAATTACTCGTTTAAGTGTATTTCTAGGAACACGTTTTGCTTGTGGAGCACAAGCTTTTTGTACAAATTGATCAAAACCAAATCTTTCTCCAAAATTAAATGATAAATGCTCAACGGAAACAAATTTACCTAATTCTTCCTTATAAGTTTTTTCATTAAAACGAAATAAAGGAGAAGTGTTAGGATTGACGTACCCGGAAATTTGTCGTTGCTTGGTATCGATTCCTGCTTCGGTTGGATGTTTGCTCCTAAGATGTCATTTGAATGTTTCATATCCTTGTCCGCCTGTATATTTATATGTTGCCCCACAATGTTTATATATTATATCATACCTTATTGGACCAATATCAAACCTTTCCATTTTCGTGAAGTAGTCCCAAATGTCGGATGTAAGTTCCCGCTCCGCCTCCTTTGTTGTTGACATTTCGGCATGAAGACTTTCTTGTGTTGGGACGCGCTCCACGTCGGGAAAAATGTTAATTTCATCATCTTGAAAATCTACATAATCACAAGGATCAAAAGAACATTCGGATTCCGTCATTCTATTCTTACCTTTGCCAGTTGCCGTTTGACTTCCACTTGTCATTTTTCGAGTGGATTGAAAGAATTGAGCAAATTGATTGGGAGAATTAAGAGAGAATTACGCGGATTGAAAAAATTGAGAGAATTCGGATTGAGAAAATTGAGAGAATTTCAGAGAATTGAGAGTATTGAGAAAATTTGATAGAATTTATAAGAAAAAAATGAGAAGGAAATTTGGCCGTTGGGAATTTAGCCGTTGCCAAGGCCCTAATGGCCCCTTGCCCTGGCCTGCAGGCTGCAGCAGGGCCTGCAGAAATGCAGGCCCTGCTGCAGTTTTTTTTTTTTTGGAACCGGGCCTGGAACCGGCGGTTCCGGACCGGTTCCAAAATTGTTGGAACCGGAACCGGCCCCGGCGGCCACGGGCTGGTTCCGATTCCGAACCGCGGGCCTGGTCAACGGGCCGGAACCGGGTTTGACCCGGGCCGGTTCCGGGCTGAAACCGGCCCGTGGCCATGTCTAGGCGATGGATTCAAGAGGTGTGCCAGGATAAAGAAGGGTTTTGGGTTGAGACAGCCACCATGGAGGTGGAGAGAGCTCTCTAGATGAGGGAAAATCGCTTTCCAGGAGAAAGAAGGGTTTTAGTTCTCTACACTTACATTTATTATTCTAAGTTCTTTTATTATCCTTAGAATTTTTTTTATCTAAAAGTTTAAATCAAGAGGTGGAAGAAAACCACATAAATATAAAGAGCATATACACCCCATAATCAAGTAACGTAAGATACTTAAACAATTAGGATAGTTTTTGCGCATCTGCGGATTTTATATATATATATATATATATATATATATATATATATATCTGCGGATTTTATATACATATATATATACACATATATATATATAGACACACACGTGAACAATTTAATTCTAGTACGCATCGGTCATCAACCAAATTGTCTTACGACAGCTGTGAGATTGAAATGGTACAAGAAACAGAATTAGAAGAGAGAGAGAATCAGAGAGGAAGAAGGTATACTTGTTTGGCTCTTTCATTAAATTCCAATCACATAGAGTTGTTCACTGCAATACCAAAACTACATTCAAACTCCTGCCTCTAATCGTTGATACTGAGATGATGTGGCAATTTAGGGTTTGCTGTCACTAATCCAGTGAAATAGCGTGGGACTCGAGCTCTTCAATGCCATTTTATAACATCGCTCTGGTTTCTGAGGTCGTCGATCAAAATGTGTGTCAAACATATCTTAAATGAACATAATTTTCTTTGCCAAACAGAAAAATGGGGCATCAAATTTTAGGAGCAAAAGTAACAAAACTTTTGTACGGTGCTTCGATCACTTAAGTATCATAATTTATGCATAACGCTCACTTGAGTGGCATAACTTTTTTTCTGATAATTTGAGTACCTTATAACTTTTCAATCGATCAGTTGAGTGCCACAACTATTTAAACACATTCACCATAAATGCTATCCAGATAGAATTTCTGGTAGTAGGTGAATGTTTTTAAAAAAATTTGATACTTAAGTGATTGATTGAAAGTTATGGCACTTAAGTGAATGTTTTTTCAGAAATTATGACATTATTGCTATACAAAAGTAATGACAGTGTCCTTATTCCAATCTTAAATATTGTCACATCAACGGTCACATCTACATGGTTAAGTTTGTTAATGATGAATAGACTTGCTTCAACATATCATCGAAATTGAAGGATTTGATTGCATCGACTGAGCATTTGAATACTTGATTGTATCAATCGGGTGAGTTAAACTGACAAAAATTGGCCTAATTGGTAAGAATTAAAGATTGTAATTATGTTAAGGCAATTTCTAATAAGGTAAAAAGTACTGATACGAGGATTTTGCTTCCAAACTTCAAAATTGACCAAACCTAGAGGTAGCCATAGTCGACGGGTAATATTTTGGTTTTTCTTTTCTAAATCATAATCAGAGAAGTTTAAATGAAAATTATATCTCTAGTGTAAGAAATTTGATTCTAAAATACTAAATCAAACATCATGACATTTTTCCAAGAATCGATAGAGTTGTTAAAAAGTGTGACATCCTGAAAATTTGTCCATTTGGGATTTATGAAATGCTGGGTTTTATGAACGTACTCGTAGTTAGTTCTCGCCCGGAACTGATCATTCCTGGGATACTAACCATTAGGGAAAGGCTAATTAGGGATTTAAATTCGTGCGACTAAGAGGAAATTCGATCGTGAATTGATTTCGACCATAAAATCGTCGAGGTGACATTTTGAGCCACTGTCGGCCGATCCAAGGATAGCCAGGGGTCAGTTCGTCATTGTCATAGTAGTGGATCGCGGGTGATTCCGTTGGACCACGAAATGAATTGACGAATGATCCTGAACCTATACCAAACGACCGTGCCCCTCGGATCTAGTGATTGATCCTCGCGATTTAAATGACAACTGAAGTCGTCACGAGTTGAATGAATCTGCACGTGACTTGATTTATTATCGGTCACAGGTCGAATATGCGAATTTCCCCAAAAAGCCACCCGTTAGTTTGAGAAACGCTCGAGTTGCGTTTAATAAAATTTAATTATTTAATTGAGCCCAAATTGGACATCGGAAAATTAGGAAGTCACTACGGGACGTTAGGACGACGTTGTGGTTGAAACGTACAACTTGGGATTTTCCCGAATCCTTCAGAAAAATTTAATTTCGACAAGAAAATGGAAAAGTGACCATTTTACCCTTGGAAGGTTATAAAGGGCAAGTTATATGAGGGAGGGGCATTTTGGTCATTTTGTCCTAACTTTTTGGTTGGACATTTTTGCCCTTGAAATTTTATGAAATTCCCAAATTGCCCTTGGATATTTTTGGGAAAGATTCGATCTCGGCCGTCAGTTTCAAGATAAGATCGAATCTGGGCCGTCGATTTCGTTTGTGAGAGAGGGGCAAGATTGTAATTTGACATTTTTAGTCAAAAATTGGACTATTTTAGTCCAAGGCCTCTCTCTCTCTTCATTCCCTCTCTCTCTCCTTCGGCCCCCCTCTCTCCCGACCGTACCGACCGCCCCCTCCCCTTGCCATCGCCGCCGCCGTTCGGTCGCCGCCCGCCAAGCCACCGCCCGTCCGCCGCCGTACCGCACCACCGCCACCACCCCATGCCGCCGTGCCTCTCCTTCTCTCCCTCCCGCTCGTGTGGCCGTGGGTCACGGCCAAGGAAGCCGAGGCCGCCACCGCTCGCCACCGCCGTCGCCGTTCACGCCGCCGATCGCCGCCGCTTTCCGCTCTAGCCGCGTTAGTCTAGAGCTTGGTAAGTCACGCTCTAATCCCTATGTAGGACGTCGGGTATCGACGGACAAAATTAGGAGTGAAATCGGGTTTAATTAGGCGTGGATTTGTATGTTTTTAGGAGTGGGATTGATTGGCGGGCCTTAGAGACGAATTCGGGAAATTTTGGTGAAAATTATAGGCTAAAGGCGGGCTATGGGTGGCTGATTTGAGTGCTGTGGTGTCGTGTTTGGTGCGCAAATTGGATATTTAGGTCCGGCAACTAAGTGTGAGAAAATGTCGTGAAGGGCCAGAATTGATTCGCTGAAGTTTGGTGGTGGAAAAATGAGAAATTGTATGTCGATTGTGTGTTTGTGATTTGGCTGAATTGTGGTGATGAAATTGAGTGCATTGGTGTGCAATTGATTGATTGAAATGTACTTGATTATGTGCACGCCCGGGCTGAATTGAATTAATTGTTAATCGGCCGTGCTGAATGCGTATTGAGCATGAAAACGTGTGTGAAATGAGTGCGTGCACGGGCCACGTGTGGTTGGCCAATTTGTTTGGCAAGCGGGTGTTGAGCATGTGAAAGAATGAGAGGCCGTGTGTGATAAGGCATGTGTGATCGTAGAAATCCCTGAGGCGGTACCATTACGCGGGGATAGTTATCCGTCCTGAGGCGGTACGACTACGCGGGACGATGCCCGGTTTTATCGGAGGACGGCCAACCTAAGGCGGTATTATGACGCGGGTTGTATCGTAGGTGGTAGGTGTTGAGCCTGAGGCGGTACCACTACGCGGGCCCTGGAGTGTTGTGATGAGTTGGTCGCAGTGAACCTGAGACGGTACCATTACGCGGGTCACTGGCGAGTAGTGTGGAAAAGATGTGATGAAATCGGAACGTATGCGGGAAATGAGATTTGAACATGCATGTGATTGCATATGATGTGGTTGTGCCTAACGTGCAGGTTGCACGCTGAAAAGGCCCAGGTAAGCAGAATTGTGTGCTTGCGATGTGACGGTTGAATGTGATTGTGTGTTGTGATTGTCTGGAGGTACGTGATAGCCTAGGTGGGGTTTAGGGGTGTACTTACTGAGATGTAATCTCATGGTTGTTTCAACCAATATTTTTCAGAACCCCGGCCTGATCAATGAATCCCCCGCCGCCGCCGCCTGAGCGTTTTGGAGTCCCAATGCACACCTAGCATAATGTAGTTGAGTTTTCTATAGATGACCAGATGACCTGGATTAAGCATACAACCGTAGTTTTTGTAGATATAGGATTACCCCTATGGCAGGCCCATACATATACCGCGTGGTTCTTCCGGGACGGGATAAATGAGTTCGGTCCTGTCCGAGGATTTGACGTCCCTTTTGATGGAGTCGGGGACTGGGACCCGTCGGCTATTCCTCCTCCTGATGGCAAATTGACTAGTGTAGAGACCAGTCTGGCGCAGTCAGGACTGCATCCAGCACCCACGGCACCGGGATCTTCAGGGGCTGAGCATGAGCCGGAGCCGAAGCCGGAAGAGTCTCTAGCAGGAGACGATCCAATGGACGTAGACCTTGAACCAATTCCCGAGGAAGAACCAGAGGAAGTAGAACTCGAGGCGGAATCCGAGAATGAGCCTGCTGAGTCTGCAGAGCCTGAGGAAGAACCGGAGTATATACTCCCGTATGAGCAGTGGATGGACCCTCATTTCGTGCCTGAGGATGATTTCTTTGAGGAGCCGGTCGAGGGGGATCAAGACGAAGTTCCAGCTGAATCGGGTGATATAAATCACCCAATCGAGATTGAGGCCGAGCCGGAGTCCTCGGAAGAGCAGACCGTCCAGGGGGACTCAGATTCGGATGATGAGGAGTCTGATTCAGAGTGGACGCCGAGTAAGGGGCGTAGGGGCTAGCATAGAGGTTTGGGAATAGGTTTTTGAAGGTGTACCATTTTTGAGGATAGGATATCAGGTCATCGATCATTTTTGTTATCGGTGGTTTATAGTACGGTGTGTATATGTAAATGGCGGTTTGTAAATTGTGAATATTTTATAAGTTTGGTATATGGAAATGAATATGTGTATTCTCCCTGATTTCCCCAGTTTCAAATTGTCCGGGAAAATTGTGGTTTCCTCTGTTGAATTAAACCTCTGATAATTATAAGTGAGGTCGGCGATACCCTGGGATGTCGCATTAATAGACCAGTAGAGGGTGTCGTGTGCCCGATGGGGTTCGGGGCGTGACAAAAAGTGCTATATCTTTTAGATGCCTCCTTAATATAGTGCACGCAATTTTAAGAATTAGTGGATAGTGACACCGGAGAAAGTGTAGAAAAGTAGGAGGCAACGCAAGTGAGAAGTTAAATAGATAGGTCGCTCGCCACTCGTAGGTAATTAACCTAAGAGATAAGAGTAATACTCGTCATCCGTAGGAATCCACCTAAGGGATAAGAGTAAAACAAGAAATCCTTCTTGTTCTTAAGCCAAAAGCTCAATTAGTTTTGAATCAAATAAGTCTTCCTTTGTTATTCATCATTGCACACTTATATAGAGCATGAAACAACCCTCCAAGCTTGAGTAATTACTAAGATTCTTTGGAAAAACAAAAGACTCATTGGAAAGACAAACAACATTTACTAGAAAACAACGATAAATAAATAAGGACTCTAGAAACTTGAATGACATTAACTAGACCTAGAAAATATATGAGAATTACATGTAACCGATTGAAGCTCTCCATAATTTTACCATTTCCAAAGTGGATAAATTAATGGCCTTTATGTTTTTTGAAGGAACCAAACAGCCTTCGGTTCGTTGTAATCGATGAGTCGACTTGGTGTCAACAATATTGACAAGAGTCAACTTGGAATCGATAATATCGGCAAGAGTCGACTTGGAATCGACAACTCGTCAACAACTTGACATCTTCAAAGAATACTCCGGCATCATATAGCGTCCTTAAATGTTCTTTACCATTTAAACTTGATTTTACATGAACCTGTAAATAACGACATTTGCAATAATCTCAATCTTTTGATTTTCTTTTGCAGAAGTCGATAGGTAATCTTTTAATTTAGGGATAAGTGCCCTAGAAGTCCTAAAACTTGTTAGGAAAGTGCAATTGAGTCCTAAAACTTTCAAAAAATGGGATCAAGTCTTAAAACTTGTCACGAAAGTGCAATTAAGTCCTAAAACTTTCAAAAAGTGCAATCAAGTCCTAAAATTTATCACGAAGGTGCAATCAAGTCCTAAAACTTATCACAAAGGTGCAATCAAATCCTAAAACTTTCAAAAAGTACAATCAATGGAAGGGTTTGATTGAACCAATTTGACAAGTTTTAGGACTTGTTTGCATTTTTTGAAAGTTTTAGGACTCAATTGCACTTTCCTAACAAGTTTTAGGACTTAATTGCACATTATAAAAGTTTTAGGACTCAATTGCATTTTTGTGACAAGTTTTAGGACTTTGAATGCACTTATCCCTTTAATTTAAAGGCAGAATTCTATTGTCTCGTGTCAAAAAGTACGGATTCTTTTTAGTGCTGCTAAATGTCAATAAATGATGGTAAGTGTCACGAAACTTTTGGTAAAGAAAAGGGCTACTACCATAAAAAATATCAAATTGGTACCCTCGTACTACATTTATCTTATACTAATTTTTGTTTCACAAGAAATCTCGAACTAGTACACCCATGTCACATTTGCTCCAAACCAACTTTCGTGTTACAAAAAATCCCAAATGGGTACACTAGAGACAAATCTACCATCTGTTAGCTTCCGTCCAATATTTTCGTTAAATCGATGACATGGAAGCACAGGTGGCAAATAATCCAGATGATAGGCATTTGATGTTTATCCAACGTGAAATATCAACATTGTCTTCCAAATGACGTCGTTTTGGGGCAGCCAACTCAGAAGAAAAAAGAAATAAGATTGGAAAATTTGCTAAATTTGCCCTAAGAGATCCCTTACATTTTAAAAATCTGATAAAATCCCTAATTTTGCCCTAATATTGTCCTAAGATTTTTGCAGATTTGTCATAGGTGTATAAGTTTAGGGTTTTATGACATAAAAATTAGTTTGAGGTAAATATAGTGCGGTTTATCAGTTTGGGATTTTTGGAGGTATAAATCCTTAAAAAAAACTATCTTTGATGTTTTTCTAAGTAAGTTGTTTGATAACTTACCAACATTTCAAATTACAAACTTTTTTTTATAGTTTGTAAATTACCAATTTTTTAAAGGGTTAATACCACGAAAAATCCAAAACTGGTACACCTGTGACAATTTTACCAAAAACTAATTTTTTGACCATAAAAAATTCCAAACTGGTATACCTGTGACAAATTTACCCCAAAATATTTTTTTGACCACAAAAAATCCCACACTGGTACACTTGTGACAATTTTACCTCGAACTAATTTTTTGACCACTAAAAAGCCCAAATTGGTACACCAGTGATAATTTTACCCTAAACTAATTTTTTGACAACAAAAAACCCCAAACTAGTACATTTGTGACAAGTTTACCCTCCGTTAGTGTCCGTTAACTTGGATTAATATCATGAAAAACCATAAATTGGTAAACTTGTCCGTTAACTTGGATTAATATCACGAAAAATCATAAATTGGTAAACTTGTCCGTTAAAACCCCCAACTTGTACACCCGTCAACTATCATGTGTCATCAAACTTAGCAATTTGACAATAAAATTCACGAAAACTAACGGAGGATAAATTTATCACAGGTGTACCAATTTGGGGTTTTTGGTGGTCAAAAAATTAGGTCGAGGTAAAATTATCACAGGTGTACCAGTTTGGAGATTTTTATGGTCAAAATATTAGCTCGGAGTAAAATTGTTACAGGTATACCAATTTGAGATTTTTTATGGTCAAAAAAATAGTTTTGGGTTTTTCGTGGTATTAACTGTTTTTTTAACTTATAAACTTTTATTTGCATAGCTTATTAACGTTTTAAGTTTATCAACTATTATATGAAATTACCAATCTAAATTTGAGTGACATATCGATTTTTGTCACATTAACATCATATGTCAACTTTGAGGATGGCAAAACCATTTTTAGTACCGGTTCAACCTTAGCAAAAGCCTGATGGGCAAATTCAATCCTAGATTCGAGTTGGCTGTATTGTTTTGCTTCTCGGTCCAAGGTCGGAACCGACCTTGGTCCCAAATGGGTTCTAGGTTTTTAAACTCAGGAGCTAAACCAATTTTCCCTAGAACCAAAAGAAGAAAAACTTGTTTTTCCTTAAGAAATAAGTACCGAACCAGCTTCGAGGACCATTTAACCCCAGACATAGACCGATAGTCCAATTCAACCCTCGAATTGACTTGGCTGGTTTGGTTCTCAAATAGAACCGGCACCCAGACTCGGGAATCAATCCAGTACTAGGTTGGTTCTATAGGATTTCACACTAGGAACCTAACTGAACTCCTCGGAATAGGATGGGTCGTGCGTGTTGCGAGGTGTGGTTGCCAAGTCAAACCGAACCCATATGTTCCCAGTGCTTTTCCCCCAATGAAACACGGTATTACGATATCGTATGTGTGATCAAAGACGATGATCAGTGAAATAAGTACTAACTATATAGCTTTGTCCATCCTCTCTTTCTCAATTATTAACTTGGTTTACAACATTTTTATTTTTCTTGGGTTTGTTTCTCGGCCAGAATATTTCTCCTCTAGTGAAAACAGAGATAAAACATGTATTGATGACACCTTTAATCAAAATACTGGAACTCTATTGCTTGATGAAACTGAAACAAAACATGATGACCCCCACACTCGCATTACCAACAACTGGGTGATGAGTGCATTGCACTTACACTCTACTTTATTCACACACATATTCATGTGTGTATGTAACTGTATAAAACTATTTCCTGCATATCATTCCCATCAATGAAGGTTCAGAAGAAAACTGTAAACATGTTTGTGGCTTAGGTTGACTTCCCGGAGATGCAAAGCCATTGACCAATGAAGAGAGCATCGCAATTCAGATTCGGATTGATGGAACTGAAGGATTCAGAAGTCAACTGGGACTGCTGTGCAATTGCAAAGCAAGTGTCTCCGCTTTTCACTCCCACCACTTTGTTGCACACCAGGCCAATGTTCGTCATTGCAACCCCTGTGAAGCACCATGCATGAAACAAGAGGGAAATAAAGCAATAATCATTACATCAACTATTTATAATATGATGCAGAGTTGCATAAATATCATATATAGCAATGTTATGAAGACGAATGGAAAATATGGGAGAAATGCATTATAAGTAATGGATATTAGTAATGCATTACTTACTTCCAACAACTCTGCTCTCAGCCACAGAGACCATGAGGACAAAGAAGAGTATCGAAACCAAGTTGAAGAAGATGGTGGACTTGTGGCTGGTGATCTTGGCCATGCTTTTCGACTCTTTAAATTCTGCAGATACTGAGATTGTGAGAGATGTGCCTGACGTATCTTTCGATTTATAGATGAAATTAGAGCATAAGACAAATCACATTGTTATAAAGCAATACAAGAAACTGCCGGCTTAGTGTTAACTTACTCCTTAACGCCCGGGATTACATATTAAAAGTAAGCATACATAATGAATGACATAAGGTGGTGGATATTACAATGTGAGTGTCTTCTTTTATTGTTAATTGCAACAGTTAAACTGACAATGTTCTTTTTACGTGAAGAATCCTCACTATGCCTGGATTTTCACGTTGATGAAGTGTTAGGATGAGGCCTGCACGTTTCTGGTTTTGTAGAAACAGTCTTGTCTTGTTAATGGAAGTGTTGAAGTTTCCTCTGTTGAACCCTAATTGCGGCCCCTCGATAGAAAATCATTTCAATTCTCTCCCACGGGCACGAGCGAGAGAGTTTTGTAGCCAAACGCATCATTATCGACAAGAGTTGTAAGACATAGTTTAGTTCTGGTGACTTCATGATATATTGTCGGGTTCACCAATACATTAGAAGCTAAACGCATTATTGAGGATCGATCTTATTGCATCCATCTTTCGTTTGATCCTTTAGTATCGCACAGGAAGTTGTCACTTTATTTAGGGCAAAGACAAAATAAATCTGAACTCATGGCCTTTAAAACGAGAAGTGGAAAGAGAGTTAGCTGCCTCTGAAAATCTTTCTACCCCTAAACATTAATTTACAATGGTTTTCATCATGTAAATCTATGGTATGCTTATTGTTCATTGGTGATTTATCCGGTAATTTCTTCTTCTAGCATTAGACTTGAATTGCAAGTCCGTTTAGCATCCATGTTGTTATATGTATATATTAATAGTGATTAGGTAGTGATTAAGTTGATTATAGTTTACATTAAGGCTTGTCCTTTTTTCACCCCATTTTTTACCTCTGGTACCTTCTATTACCTTAAATTAACCACATGATCCATTGTGGGTCTCACTCTTGATTCAAGATTATTTCTTGCTTTTTTCCTTCTTTTTGCTTGGTTTCAATTTTACTAAAAGATAAAACTACCTAAGCCTCTCTCAAACGACAAACACCGAGGTCAAATGTGGGGCTCACTCTTAATTTAAGATTAATTCTTACATTTTTTCCCTTTCTTTATGCTTTCTTCCCATTTGGGACGAAATTGGTGTCCTACTTTAAAAAAAAATAGTTTATTTGACAGGTAACCAACCAATTATTGTTTTAATGATTTGTATATTTCTCTTTTTTTTATTGTGTAATAGCAAACCATTATTCTAAAAAGTAATCTAAGCACAAATAAGAAAGAAAAGAATCATCTACAACTTTTAATGAATGCATTTAGTTTAATTATGACTTTAAAATTTTCATTACATTATAGTCAATATATTTAAACTGCTCAACTTTCATTTTATTTGGTAAATCTAATAGTTCAATTTTTTATTTAATTTACATGCCATCACAGTATGATTTTCTAAAAGATATCATCAAAAAAATTTATAATATGACAAAGTTAAGTACATTAAGAATTCTAAACATCCATTGTTATTATGCAAATTCAAAAGAAAATGCTCCCTAAAACATTATTATATTGAATATTATATTTGCCTTGATTACATGGATAATTAGCTATTGTTAAGAAGAAGAAATAAAGGTAAGTAATAATTTAAATCAAGAGTGGGACCCACAGGGGATAATGTGGTCAATTCAAAGTGGTAAGAGTGTCAGAAGCCAAAAATGGGGTGGAAAAAGCGAGAGCATAATTGTCTTCTTACCCTATATAGAGGGGCATGTACTCTTCTTTTGGGAAATATATACAGAGTTTACATTTTTCTATCTTCCACCACAAATCTCGACATGGTACATAGTCAATGCTATCCTTTGTGCGTCCACTCCCATATGTTAAATTCCACGTGCCGCTCCTAATCCGACTTACACTTAAGAGGAGGCATTGAAGTATTGTTCAAAATTGCTAGACAACAGGTCTTATATCCTCTTTACACACAAGTTGTTTCCCTCTACCTATAAACTTAAATGAAAGATCTTTGGCCGACTTAGCTACTTTCAACCTTGGAGGATATTTTAGATTCATATGATTATTCTCTTTCTCAAGCCATATATCTTTATCGAGTAAGACTCACTGATAACAAGGTCGCCACATTTCTTATTGGGGAAAATTGTCCAAAAAGTTATAAATTTATTGCACGACGGTCAATTCAGTCTTAAAACTTTTAATTTTGCCAATTCAGTTCTAAACCTTTTGACAATTTTGCCAATTCAGTCTTAAACCTTTCAATTGTGCCAAATTAGTCCTAAATCTTTTGATGATTCGCCAATTTACTCCTAAACCTTTTAACGAATTGCCAATTTAGTCTTTCCGGCTAATTTTGGTCGGTAATCGCTGACGTGGTGGTCCAGTCGGCATCATTCATCTACGTGGCGCTGACGTGGATAATTTTTTATTTTTAAAAAAATTCCAATTCTTTTTATTGATTTTTCTATTCTTTTCTTTTCTTTTCTTTTCTCTCCTTTTATTTTTTTTTTCCTATATTCTTCATTGAGCTTACCACTGGGCAAGGGCCGGCGACCCCTGGGCGAAGGTTGCGGGATTTGGCAAAGGTTCGCGAGCCTTCGCCAACCACAGCGAGGGCTCACGATGCCCACTGCCGGCGAGGGCTTCGCAGCCCTCGGCTAGGGGCCGGCGGGGGTCGTCAAATCTCGCCCAGGGATCGGCGGAGGTCGCGGGCCCTTAGCCAGTGGCCGGCGGCTTGCTGGCTCAATGGAGAAGAAAGAAAAAAAAGAATAAAAAAGAAAAGAAAAGAATAAAATCAATAAAAAATTTGGAAAATTTTTTAAAAAATAAAAAATTATCCATGTCAGCGCCACGTGGACGGCCGGTGCCGACTGGACTGCCACGTCAACAATTTCCGGCCAAAATTAGCCGAAAGGACTAAATTGGCAATTAGTTAAAAGGTTTAGGACTAAATTGGCAAATCGTAAATATATTTAGCACTAATTTGGCATAATTGAAAGGTTTAGGATTAAATTGGCAAATTATCAAAAATTTTATGACTGAATTAGCAAAATTAAAAAGTTTTGAAATGAATTGGCCGTCATACAATAAATTTAGGATTTTTGGATAATTTTCCTTTTCTTATTGAGACCAATGCCGAATTCAATGCCATAGATGTACTCTCTTTCAAATCTTATACTCTATCGACAACTGGTCGGCAATCTTATATATATATATATATATATATATATATATATATATATATATATATATATATATATATATATCACTATTACTCGACTTGGCATCGCCTATGTTGTTTCCTTTGTTAGTCAGTACATGACCGCACCGTATGATTCATTATGTTACGGTCTTTTGAATTCTTCACTACGTCAAGAGCACATTATTTCATGACACTCACCTTTCTGCTCCTTCTACATTGAAATTAATAGCTTATTCTGATGCTAATTGGGTCGTTGAACCTCAAGATTGTAGCTTCACTACAAGATACTGTTTCTTTTTGGAACCAATTCTCCCTAGAACCAAATGAAGAAAAACTTGTTTTTTTTGCTAAAATGAAGAAAAACTTGTTTTTCCTTAAGAAACAAGTACGAAATCGGCTTCGAGGTCCATTTAACCTCAAACCCATTCTTTAGGTTTCAAATTAGGAACCTAACTGATTCTCCCCAGAATAGGATGGGTCCTGCGAGTTGCGAGGTGTGGTTGTCAAGTCGAACCGAACGCTTATGCTCCCAGTGCTTTACCGCCAATGAAATATGGTATTACGATATCTTATGTGAGATCAAAGACGATAATCAATGAAATAAATACTAACTATATAGCTTTGTCCATCCTCTCTTTCTCAAATATTAACTTGGTTTATAACATTTTTATTTTTCCTGTGTTTGTTTCTCGGCCAAAATATTTCTCCTCTAGTAAAAATACAGATAAAACATGTATTGATGACACCTTTAACCAATATATTGGAACTCTATTGCTTGATGACACTGAAACAAATATGATGACCACCACACTCGCATTAGCAACGACTGGGTGATGAGTGCATTGCACTTACACTCTACTTTATTCACACACATATTCAAGTGTGTATGTATCTGTATAAAACTATTTCTCGCATATCATTCCCAACAATATAGCTTCAGAAGAAAAGTGTAAACATGTTTGTGGCTTAGGTTGACTTCCCGGAGATGCAAAGCCATTGACCAATGAAGAGAGCATCGCAATTCAGATTCGGATTGTTGGAACTGAAGGATTCAGAAGTCAACTGGGACTGCTGTGCTATTGCAGAGCAAGTGTCTCCATTGTTCACTCCCACCACTTTGTCGCACACCAGACCAGGGTTCGTCGTTGCAACCCCTGCGAAGCACCGTGCATGAAACAAGAGGGAAATACAGCAATAATCATTACATCAACTATTTCAAATATGATAGAGAGTTAGCAATGTTATGAAGAGGAATAGAAAATATGTGAGAAATGCATTATCAGTAATGGATATTAGTAACACATTACTTACTTCCAACAACTCTGCTCTCAGCCACGGAGACCATGAGGACAAAGAAGAGTATGGAAACCAAGTTGAAGAAGATGGTGGACTTGTGGCTGGTGATCTTACCCATGCTTTTCAACCCTTTAAATTCTTCAGATACTGAGATTGTGAGAGATGTGCCCGATGTATCTTTCTATTTATAGCTGAAAGTAGAGCATAAGACAAATCACATTGTTATGAAGTAATACAAGAAAGAGCCGGCTTAATATGTACTTACTCTTCAGTGCTCGGGATTACACATTAAAAAAAAGCATAATTATGATGTATGACATAAGGTGGAGGATTATACAATGCTAGTATCTTTTATTATTGTTAATTGCAACAGTTAAACTAACAATGTTCTTTTGACATGAAGAATAGCCACTACGCTTGGATTTTCACGTCGATGAATTATTAAGATGAGGCCTGCATGATTCTAACTTTGTAAAAAAAATTATGTCTTATTGATGAAAGGAGACCGGCACAACTATCAGGAATGTGCAGACTAATAGTAGCATGGAGTTCTACTCGAAGTTGCTAAACAAATTTTGCATGAAGGCAGAATGAGAGACTACGCTAGTGTAAGTGAACCACAATAAGTTGCAGAGTTAATAAGCATGACATTACTAAAGATGACATTTGTGAAAAATTTCAATTAGGTCACTAAATGTGTAACGTGCGGAAAATTTGAAAGTTACTTCCTTGTTTGTGGTTTTCTGGAATGCAATTTCATAAGATACGAGGACTTATAATTCAAGGAAATTAAAAAAAAAAACATGTGTTTACTAATTTGAACATGCCTAAATTTATTGATATTTATAGATTGCTTAACTATATAGAGTAATGGTGAAAAACTTATCGCCATAGTAATTGTCTACGGGGACCAATATGCTCCGAAATATGTATCGGATAATTATTAAAGTTAAAATTTTACTGAATTGAGTGTTCACTAATGCCCGATAGGTTTTGCTGATAATAAAAGAGAGTTCAAAATATTTTTCTAACTTAAACAGACTCCAAGTTCCCTACTTATTTACCGCAATGTAAAATAGCATGACCAAACAAAATTCCCTAACATCTTCATCTTTTTACCCAAATCAAGCCACTTGTCGCCAAATTAATCTCCCATCCAAATAATTACCCATTGGTTTATAGTGATCCTTAAAAGTGAAATAACAACAGAGTAAAAGGAAAACCTCCTCATTTCTCAACTTGGCCAAGACATCCCAATCTTGAAGCCTCCAACTTCACTTTTCAATTTCACCTTCCAATATTTTCTTATAAAAACAAAAGTTCCACACAAATTTCCAACCAAACCCAAAGTTTATCCAATTTGTGTTGTTTTTAGTTTCATCCATCAAGTGTCTTGCAAGATAAAATTTATGGACTACATTTTCTTTTTATCAATTAGGGTGTTCCTTTTAAAGAATATTAGTTGTTAGTTTCTACTATTTATTTTATTTTCAACGTGAATAGGACTTTGTTTGTTCAAGATTCCGCTCAAGTCAAGTGAAAATCTAAAGGAGTGAGTCAGATTGATCTACTTGCTGCTCTTAAACTTTGTTGGTTAATGTTTGTTCATTTTGTTTATATTTTGATATCGAGTGTAATTGAACTTAAAGAATGGCATGTTGTTTGTTCTATATGCCTAGGATGAGCTTGAATGATTACCAAAAGGTTTTGTTATATCTTGAATGGGAAAAATGTGAAAATGACAAAACTAGGCCTAAAAGGGGCATTTTAGTAATTTTAGACATGTTTAAGTGCAATTTTGTAAATTTGCAGATATGAGGACTCTTATAACAATTATATTTTTTGGTTTTATGTGTTAATTAGTGGGTTATTAAGTTAAATCAATTAAAGGAAATCAAACGGGTTCAAAATAACTACTTTTGAAACTTTAGGGGCCAATCTGTAATTTCACCAAGCCAGGGGACTAATATGTAAAAACTGAAAATTATATGGGCTGATTTCGAAGTTGGAAACCTTATGATGACAGGTAGCTAATTTATTTTTAGAAATAATTGGTTAATCTAGACAATTTATGTAACTAGAAAAATTAGGCTCATAATTAAATTAAATGTGAGCTGTTTTTTGCATTTTTGTAAAATCTGTGGCATGTTTATAATGTAAATAAAGTATTCATATGCCTTAGATAACAAATGAATAGTCTTTGGTATTTAATTTAGTTAATATGGATTTATTAAGTGAAGATTGGAAGTTAGGGGTAAAACTTGTAAAATGAGAAACTTTATTGGGGTAATTATGTAATTTTGAAAATACGAGATTATTGAAAATCGGTATTAATTTTAATGGTTAAAGTGAATTTAATCAAGGCGCGGTCTTAGAAATAAAAGTCATTTGAGTTACATTAGTTATAAAGGAACTCATTGTCTAAGGTAACCTAAATGAATTATGGATCTACATTATTTTTGTATTAAATGACAATGGCATGGTGTTTAGAGCATGAAGATTTATATGTTGAAGTATACATAATTATGTGATTGCCACTATTAAAACGGAAAATGCCAAGAGACAAGTGGTTGTTATTATTTATCGAAATATACTTGGCATTTATTATGTTGTAACGAATTGCATGTGAATGATGCCATATACTAAACATCTATACCATGACCTTTTCACCATAGAGTGGACTCCCTTGTGTGAGTTTGTGTATAAGACTATGGGGAAATATAAATGTTCCACTGTCCAAGATGGGTCTTTATAGGGTCGAGGGGACATGAGGTCAAATGATTTCTTACATGATATATGATGTGGCTTGAGTAGTCGATTATTAGATGACCATCATAATGAGGGTGTGCAACGGCGTATTTATCCTCGGTGATGTAGAGAACACCCGCGATGGATAGGCTGAGGCGTGGCTAAATGAATTTATGATTCCGTCCCCCATGAGTTGGTGGAGACGACTCATTAGTTGAGATGAGTCTTGGCTAGAGACTAGTAGGGCTAGATACTCACATGTGTATATCGGTGAGCTACTATGTAGTAGTTGTGCTTCATGAAATAATATGTCTTCTTGACTTTGAGTAAATAATTTTATGCATTATAGAAAAGATAATGCATTTACCTTTTCATTTTGTACATACTCCCCTTGAATTCATTTTTTTTTGTTTGATATCAGGTTGACTATTAAAATGATCTCATGTCTTAGATTTAAAATTTTCATTTATTGGGCTTGGGCTCACCCCTTTATTTTATAGATATGTAGGATAGATCCTCCTCCCGTGTTACGTTTTGGAGAACTTGCATATTTTGAGTATGACTATGAGAACATACTTATACCCGGTTTTAGAAATAGTGTATCTTAAGTGTAATTCTATCGTTTTGGTTGATATAGGGATACCAACGCTGATCTGTCAGTGTTTTGTCACTTGGTATGGTAACATTGATAGCAAGATGGTAGGACCTTTTGATGGTCCACCTAGTTTCGATGATGAAGGTGATGTGATGGTGCCCGAAGTTATAGACCCTTGAGTAAGACGGTGGTTTGAAAAATGGACAGGCAGACCCTAATCTTGTTCCTGGGACTAATGTAATGTATTAAGCTTTCTCTTGAATGTTCTTATCAGTATAACGAAAACTTCTATAATTGTAAGTATGCATATGTACATTAACTAAAGTGGTTGATCTTATGCGGGATTATCTTTACTTATTTTATTATATCTATGCATGTTCATATACATCTAAAAAGAGTATTAATTATTATAAATTGGAAATGGCACGTATTGTGCGTGACATTCTGGGGTGTCACATCCCCATCGACTACGATTAAATGTTAGACTTCTAAAGAAGTGTGCTTAGGTTGCCGATTATTCTCTTCTTAGAATATCTGGTTGCATGAGTTTTGTTCGAATGAGTGATGGTAAATTCGATGGGACGGCAAGAAAGTGGATATTCCTATGCTATGCACAAGTTGAAGGGCTATCGGTTGTGGTGCTCATAATTAAATTCACCTGTTGTCAGAAAAGGAGTTACATTTAACGAGTATTCAATATTTCTATAGGAGGGATTATGGTAGTATTTATATGGATTTGGATGGTGTTCATCTCAAAATGGAATTACAACCACAAACTCCTAATGTAGCGGGTGCTAGTGTAGAAATCAAAATAGACGGTGCTTGTAGTGAGGTAGAGCCTGTATAGCCAACAATTATTGTAGCTGCTGAGTTTGACAAGATGCATGTTCGATCTCCTTATGGATATTGATAGAGCAATGGTTTTGCTTAATCTGTAGTAGAGGAGGTTTTATTTGATATTCCTTGTAGAGCGGTTGAAAGTGCAAGTGGAGTCAGCATTCCGATAAGGTCCATAATTATGGCAAAGTTCAAGCACTACTTGGACTTGGAAGATCTCTGTAATGATTTGGTCAATGAAAGACCAAGGGAAAGTAGCATCAAAGTTCATAGTCTAATGAACTGATTACAACTTGACTCAAACGTCGAACTAAGGTGGAAATTGTTAAAATGTATCCTGAGTTTGAGCCTATGAAGTAAACTCCATCTAAGTAGGTTTCCTAATTTGAGTTGTTTCCTAGTTTGAGTAATTTCCTAAAAGGAACTTCCTATTTTGGATCAAAATATTATTCATAAAAGAGTGGGTTTTCGTGCCTCATGTGAAGAAGTTAGACGCGCTTCTTCGTGAATCACACATTGAAGCAATCCGAGAGTATTGAACCCTATTAAAGCTCGTGGATAAAGATTTTGATGGAGAGATTATTTCATGAGGAACTATGAATTCTAAATACTATGTGAGTTATTAGATGTAACTGGAGGTTATAAAACACTAAGAATATTTGAGTGACTCGATTATGGTTGTAATTTTCATTACATTAAATAATCTATAGTAGAATCATATGCTGCTCTCCTTGTGAAGTAGGTTCTACTGACGGAACCACGTAAATCCAGTACTCGGCGTAATTTCTTGTTCTGTTCATTTTATTGTTCAATCACTTGTTTTTTCGCAACATAACTACTGACTATATATAGCTTTGTCCATCCTCTCCTTCTCAAATATTAACTTGGTTTATAACCTTTTCATTTTTCTCCTCAAATAATATATATATAAACTATACAACATGCTAGCCATCTCGGTTTGTCCAATGAAAATACAAATAAAACATGTGTACCAACTTTATTGACACTATTAATCAAAATACTCGAAGTCTGTTGCTTGACGACACTGAAACAAAACATGATGACCACCACGCTCGCATTACCAACAACTGGGTGATTGCTTTATTGCAGTTACACTCTACTTTATTCACACAAATATGCATGTGTGTATGTATCTGTATAAAACTATTTCCCGCATATCGTTCCCGTTAATATAGCTTCAGAAAAGTGTAGACATGTTTGTGGCTCAGGTTAACTTCCCGGAGATGCAAAGCCATTGACCAACGAAGAGAGCATCGCAATTCAGATTCGGATTGATGGAACTGAAGGATTCAAGAGTCAACTGGGACTGCTGTGCTATTGCAGAGCAAGTGTCTCCACTATTCACTCCCACCACTTTGTCGCACACCAGGCCAGCGTTCGTCGTGGAAACCCCTGCGAAGCACCGAGCATGAAACAAGAGGGAAATACAGCAAGTATCATTACATCAACTATTTAAAATATGATGCAGAGTTGCATAATCATCATATAGCAATGTTATGAAGACGAATTGATAATATGTGAGAAATGCATTATCAGTAAAGGATATTAGTAACGCATTACTTACTTCCAACAACTCTGCTCTCGGCCATGAAGACCATGAGGACAAAGAAGAGTATCGAAACCAAGTTGAAGAAGATGATGGACTTGTGGCTGGTGATCTTGGCCATGCTTTTCAACTCTTTAAATTACTGAGATTGTGAGAGATGTGCCTGGTGTATATTTCTATTTATAGATGAAAGTAGAGCATATGACAAATCACATTGTTATGAAGTAATACAAGAAAGAGCCAGCTTACTGTTGACCTCCTCTTCAATGCTTGGGATTACATACTAAAAATAAGCTAAATTATGATGTATGACACAAGGTGGAGGACATTACAATGCTAGTGTCTTTTTTTATTATTATTGTTTATTGGAATAGTCACGATGTCGATGACTATTCTTAGGATGAGGCCTGCATGTTTCTGATTTTGCAGAAAAAACACGTCTTATTAATAGAAGTGTTCGAGTTTCCCATGTTGCGGCCAATTCACCTGAGCTTTGGCTCACATCTGTCGTAGGCGGTGAGCTTACTAAGGGATGTCACTGGTTTGAGAAATGAGATTCCTTTTCTTGGAAGAAGTGGAAGATGATAGTACCAAACAGAACTATGAGTGGGAAAGGCATTAATTTCAACTAACTTTATCTCACTGTGCTTTGTTTGTTTCACGGAAAATTTTGGCATTTCTAAAATATGTCTTCCAAGATTCATTTGCTGGGAAAATGGCTAGACTTGTTGATGTTTGACCGAAATCTGAAAATAAACTGGAAATTATTCTGTCGCTTGGAAAGGCAAAGTTCCTTTTATTTTCCTAAAAGGACATGTACTATTTTGTGTGATATAAGGGCAACACATGCTATATCATTAAATTTTAAATGAAGTTTTATCGAATTAAATTTTCATAACAAAAAAAATTTTATAAATTGTAAACAAATTTTTTTTTCTCTTATGGAGCCTGGGTTCGCTTGCTTAGGTACCAGACCCTGCCTTGGGGTACTCAGGCTCAAGCAACAGGGTCTTAGACTCGATCAAGGGGGACCTGGGCTCAGTGGTCAAGGTCTCGAGGACATGGGCAACCCCGTGCACGAGCACTAAGGTCTTGATCCTAGGCCAAGCCTTGAGGAACTCGGGCTTGGCCACCAGGGTCCTAGACTCGAGTGCCAAGGACAAGACCTTGATCTCGGGGAGTTGAGCTCAGCAGTTAGAGCCAAGGTTTATGGACTCGGCCATTGGGAACCCAAGCATGAGCACTAGGGACCCGTGCCCATTGTCGGTGACTTAATATACGCTATTTCCAAATAAACGTTAGTAAACAACTTAAACAAGAGTTAGTAAACTAAAATGAGTTATGAACCTAATGTAAGAAAAGCTAGTAGAGAGTAGATAAATGTAATGGGCTTGTAAGAAAGACAAAGAAAAGTTAGTAAAGGATAACAACGATGATAAACTAAAAATCAAAGAAACATTGGTAAGTAACTCATATGAGAGTTAGCAATCCAACGTTAGTCAATAATTTAATAAGCAAAAAGTTTAACAATCCAACATTAGGGATAACTTAATGAGCAAAAAGTTGCCGAGTCACTCTAATAAAGGTTAGTAAATTCAAATAAGAGTTGAACATTTTGAGGCGTTAGTAGGAAAGGCAAATAAAAGTTGGCAAAAGATAAAAAAAGAAGTGAAGAATTTGCAACCCGTTAAAAAGATTAAATAAGTTATCAACAAACTGAAAAATTAATTGATAGTAATATTTTTACGAACGAGTTTTTAACACTTATCAACTCTCTTAGGAATATATTTGCACGGAAAAATGAAAACGGAACAATAGAATTGTCCAGAATGAGCAGCCCAAGGGGTAAACATGGGAATTACAAAACCACTCGGCTGTTGTTCTTTTGAATTATTACATAATGCTTAGATCGTTAAAGGAGAACAAGTTAAGAGTGTAGCACTTAATCCTCTTCTTCTATTATCTCCGCAATTGATCGGTCAAAAGACATATAGGAAATGAAAATTAGGATTAATATCACGAAAAACCCCAAACTGATATATCCGTGACAAATTTATCCGGAACTAATATTTTGACAACAAAAAACTCCACACTGGTAAGTCTATGACAAATTTACCCCAAACTTGTACACCTGTGACAAATTTATTCTCCGTTAAATTGAATTAATACCACGAAAAATCATAAATTGATAAACCTGTGAATAATGGACGGGTAAAACTCAAAACCGGTACATTTATCAATTGTCACGTGTCATATAACTCATAAATTTGACAATAAAATTTAACGAAAACTAATGCAGGGTAAATTTGTCACGGGTGTTTCAGTTTAGGATTTTTAGTGGTCAAAAAATTAGTTTGGGATAAATTTGTTACAAGTGTACTAGTTTGGAGTTTTTCGTGATATTAATTAAAAATTATATCTTGTAAAATAGTGCAAACTATCAGGTTGAGCGCATCATGGAAGATGTATTGAGCTTTGTGTATGTTCTATGCAATGCAGAATTGACTTCATGTAATCGCATTTAGCTTGGAAGATGAATGGTGGTGCATGCATAGTTATGAAAGTATACGTGCGCCAGCCTCTATTCGTGATTAAATTTTAAGTACTTGCTTATCCGTAAAGTAGTATCAAATGACTTGAAATCTTAGGCGAAATGGGCTCGATCGACTGCTCTAATTCGCTTGTTTGCTATTAATCTAAGTACCCAAATTCCCGATATTTGGACATTTGGACTTTTGCATTGTAAAAGTAAAAAGAGCATCGACGATGGTATATCGATTACATGACGCAATTTAATCATTTTCACGGTTTGTCAATTAAGTCAATCCGGCCAATTTTAACTGGAAATCGCTGATCTGGACACCGGCCGTTCTACGTGGCACAGCCAGCGTTGACGTGGATAGTTTTTAATATAATTTTTTCGAATTATTTATTTATTTATCTTCTTTCTTACCCTTTTTTCCAAGTCTAGCCGGCAACCTCGCCGGCCGACCATCAACAACCATAGGCAAGGGCGTCGCAGCCCTCACTCGGCCCTCAACGGCCATGAGTGAGGGCCTCCGAGCCCTCGCCTAACACCTTTAATCTATAAAAACCCTTTTGTTATATTTCGTCGGTCCGCCCATGATGTGTGTGTCCAAGGGACACCATTTGCTCTAATAAAAAGTGTGTTTGAGAGACACATTTTGAAGAGGTGCGAGAAGAGTTTCTTAAGGGAAGTTAAGATAACTTCCTCAGAAGATGAACAAGATATTCAGAACTCTCTCTCTCTCGACGCATTAGGATTCCGTATCTACTTTGAGAAGACAATCGGCATTAACGCTGTGAAATGAGAATACTTTCCTTGTGATTGTATTCGGACCAACGTGTAGTAGATTCGTTCATCGTTTGCTGGTGATTCAACGTACGATCCTGGAAATTTTGTTTGGAGTGCATCGAACAGGTTAGTCGATTCTCCTGACACACGTTCCCAACATTGGTATCATAGCCTCGGTTATGATCTCTGCCTTGTTTTCCCGTTGATTTTTCCGCTTGTTGTTTGATATGGAGATCATGATGATGAACGTCATACTGTCTGCATGTTCATTGCTCGGGAATTGCAAGATGAATCCACGAACATGAATTGAAATGAAGAATGGGTTTGAACGTTACGGGCGACCGTTCTGTTCGGATGATTTTTCGAAAAATTCTTTACGGTGAAAATTATTTTTTAGAACTTATAATTGAAGAACTCGTCAAGACGAGCAGAACGGTGGGTCGGGCACCGTCGAAAGACGCCGGACGCGCCCACACGTGTGGTTAGAAGCCACGGCGCGTGGGAGCCATGCGCCCAAAGCGCTGGCATTGCCAGCGCGTGAAGGGCACGCGCGCGTCGCCAACCGGCGCGTGCTGACGTCATCGATGACGTCAGCAAAACTGTCAATAACGACACGCTAACGTCATTGATGACGTCATCTCGCCGGCCAACCGACATCCGGCTACCGGCGACCTGACCCGATCGGCAACCCGACCCGACCCAAGACTCGACCCGGCTTGTGATCCGACCTGAGACCCGACCCGGCTGTGATCCGACCCGTGACCGGTCAACGGTCAACCGATCAGACCGGTCAACGGTCGAACCGGTTGGACCGGTCGAAACCAGCTCAGAAGCCCGTATAGGGCAAGCGCGTGCACCACACGCGCCGCGCACTTCGGCGGCGCGTGTGGGCGCGTGGGAGGTCCGATCGGGCTGTGGTTGATACTGTTGTGTTCGTATTGAAATTCTCTACATTTTGGTATATTTATTTTATATGTTTGAAGCTTTTAAAGGTATGAAAATACATACGGAACCCTAAATATGTGTATTTTTGGGGTATTATTGCATTTTACTTGTATTTCCCTATGGTTTTGGAAATACAGAAGCTGGCTAACATGTAAATGACCACATAAATATTATGTAGAGCATGGTTCATTGATGGCATGTTCATATGGTTTGACGTGCTTGCAATTTCCTAATTTTGAGCATATTAAAACAATGGCTGGAGATCCTTACGTCATGAATTCCGCTGTTGATTATATTTGTTGCATGAATGTTCTATTTGTTGATTTACATCATGCCATGCTATATGATTGCTAGAAAGGATGTGATCATTGTTTTAAATATTTTTGTGAATTATCTAGTCTAGTGGGAGTTCGTAGGTTGGTAGAATTAGAAGAAATTCTCACGTAGAACTTAAAATTTGCACAAATTAAACAAGTTAATGATAGTAGAACAATCGTATGCCGAAACTGATTGGGAACATCGTGAACTTTCGTTTTGGTGTCCTTTTTGTTGAATTATCATTAATTTAGTTTGTCTTTGCTGTAAATTAAAATATGTGTGTTTATGTGGAAAATGTGCTAGTATTGATTCTGCGTTTATTATGTCAATGTGTGATAGATAGTGATTATGGCTTCGGCATCCAAGACTATTGTGGCTGACCTCAATAAGGGTGAGAAGCTAAACGGTGACAATTATGATATATGGCACCGAAAAGTTCAATATATCCTTGAGGAACAAGAGGTTTTGGAAACTCTCAACCACACCATGGATGAACCTGAGCATGGAACTTATGCTCAACACAAAAGAGATCAAGAAGCTTTTCAAGCTTGGAAAAAGAAAAATAGCATTGCTTGCATCACGTTGCTGAGTTGTATGCAAGATGATCTCATGTGTGAGTTTGAAAGTTATGACAAAGCTCAAGCAATGTGGGTTGCCTTGAAAGATAAGTTTGGGGGTACGTCTGCCACTAAGTTGAGGAGGCTCACTATCAAATTTGACACATACCGAAAGCACTCAAATCTATTGATGAGGCAGCATCTTCGGGAGATGTCAAACATGATTCGTGAGCTGAAGTCGGCATGTCATACCTTAACTGACGAACAACAAGTTCAAGCTATTATAAGGTCTCCTCCTGACAGCTGGGAACATATGAAAATCAATATGACGTACAATGAGAATATCGTCACTTTTGACGATATTGCGCGTCATTTGGAATTAGAAGATGAGCGCCTAGAGGCTGCAAAATCCTCTACCCATGCTTATGTTGCTGAATCAGGTTCGGGCAAAGCTTCGGGCTTTAAGCGCAAGAGGAACCATAAATTCAACAACAAAGGAAAAGAGACTGATCAGGCACCCAAGAGAGCCAAGAGCTTCCGACGCAAGAAGCACGGCGGGAAGAAAGACAAGGCCAAGTTGATGTGCTACAATTGTGGCAAACTGGGCCACTTCGCTCGTGAATGCACTGAGCCAAAAAAGATACCACATTACTCCATTACTTTGAGTAATGCTTTTGTTTCTAGCACTGTAATGCTTGCTAAATCTCATCCAATGTGGACTGTAGACTCAGGAGCAACAGACCACGTAGCTAGAGACCGAGGAGCATTTGTGGAGTATCGTCGGATATAGCCTGGAAAAAGATAGATATATGTTGGAAATAACTCCAGAGTTGAAGTGAAAGGTATCGGCACATGTAAATTAACCTTTCATGGTGGTCGAAACCTATTCCTACATGATGTCCTTTATGCTCTAGATATTTGGCGAAACTTGGTCTCTGTAGTTGTTCTTCTTAGCTTAGGTTATGTTTTTAATTTTCATGGTGATTGTGTTGACATTTTGTTTGGAACAGTTTATTACAGTTCGGGTTATGTATTGAATGGTTTTATGGTGTTAGACATTGACTATGATGTGTACAAAATTAATGTTGATGGTTGTTTTTCTTTAATTGCATCTTCTAGTAATGTGGAGATTGATGCAAGTACTTGGCATGCTAGACTGGGTCACATTGGGTTACAAAGAATGAAACGATTAGCAAGAGAAGGCCTTTTGGGGTCACTCGCTAATGTAGAACTATCCGTATGTGAACATTGTTTAGTGGGAAAAATAACTAGAAAACCATTTGGTAAAGGAACCAGAGCTGAACTTCCATTGCAACTTATACATTCTGACATTTGTGGTCCTTTAAATGTGAGGGCGAGGCATGGAGCCTCATATTTCATCACTTTTATAGATGACTTCACGCATTTCGATTATGTTTTTCTGATCTCCGATAAGTCCGAAGCATTGGATTGCTTTAGGCGGTTTATAGCTTTGGTAAAGAATAAGTTGAACAAAACAATAAAGGCATTGAGAACCGATCGCGGACGTGAGTATCTATCTGAGCAATTCAAGGCTCTTTGTGATGAAAAGGGAATTGTAAAACAATTGACTATTCCTGGTACTCCGCAACAAAATGGGGTTGCAGAAAGAAGGAATAGAACCCTATTGGAAATGGTTAGGTCTATGATGGCGCATGCAAATCTCCCTGTCTCATATTGGGGAGATGCGTTATTGACTGCTGCCTATATACTTAATCGTGTGCCCTCTAAGTCAGTTGCTTCCACCCCCTATGAATTGTGGACTGGTAGAAAATCAGACTTAAATAATCTACGATCTTGGGGATGCACAGCATATGTTCATGATTCTTCTCATAAATATGGCAAATTAGGCACTAGAGGGAAGAAATGTATCTTTATTAGATACTCAGAACACTCCAAAGGATACGTGTTTATAGGTGAACAAGCTGATGGAAGTGTGACTGAAATGGAGTCACAAGATGTCACGTTCTTGGAGAACGATTTTCCTAGTAGAGGTGAAATCGATAAGGACTTCCAATTACATGAGATGGAAGATCCCGATAACACACCCACTAATGTTATTGAGGGAAATACAGATTTACTTCAACATATAAGACCTAGTAGGAGTGTAGCGTCGCCTGGAGATCTGAATTCTTAAGAAATTCAGTTGCGTAAAGGTAATCGTAAAAGTATTCCCCGTCGTCGATTTGAGATTGAAGGGGAAGCATTTATGATTGCTCCACAAGACGATGCAGAGCCTAAAATAGTTCAAGAGGCTCTCTCATCTCCGGACAAGGAAGAATGGATAGACAAACCACGTCTGGGATTTGGTTGATCTGCCACCCGATCGCAAGGCTATTGGAAACAAATGGATTTTCAAGATTAAGCGAAGGGCGGATGGATCCATTGAAAAGTATGAGGCTCGCCTTGTGGCAAAAGGCTATACTTAACAAGAGGGTGTAGACTATGAGGAAACTTTTTCACCAGTTGTAAGGTTTGCCTCCATACGCCTTATCCTAGCCATTGTTGCACATTTGGACCTAGAATTACATCAAATGGATGTAAAGATAGCATTTCTCAATGGAGAACTAGATGAAGAAATCTATATGAAGCAACCGATAGGTTTCATTGCTGAAGGTCAAGAGCGTAAAGTTTGCAAACTTCATCGCTCAATTTATGGCCTTAAGCAATCGTCTAGACAGTGGTATTTTCGTTTTCATCGAGCCATAACTTCTTTTGGGTTTACGATGGTCGAAGAGGATCACTGTGTGTATATCAAACGGTCCGAAGATAAATTTATGATTTTATCTCTTTATGTGGACGATATTTTGTTGGCTGGGAATGACAATGGTTTGGTTATAACCATAAAAGAATGGTTGTCCTCTAATTTTGAAATGAAGGACATGGGAGAAGCTGCATATATATTGGGAGTTAAGATTGAAAGGGATCGATCAAAGAAACTCCTTGCTATGTCACAAGAGTCTTATATAATGAAGATTCTTGAACGCTTCAATATGCAGCACTGTAATCCTATTGATACCCATGTCATGCAAGGCGAAGGCCTGAGTACTAAAATGTGTCCTAAGACTCCAAAAGAAAAGAAAGAAATGGTAACTGTTCCTTACGCTAGTGCTATCGGAAGTTTGATGTATGCTATGATGTGTACTCGACCTGACATATGTCATGCTGTGGGGTTAGTAAGCCGATATCAATCAAATCCTGGTCCAGCACACTGGAAAGCAGTTAAGAGGATCCTGAGATACTTGAAAGGCACTATGGACTATCGACTTTGCTATCAAGGGAGTGATCTACACTTATTAGGATACTCTGATGCTGATTGAGGAGGAGACCTAGATGAGCGTAAATCGACGTCTGGATATGCGTTCTTGCTTAATGATGGGGCAATTTCTTGGAATAGCAAGAAACAGACATGCATAGCTTTATCTACGATGGAGGCAGAATTTATTGCATGTTCTGCTGCAGTGCAAGAAGCAGTATGGCTAAAACGTTTCTTGGAAAATTTAGCCATTGTCACTGATGTCCCAAGACCAGTGACAGTATATTGCGATAGTCAAGCAGCCATTGCCTATGTGAAAGACCCCAAGTACCATGGTAGGACGAAGCACATTGACATAAAGAATAACTTCATCAGAGATATAATAGCGCAGAAGGAAGTAGTCCTGCAATATATTTCAACCAATAGGATGGATGCTGATCCATTTACGAAGGCTGTTCCAAGAGACGTGTTCTTGACCTAGAGGATGTCTCTAGGATTACGTAAAATGTGATTATGATATGTAATTTTGTTGAGGATCACTGGATTATGTGTGTATATGTATTGTACTTGTTTGTTAATGAATTGATGTTTTATCAATTAGTACAATGTTATGAGACTAGCACAAACACACATATATTGTTGAAAGGTATGTCACCAGGCAATGATTGGCTCACTCACACGAGCAATCACCTAAAACGCTATAGTAAGCGGGTTGAGATGAGACGATATGTACTATAAATGCTGGAAGAGCAGTTTAGTACATAAAACGATTTGATGTCGCCTTGATTGGAATCAAGATGAGGTCTGTTATTCGTATGTGATAAGACCGAACATGATAGTCTCACAATCATGTATGCCTGAAGGTAGCCGGATGCGAGTACTAAATTGGGCGATGTGGAAAGCGAGCTGATATAGCACTCGGGCTAAACATGAGTACGTGAGAAGCATGTGACTATGTTTAGGCTAAGATTCGTATAGTGGATATGATTAATAAATGACATACGCTCTTATAGAAAGAGAAACCCACTATAGCATGTAATTCATACTACATATGCTTTATTTGACTAATAAGGGAGATGAGTACAATAATCCCTATCTATTCATCGTGTGAGTCCTTAAGGTAATTTATAATTTACCTTACTTTGTGCCCTATGTTACTTCTGACTATGTTTTCGAAGTAGAAGATCAATGTTGCTACTTTAGCATGTTACCGGCGGTCATGAATAGATATGGCTTTATGGGACGTGTCTAGGAAAGCAGTTGTTCCGAAATGGATAGAGACATGAGTGCGAAGGAAGACTGTTGTTGTTTTACATCTATCACATGTGTTTACTGGTCGACCAATTATTTCGCCTTCAATGGCTTTCGGAAATAATTGTAAATGCATGGTGTTTTTGAGAAAAGTCAAGTATAGCCTTTAAGGGATAGGTATACTTGGACTGATGTAATAAAATATGTCTGGGGCACCGTGAGACATCAATTGTTTATTTATTTTTTTGGGTTGTAGCCATTATGTTGTCCCTAACAGGTACATAATTAGAGCTCCCAAGTGCAGGTATACTCACTAGTCGCACGGCTTTCTTGCCAGTATGAATTGTTTCTAAGGTAGATGAATGTTGAATGCCTTATGTTCTTAATAGAGCATCATCAAGCCTATCATGTACGAGTGGGAGATGTTATATTTCGTCGGTCCGCCCATGATGTGTGTGTCCAAGGGACACCATTTGCTCTAATAAGAAGTGTGTTTGAGAGACACCTTTTGAAGAGGTGCGAGAAGAGTTTCTTAAGGGAAGTTAAGATAACTTCCTCAGAAGATGAACAAGATATTCAGAACTCTCTCTCTCGACGCATTAGGATTCCGTATCTACTTTGAGAAGACAATCGGCATTAACGCTGTAGAACGAGAATACTTTCCTTGTGATTGTATTCGGACCAACGTGTAGTAGATTCGTTCATCATTTGCTGGTGATTCAACGTACAATCCTGGAAATTTTGTTTGGAGTGCATCGAATAGGTTAGTCGATTCTCCCGACACACGTTCCCAACACCTTTAAAAATACCATTAACTATTGAACATGCTGGCTATCTCAGTTTGTCCAGTAAAGATACAAATAAAGCATGTGTACTAACTTTATTAATACCTTTAATCGCAATACTTAAACTGTACTGCTCGATGACACTGAAACGAAACATGATGACCAGACCACCACACTTGCATTAGCAAAGACTGGGCGATGAGTGCGTTGGACTTATCCACTCCTTTATTCATACAACAGTCAACATCCTTGGGGCTTAGGTCGACTTCCCGGCGATGCAAAGCCATTGGCCAATGAAGAGAGCTTCGCAGTTTAGGTTTGGATTGATGAAACGGAAGGATTCAATAGTCAAGTTGAACTGCTGTGCTATTGCAAAGCAAGTGTCTCCGCTCTTCACTCCCACCACTTGGTCACACACCAGGTCAGGTTCCGCTTTTGGAACCCCTGTAAACCACCATGCATAAAACAAAGAGCTATCATATGATGCTGATGAAGACGAATAGTTTGATAATGTATTTCTTCCCCAAAAAAAACACGAGCATATTGGGGCAAAACTAGAGAAAGACTTGAATCACACCAGTTGCACAGTTTACACTAGGAAGGTAAAAATCGCACGCATTGCATGCATGAAAACTAGTAATATTAAGGGAAAACATGGGTATGGTCAAGCTGCTCATCCTCCTCTAGGAAAGAAAAAATTCTAGCTACTGATATTACAGCATCAAAACAGATCACCAGCTAAGGCCCCTAAATGATCGCTTAGTGATAAAGGAGTAGGAGTGCAGAGATAGCCAGGAGGTTTGCCTAGAAACAGCTACCCTTGAAAGAGTGCGGGTTGGATGGCCGTTGTTGAATTGTGCCCGAGAAAGGTGGTCCACCCGTTCCAGCAAGGAAGCAAGCAACCGGGAATACAGGGGACATATCATATGGTTGGCCAAGGTTTTGAAATAGAAAGCGGATCCTCAATATATGATGAAGTTGCAGAACAAGATTTTGAAGTACGCGATTATCATTAATGGAGATTAGTAACGCATTACTTACTTCCAACAACTCTGCTTTCGACCCCGAAGACCATGAGGACGAAAAAGAGTATCAAAACCAAGTTGAAGAAGATGGTGGGCTTGTGACCGGTGATCTTAGCCATGCTTTTCAACTCTCTAACTTCTTTGAATACTGAGTTTGTGAGAGATATGCCTTGTGTATCTTTCAATTTACAGATGATATTAGAGCATAAGACAAATTACATTATTGCGAAGTAACAGAATTAGCCGGCGTAGCGTTGATGCTTTGGATTACATATTAAAAATAAGCTTGATTAGAGTATATGACATGAGGTGGAGGATAATACCTATGTGTCTTTTGTTATTGTTAATTTGCAACAGTTAAACTAACAATGTTCTTTTACCATGAAGAATCGTCACTATGCTTGAAGTTTCATGTCGATGAATTATTAGGATGAGGCCTTCGTGTTTCGGATTTGTAGAAAAATTTATGTCTTAATCAATGATAGTGTTAAAGTTTCCCATGCCACGGCCGATTCATTTGAGCTTTGGCTCACATTTGATGAAGGCAGTAAGATTACTAAGGTATTTCAGGTGACACACAGGGGTTCCCAGATGTCCTCGCGATGCCGTGGTGGGTGCGAGATGCCCAGGGGGTAACTGGGTTCCCCGAAGGATGGTACAGCCTGGGTTATTGAATCAAACGTGATCGTTTGTATTTCTATGTTTCATTTGCAATTCTGGTTTACCTATCCCAGGGTGCTTCCTTTTCATACCTACATACTATTTTGGTTTCGAGGAAGGTTCTCAAACAAGTTGATTTCAAATGGATTTAATGTATTTTATACTTGGAGTTGTCCTCGCATGTGAGGTGATGGATTTATATAGTATAGACTGGTACACATTCTACTTCCTGAGTTTATACCCATTTGTTGTTGACTATCATTTTTCATATCACTAGATATGCTGATCCTGCCTGCCTCCACCACTATTAGCTATGGTGCCCCCGTAGAATTCACGAGGCACATCACTGAGTTCGTGGACCCAGACTTTCCTGAGATCGTCTTCGTTAAATGTATTTCGATCCTGACAGTAGACATAGGTTCCCCTGCTGGTCCCGTACTCCTTGGGTTCGTAGCCATGTATGCCCGGGTTGGCGGGCGATTGGTGCGACCTATCCCACATCCTGATGACGACGGAACTAGTGATGGTAGTAGCGGGGTGGAATGAACCATGGACTGGATGATGGCGTAGCATTTTTGGAGGCACGGCGGCAATTTTTTGGATGTACCGTGGGCGATGAATAGGTGATAGTGTTCATACATGTGAATCCAGGCTGGGGTAATACGACTGATGGTTTTTTTTGGTGTCGTCAGGGGGGTAGTACCTTTTTGTTTCCCCAGTGTACCCCGACCTTTGTCACCTAAGTATATAAATAAAAATGAAAATGCAATCGCCATGTTTATATTTTTCCGCGTGTGTTCCTTTAAATTTTACATGTCTCGGGTTGTTCTTTGATTATACACACTTCCGCATGCATAAAAAGTGAAAAAATACATTGACTGTGTTAGAGGTGACGTACTGGGGGCGCCACAGCTGTCTTTGGTATCAAAGCACAGTTTATGTCTTGGAGTGATAAGGTGCGCTAGTGGCGGAAGGAAATAGGATGAACGCACGCGATATAAGACACTAAATGCATGTGTTTGATTTACTCTGGAAAAAGGGTGACTGACGGTCACTCATGAGGTGCTTGTAACAATTGTAAGTTACATGTATGTACCAGTAACATTTGTATGTTACTTATGTAATCTCAGTAACGTTTGTACGTTACTTATTAGTAGATTAGTGACGCTGGATCACTAATCGAAGGAGTAGCTTCCACTCCGTCGTCACCAGGACGTGGGATAGGTCGTACCAATCGCCCGCCAACCCGGGCATACACGGCTACGAACCCAAGGAGTACGGGACCCGCGGGGGATCCTATATCTACTATTAGGATCGAAATACATTTAACAAAGACGATCTCAAGAAAGTCTTGGTCCACGAACTCAGTGATGTGCCCCGTGAAATCAACGGGGGCACCATAGCTAATGGTAGTGGAGGCAGGCAAGATCGGCATATCTAGTGATTTGAAAGATGATAGTCAACAACAAATGAGTATAAACTCAGCAAGTAGAATGTCTTCTAGTCTATACTATATAAATCCATCACTTTACATGCGAAGAAAACTCCAAGTATAAAATACATGAAATCAATTTGAAATCAACTTGTCTGAGAACCTTCCTCAAAACCAAAATAGTATTTGGAATGAAAAGGAAGCACCCTGAGACAGGTAAACCAAAAATGCAAATGAAACATAGAAATACGAATGATCACGTTTGATTCAATAACTCAGGCCGCACCATCCTCTGGGGAACCCAGTTACCCCCTGGGCATTTCGCACCCACCACGACATCACGAGGACATCTTGTGACATTCCGAATTTCGGCCCATAGTTGGGATTTATAAAACGTGTAATTCGTCAGTGTGCTTATAGTAAAATCTCGCCCGGGAACTGATCACTCTCGGTTATTGTTTTAAAATTGAGATTTCGCTAGAATCGCGCTCGATCGAATTTGGCCGTTATTTAGACCCCGAACTTGACAGTCGATTTTCGGGAGTTTCAGGACGAAATAAATTGGACGGTGTCAATATTATCGTAGCCAGCGTTGAGATTGTCAGGAATAATGGAAAAAAGGGAGTTTTTGACCGGGTGCGAATTTGGACTAGTAGACCTCCCTCGATATAGTTTGATTTAATTAATTCGGCCTTTGTCCCTTTTTATATGCGAGGCTTATTTTGGACCGGTAGATCGCTTTCGATTTTGAAATTGGGTCATCGGATCGCATTTAATATTTGATTGAAGTTAAATTTTTTATTGTTTTCTCTCTCTCTCTCTCTCTCTCTCTCTCTCTCTCTCTCTCTCCCCGGTCACCTCCCCCTGCGCACGTCTATCCCTTCTCCCCTGTGTCAGACCCATCCCTTCTCCTTCTCTCTCTTCCTTTTTCTTTTTCTTCTTCCTTCTTTCTTCTTCTTCTTCCTCCTCCTTCGCCGCTCGATCGTTTCTGCTTCTGCTCGCACCAGCCGACGCCGACCGAGCTCGCCTCCAGCCCCAAATCACCGTCGCTGCCGCTGCCGCCGCCAGCCCGACCGAGCCGCTGTGCCGCCGCTGTCGCCCGCGACCGCCGCTCGTCGGCCTTGTCCGCCTTGTCGCCAGCCACATCCCACGCTGCACGCGAGCAAGCAGCTTGCACCTGCGTCCGCCGTGGTCCGGCCGTTGCCCGGCCGTCCGCCGGCCTGTCCTCCGTCGCCCGGCCACCCGAGACGCCGCCGTGCCACCTCCGGCCGCCGCGCGACCCCCTCTCCCCCTGTTTCTCTCTTCCCCGACGCCTCCCCTGTTTTGGGCTCTCCCCGCGCCGCCTCGACTAGCAGCCGCCGCGCACGCCGGCTGCACCGGCCGCCGTCGCTGCCCCGTCTACCACCACCTAGCCCCGGCGACCCCGCCTTACCGCCCGAGAGTGCCCCCGAGCCGTGGCCGAGCCCGCGCCCTTGCTCGTACGGTTCAGCCGAGGGGGGGAGGGGCGTCACTGTTCATTCCGGGGTACTGTTCATCCGGGGGCCCGTCACTGTTCATTCCGGGGTACTGTTCATCCGGGGGGCCCGTCACTGTTCATTCCGAGGTACTGTTCATCGGGGGCCCGTACTGTTCATTCCGAGCACTGTTCATCCGAGGCCCATACTGTTCATTCCGAACACTGTTCATCGGGGCCCGTTCGTGTTCATTCGCACTGTTCATCCGGCCCGTTTTTAGCCCGTGCGGGTTTTCCCGAGCCAAATTGAAGTAAGTGACTTTCTAAACCCTATTTAGTACTTTGGGTATTTTATGACTTGTCTCGGGTTTAGAACGGTTAGAGCGTGATTTAATTTAATTATATTATGATATAATTGTGCTAATTGGATTGGATAAAATAATGTGCATGATTTGGATGATCGTACGTGGCCGACTTGAACGTCGGGTTTGTGGATTGACGTGGCGAATTGTGAATTGGATTGAGTTGTGAATATGGATGGTTTAATGCAATTGGCGTGAAATTGATTGAATTGATTGGCGTGTGCATGCCTGTCGATTATAAGCCCGGATTGATCGGAGGGCTACGGACTTGGGACGTGTTGACGGCGGTCCGTGTGAAGGCATGAATGGCCGGTGTGCCAAATGGATGCGGGCTTGAGACGTGTTGACGGTGGCCCGTTAGAGGTGTGTTGGACCGGGACGTATTTACGTCGGTCATTGGAAATTGAGCCCGGATTGATCGGAGGGCTACGGACTTGGGACGTGTTGACGGCGGTCCGTGTGAAAGCATGAATGGCTGGTGTGCCAAGTGGGCCTGAGGCGCAGTGGGCGCGGCGTGAGAATGGACCCGAGGCGCAGGCGCGGGTCGTGAGAAAGATGTTCGGCCACGCATGCGAATTGAGTGATTGAATTGGCTGGTTGAGCGTGTGATTGAATTGGCTGGTTGAATTAGTTGGATTGATTGAGTGCAAGTGTGGTTGGTGTTTGAGCGGTTGTGATGTGCTCTTTAATTACTATTATTGTATTATCACGTTGTGACTAACGTGTAGAGTTGGCATGGGCTTGATGACGAGGTAAGTACAATTATGCGAATTTTATATATTATGGGGTAGATTGCATGTACGACTTGTCTGGGTACGCATTGGCCTACGTGGGGTATAGGGGGTTGCTTATTGAGACTCGTTCTCACGGTTATTATATAACCATTTCAGATCCGCGACCGTGATCGATTCGGAGATGCCGCCAGAGCTCCACAGGAATTGAAAGATAGATCATTTACCCTGTCTTTTGAGTACCTTTTGTAGAGGAGATAAGTTTGTCAACCACCGCCCCCTTTTGAAAATTGTGGCTTTAAATTTGGTAGCCTGGATTACTTGTTTTGTATTAATGACTCGCTTTATGAAATTATTGTTTCGTGCTATCCTTTTGTCATCTTGTTAGTTGTCCGGTTGTTTTATTTTGCTTCCGCTTGCGTAGTTCGTTTGGGTCGGCGACGCGTCCTGGGACGTCGCGTTCAATACGACCGTGGAAGGGGTGTCGCGAGCCCGTTGGGGTTCGGGGCGTGACATCCCCGTTGAGTTGGTATCAGAGCAAGGTCAGCTCGATCCCAGTGGTCGAAGCCTGGAGTGATAAGGAGCGATGACTTTGGGGTAGCCAGTTAGGGAGACTCGTGTGCCATGCGTACCCCAGACCGTGTGATTATGATTGCTGAGCGATTATATGCAATGATATGTGAAATGCAGGTGCGTCAGGACTTGAGGTAAGTGTGTGAAACCTGTTGGTTGTGATTGAGTGATGTTGGTGACTTGCTGCCTACTTTGTGAATTGTGGTTGTGATTTGGTGTCATGGATGATTGGCTGCCTGCTAAGTGAATTGTTGTTGTGATTCACTGCCTAGGGCTTAGACTAGTATAGTTGGCCTAGGTCTCTAATTCCTGGATGGAATTTAGCAGGTGAGCATTTGTGAGAATCGGTAAGATGAGCAGTCGAGGTCGAGGTAGAGGTCGTGTAGGTCCGCAAGTTGGAGTTGTGGGGGATCCCAGATGGAACAAGATTTTGATGGCACTCGAGGAAGTTGGAATTTTGATGCGAAGGCAAACTGAGGAGCGAAATGCGACTATTACTACTGATTCTGAGGCCGCTGTTGCCGCCACCAATAAAAGTAACGGGAATCGTGGGCATAATGGAAATGTTGGGAATCAAGGTCAAGGGTAAGTTAATGCAGTTAGACAGATGCATCAGTTGGTTGGAATATTTTTTGAAATTTAAACTTGTGAGGTTCGATGGGAAGAGGTGACCCGGAGGCTACATTACTTTGGACGGAGGGCTTTGAGGTATTCGGGTGCACTGATGATGAGAAAGTGACCCTGTGTGTATATCAACTCTAAGGAAATGCAAGTGACTGGAAAAAGGACCCCCAAAGTAGGATATTTAGAAGGGCATAACTCCAAGCTGGGGAGTCATTGTCGAGGTCTTCAATGAGGAGTACATTCAGAGAGTGCGCGATGACAGAAAATGATATAGTTTCTTTGGCTTCGCTAGATTCGGATGTAATCGATCAATACGAGGTCGAGTTTATAAGGTTGCCTAAGTACGAACCAAGGATGGTCAAGGACCATGTGGATAGGACAAGGAGGTTTCGGGATGGATTGGAACTGAAATTCCGCAATCAGTTAGTACTTTTGAGTCTTAAGGGATGGTAATAAGCTATATGACAAGGCTTAAACGGTTGAAAGGGATATGAATGAGAGGGTTAACGTATATGGATCGCGGTACACGCCAGCTAGGGACAATGGGAACTTTGGGAAGAAGCTTATGACCGAGAACAAGAAACTTGTCCCTTCGTTAAGAAAGAACTTTAGAAAGCCGAACTATTACTCCAACGCCACATGTCGGTCTTGTGGAAAGGGGCATAGGAATGACTATTGCCGAGGTAGAAGTGGAACATGTTGTGGATGTGGTCAGCAAGGTCATTAAGTGAGAAATTGCGGAGCCGACGGGTTAGACCACTAATGCAATCATAGCGATCGCAAGTAGGATATTAAGCGGGAGCTTCCTTGCAGAATAATCAGAATTGACCATTGACGTAAGGAAAGATGTACGCTGTGGTGGGGAAGGAATCAGAGGATGTGCCGCGAAAGTCTAAAGGCGTTACGTGTTGATATTGGGTGCAATAGGCAATGATTTTGAAGTTATAACTCTAATGGTCATGTACGACTTATAATTACTTATGGTGGATAGGCGCAATCGATTTATGGACTTCTGATTTACTAATGACATTCTTGGACAAGTTTGGAAGGATGAGTAATGCTTGGAAATTTCAGATTTTATAAAGAACCGGGGTGATTTGTTTTGGGAGACTGTGGGATTGAAATTGGATGGATTGAGCTTGTCTTTGAGGTGTATAAAGATAATTAAATTGTGGCTGATTAGTTGGTTGAGGAATCAAGGCTAAAGGGACATAGCCGAGGTGTGTAATCTTCTCGATGTCTTTCCTTAGGAAATTGCCGGGATTGCCACCTAATAGGAGAGTCGAGGTTGTGGTTGAGTTGGCCCCAGGGACAAAACCGACTTTGGAGTACTCTACAAGATGTCACTGTCGGAATTGAAGTAATTGAAAGTCCAAATGCGGGAGTTATTGGAAGAAGGTTTTATTCGTCTATGTAAGTCTCCATGGGGAGCGCCAGTTTTATTTGTGATGAAGAAGGACAGATCGTTAAGGTTATGTAGTGACTACAAACAGTTGAATCAGGTGACTATTAAGGATAAACGCCTGTTGACAAGGGTAAATGACATGTTCGACCAGTTATAAGGGACATCAATATTTTCTAAGATTGACTTGAGGACTGGTTTCTACCAATTGAGGGTCAAGAAGGAGGACGTGCCGAAGTCGGCATTTAGGACGAGGTATGGACGCTATGAGTTTACGGTGATGCCGTTTGGACTGACGAATGCCCCTGCAGCCTTTATGGATTTAATGAATCGGGTATTTAAGGAATTTCTGGATTAGTTTGTAATCGTGTTCATAGACGATATCTTGGTATACTCGCAGAGTCCCGCTAAGCATAAGTTACATTTGGAAAAGAGATCTATGGACTTTAAGGGAACACGCACTCTATTCTAAGTTTAATAAGTGCGAATTCTGGCTTCATTAAGTGGCGTTCTTAGGACATGCGATACTGGGGAAGGGATTGTAGTGGATTCGACAAAGATTGAAGCCGTCACGAATTGGCCGAGGCCGACGTCAGTAACCGAGGTTCGGAGCTTCTTGGGTCTAGCAGGCTATTATAGGCGCTTCATGGAAGGGTTTTCGGCACTAGCTACGTCGTTGGCACGGTTGTTAAAGAAGGAGACGAGGTTTGAATAGACGGATGAGTGCGAAAGGTGCTTCCAAGAATTGAAACAGAGGTTGACGACCACGTCAGTGTTAACGATCCCGTCAGGTTCAGGAGGACATGAGATTTACAGTGATGCGTCGTTAAGGGGATTGGGATGCGTGTTAATGCAACACGGGAAAGTAGTGGCATACGCATCGCGGCAATTGAGGCCACATGAGCAGAATTATCCGACGCATGACTTGGAGTTAGCCGCGATTATTTTCACTCTTAAGATTTGGAGGCACTATTTATATGGAGAAAGGTTCCAAATTTATACGGACCATCAGAGCCTCAAGTATTTATTTTCGCAGAAAGAATTGAATATGAGGCAAAGGCGTTGGATGGAGCTTTTGAAGGACTATGACTGTGATATTTTGTATAATCCCGGAAAAGCCAACCGGGTAGCGGATGCCTTAAGCCGGAAATCGAGCATCGCGCAATTAATAGTCAAAGAGTGGATTTTATTGGAAGAAGCGCGAGACTCAGAGTTTAAGATCGAAGTAGGACGCCTCTCCAGTTTGGTGGCAACGTTAAGGATTGAACCGGAAGTGCAAACCAAGATTAAGGCGTTACAGTCTACAGACCCTGAGATTCAGAAAATTCTGGAGATGGATGGCACTAAGAGGAAACCGGACTTCCAAGCGTCCGAGGACGGAATTCTTAAGTTTCGAGGACGGTTGTGCGTGCCCGATGATTTGGAGCTTAAGGAAGAGATTTTATCGGAAGCTCATAGGAGCAATTATAGCATTCATCCGGGCAGCACGAAGATGTACCAGAACCTTCGACAGCATTATTGGTGGAATGGAATGAAGGTGGATGTAGCCAAGTATGTGGCCAAGTGTTTGACGTGCCAACAAGTGAAGGCACAGCATTGTAAACCTGGTGGGATGTTGCAACCGTTGGAAATCCCAGAATGGAAATGGGAGCATATTACGATGGATTTTGTAACGGGATTGCCAAGAAGCCAGAGGGGACACGACTCTATTTGGGTGATAGTGGACAGATTGACCAAGTCAGCGCACTTCCTGGCAGTGCGAAAGGATTTTGAGCTAGAAAAATACGCAGATTTATATGTACGGCAGGTAGTCCGATTGCATGGAGTACCGGTATCGATCACTTCGGACCGTGATTCCCGGTTTACTGCGAATTTTTGGAAAAGTCTGCAATTGGCCATGGGGACTAAGTTGCAATTCAGTACGGCCTATCATCCTCAGACGGACGGCCAGTCTGAAAGGACGATTCAGACATTGGAAGACATGCTGCGAGCATGTGTTTTGGATTTTAAAGGTGGTTGGGAGGAACAGCTGCATTTAGTCGAATTCGCCTATAATAACAGCTTTCAGCAGAGTATTAGGATGGCGCCGTTTGAAGCACTTTATGGCAGAGCGTGTAGACCACCGTTGTGTTGGGATGAAGTGGGGGAAAGAAGTATAACGGGTCCAGAGTTGGTTCAACAGTCGGTAGAAACAGTAAAGATTATCCGGGAAAGGCTAAGAACAGCTCAGAGCCGTCAGAAAAGTTACGCAGACCGAAGACGTAGACCGTTGGAGTTTCGAGTTGGCGACCATGTGTTTCTTAAGGTCTCGCCGATGAGAGGACTATCTCGATTTGGCAAGAAAGGGAAACTAAGTCCAAGGTATATAGGCCCATTCGAGATTTTGGAAAGGATTGGGATGTTAGCATATCGTCTCGCCTTGCCGCCGAATTTGTCGCAAGTTCATAACGTCTTCCACGTGTCAATGTTAAGAAAGTATGAACCGGACCCGACCCACGTGCTGAACTACGAGGAAATAGACGTGGACGACAGAGTGTCGTACGTGGAAAAGCCAGTTCGGATCGAGGACAGAATGGAGCGAGTGTTGAGGAACAAGACAATTCCGATGGTTAAAGTGATTTGGGAACACCATGGAACCGAAGGTGCGACGTGGGAAAGTGAAGAGTTGATGCGACACCAGTACCCCCATTTGTTTGAATAGTTGGGTTGGATTGTAAATTTCGAGGACGAAATTTTTGTAAGGGGGGAAGAGTTGTGACATTCCGAATTTCGGCCCATAGTTGGGATTTATAAAACGTGTAATTCGTCAGTGTGCTTATAGTAAAATCTCGCCCGGGAACTGATCACTCTCGGTTATTGTTTTAAAATTGAGATTTCGCTAGAATCGCGCTCGATCGAATTTGGCCGTTATTTAGACCCCGAACTTGACAGTCGATTTTCGGGAGTTTCAGGACGAAATAAATTGGACGGTGTCAATATTATCGTAGCCAGCGTTGAGATTGTCAGGAATAATGGAAAAAAGGGAGTTTTGACCGGGTGCGAATTTGGACTAGTAGACCTCCCTCGATATAGTTTGATTTAATTAATTCGGCCTTTGTCCCTTTTTATATGCGAGGCTTATTTTGGACCGGTAGATCGCTTTCGATTTTGAAATTGGGTCATCGGATCGCATTTAATATTTGATTGAAGTTAAATTTTTTATTGTTTTCTCTCTCTCTCTCTCTCTCTCTCTCTCTCCCCGGTCACCTCCCCCTGCGCACGTCTATCCCTTCTCCCCTGTGTCAGACCCATCCCTTCTCCTTCTCTCTCTTCCTTTTTCTTTTTCTTCTTCCTTCTTTCTTCTTCTTCTTCCTCCTCCTTCGCCGCTCGATCGTTTCTGCTTCTGCTCGCACCAGCCGACGCCGAGGCCGAGCTCGCCTCCCCCGTCACCGCCATTTGCCGCTCGCCGCCGTCGCCCGGGCCGAGGGAGCGTCACCGCCGCTCGGCCGCCCGCGACCGCCGCTCGTCGGCCTTGTCCGCCCGTTGTCGCCGGCCACGTCCCACGTGGCCACGCGAGCAGCAGCTTGCTTGCTGTCCGTCGGTGGTCCGGGCGTTGCCCACTCCGTCCGCCGAGCTGTCCTCCGTCGCCCGGCCACCCGAGACGCCGCCGTGCCACCTCCGCCGCCGCGCGACCCCCTCTCCCCCTGTTTCTCTCTTCCCGACGCCTCCCCTGTTTTGGGCTCTCCCGGCGCCGCCTCGACCAGCAGCCGCGCGCCGCCGTACCGGCCGCCGTCGCTGCCCCGTCTACCACCACCTAGCCCCGGCGACCCTGCCCAGCCAGCCCGAGAGTGCCCCGAGCCGTGGCCGAGCCCGCGCCCTTGCTCGTACGGTTCAGCCGAGGGGGGGAGGGGCGTCACTGTTCATTCCGAGGTACTGTTCATCCGGGGGCCCGTCACTGTTCATTCCGAGGTACTGTTCATCCGGGGGGGGCCCGTCACTGTTCATTCCGAGGTACTGTTCATCCGGGGCCCGTACTGTTCATTCCGAGTACTGTTCATCCGAGGCCCATACTGTTCATTCCGAACACTGTTCATCAGGGCCCGTTACTGTTCATTCGGCACTGTTCATCCGGCCCGTTTTTTAGCCCGTGCGGGTTTTTCCCGAGCCAAATTGAAGTAAGTGACTTTCTAAACCCTATTTAGTACTTTGGGTATTTTATGACTTGTCTCGGGTTTAGAACGGTTAGAGCGTGATTTAATTTAATTATATTATGATATAATTGTGCTAATTGGATTGGATAAAATAATGTGCATGATTTGGATGATCGTACGTGGCCGACTTGAACGTCGGGTTTGTGGATTGACGTGGCGAATTGTGAATTGGATTGAGTTGTGAATATGGATGGTTTAATGCAATTGGCGTGAAATTGATTGAATTGATTGGCGTGTGCATGCCTGTCGATTATAAGCCCGGATTGATCGGAGGGCTACGGACTTGGGACGTGTTGACGGCGGTCCGTGTGAAGGCATGAATGGCCGGTGTGCCAAATGGATGCGGGCTTGAGACGTGTTGACGGTGGCCCGTTAGAGGTGTGTTGGACCGGGACGTATTTACGTCGGTCATTGGAAATTGAGCCCGGATTGATCGGAGGGCTACGGACTTGGGACGTGTTGACGGCGGTCCGTGTGAAAGCATGAATGGCTGGTGTGCCAAGTGGGCCCGAGGCGCAGTGGGCGCTGGCAAGTGAGAATGGACCCGAGGCGCAGATGGCGCGGGTCGTGAGAAAGATGTTCGGCCACGCATGCGAATTGAGTGATTGAATTGGCTGGTTGAGCGTGTGATTGAATTGGCTGGTTGAATTAGTTGGATTGATTGAGTGCAAGTGTGGTTGGTGTTTGAGCGGTTGTGATGTGCTCTTTAATTACTATTATTGTATTATCACGTTGTGACTAACGTGTAGAGTTGGCATGGGCTTGATGACGAGGTAAGTACAATTATGCGAATTTTATATATTATGGGGTAGATTGCATGTACGACTTGTCTGGGTACGCATTGGCCTACGTGGGGTATAGGGGGTTGCTTATTGAGACTCGTTCTCACGGTTATTATATAACCATTTCAGATCCGCGACCGTGATCGATTCGGAGATGCCGCCAGAGCTCCACAGGAATTGAAAGATAGATCATTTACCCTGTCTTTTGAGTACCTTTTGTAGAGGAGATAAGTTTGTCAACCACCGCCCCCTTTTGAAAATTGTGGCTTTAAATTTGGTAGCCTGGATTACTGTTTTGTATTAATGACTGCTTTATGAAATTATTGTTTCGTGCTATCCTTTTGTCATCTTGTTAGTTGTCTGGGTTGTTTTATTTTGCTTCCGCTTGCGTAGTTCGTTTGGGTCGGCGACGCGTCCTGGGACGTCGCGTTCAATACGACCGTGGAAGGGGTGTCGCGAGCCCGTTGGGGTTCGGGGCGTGACACATCTGGGGACCCCTGTTACCCTAGGCATCCGGAGGAACCCAGTTACCCCTCCAGGCATCCCATCTCCGGGGTATTATCGTCATGGGGACCGACAGAACAGTCACACTTACAATTCCACACGTCTCAGCGTGTATAGTGCAACAATTTGGAAATGTCGTTTGCATTGCTAATGTAAAGGAAATATCTCAAGTTCCAAACCAACCAACATTTGTCCATTCATAAATCATATAAATTGCATGAAAATAGTTAGTCGGCAAATTAAACATGCTAGACTTCCTTCATGAACACTAGTCTTAAAAGATTACTCACAAAAAGGAAATTTTATCCAGAAATACCAAAAATTGTCGCATAAAGACAGTTTGCACGCCTTCGGAAATCATTAACATTCCCTAAGTAAATCAGCTCTAAAAATTACAAAAATTTAACACAATGTAGAAGAGACCCAGAAAAACATTTCTCGTGAAGAAATCAAAGTCTAAATATTTTTGTAAATACCTCGTTTATTAGCTCAAAGTTAGACCAAAAGTTATTCGCTAGAACAGAATCTTTGCTTCTCAAAATCAGCTCTTTTCTATACACAAATCATCTCCAAAAATTCCCAAAATTTTATATATTATATAAGAAGAAGTCATAAAGAACTTTTTTGAGGGAAGTTTGTTCAGAATCATTCTAGAAAAAAATTTGGAAAATCAAGAAGGTGTAGAGGTCACCGAAACAACATATTCTGGGCAGTTTAGCACGGGTTGAAAGTAGGCTTTCGTACTACCCAAATCAATTCCAAAAATTATAAAATTAAAATATGTTAAACTTCAAGATGTTTGGAGAAACTTTTAAGGGGAAGTTTCTTAAAATTCGGTCCACAAAAATGACAAACCGAAGATGTACAGTGAACCCGAATCTGGGTTTCAAGAACAAAGTGCAAGAAAGTGAGTCCGAATGAAAACCCATCAATTTACTTCAACAAAACTCATACTCAGCATAGATTAGAAGACATCCACTTGCCTGGAAGTCGAACCGTACTAGAATTTGCCACGGAATCCTCTTGATTCTTCTTAGCGCCAACAGATTTGCAGAGAAAAAAGCAAGAGAATTCTGGTGTTCTCTTCCCAATGAGTAACCGTGAGTGAGAGTGTGAGTGTGAGTGTGTGTGTGTGGGAAATCTGCCGAGAGAGCTATGTCTTCGTCTTCAGCAACTCTTCTTGCATGAAAATCCATGTGTGACTTGGCTGGGGTGACAAGTGTCAAGGCATGGATGACACTTGGTGTGGTGGCAGCAACATTTGGCGTGGTGGCGGAGAAACAAGTGGCATGGTGTGTGGTTAGGTGGCGCGGTGGTGACGGGCTAAGTGGCGCCACACACGCACAAAGAGAAGAAAGAGAGGGAATGGCCACGGGAGAGAAATGGAGTCGGGTCACAAAACGTTGGCGCTTTCCGCGTTCTAGTTTCGTACGTGATTGAACATCGAACCCGTTCAATTTACTCGTAACTTAGCGCAGAAATTCAAACCCGATCGACTAAAGCATTTACCAACCTCGGTTGTCAAGTTTGTCCACGCACGATTCACCTTCATTATTCGTCGATCGAATGGCTAAGTATTCAAGGGCACTCGGGTCTGCTGAATAGTGACCAGGATGTCACATTTCATCGGTCCGCAATTTACCCATTTGATATTTGGCTTACATTTGACGTAGGCCGTGAGATTACTAAGCTATTTCATTGGTCTGCAAGTTACCCGACTGAGAAATGGGATTCCTTTTCTTGAAAGAAATAGCATGTGGAAATACGAGTGTGAAGGCGTTAATTTCGCCTAACTTTTTTTCTCTAAGTTCAATCGATCTTTTCTATTGATAAGCTCCAATTGCATCACAGGAATTACAATTAAATTTTCAACACTTATTGTTACGATCATAGATTCTTTCATTGTGATAGAATCGACTTTGTGCGGATTATACCTATTTGTATCTATATGTATGAACAATTTAATTCTAGTAGATACCGCTCATCAGCCAAATTATCTTGATAAAATAACCTCCCTAATGAAATAGGACAACAAGCAGAATCGAGAGAGAGAGAGAGAGAGAGAGAGAGAGAGAGAGAAAATCAGTGAGGAAGAAGAAACATTCGTTTGGCCCCTTCATTGATTCCAATCACAAAGAGGAGTTCACTCCATAACCAAGACTCCACTGAAACTCCTGCCTCTAATCGTTGATACTGAGATGATGTGGCAATTTAGGGTTTGCAGGTCCCGAACCCAGTTGAACAACGAGGGACTCGAGCTCTTCAATGCCAATTTATAACATCCCTCTGATAATTTGTCCAAACATATCTTAAATTGAACATAATTTCCTTAGCCAAACAGAAAACCGTGGCATCAAGTTTCAGGAAAAAAAAGAGAAGAGGTTACGAGATCTCAACACCGCAAAACATAGCTTTTGATGTCATTACCAAAGTAAGGATCGTACAATATAACCAGAAGGGCTATTGTACATATATAACATGAGAAAAACACACTAGCGATCGTGCTACTTATAAGACATTGATCGACGGTTATTCCAAGGCTAAAAGGGATGACGTGACTATGGGTCATTTCAAGGATTAGCTATGTAGGGGCCTGGTTCTTAACTTTGTCGGATGTGAAGTTCTCGTTAATGGCTTGTGTCGGGTTAGGAGACATGCCCTAACTACGAGGTCCTAGCGCTCCATATGCAATTGCACTGCGAACACCGAGGGACCACATGAATAGGTGTCTTGTGTGGTAAGAGTGAGCAAAAGGACTAGCCCGGACCGGCCAGTTCTGGGCAGTTTCTAGGGGCATCAGTCCGATTTCTAGTTCTAATTTTTTTGAATCGGTGATTTTCGATCCGGTTCCCGGTTCTATGTGTGGAACAACGCTAAAAGATCTTATAACATGTCACCAGTTCCATTGGTCCACCCGGGAATCGAATCGGATCAATTGGTCCAATTTGGTCTGATTCTAGGATCAGGTGGGCCAATTCCCGATTCCAAAAATGGGGAACCGGCCCCTCTAGTCCAGTTCCTGGGTGGGAATCGACCTACTCGGAAACCGATCAACCCTACTGTGCGGTGATGCCAGAGTCTAGAGGGGGAGAGAGAATATCTTTATTTTTTTCTTGGGTTAATACCACGAAAAACCCCAAACTGATACACATGTGATAAATTTACCCAAAATTATCTTTTTGATCACAAAAAACCCCCAAACTGGTACACCTATAGCAATTTTACTCCGAACTATTTTTTTCACCACCAAAAACCCCACATTGATACATCTGTGACAATTTTACCCCGAACTAATTTTTTGACCACCAAAAATCCCAAACTGGTACACTTGTGACAAAAAAAATTGTTAAGTTGACGTGATATCAAATATCACATGATAGTTAAGTTTAATGACACGTGATAGTTGACGGATGTACCAATTTAGGGCTTTTAGTGGTCAAAAAAATTAATTCGGGGTACAATTATCACAAGTATACCAGTTTAGGGTTTTTCTGGTAAAAAAAATAGTTCGGGGTAAATTTATCACAAGTGTACCAGTTTAGGATTTTTTGTGGTCAAAAAATCACTTTGGGGTAAAATTGTCACAAGTGTACCAGTTTGGGATTTTTCATGATATTAACCCTTTTTTCTTTAATCTTTTCTTCCAATTCATTTCCTAATAATTCCTTTGGAATTCTATATTTTTTTTTCTGTTTTAAAATCTAAAGTTGTCGCATCAACCATCACATTAAATGTAAATTAAAGGAGTTGATTACACTAATCGGAAATTTGAATACTTCATTGCAAAAAAGACACAAGTTAAAAGGACTAAAATAGGCCTTACCGGTAAAAATTAGAATATTGTATCCATTTTAAGGAAATTTTTAAATTGGTAAAAGGTACAAATACGAGGATTTTGCTTCCTAACTTTAGGACCGACCAAAACTAGAGCTGGCCAAAGCCGAGGGGTGATATTTTTGGCTTTTCTTTCCTAAATCATAATTAGAGAAACTTAAATTATATATATATATATATATATATATATATATATATATATATATATATATATCTCTAGTGTTAGAAGTTCTCTTTCAAAAAACTAAATCAGACATTATCACATTATTCTAACAATCGAGAGCGTTGTTAAAAATTACTATATCTTTTATTTTGTCAAGAAAAATTACTATATCTTTTAGATGCCTCCTTAATATTCTATACTTCAAAGAACGGAAGGATAGCGTGCATAAATGTTTTGTAGCATTTACCATTTGATTTTACATGAACCTTTTAAATAAGAACCTTTGCAATAATCTCAGGCTCTGTTTGTTTCGTGAAAAATGAATGATTTGAAAAATATTTTTCAAAAAATAATCGCTTTTATTGTTTGAATAATTAGTCAATGAAATTTTTTCATTATTGACAACAATTTCTATCAAAATATTTTCATGGACAACGAAAAAATTTTCTTTTATTGATTTTTTAAGTGATATAAACGATCATTTTTAGAATAACATTTTTCAAATCATTTATTTTCTGTAAAACAAACGCACCATCAATTTTTTAATTTTCTTTCGTAGAAGTTGATAGGTAATATTTTAATTTAAAGGCAAAATTATATAGACTTGTGCCAAGAAATACGGTTTTCTTAAGTGCTGGTGAATGTCAATAAATGTTGGTATTTGGTGTCAAACATGATCTCTAACTTTTTGTTTTCAAGTAATTTGTTAATAACTTACCAAAACTTCTATGAAATTACTGATGTTTTATATAGTTTGCAAATTACGGTTTTTGTACTATATAAACTTACGTTTGGATAACTTATTAACATTTTGAATTTACCAACTCTTATATGACATTACAAACCTAAATTTGAGTGACTTACCGAATTTTGTCAAATTAAAATACCTACTAGTTTTGAGTTATTAACTTTCATTTGTTCGACCCAAAAAAAAAAAACACTTTCATTTGAGCTACTTATCAACTTTTTATTTTTTTTATTTTTGAATTTGCCAAATTTTCTCTTGAGTTACCAACTTTTATTTGTCTTGGTTAGCAACCCCTTTCATGTATTAACTCATTTTAGAAATGACCAACCTAAATCAGCGGAACTCACCAACTTTTTTCCCATTAAATTACAATCTACTGTTAGTTACCTACTCTCATATGAATCATTTACCAAAATTTACTTTTTTAAAAAAATTGTCAATTGTTTTTATCATTGACAAACTTTTATTTGCATTTCTTAGTATCGTCTTAAATTTACCCAACTCATTTTAGAAATCACCAACAATAATTAGAATGACTTAATTAAGTTACTCAAATTAAGTGTAGGTAACCCAAAACTAGCTAGTAACTTAATCAGAGAAAAGATGGTAAGTTACTTAAATAACGATTGGTGATATCATGTAATCAGTATGAATTTAAGGTATACGTAAGAAATGCAAATGAGAGTTTATAAATCTTCTTTATTTTGTCAGAGATAAGAGAAGTTGGAAATTTAAGAAAAAGAGTAAATAAATGTCATTAACTAGCTCAAATAAGAGTTGATAACGCAAAAAAAATCTGTAACTTAATTGAAGAAAAGTTTGGTAATCGTTGATAACTATTTGAAAGAGTTGTTAAACTTAACGGGCTGGTAAGTAATACAAATAAAAATTGGTAACTCAATAGAAAAAGTCTTTAGATTAACAAAAATAAAAGATAAACAAACGTAAGTAAATAATTCAAATGAGAGATGGTAAATTAAAATTAGTAGTTGACCAAATGGAAGAAAATCTAGTAAGTTGCATAAATGAAGGTAGGTAATTTCACTTGTGAATTGATAAATTCAAGACTATAGTAAGAAAGACATATAAAAGTTGGTAAAGGATAACAACGTTTTTTTTTTTTTTTTTGGTAAAGGTAAGTGTAAAGGATAACAACGTTGATAAGCTAAAAATCAAAGAAATGCATATAAGTACCTCAAATGTGGGTAACCCAATATTTGTTAGTAATTTAATTCAAAAAAGTTGTTTGGTCACTCAAATAAAGATTGGTAAATTCAATAAGAGTTAAAAAATTTAAGACGTTAGTAAGAAAGGCAAATAAAAGTTTGTAAAAGATGAGGAAAGTTAGTTCTTTGCAAACCATCATAAAGATTGAGTAAGTAATCAGTAAACCTGTTAAATGGATAGGTCAGATCGGGTTTGGATTGAGTCATAAATGATCAACCTCAAATTGACCAATTACTTCGTTTATGACCCATTTATTTGTAATGTAAATTTCTTGACCCATATTTGACCCAACCCATACTCGACCCGATCCGACCCATATTACTAAAACACTTTCATATTTAACCCAATCTAGGAAAACTTATTTTTTATGATTTTTTAAAAAAAATTATATTGCTAAAACATTTCCATGCAATACAAATCTAGTGGAAAATTTTATAATTTTTTTTAAATTGAGGCTCCGTTTGTTCCACAGAAAATGTGATATTTCTAGAAAATGTTTTCCATGAAGTCATTTTCTAAGAAAATAACAATACTTTTCGGTGTTTGGCTGAAACCTGAAAATGAATCAGAAAATATTTTTCGCCATTTAATATAGAAAATATGATTTAATTTTCCTCCGCGCACTCCTTTTAATAATTTTATTTTATTTTTTTTTTTTTTTTTCAAGAATCCAGTTTTTAATTATTTTATTCTTTTCTTTTTTTCTTTTTCATTTTCGGCCGGTGCCATAGGCGAGGAATGAGCTCGTCGGCCTCAGGTGAGGCTTGAGTTCACTTGATTCCAGCGAGGCTCCACCTCGCCAGATCCGGTGAGCTCGTTCTTCGCCTGTGGCCGGCCACTTGCCGAAAATGAAGGAAAAAGAAAAAAAAAGAAAAAGAGAAAAAAAATAATTATAATTTTGATTTTTTAAAAAATATATTTTTATAAGGTTGAAAAGGGAGAAAGTGTGTGTGGGTGTAGTGGGTTGGAAATGGGTTATTAACTCAACCCATTTAGACCCACTTATTTTAGGCTTAAAATTTTAAAACCCATCTAAGGTATGCTCTTCAAAATTGAAGACTCATATATGACCCATTTTGATAGGTCTAGTAATCAACAAGTTACCGAAAAATCAAATGACGAATAATTTCTTTACAAACTATTTTGTGACACTTACCAACTCTTTTAGAAATATATTAGTATAGAAAAAGATTCCTTTTTATGAGAAACGGAATTGACAGAAGAATTGGTTTCAGCATTTTATGCCATTGCTTGAAAGCTCTTGCTAAAATTATCCGGCTATTAGACCAACTCTAGCTATATGATTATATTTAATTAATCATATTGTGTTACCAGATCGTCATTACATAGATTAGACAACTTAAAGACATCAAACCAATAAGATGTTTTCTGCTCTGATCCTATTTGATATCTTCAATCATGAACTCATAGTTTCTTAGGCTCCGTTTGTTTTGTGAAAATGAATGATTCTAAAAAAAATTTCCTGAAAATAATCGCTTATTTCACTTGAAAAAGATAGTCGGTAAAAAATATTTTCATTGTCAACAATAATTTATGTCTAAACATTTTTGTGGACAATGGAAATATTTTCATTCGTTCATTTTTTTGAGCGATGTAGGCGATCGATTTTAGGAAAATGTTTTCCAAAACACTCCCTTTTCGTGAAACAGACACACATTTAGGCTCCTTTTGTTTCGTGGAAAATCAATGATTTGGAAATCATTTTCCTAAAAATGGACGCTTATATTACTTAAAAAAATGTACGAATGAAAAAAAATTTCATTGTCCACGAAATTATTTAGACATAAATTATTGTCAATAATGAAAACATTTGTCATTGATTAATTATTTCAAGCGATACAAGAGATCATTTTTAAGAAAATATTTTTTAAACCATTTATTTTTCGCAAAACAATGAGAGCCTTAAACAACAACAAAAAATTATCTTTATCATTTTGTATGTGGCGAGGGGTGATCTGGTGCTTCAAATACTCAACTTAAACCAAAGTCCATTGCTCGCATATTAGTGAAGCCGAGCACCACGCCGGTATCTCATTCGTCCCAAAACCAGTAAATCCTACATCAATAACATGCGCACGTGAGAGTTTCATCATTAAAATCTCAATTTATTAAAAAACTTCTGACATTCGGTTCACAAAAAATAAACCAGTCAAGGAAAAAAACACATTCAAAAGTGTGAAAATGATTTCTTCTTTATTTTCCTTCCTCCTTCTTTCACCATTCATTTTAAATTATTTTTATTATGTTAAATTCTAATTTTAATTTTTTTCTTTTTTAATTATTTTCTTTTATTTTTTTCCTTTTTCTTCCCCTTCGGTCAGTCGTTGGCCACAGCGAAGGCCACAGTGGCCACAAGCCTGCAATTCAAACGACAAAAGGTTCATTTGTTGCACGAAAGATTTAGTATCGAAAAATGTTTTCCTCACCATAAATAAATAGGAATGCCCCAATGAATACTGTGGTGGTTAGGATAATGGCACTTATCACCATAATGTAGTGATTATCATGGTCGGCGTAAGGTCATATGTGCACTATGGTGAGAATCTCTCCCATGAGTCGTGCCGGAGTGATAGTACCTAAAATTCAAACCATAAAGGGTTCATTTGTTGTACGAAAAATTTAGTATCAAAAGATATTTTCCTCATCATAAAAAAGAAGAAGCCCCCAAGATAATGGTAATTATCACCATAATATAGTGCTTACCGCCCTCCTGGTAAAGCGGGACATGCACCGCGAAAAGAATCTCTCCCATGTGTCCATCTCCAAAGAAAGAAGAAGCCCCAAAGATGCTTAGGATAATGGCAACTATCACCATAATATAGTGCTTACCACGGTCATGGCAAGGCAAGATGTGCACCTTGGTAAGAATCTCTCCCATGTGTCATGTTGGAACGATAGTACCGGAAATATAAATCATAAAAAGGCTCATTTGTTGCAAGAAAATTGCGCGAAAAATTTAGTATTGAAAAACATTTTCCTCGCCATAATAAGGAAGAAGCCCTCAACGAATGTTATGGTGGCTAGGACAATGGCAACGATCACCATAATATAGTGCTTACCATAATCCTTATAAGCTGGGAAGTGCACCATGGTAAGAATCTCTCCCATGTTTCCACCTCCAAAAAAAGAAGAAACCCTCAACGGATGGCAACTATCACCATAATATAGTGCTTACTACAGTCATGGTAAGGTGGGACGTGCAATTTGGCCAAAATCTCTCCCATTTGATACGCCGGAACGACAGTATCTCCCAAAATTTCTTATTTTATGAAATGTTTTGATATAATTAAATTTTGTCTTTTAAAGTTTCATAGTGGAGAATATAGCTGTAATGTCATTTTGAAAATCTTTAAAGAGGAACTTTATTTGTTTCATCCTATCACTTATAAGAAATGGTTTAATGGTCATATGCACAACAAAATTAAAAAATTTATAAAATTTATAAATAAGTGATTGTATTGAAAAAAGTATAAATTTGAAGAAAAATCTAACAATAAAAAAGAAACACATAGTGCTTCTAATATACCTGGGATACCACGCTAAATAAAAAATAGAACATGGAAAATTCTTAATTATGATAAGTAGATCGTACATAGAACAAGAAAACAAGAATGATTAGCTGAACACTCCGTTCCTCCTAAAAAAGAGACGAAGCCTTCCCTGCCTTTCAATTTCCCAAGGAAATTGATTAAATTGTTTAGCCAGTTTCCTTCAAAAATTTGGAAGGAAAATATCCCTTAATGGGATGACAGTGAGAATCCTTGTATGATAAAAATAAAATAAAGAAAGTGAACAACGTGAAGAAAACCAATAAAATTCCTACACCAATACAATATATTTGATTCGTAACTAGTCACCCAATCACTAATTGAGTGACCATGATCAAGAGCCCAAATCGAGCAACCATGGCCTCAAGCTTCGTGGCTCGAAAAGATCTACAAATTAGCGGCCATGGCGTCCACAAATTTGAGCTTGAACATTTATGGTTGCCAGAAGCTTGAGCTTGAGCCCGTGCAATGGTAGCTACAATGAAGCCCCTCTCTCTGTTTCTTAACTTTGTTTTCATTTATGCTGTTTAATGAGGTGCCTATTTGGTATCATATAATATCTTTGAGCGAATTATAACACGACACATATATTTCGGCATTCGTGTCAATCATTTTGCTATACATGTCAACAAAAATCAACCCGCAAGAGAAAAATTATAACGCTGTTATGAAATACATGAATGAATATTCATTATATTCAATGTACCTATTATGGTACATTTGTAACCTACATACATGAATGTATATTCAATGTACCTATTATGGTACATTTATAACCTACATTCTACGTACAATCTCCAATGAATGTTCATCTCCCTATTCAATGTATGTATTCAATACATTGACATTAATGATATGTGCATTCTTGTTTTCTTATAAATAGGAGTTTAGTTTTGGTCATTGTGTAAGAAATTAGAACATAATGAAAAGAAAAAATATATATCTTTGGTGTTTATCTGCTTTCTCTACTTAATCTCTATTCTCTCTATTATATACTTGCAACGCAATATTTTACAACACGTTATCAGCACGAAGATCTACCAACTGAGTAAATAATTTTTGCAAGGTAAGTGTTCTCTTTGTTTTCATTAATCAACTTATACTTCATCTTCTCCTATCAATTCTTCATTTTTCTTTTTCTTGGCCTGAAGCCAATTTCCAATCTAAAAGTATCCATCTGCTCCTGAAGTGGCGGTGGATATTTGGAAATCCTTCTAATTAATTTAAGGATTCATTTATTTTGCAAGAATTATGGCAAATATTGAAAAGCCCAAATTCCACATCCTGGAAGTGAGTGGAAATAATTATCTATCCTAGTGCCTTGACATGGAAATGCACCTCCAAGGGCAAGGTCTCGCTAATGCAACTACAGAAGACGGAACCTCAAATGCAAGAGATAAAGCAAATGCACTGATTTTTATTCGTCATCATTTGCATGAGAGCCTGCAGACTCAATATTTATCCGTTCCAGACCCTCAGACCCTGTGGAAGAGATTGAAGGATAGGTATGATCATACCAAGACTGTTATCCTCCCTCAAGCACAATATGACTAGCAAAATCTCAGACTGCAAGATTTTAAATCAGTGTCTGACTATAACTCCGCTTTATTTGATATTGTTTCTCGGCTTGAGTTATGCGGTATCAAGCTCACTAATGCGGAACTGTTAGAGAAAACTTTCTCCACCTTCCATGCTTCGAATATTGTATTGCAACAATAATACCGGCAGCGTCAATTTGCCACATACTCTGAATTAATTTCTATGCTCCTCACTGCTGAGCAAACTAATGAATTGCTGCTCAAAAATCATGATCTTAGACCTGCTGGGTCAAAAGCATTGCCTGAAGCACATGCTAACTCTGAGAAAAATACTGGCCATTTTAAGGGCTATAAGCGCAGGCAAGAACATAATCCTCGAAGGGGTGGCAAGAAATTTAACCGCCCTAGGAAATCTAACTTTGGCCCGAATCACGACAAAGAAAAGAAGCAAAAGAAGGTGACTAATGAAAGTATTTACCATCGATGTGGCATGATTGGGCACTGGTCACGTACTTGTCGTACGCCAAAGCACTTTGTTGATATATACCAGGCATCTTTAAAAAATAGGGGCAAGGGTGGTGAATCTCATGCCATTGAAATTAATTCTACTGTCATAACCACTGTTGAGGCCAACAATATCTCTGTTGGTGGGACTCCTCTTGCTCCTGAAGTAGCAAATGCATCCCTGGATGTCTCTGATTACTTTGAGGACTTCTGATTACTTTGATGAAGCATCAGACTGGTGGTTGACAACTTAGACTTCGAATTTTATGATTCTAATAATTTCTTTTCTAGTTGCTTTTCTTTAAATGTATTACCTTTTATTGTTCTTTAATATGGTTATGCAATGAAATGCTTATGAACCTGATATAATATTTATTAGTTTGAAATTTTATTTGACCCTATAACTAATATGAAAATTTTATGATACTTGACACCTGAAGTTGTCAACATAAATGCAAATGGAAAATACCGAGAAAAAGGAAGATGTTTGTTTGCTTGATAGTGCATCAACACATACCATATTTCGTAGTGGACACTTTTTCTCGAGTATGACATTGCGTAAGACACATGTCCATACAATATCAGGTCCTATTTCGATTATTGATGGTTTCGGGAATGCCACAATTGTTTTGCCTAAAGGCACCATCATGCATATTGAGGATGCGTTTCTAAGCAGTAGATCAAAAAGGAATCTGCTTAGCTTCAAAGATGTACGCCGTAATGGGTACCATATTGAGACTATTTATGAGCAAAATAAAGAATATATTGGCATTACCTCTTATAAGATGGGCCTGAAGACCATCCATGAGAAGCTAGAAGCTTCTTCTATGGGTTTGTATTGTGTCATGATTAAGGCCATTGAAACCTACTCCACCATATCCTGGAGATTGGTAAACCCTGATCAGTTTGGATTATGGCATGATCGCCTTGGTCACCCTGGCGCTTCAATGATGCGTAGAATAATTCAGAATACAAAAGGGCACCCTTTAAAGGATACAAAGGTATTGTTGTCCAAAGATTATAATTGTGAAGCTTGTTCACAAGGAAAACTCATTACCAAACCTTCTATAATAAAGGTTAATCTTGAATCCCCTTTATTCCTGCAAAGAATTCATGGTGATATTTGTGGACCAATACAACCACCAAGTGGACCGTTTCGATATTTTATGGTACTAGTGGACGCATCCTGCAAATGGTCCCATGTTTGTCTATTATTTACGCGCAATGTCACCTTTGCACGTTTACTTGCGCGGATTATAAAGCTCCGGGCACAATTTCTTGATTATCCAATGAAAAGCATAAGGATGGATAATGCTGGTGAATTTACATCAAAGAGTTTTGATACGTATTGTGCTTCACTCGGAATCGAGGTTGAGCACCCGGTTGCATATGTTCATACTCAAAATGGATTGGCAGAATCCTTGATTAAACATATCCAAATCATTGCCCGCACTCTATTATTGAGAACGAATCTCAACGATACAGCATGGGGTCATGCAGTTTTGCATGCGGCAGCCCTAATAAGATTGCGCCCCACTGCTAGTCTCTTACAATCTCCCCTTCAAATGGTTCTTGGTTATGAACCTGATATTTCACATTTACGCACCTTTGGTTGTGCAGTACAGGTGCCTGTAGCACCGCCAAAAAGAACGAAAATGGGTCCCCAACGCCGTTTGGGTATTTATGTTGGGTTTAATTCACCATCCATCATTAAGTTCTTGGAACCAACTACTGGTGATCTTTTTACTGCCAGATTCGCAGATTGTTATTTCAATGAGACTATGTTTCCATCAATTGGGACACCTAAAACTGACATGGCTGCGAAGCAAAAACCAGTTAAGGTTTTCTCCTAGAATGAGAAAAATTTATCTCAATTAGACCCAAGAACTCCTGAGTGTGAAAACGAGGTGCAGCGTATAATCCATTTACAGGCTATGGCCAATAGACTTCCTGACGCATTTAATGATGCTACTAAGGTAACGAAGTCTCATATTCCAGCTGCAAGTGCTCCAGCTAGGATAGCTGTTCCCGAAGGACAAGCTAAAATAGATCAAAATCCCCCACACTTGAAACGCAGTAGACCGATAGGATCAAAAGACACTGTTCCTCGAAAACGAAGGGGAAAGAATCAGAAATCTGCTCCAAAAGAGCCTGGTGTTATGCTTGCTCCCAAAGAGCTTATTGCCCCTGAAGAGGCACAAACCCATGAAAAGATCACCAACCCTGGGAATACTGAGAATTCCATTACATATTGTAATGAGATTTGGGATCGGAATGAAATCATCATTGATGATGCTTTTGCATTCTCAGTTACTCATAAAATTATGGATGATGATTGTGAGCCGCAATCTATTATTGAATGCCATCAAAGGCAAGACTGGTCTAAATGGGAGGAAGCAATTAAGGCTGAATTAGCTTCCCTAGCCAAACGAGAGGTTTTTGGACCTATAACTCGCATCCCCGATAATGTAAAGCCCGTTGGATATAAATGGGTATTTGTCGGGAAATGAAATGAGAAAAACGAGGTTGTCAAGTATAAAGCCCGACTCGTTGCCCAAGGATTCTCCCAGAGACCTGGGATTGATTATGATGAGACATATTCACCTGTGATGGATATGATTACATTTCGTTTCTCATTAGCCTGGTACTCTCTGAAAGATTGGAAATGCGTCTTATGGACGTTGTGACGGCATATCTATATGGCTCAGTAAACTCGGATATTTATATGAAAATTCCCGAGGGATTCAAAATGCCTGATGCATGCACTCCCCGCAACTTATTCTCAATAAAATTGCAAAGATCTTTGTACAGGTTAAAGCAATCCGGTCGCATGTGGTATCAACGCCTAAGTGAGTACCTAATTAAGGAAAGGTACAAGAATGATCCTATCTGCCCATGCGTGTTTATTAAAAAATCAGAAACCGGATGTGCTATTGTAGCAGTTTATGTCGACGATATAAATTTAATTGGAACTCCAGAAGAGTTAGCTAAAACTGCTGAGTATTTGAAAAGGGAATTTGAAGTTAAAGATTTGGGTAAAACCAAACTTTGTCTTGGTCTAGAGCTTGAGCATAAAGCAAATGGAATAATCGTCCATCAATCAGCATACATTGAAAGATTACTTAAACGCTTCAACATGGACAAGGCTTACTCATTGAGCACTCCTATGGTTGTAAGGTCTCTAGATCCCCAAAAGGATCCGTTTCGTCCTAGAGAATTTGATGAAGAGATATTTGGTCCTGGAGTACCATATCTCAATGCAATTGGGGCTTTGATGTACTTGGCACAATGTACGAGACTAGATATCGCTTTTGCGGTAAATTTATTGGCACGTTTTAGTTCTGAGCCAACTCGGAGACACTGGAATGGCATTAAACATATTTTTCGTTATCTCCGAGGAACCATAGATTTGGGATTATATTATTCCAAGGATTCAACTACCTCTGGTTTAGTTGGATATACTGATGCAAGATTGACTAGCCCCAGCAGTGGCTATATAGCTCAAATTGAGGGGGAGATATTATGAACTATGCATTGCACTCTTTTTCTTTCTGTCCGGTTTTTTCCCACAGGGTTTTTTCGGCTTAGAGTTTAACGAGGCAATTTACGCATCTATAAAAGGGAGAGATCTTAAAATTTGTTCTATGTACTCTTTTTCCCTTTTGTCCGGTTTTTGTCCCACTGGGTTTTTCCGGCTTAAGGTTTTTAATGAGGCAGTATCATTCAATGCACATTCATAATATAATGAATACAATGAATATTCAAGGGGGAGTGTTATGAAATACATGAATGAATATTCATTATATTCAATGTACCTATTATGGTACATTTGTAACCTACATTCTACGTACATCTCCAATGAATATTCATCTCCCTATTCAATGTATGTATTCAATACATTAACATTAATGATATGTGCATTCTTGTTTTCTTATAAATAGAAGTTTAGTTTTGGTCGTTGTGTAAGAAATTAGAACATAATGAAAAGAGAAAATATATATCTTTGGTGTTTATCTGCTTTCTCTACTTAATCTCTATTCTCTCTATTATATACTTGCAACGCAATATTTTACAACAAACGCGACATTTTCTAAAATGTTGATATGTTGGGTATTTAGTATCATTTATTTTATTTCGGAACAATATTCCACAATCTAAAATTTGCGGTCAATTAACTCATGGAGTTCCTTTTCTTGAATAACGTCATTAGATTTGTTTCTTTTAATATTACGCAAATTCAAAACCACGATTCTCTACTCCGATCGCCCATGGCAGACAAGATAAAGTGGTGGGCTCAAGTAGCACCGTTACTTATAAAATTTAACGGTGCCATAGAAAACTTTTTATTTTTTGGTCAGACCATAGGAAACCTAAAGAAGAAGGAAAGTGATTAAATTTAAGGCCACAACTTTAAGTTGCAATTGAACGACCGATGGCAATTTTACTAAAATTGGGTGAATAGAGTCATGTAGAGAATGGAAGTATGTATATATGAAATGAAAATGATAGTATAGTGCTAAAATCTAAGTGGAATAAAGAAACCCTAAAGTCACATTCATTAATCTATTCTTCCTCCTTCTCTCTTTCATCAAACGAACGCCTGCTTCCTCACTCTCCAGCTCGGTGTTTGTCCCTCTGTCGACCGCCGCCCGCCGCCTCTCGAGGCTCGCTCGCCGGTCCGTCGCGCCGTCGACCGCCGCTCGAGCCCCCCGTTCCTCCGGGCTCGCTCCAGGTACCCAGCATGTCCAATCGGTCTCTTTTCCGTTCCTCTTTCTCGGCCTCTGAAGTCTGAAGCGGCTTGCGCCTCGCTCCATCTTTCGTTTCTGGCCAAGAAAGCTCTTCGCCGGAAATGAATTTTCGCCTGCGGCGGCGGTGGCGGCGGCGCCCGCCCCAAGGCCCCCCCCGGCGGTGGCGGGGCGAATTCGCCCACCACATGCCCGCCCCGGCGCCCCATTCCTAGACTCAAGTTCCTCTCTTTCGCCGGTGCAATTCATCTTTCCGGGCTCGAAACATTCGTCTGCTGACAGTTTAGTTCGAAGTTTGTGATTTGCCAGATTTTCTTCGAGTTGCCGAACAGATTCGGCCAAACTTTTGTTTAACAGATTGAATGTAAAGCTTAAAAACACGAGCTTTTTGAAAATCGTATGGAGTTTCGGGTTTGGCCCGGACCGATCCGAATTGGCCCGGTGCAGTTCGGTCCGGCCGGAGTTTCCGGCCTACATCCGGGCCACTTTTTTGGTAGAGCCGGTACGGCCGGGCAGACCTACTGGGCAGTCAGCGTTCACTCACTTCGCTAGCCGTAGCCTCTAGCAGAGCAGCAAGCAAGAACATTCGCATGTGTCAAGAAGGTCCCTTTCCCATTTCCTTTCCCTTTCCTTTCCCTTCCTTTCCATTGCACCAGTTTGATCAATTTCGTCTCTTTTCACCTTCTCCTCAAACCAGTTACTGGATAACTCGGACCAATTGATCAATGGTTGCTTGCCTTCTGAGCTTCCGGTTATTATCATTGTCATCCATTTGAAAACCTGTTTTGGATTTTTCGGTGTTTGGCATCAAAATGGTTGCTTGAGACTCTTTCGTTAGTTGTTTTTCTTTTGGGGCCTGGGCTGAATTGCCTTTGTTGAACAGGTATCGGGGAATGGCGTGTGCTGGAGAAATCACAGCTGCTGAGTTCTTGAAGGTATGTTTAAATCACCAGATGCTGTTTCGGCCCGAAAAAGATCCTATTGTCTTTATGATTTTGGCGAGTTTAAGTTGGATTGATTGATAAATGTCGGATACTTTTTTTCTTTTTTGCTGAGTTTTCTCATAAATTGGAATGCTTTAGCTTGTCTATTGCAATATCATTTATTTTCGTTACTTGTTTAATGCTGAAGCATCGGTTCGATGAATCTTTTACGCAGGGCACCAGTAGGCAGACTCTGTTTTTGCAGAGAAATGTACAAAGACGACAGACCCATTTGCTTTGGGGTACGCTTCAAAGAAAGAATTTAATGGGGAGCTTGAATGATGGTAGACGGATTTCTTTGAGATGCCGTGCTCAAGCGAAGCCTAAAGCTGTGGTTTCCGAGGGTGTGAGCGGTGCTGTTGAAGAAGAATCAGCTTTAACCAAAAAACCTGCCAAAGAAGTCATACATTTTTTCCGCATTCCGTTGATTCAAGAGAATGCGACTTCAGAACTCCTCAAATCAGTTCAGGCCAAAGTGTCCAATCAGATTGTTGGTTTGAAGACGGAGCAGTGTTTTAACATCGGGCTTGATTCGAGGCTTTCTAGTGAAAAACTTTTGGTTCTCAAGTGGCTCCTTCAAGAAACTTACGAGCCGGAGAATCTGGGGACTGAGAGCTTTCTCGAGAAGAAGAGGCAGGAAGGCTTAAATATGGTTGTAGTTGAGGTTGGGCCAAGACTATCGTTTACGACAGCTTGGTCTGCTAATGCAGTATCCATTTGTCGAGCTTGTGGGTTGAGTGAAGTGACAAGATTGGAGAGATCGAGAAGGTACTTGTTGTACAGTAAGGGCCCTTTGCAGGATCACCAAATTTATGAGTTTGCCCAAATGGTTCATGATAGGATGACAGAATGTGTTTATGCCCATAGGCTGACATCTTTTGAGACTAGTGTGGTGCCCGAGGAAGTGCGTTCTATACCTGTCATGGAGAGGGGTCGAAAGGCTTTGGAGGAGATCAATGAGCAAATGGGCTTGGCTTTTGATGAGCAAGACTTACAATATTACACTAGGTTGTTTCGAGAGGACATTAAGCGTGATCCAACGACTGTGGAGTTGTTTGATATTGCACAGTCGAACAGCGAACACAGCAGGCACTGGTTCTTCACTGGGAAGATGGTCATCGATGGACAGCCCATGAAGAGAACTCTGATGCAGATTGTGAAGAGCACTTTGCAGGCCAATCCAAATAATTCCGTCATTGGGTTCAAGGACAACTCAAGCGCAATCAAGGGTTTCCCTGTAAACCAGTTGCGCCCTGTTCAGCCGGGTTCAACATGTCCATTAAATGAAACCAGTCGGGAATTGGATATCTTGTTTACAGCCGAGACCCATAATTTCCCGTGTGCAGTTGCACCTTACCCTGGTGCAGAGACAGGAGCTGGTGGTCGAATCAGGGACACCCATGCCACTGGTAGGGGGTCTTTCGTTGTTGCAGCTACAGCCGGTTACTGTGTTGGGAACTTAAACCTGGAGGGGTCTTTTGCTCCTTGGGAGGATCTGTCCTTCTCATATCCATCGAATTTGGCTTCACCGCTGCAGATCCTCATTGACGCTAGCAATGGTGCCTCGGATTATGGGAACAAATTCGGGGAGCCACTGATTCAGGGGTACACCAGGACTTTTGGCATGAGACTTCCCAATGGAGAGAGGCGCGAGTGGTTGAAGCCTATAATGTTCAGTGCAGGCATTGGACAGATTGATCACATTCATATATCAAAAGGGGAACCTGACATAGGAATGTTGGTTGTAAAGATTGGAGGGCCCGCTTATCGAATTGGAATGGGAGGTGGGGCGGCATCGAGCATGGTTAGCGGGCAAAATGATGCTGAGCTTGATTTTAACGCTGTTCAGCGTGGAGATGCTGAGATGGCTCAGAAGTTATATCGTGTTGTTCGTGCTTGTATTGAAATGGGGGAGAAGAACCCAATCATCAGCATTCATGACCAGGGAGCGGGTGGAAACTGTAACGTCGTCAAGGAGATAATATACCCAAAAGGTGCTGAGATCGATATTAGAGCTGTTGTGGTCGGTGACCACACCATGTCTGTTCTGGAGATCTGGGGTGCAGAATATCAGGAGCAAGATGCAATCTTGGTGGAGCCTGAAAGCCGTGAACTGTTGCAGTCGATATGTGAAAGAGAGAGGGTTTCCATGGCCGTTGTAGGAAGTATAAATGGTCAAGGACGAGTCGTTTTGGTTGATAGTCACCTTACTAAAAAATCCAAAGCAAGTGGACTCCCACCCCCTCCTCCTGCCGTGGATCTAGAGCTTGAGAAAGTGCTTGGTGACATGCCCCAGAAATGCTTTGAGTTCCAGCGTGTGGCCCATCCGCTAGAGCCGCTTGATATTGCTCCTGGAATCACAGTGATGGATTCTCTGAAGAGGGTACTGAGACTTCCATCTGTTTGTTCGAAACGGTTCTTGACAACGAAGGTGGATCGTTGTGTCACAGGTCTGGTAGCACAACAACAGACTGTGGGCCCCTTGCAGATCACACTAGCAGATGTTGCAGTTATTGCTCAGACTTATGACAACCTGACAGGAGGTGCATGTGCCATAGGAGAGCAGCCGATCAAAGGTCTTTTGGACCCAAAAGCGATGGCTCGGTTGGCTGTTGGAGAAGCACTCACAAACCTAGTTTGGGCCAAAGTTACTTCTCTTTCTGATGTCAAGGCTAGTGGCAACTGGATGTATGCTGCCAAGCTTGACGGGGAAGGAGCAGCCATGTACGATGCTGCGACAGCTCTTTCTGAAGCAATGATAGAGCTTGGGATTGCTATTGATGGCGGAAAGGACAGTTTGTCCATGGCAGCCCATGCCGCAGGGGAGGTGGTCAAGGCCCCTGGAAATCTAGTAATCAGTGTCTATGTCACATGCCCTGATATCACTAAAACAGTGACCCCAGATCTCAAACTGGGCGATGATGGTTTCCTACTTCACATTGATTTGGCAAAGGGGAAGCGAAGGTTAGGTGGATCTGCTCTGGCGCAGGTTTTTGACCAAATTGGGGATGAGTGTCCTGATCTCGAGGACGTTTCTTACCTTAAGAGGGTATTTGACGGTGTTCAGAATCTCATTGACGATGAAATGATATCGGCCGGTCATGATATTAGCGATGGAGGGCTCTTGGTTTCGGTTCTCGAGATGGCATTTGCAGGTAACTGTGGCTTTAGCCTAAGTCTGGATTCTCTTGGAAATAGCCTATTCCAAACGCTATTTGCAGAAGAGCTTGGACTTATCCTGGAGGTCAGCAAGAAGAACTTGGATATTGTATTGGAAAAGCTCTCTGAGGTGGGTGTTTCTTCTCAGATCATTGGCCAAGTTACTTCCAGTCCTGTGATAGATTTGAAGGTTGATGGGGTAACTCACCTGAATGAGGACACAGCTCTCCTTCGAGACTTGTGGGAAGAAACCAGCTTTAATCTGGAGAAACTGCAAAGATTGGCTTCTTGCGTAGATCAAGAGAAGGAAGGATTGAAGTCCAGGCATGAACCTTCTTGGAATTTGTCCTTCATTCCCTCGTTTACTGATCAAAAGTACATAACTGCCTCTTTGAAGCCCAAAGTAGCTGTTATTCGAGAAGAAGGCAGCAATGGAGACCGAGAAATGTCTGCTGCATTTTATGCTGCTGGGTTTGAACCATGGGATGTTGCAATGTCGGACCTTCTTAATGGTTCCATCTCACTGAATGAATTTCGTGGAATAGTCTTCGTTGGAGGGTTCAGCTATGCTGATGTGCTCGATTCAGCCAAAGGTTGGTCAGCTTCTATACGATTCAACAAACCTCTTCTCGCTCAGTTTCAGGAGTTCTACAGGCGGCCTGATACGTTCAGTCTCGGTGTCTGCAATGGATGTCAGCTCATGGCTCTGCTGGGATGGGTTCCGGGTCCCCAGGTTGGGGGGGTTCTTGGAACCGGTGGGGACCCATCACAGCCACGGTTCGTCCATAATGAATCTGGCCGTTTTGAGTGTCGCTTTGCTAGTGTAACAATTAAGGATTCACCTGCAATGATGTTCAAAGGAATGGAGGGTAGTACACTGGGAGTATGGGCTGCTCATGGTGAGGGAAGGGCGTATTTCCCAGATGATGGAGTCCTTGATCGTGTGCTACATTCACATCTGGTGCCGCTGAAATACTGTGATGATGATGGAAATCCAACTGAAGCCTATCCTTTCAATGTGAATGGCTCTCCTTTAGGAGTGGCTGCAATATGTTCTCCTGATGGAAGACATCTAGCGATGATGCCTCATCCCGAGCGTTGCTTTTTGATGTGGCAATTCCCCTGGTACCCAAAGCATTGGGATGTGGAGAAGAAAGGACCCAGCCCATGGTTGCGTATGTTCCAGAATGCACGAGCATGGTGCCTCGAGACAACTGGTATATCCGATCATTGCCTTCTCGGAGTCTTTAACTTTTGAGCGCTTGAATTTATTTCTCCCCCTCTGTATACAATAATTTGTTTTTAACTGGACTGTTAATGCTCTCCCTTTTAGTTGCTCATTCATCGATCTGCCGGTTCTTTTTGCAGACAAAGCTTAAAATTGCTGTCCAATTGCAAGATTTATTAGATACAACCCGAGCACCAGCACCTCGTTCTAGGTATCAGTCATTGTGATTCTTGTTTAGCATTGGCAGTCATATAAGTACCCGCTGCAGTAGGGTTCGATTTGCCTTTCCACCTATCTGATCCAATTCGTGATTATGCACAATGTTATCTTAGATAACGTTTCTCATAATTTATTCCATATCTGGGGCTGTCTCGTATTTTGCCATGATTTTCTTATATAGCATTCGATTGCATTTCTAAACTGACTGGTGTATCTACATTCTTCAGACCTGGCCATGGGAATGATAGCAAGGAGGAAGAATGGAGCATGCTGAAAATCGTTACAGAGTTGTAGCAGTGTTGGAGGAGGTGTCTCAGTTTATGTTGTTATGTAGCAGCTGTGATCCTCATACTTTTTTTAGTTGACAATACTCAGAGGTGAAATCACCTAAAGATTTTGCATACTTAGGAGTTTTTGTTGTTGTAAGTTATGCCTGATGGTACATCGTATTGAGCATTTCTTTCCCCAATCATCAACTATGACCATTACCCTGCAGTTCTTGGGTACTTTTTCCTGCACTGTTCTCTTCTCTCTTGTCAAACTCAATTGCATCTACTAAATGTGTTTCCGCTGTGCGCTTTTGTGATTAATTATTCTCTCACAAACAAGTTAGGTTTTAATGGGGTTTAGAATTGGTGTAATATCATGAATTTGGCCGGTGGTGTCGACATTGTCGACAGCATTTTCTCACCTGTGATCATAGGCCGCTCGTTAAAATAAAATGGGGTATTGAATTGTAAAAGGAAAAGACTTTTACATACTTTTTGTAACACAACTTCAAAATATATATTTGAGACTCCTGAGTAGTCCATGATAAATGCAACTTTAGTGACACTGGAGATATAAGATTTTTTATTAGTGTAAAGTGAATTTATGTACAAGAAAAACAAACCTATATAATTAGATCATCTAATAGATGTTACATATATTTAACTAAGACATGAAAAGGAGAAATCACTATCATGATAAGAATTTAAAGACTGTTGAATGATATAGCCTCTTTTATTTGCTGATCATAATTTTCTGTCTTTCTCCGTTCATTTTCGCGGCCAAATGAACTTGGTGTCGTTAAACGATGTCAAAACTTTTTCTATTTCATGCCTCAGATCGAAGGGTTAATTCTGCCAAGATTTGCGTTCTGTTGCTTCTGCAGTGTTTCTGCCAAGATCGCTACAACTTTTAGTGCGGAAAGCCAGAAATCAACAATCTCTCTATGGTGAGAAGTGGCACTAATCATTATGACAACGTGAAGCTTTACAATGCAATCGCGTAAACTAGGATTTTGCACACGAACTCGAATTGAGAAGTCACATGGCGCCGTCCATTTCGGGGTTGATACTTACAAGCAAAAAGATGTTACATCTGCTAGGCATTGTTCGTCTCGGAGGGAAAGGTATTTATGTGCCGGATAAACATGCATCAATGAGGACTTGATGTAACCAACCGACCAGGATTATCTATGTATTATGAATCTCATCCTATTTGTAGCCACGTACTTATATGCATCTCACTTTTAATTGATCAAACAACACCACGTGTCGCTAAATACGATATTGCCTCATTATTAACTTCTTGTCTCGCAGAGATGCATGAATGTAGCTCTTGAAATAGACTCAAGGTGCATACAGAAACCATGTGAAAACAGAGTAATGCGAGACTAAGGCTCTACCGGTGCAAGACTAAGAATTTGCTAAACAGAGAAAGGGTGTCAATTTGTCCGTCCGATTTTTCGTGAAGGCGACTCATACACTAACGGGCTAGCGCGGGCACTACACTCGAAACTTATCAGGAGTTGTGCGTGTTTGTAACTCTTTTCAGTCTTCGTATGTTACTATCAGGAGACAAATAGGCCACTGATATATCCAAGAAATGTAGAAATCTCTTCCTCTGTTAAGCATTTCGCTTTCGCTCATAAATCCTTCGCCCCAAAAGAAATAGAAAACCAAAAGAAGGATTTCAATAGGATGTCTTACATCAAAATGTTTCACCCTCATGAACTTCCACATCTCACTATTTCCTATGAAAAATTTTGTGTGACGGTTTTCATCCGCCATGGGGAGATCAGTGACACAATCGAAGGAGTTGAATTTGAATTGGCATTTGGATATTGTCAAAACTGATCTTGCCATGGTTGCAATACACAAACTATTAGGAAGGAAAGAACCGACATAATTCTCTTAATATGGCATGGTTTCAATTAAGACATGATCAATGTTTACAAGTATAGAGATCTGCAATCGTGCACCTGGAATGTCACAATCTCTCATAGTCGAGTTTTGCCGACTGCAAGAAATATGAACCTGAGTTAGGTGACTGGAATGGTTGAGCAAAATATAGACGAAATAAGAACTTCAAGCTTTCAGTGCCAATCTAGTAGTTGAAGATCAAATCTCAAAGTTTTCTAAAAATGGGTCAGTGTTTAGTCTTGAGCAGCAATGGACATTATTGAGGTACGTGGGAGATGTAATCAGCCACAATCAGCTGAGTTGTTACTATAAGCACCTTGTGTACTTGCCACGAGATCAAAATTTCTAGTTAGAGTAATAAATTCATTCAATCTCCTGAAGCAAGATTAAGCTAGGCGTGTCGGAACATGTCGGAGCGTGTCGGACACCGACACGTCGACCTCCTGAACGTGTCCGTGCTACATAGTCTCCTGAAGCAAGATTAAGCTAGTCTTAGCAGCACGAGCCAACTTTTCTTTGTTTTTGTTTTCCTTTTCTTTTTGCCAGAATAGATGAGCCAAACATAAATGGGACAATGCAGTCCAGATTAGGCTCAATTAAGAATATAGTCAAATAGAAAAATCTTTAAGGCAACTGAAGCGCAATATACAGGGTAGTATTAATTGAATTCTACAATTATGAATAGCTGCTAGGACAGGGTACCTTGATTAACATGTCAGTTGGAAGCCATGCTGGTGCAGTAGGAATACCTACCCATGCAATCTGTGAAAATGCATTATATCAAATATCAATGTTAACCATAAGTAGCCAGTGTATCAGCTGAATTGCAGGACACTACCCTAGTTTTGCTTCAAAATCACTTGGAGATACAGACAGTATAAACAATCTGAGGATATAAGTTTACTGTTTATAGTTTATCCAGAAGATAGTTGATGTCAAAATATAAGATTTTCCAGTTTCTGATGGCTCCAAATGAATACCAGTGAGGAAGAGTACTAATCTCAAAGCTACAGTGACATTTAACCAATCTTTTGCCAAATTTGAGATTACTTGTTGCTCATACTATCAATCCAAATTAAAAAAAAAAAAAAAAAAGAATTCTCCATCACTCTTCCCAAGCTCAAAATGCTTTTGAACTTAAAGGGAAAGTAAACTTAGCGGAAAAACGGGGGAAAACCTCTACTCAAAGTCCAATAACAAAAGTTATCCAATTAACAAAACCGACATGGTCAAGTACAAACTTACAAGTGCATATTCTCCAGTCTCGAAGATCCGTATGTCCAATACCTATGATTGTTCCAGCAATCAGAAATGTGAATAGTTAGACGAAAGCACTAGATTATGGGGACACTTTCCAATTCAATTGTTTGAATTCCGCAAAATAAGAAACAACCTACCTCGCCACGATTCTCATAGATGTAGTCCAAACCTTTATAATAAGGTGGATGCCCAACTGATAGATACTGAAAAGGGATATCCATATGTCGGCATAGTCAATTACCCCAAACGATCACATTATCAAACATTTCAAGGAAATGGAGAGGGCAAAGAAAAGATGCAGAAGAATAAACAATCCGGTAAGTTACAGCCCCTTTCTAAAGGCAAGCAATCTTCTCTACCCACAAATTCATACGTAACTGGGACTCATGGATACACGTTCTATGATGAACATCAACCAAACACAAGAACCCATTTACCCATTAAGAAGAAATAGAAGGAGAGAATTGCTCTCACATTGATACTGTTGAGGTACTTCTCCTTATCCACCCTCACGATCTGGCCCTTCTTCACTGAGACAAAACAATAAACACCACACAATCAGTCAGTCAACTCTGTCCCACCATCCTCAATTCACAGCAACCCAAGAGCAAGATTGACCCGGAGGAGAAACTCACTGGAGTAAACCGGCTTCTTGGGCCGTTTAGAAGCCACGGTCGAAGGCTGAGTGTTCGTGCCCGAAGAGTCTTCGGCCTTCACCTCCGCGGGCTTCTCCTTCTCCGGTTCAGACGTGGCAGCAGAAGCTTTCGCTTTCGCCGTCGACACCCTGATCGATGGCAAATGGAGAAGAGGGTGGTTTCTGGGGATGGGTTGAGGGTGTGGTGGAGGGATGCCGGAGAAAGGGTTGCGCGAGAAGACGGCAGAGAATGCCATTGGAAGAAGATTCAAAGTGCAGGGACTCTGTGAGCTGTCCTTGAAGCAGCTTGGCTTTTGGTCCAGTGAAGCAGGGAGAGTATGAAGAAGTGGAGATAAGAAAAACTGTCCGTCTTCTCTTTCTCAACCGTTAACGGCCACTTAGGATAAAGAAATTAGTTATTACTTTTGCTGTGATATTTGCAAATTTAAAATATGATTATTTTATGTTTAAAAAATTATAAAGAAATTCAAGTGTTCTACTGGTTAACTAGTTCTAATATCATGGAATATGTATGGAACTCAACACTAAATAATAATAAAAAGGAAAAAATTAACTGAAAAATAAAGATGTGAAAAGAAAAAATCCTCCCAAACGATGATTTTAGCATTAGACTTTTTAAGTGATAAGATGGCAAGTACAAAAGGTAAACAAGGCGAAATGATATTTCATCTTTTCATGAGAATACTAGTGGCGATTTTGTCGATGAATTTACGTCAAAAGAAGGCTGAAACCATATTGTGAATAGTGATCCTGATGGATGTGGGTGAAAAATTTGAGGGTGAGAGTTCTGAAAGTACAGGACCTACCTTACAGATACCAAAGTATATGGACATGCTTCATAGATACTGCACAGTACAGGTTGCTCTAATTAACCCTAGAATTACCGTATTTCTGCTATTTTTTTCTCGATTTTGGCTAATTCAACCCAGTTTGACCATGTAAAATCTGATTACAGGCAATTGGGAATGTGAAAACTCGAATTCATACCCTAGTCCAGACTCGATACAAAGTGTTCGAGCCTTGAAACAGTGCTAATCTTGTCGGAATTGTGTGTTTCTTAAGTTAAAAGGCATTGCCAGCACATGACAGGTTGAGCATAAATCTGATAGCAGTCATGCTTGGAGGAAGTCACTCAAGTTGAGATGGCAGTTGAAGCCCCATGTGCAGTACATTGTCGGTGATGGCAAGTCCATTTCATTGTGGTTTGATCATTGTTGTCCCCATGGAGTTCTATTGGACAAAGATCTTGAGAGGGTCATCTGTGACTCTACTTTAAGTTGAGATGCTAAAGTAGCTGATGTCGTTGTCGACAGTGAATGGAGACGGCCAATCCTTAGATCTGATACATGTGTTGTTCCAAAATCCACTATTCCTGATAGAGTGGGCTTCATGGGTGCCAAAGGGGGTGTGTTCACTCAAGATGAAGCCTTGAAGTTGACTTATGTGTGGAAGACCACAGGGCCTTGGCACAGACTCCTCTGGTTCAAGCCTAATGTTCCTAAACATGGTAAATAGCCTGGTCTCGGCTTGATAGGCTTCAAACTAGAGATAGAATGGGGAAATGGTGCTCAGTTGATGGGCGTTGTTTGCTGCATAAGCAGCAAGATGAGTCAAGAGATCACTTGTTCTTCGAGTGCTCTTTTTCAACACTGATTTGGGAAAGAATAGTTGATTTGCTCGATTGTAATAGACCTGCAGGGGACTGGAGTTTTGAGATTGCTTGGGCTATGCAGAGAAGGAGAGTAGTTTAAAAGCGGTCTCGATGAAACTTGTTTGAAATCCAACCATTTATCATATATGGAGGCAAAGGTAGGGTTCTTCATCAGAAAGTTCTGCCACAGCTTGACAAAGTGATTGTTGTGATCAAGTCCTCGGCGAAAGTTGCTATTGAGACATTACTTCAAGGTGGGAGAAAGATGCCACCTGACGATGATAGTTTTATGCAGCAAACTGAGAACTAATGCTGTCGCTAATGGTCAAATTGCCTAGATAAAGTCCTAAGCTGTTGCTGTTTTGTTGCTAGGAGATTTAATGTTGATACTGCTGCTTGTTGCTGGGTGATCTGCTCGAGCTCCTGAGAGCAATGATGAAAGCGCCCGAAAATGCGTTCCGAAGGAAATCAAAGTGCTCTAAAATTGAAGTGCTGAAGATGTAAATGCAAAGACTGAAAAGCCAACTTTGCGAACAAAGACATCTAAACACTAATACTACAAGCCAGACTATAGACATCAGGGAAAACTAAATAACCGGTACTGGAAACAAAACCTACAGACACTGAAGGAAACAAAACGAGACTGCAAAAGCACGAGGATACAAGCAGAGTTTTGGCATCGGATGTGCGTGTCCTCTTCTCCTCAGCTCTCTGTACTTATACTCTGCTTTGACGGTTACTTCCTCTTCCAATTTCACCCATGAGCCGCTCCTCATCTTGGCTCGACTGTCACCGCCATCTTGTCACATTCTCAAGCAGCTATGGTATCGGGTGCTGCTCTTCCACATATTACGCAAGTCTTCGTGAAAATCCAATTCACTCATAGCTCCTTTGTCAATTCTAGAATGGGTAGGTCGAGTTTTCCATTTCTCCAGGTCGAGGATTCTCAAACTCTTTAAAACCTGGCCTTCCAGTGACCCTTCCTGATGAACCCAACTCGGAGCTTACATTTTCAAGACTCTCCAAAACAGCTTCAAGCATAACAAAACCGAAATTCTCTCAACAACGTACGAACACAGCGTACTGAAAATTAAGTCCAGAACTCAAACAAAAACATCGTCAAGTGCACACCATACAACATGGTGTAGCCATTACAGAGGAAGGAGATAGTTTTTGTGTGTTTGGATGATATTCTGTACTAATTTACATTCATCCAATGTCTGGAAGGCCATTCATCAGCATTCCATCTCTTATTCAGTCTCAGGATTGTATCTTCTTTCTATCTTCTTTTGCCTGTAAAACTATATCTTCTCAATGTACTTTTCCAACAGTTAATTCAATTTTTCTACGTAAATTATTCACAAAGGGAAGCTCCCTGTGATCCCGATATGGTCAAGTGTGCTTCGAAGGCCGTACTTGAGCACAGCCTGGTTGCCTAACCTAAACCCGTCTCCGTAGGCTGCCGAACTATCCGACTCTATTTGGTACTTGACGAACTCGCCAAGCTTTTTCTCAAAGTCAGATCGCAGACCCTTCTTCGACGAAGTGGATGTTGATGAAGACGATGACGGCGAGGATGAGGAAGAAGACGAGGATGCAACATCACTTCCAGAGCTAGAATAGATCTCAGAGTCCAACCACATGTGAGCCAAAACCTGGCATATGCCTTCTTCAACTTCTGGTCTTAAACTGGGATAACCTGCCAGACAACAATCAACAATTTTTCGCAGAAACTTCAGCTGTCAGATATGTGTCCTTAATGCACATCAAGTACATCTTACAAGACTACTGGATGAGAGAGGGCAAAAAGAAAACCTTTAAGCCGGAGCCAAGCGTGCATCATCTCGTGAGCAAGGATTGACCCCGTCAGCAGCCTGAGTTTTGGAAGAGTTCAGTGATGCAAAGTAGCAGTTCGCTTGTAAATGACCAAAAATGAAGTTTAGCAAGATGTAAAACATACCTTGGAAGACCATATAAAATGAGAATTGCTGTCACTTCACATTGGCGAACTAGTCTATGAGGCTCGGTTCTCATCTCAATGATCCGGTTGCCCGACCCAAATCTCGGCCTCCTCATAATCTGATATATCAGGAAAAAGTTCATAAGCCTTTCCATACTTCACAAAATCCCTGTTTTTCAAGGAGTGAAATGTTCAAGGAAGAAAGTCTTTACTGTGGTGACGCATTGTTCTTCAGACAAGCAGAGTCCTCTGGTCTCAGGCATGTGATGGTTCCCCTATCATTGTGAAGAAGAAAGTCAATCTTGCTGAGCAAACAATAAGACATTTATTTTAACTAAAGAAACTGAAAAACGTAAGCACATACACTCTTTTCTCCCTCCCTGGCTTCGTTTAGCGCCTGCCTTTCAACCAGCAGCATCGGAATCTGTTGCTCCACTTTCATATTCAAACCCTCATAAAACTCTCGTATCTCAAGGTAAAGCGGTTGGCATTCGTTGGTGTCCATGATTGCCGAGTCTAGACACTCCAAACATAACTTTCGACCATCGTCAAGTGACAAGTATCTTGTATCTCTTGACTGCAGAAAAGTTCGAAGGCTTTATATCAAGAACAGAGTAAGAAACAAGAAATATTCCAATTTAGTTGAGGCAAAACATGGATTTGGCCATTTGTGGCATCTGAGAACTCACTTCCATTCTTTCACAACTACAACATCGAGGAGTTCCGTCGCGCTCGTGCGAGGGGCAATACTTCTGTAGCCAAAAAGGATGCGCCCTATACTCAATAAGGCCTGCTGCATTTGTTGGAATCTGCAAAGAGATGAGGTCATTCAAATGGTGATTACTGCAATAAAATAGTGGATACAACAGAGATTAATGTCAAGCTCCTCCAAAACTGGGCAACAAGAACAGAGGGAGCAAATATGTTGACCGTGCCAATTTTTAGATTGAGTGTACGTCTTGCAGCAAAGAAATGTACTTACATAGCTGTTGCAAACATCACACCTTGGATGATGCTGTTCCTTGTAGCAGGACTTGTGGTACGGGCGATTCCCCCAAACCGAGAACTTTCACCGAGGAAAATTTAAAAATTAGAATGATATATAATGGACACTGCTGCAAATTTTGAGGATTTAGAGATCCTTTAGGTTTTACTTAAACGGAGTTTTCATCTTGGATTGGAAACAGACCTCATAATCAGTAATCGGATGATTGCAAGCATGACAGCGAAAGCATTCTGGATGCCAAACTGAACCCATGCAACTCAAGAATCGCCCACTCCCGATCTCAGCATTGCAACCAGCACAAATTCTACAAGAAATAAACATTCAATATTTAGATCAGATAAATCCTGCAGGAAGTAAATGGTTCAGCAACACGAATATAAATCCATGGTTATTATTCGTACGGTATCTTGGATCATGATATTGATATTTCCCTGAATCAGCCCCTGAACAGCGGTTACTAGATTAAATAATTGAGGTTTCATAATACTAGTTATCAAAAATTTTCAGCGGCAATGGCATTTGTTATTCTGTCACTGACACTAAACTAGATCTGGTATTTAGACGCCCGGAGTCATAGGTAATTCAATACGAAGAAAGGACACACTTGTCCATCTGATGACCTCGAGACACAATGGATTATGCAAAGACAACCAACATTTAGACATATGCATCCTAAAGAGACTTAGATATAATCAAATTAGGTTTAACAATCAACAGAGAATCTGACAAAGCCTCCCTGCCAAATAAAGAAGGAACATGACTCCTCATCTGAATTGTCGCTACTCATGAGACAAAAGCAATTGTCTTACTAAAAGACCTACCTATACCCTGAAGGGAAGAAGGACGGATAAGGGCGCAAGATGCTTCCACTTTCATATCGAGGGGGCGATTCAACAATCAGGCTTTCTTGGATAGCCTTGGCGAGTTGTTCGTCATCCTCCAACTGAGATTGGACATGCTTTGCTTCCTCTTTCGGAGCTTCAATGTGTTCATCTTCTTTTTGGCCGACTTGTTCATCGTCTTCTGATTCCACATTAGTAGGTTGCTCTTCTTCCTCCGAGTGATCATCTTCATCAGCTTCTGAAGAAAAATGAAACATGGCACTAAGCAAAATAGATAATGACTACAATCTCCAAATTAAAGTGACACCATCAATTGGGAAACAGCAAAACATTCTTCATCCAAAGGCATCATTATCCATCCTCTTCGAATTGTTCATTAACAGGGCCAACACGCTGTCAAGTACATGATCTCATAGCAATATTCTTTAGCATCCATCAATCCATGTTTATTTGCTGAATAGTCTAATGCCAAAGAGCAAATCTGTTGAGAAGAATCTAATTTTGCTTGAACTCTTAGTCCAAGTAAATCTGTCGAAAGAACTCGGAAGATTAATATAATTTCAATCAAGATATCATGGGAATGCTTAGGTCTTACAAATCAGCAACTTACCAATCACCTTTTTCCCCTTTAGATCTTCCTCTGCGAGAGAAAGTGCGATTGCGTAGTCAATCTCTTCTCTTTCGTGATCTGCCAATTCATCCTGCATTCAGAATCAAGAAGTTAGATTTACGATGTTCAGTCTTCTTCTGTACCAATGTCGGATGTAATCAGGTCAGAATCCATGTACGCTCAGCCGATAAGTACCAAGCATATATGACAGACAGACAGACAGACAGACAGACAGATAGACAGAAAAGGAGTTCTTGTTACCTCAGAATTATGCGTCTCGTCCCAGCTTTTATAACCTCCGTATTTCCCGTGATTATGCTTCCGATGGCTAGAACCTCCGAGGATCTTGTTCAACCAACCCATGAATCTCAATACTGCTTACCCCGGGTTGGCTGCTTTCCTGCAGTGTATTTTCTCAGTTAACACAAGAAAACACATCATATTGTAGTTGTGTAGGCACATAGCAGAGCATGCCCTCAAGCAGTTTCGGTGTCAGGGACATCAAGATTTCATAATCCTTCTCACAGAAAAAGGGCCAAGGACTATCCGATTCACAAACCATTAAACTATGTACCGAAAACACAACTAATCTGGACAACATTCTCGTAAAAAAATAATTATCTGTATCGCTTAGAAAAATTAGTCAACGAAAAATGTTTTCATCACAAGCAATCATCGTTGCCTGACTATTTTCGTGGACAATGAAAATATCCTTCGTTCATTCATTCCCGCAAGCAATCAAGCCATGTTATCTGGGAATGTTTTCCAAATCACCGGTTTCCCATGAGCCAAATGCCCCATAAGATGTATGAACAAATCCTTCAACCCGCACACAAACCAAAAAACGGTCGTTTTCAAATCAAGCAAGACCATGGCAAGAGCTCACCTCTCAAACCAGTTCATGAAGATGTTCAAATGGGTAGCATCAGGTATAGAGCAAGACCCAGAAAGCAGATACATTGACTCATCCAAAGAAGGAAAACTAACACAACGATACGCGACTTCCAACCCTCGATTAGCTATCACTCCTTCACAAAAAGCGAAACAGCATTTCTTTTGGTAGGGAAAAAAGGGTCAAACAAGCATTTCTCTGAGAGGGAGAGAGAGAGAGACAGAGCTTCAACAGGTTGAAGATGCGAGGCAAATTCGGGCTAAAAGTTGCATGAAAACTATATTTTTTTTGGTCAGAAATGAAAACTATATTTCAGTAAGTGCTCTTTCCCCAAGAACCAGCATATAACAGATTTACACGTCAAACCCAGAAAAGGCTCATTACTGACAAAGCTTCAAGTACAAGATGATGTCTGCTGCTCCATCTGGGGAGCTTGTCCTTGCCACTCTTATCTTAAACCCACCAATTCTAACCTTCCACCTTACTCCATCTTATTCTGCCAAGTGTCATAACATGACTCCCAGTTCTCTCTCTTTCCCCCCAATTCTTTTATTATAGTAATAAAATACTAAATTTCATAAATCATCCGGAACAAATTGTTCGTAAGATGCATGCGATTGTGGTTCGCCATTAAATGCGATGAAACGGAATGCCGTTTTTCGGGCATTCTGCGACATGGCTATGGCGTAGATCGCCTTTCATGTGCAGCTCAACTCTACCGGGGAGGGGAAAATACAGAGAAAATGCTTGTAATTTTAATAATTATCTCCTCCTACCACAGTTCAATAAATTTTCAAATTTCTCTTCACTTTCTACCCAAATTTTCATTCTCCATATTTTTCTGAATTTCCCAAACACAGCATTATGCTAAAAATAGGTGAAAAAGTACTTCATATCTTGTGTAACTTGTATTTCAACATTACCTTTTTTTTTCGAATTTTGCAGCTCTTACAAATTTGACTCCTATTCAACATGAAATTACTAAGACCTATACAATCATACATACACAAATATATATAATACATAGGCTCCCTTATCAAATTATTAAGTTTATATAAAATAATAAAATCTTATAGGAAAAATTCAGTAACCAACGCTTTCATTTTTACCGTTAATAGCCAAAAGAAGGACAAGATTCAAGTACAGTTTCGAAAAGAAAACCGTGTACGGTTTCGTTTTTTAACTAACCGATTTCTTTCCATAACGAGTAAATAAAAGGAAATTATCGCAAAACGCTGCTACCCTAATTTTCCGAACATAGTGTAACCAATAAGAACAAGGCGGCGTCTCTCCAAGGCGCCGCTGCCGCCGCCGCCGCCGCCGAGGGTGAGCACCACGCGCCGCCGAGCTCATCCCCCAAACCGTTCTTCAACCTTCGAATCCACCACCGTGGTCCAGACTCGATCGCGACTGAACCATCGCAGTGCTCCCCCCCTCTCTCTCTCTCTCTCTCTCTCATACAATACACAGACAGAAATTATAATCAAACAAGCAATCAACATATCGTAATCGGAAGCGAACTCATCATACCTGGTTGAGACTGAGAGAGAGAGAGAGGCTGCGAGGAGTCAAGCCCCGGTCGTCTCCCCGACCCCCGCTCGATCCCCCGACGACCCTTTGAACCCCCGCCGCCGTCACCGATCACCCGACAGTGATCGAGCTCTCTCCTCCCGCCACCGGCGAAGAGAAGTGCATGGTGGTTCTTGTTCTTCTCCACTGGTGAGTGCAGCAGTCGGGGCGGAGCCTTTCGGTCTTTCCTTTCGCTGTTCCTGCTATGGAGCCTTCAAGGGGAGGATCAGTACTTGCTTCGGAGGGCACGCAGGACTACAGGAGAGTCCCATGCAATTGGGTTTTCATCAGCCACCACCACACCACCACCACCACCACCAGCAGCCTCAAAAGCATTCTTGGGTTTTAGAGGGACGTCTCAACCACCCACTTTGCTTAATCTTCTATTTATTCATTTACTTATTTATTTTGCCTTTTGAATTATCTGAGGTTAATGATCTTTTGTTTTCCAATGGACTTTTCAAAGGGGGGGTGGAGCCACCCCCCACCATGCTTGGGCATTACTCGGCAACATCACATGAAAAGAGAGGGACAATTCCTTTTTCGCTTTCTGAGTTTTGTATCCTCAGCTCAATGATGGTCGTGTAATTATAAATAACAAAGTGGGTAGATTTTGGATTAGGGATATCGGTTTGGGATTTTCGTGAAACGAAGATTAGGTTGGGATAAATGTGTTGTGAGATTCCGAGTTGAAATTTTTTATGAGACGAAGATTAGTTTTTGGGTTAATATATATCGTAAGGGTATCAATTTGGGATTTGCTTACGGTGTTAATCCTAGGGATGATCAGTTCCCGGTCCGGTCCGGTTCCCAATTTTGGGAACCGGGAACCAGACCGGTTGATTCTAGGACCGGGAACCGGACCGGACCGCCGGTCCGGTCCAATGGAACCGATCACTTAGAGTTTAGTTTTTTTTTTTTTTTGTTAAACACTTAAAGTTTGGTTCACATTTTACTAATTTTTGTCAATGAATTTATGTCAATGAAGTTCACTTAGGGTTTTATTCACATTTTACTAATTTTTATCAATGAATTTATAATAATGAAGTTCACTTAAAATTTAGTTCACATTTTATTAATTTTTTTAAAGAAAAAAATAACAAATATATATATTAAATAGTCGGTCCGATCCGGTCCGGTTCCCCCTTGGAACCGGGAACCGCCGATAGTCCCAAGAACTGGATCAAATCCGTCGGTCCGGTCCTGTCCGGTCCCAGTTTGGGCGGTCCAAGTTGCTCACCCCTAGTTAATCCTACAAATAAAGAGGAAAAAGGTACACATTTGATCCTCGAGTTTGCCTTATTTTTTTAGTGGGTGTACTCTAATTCATATTTTATCCAATCAAACTCTTAAATATACACGGTGCTCGCGATTGAATCGAACGATATCCATTTCCGACAAATTTTGAGAATAGCATGATGGCTGAGCTCGTCCAAAATAGTGAAACCGGGCGTAAGATCATACGATTCTCTCAATTTTTAGGTGGCATACATTTGGATTTTCTTATGGTATCCCTTTTTTGGTATATGAGGCATAATTTCAGAATTTTAGCTCGTTGAAATTTTCATATCAAACTTTTGGACAAGATTGATTGGTATGTTAGCTCCAATTCATTGGGGATGTGCATGAAACGGACTTGATCGAAAAGAATGTATCAACTGAACAACGTGATTGGACATATTGTAAGCTCAGTGGCCACATTAATCAAAAATCGTCAATTTTTTTCTCCAAAAATAAATGGATTTCCTTCTCTTTGGCGTAATTTATCGTAGTCTTGGCTTTGTCTATTTCTATATCGTGCCGACGGTGGAGAATTTAATATTCACTTGTCCCTATCGAAAGGACCTACCTATATTTATTGGACGAGACTTGAGAAATAGTTAGCTCACTTCACAAAAAGTACACCCATGGCCATTTGATTAGCACCAGCAATGTACATGAGCATATAAGTACAAACTGAATACTATTATAGATGTCGTATCTCAATTTAATATATTGGTCTAGAGCTTTCCACTTACTATTATCCATGCATCGATCTTGCCTTATTTTCAATAATTCCCTATTTTTTTATGTCCAATTTTGGTAATTTTTTCTTTGCACTGTTATTATTATTGCCCCATGTCAATGACGGCAGCAGCTGGTGAAGTGGGTCCGAAGCCAAAAATTTCAGACTCTAAGAGAGACATGTCCCACTTTGCTTGGATCACGGGATGCACCAAGAGGACACGAATGGTCGAACATGATGTCCTGCCTGGTGATGATGATTCCAAAGTATGAAGAGGTGAATCCAACATTGGACCACCCTTTACTTTACAAGTAGAGGTCCCATGCGTGCATATCTTACCACTAACTAAACCCGCGAGAGGTCCGTCGCGCCAACAAGCACGATTGACTTAGCGATCATGTCTCGATCTCATCTTTTGTGGTGTCGTTAAGCTCGAGTGATGGTATCCGAGGGTGAATGTCTGGTCTGCGTGTGTGGTCTTAAGTACATGTACCTCTATGCGAGAGAATCGTGAATTGTTGACGTGCTGATGTGACTCCCAATGACACTTATCGAGCTCGGATCTTGAGAGTTGAGTGGTGTGGAGTAATTAGGCTCATATCGAATAGTTCGTGACGGATGTGAAAGATCTATAATAATATTCAAGGGAGACGGTCGATGTTGGTGAAGTCCTCCCGACCAATAAGATTATATCTTTTCATAAATAAAAAAAAACGAGAAAAAGGAGAATTTAAACTATAAGCAAGAGGGATAGTGAAGATGCCCATGGACACCAAACCAAAGAGGGCCATCAATCAATCAATCAAAAAAATTTAATCATTATCATCATAATTATTATTATTATTTTCGCATCCAATCCACATGGAAAGTTGAGAGAAACAAAAAATGTCATAAAAAGCTTCTATGACTAAGTAATCACAGAATCTTTCAAAAGTCAAAAAACATACAATGGTTGATTTTTATGTGTAACCCTTGTGAGGCCTCTGATTTACATAAGCGTTCCAACTGGTATTGTTAGAAGCATCAACTAGTTTTGGATTGAAATGAATATCTTGGTGCATTTGAAGAAACCCTTTATAAACTAAACTCTAAAGCAACTATGCATACCGAAAAATATTGTATATATCTCATAAGTTAATCTAACGTGGTCCACTTGCCGTAACTCTAGTATTTTTAGAATATTGATTTAAGTTGGTGATATAAGTTAATGGGAGAAATTATCCAATCGGTCCTGAACATGTAGTGCAGACGTCAATTTAGTCTTAAACTTTTGAATTTTGCCAATTTAATCTTAAACACTTGTGAAACATTCCTATAAAGTCATTCCACCTAATTTTAACCAGAAACCGCTGACGTGGTGATGTGCCACGTACAACGACTGGCGATGACTATACTGTCATGTCAGCAATTTTCGGCGAAAATTGACCGGAAGGGATTTAGGGCTAAATTGGCAAAATGAGAATGTAGGACCGAATAAGTAATGTTTCTTAAATTAATGCGATGAGTATCGGGTTAAACCCTTTAGCTGATGTGTCTATATGATGCTCTCATGACGGTACAAAGCATTAATCTATATCCAAGTAAAAACTAGGAGATTGGGTTCCCAGTCTAGAGCGTATATACACCCGTAATTCTCTACCAAACTAGAGCTATTTCGAAGTTCCCTAAGGCATAGACCAAAACACATCAGATGTGCAATGCGGTACGCTTAAACATACGTATTTTTTTACCAGATAAGCTTTTTTTGCCTACAACAAAAAGTTAAAAAAAAAATCACTCATGGGCTTAAAATAATATCCTTGTGCTTGTTTATAATGATAAAGATGTCTCATAAGTGATAGGGGTCACCTTCAGATCCCCCCAAACAAAGCAAACGCCATTAGCCGACCACACCTTTTGTTGGTTTCCATAAAGATGGCCCCCGTCTTCCAATGTTTCCATGCCCTTTGTGTCTTCCTTTCCAAGTTGCCCATCATGTGGTCACTGAAAATTAATCAATTGGAAAAGTCGATGGTGATTTTGATTTGATGTCTTCTTGGTGAATCTGGAAAAGGGTTTCTTCTTTTCCTTTTTTTCCCCTATGAATTTTAAGTACAAAAGTATCCAATATCTTTTTGTGGAGGATGTTTTCCTTACTTTTCTAACAACCTTTTTTTATTTAAATTGTAGCATATAATAATTTTTCCCATCTTGTGGTTGTAAAGTTCCATTGCTTAGTCACTGGTGATAAATTTTCAAGGTTGGTCTATATTGATGGCCTACATGGAAGATATTTATCTAGGTCAGTTATTGTGAAAAGAATAACATTATAGTTTTAATGCACCTATTAATTATGAACATTGCATTCCTTGATTTTTGGGAAAATCTCTACTTCAGTCCTAAACTTATTATATGAATTCCAATTCGGTTCTAAACCTTTCAATTGTTACAATGTAATCCTAAACATTTGAGTGAAATTCCAATTAAGTTCTCCTGGCGAAAACTCACCTAAAATTACTTATGTGGCGGTTTGGTCAATACCAATCGTATTACGTGGTACGCCAGTGATCTGACGTTGATAAATTGCTCGAAACAACGTTGTTTTACTTAATTATTGGATTTAAACCTGCGCAAGATAACCAATTGCTAGTATTGAAATTCTTCGACAAACCTCTAAAGATGACTAATGCTTGCGTGAAATAATGCTAGGAATTCAATCTCTACATTGATGTTTAACATATAAGGAAAGATTTACTAATCTTTGACTTATAATTACCCATCAATCTCAAAACTTAGACAAATAGTATTGTAGCTGAATTAATGCTAGGTTTGATACTTACCCTCGTTAGCTTAGCTACCCCAATTTACCTCCTTTGTACACTTATCATCTTTTCTCTCCTGCTTGTGTTTTTTTCCTTGTCACATTAATCTCAGTTTGAAGATTATTTTGAAGTTTGTGGTGGGATTTTTCTGGTGGCATTTGTTGAATTTCAATCTACCAATTGCTTTCGAAAGTAAATTAAGTTTTAAAAAGCATAGGATCCTTTGCTTGATGAAAAAGGATAGTCCATCTTCCGATCCATAAATGCCTCACTTACTTTCCTTAAACATTGCTTTGGATCGAAGCAATTTGCACTATATGAGAAATGGATTAAAAGAGCAAACTTTAAGGAAAATGTCAGGCTTGGAGCCTTTGATGTTCTTGAATCTCAAATTTAGTAAAGTTGTCGTCAGCGGTTTTGAGGACAGGTCACAATTTGATTCTTGGTAAAGTTAAAAAAAAAAAACAACTAAAGAAAAGGTAAAAATTCCTATGTGAGGGGAGTGAATGCCTACATAACAATCATGCATCTTTGAAGAAATTCTGTCATTTTTTTGTCATTGAGAAAATATCAGTTCGATTTCATAGTTCACTCCGTTTGAAACACGATCATTTCGGTCACTAAAGTTTCTAACGTGGCACTGACCCAAACAAACCCTAAATGAGGAGGTTGTAGCATCATTGTTCATGGTGTCATCTTCCAAATGATCCGAGGTGCAAGTTCAACCGGTCGCGGGAACTTGTTTAGAGAGAAAGAGCGTGTGATCATAAACCCTAATTTTTACACCCCTAATTTTTTTTCCATTTAATGTTTTGATACAAGTGCCTACAAATCCAACACATGAGTATATTGCCAATTTGCATCCTTGTCTTAATTTTTCGGCTTTTAGCGATGAAATAATTGCAATTGACAATGACATGGATCAAATCATATTGATAAGAATGATCTGCGATTTGCAATCATCGTCAGTGTAATCAAAAACTCGTTTTTCATCATGGTCACGTGGCACTAGAAAGAAGACCGGGTGGAAGATAGATAGGGATTCCGGTATTGAAAACCCGGCCGATGGCAAGCTCGAGACTTGATTGAAATATCGGTTTGGGCGCTAAGGACTTTACCGGCTAAAATTGAACGGTAAGGACTCAATCGATCAACGGCCGAAAACTCTAAAGAATGATTTGCCATGGCTAAGGGAAGCCACCGGGTCTTGGGCTTATGTCATGCTTCTGTTCATGTTGCGTTTCATGGGCCTCATTGCCATTTGCGCCTGTTGTGTTTTCATAGCCCTTTTAGCTGTCGCTTTTTGTTTGTTCGATTGTGAAGATAACTATCATTTGCTTAGCAATAAATAATGTTACTTTAACTTGCCTATCGCATTTCGACCAATGAAAAAACTTGCCTATCACATAATATGACCAAAAATCTCAAACTAATATATCGGTACCGCATTTATCTCAGATTTATTTTCGTGTCTCAAAAGATCTCGAAATTGATACACTCACAACAAATTCATCATCTGTTAGCTTCCGTTTGATATGTATCCGTTGAATTGCTAGACATGAGAACATATGCGGCAAACAATTCGGATAATCAGCATGTGACGGGAGTCCGACGTGTAAATTCAACATATATGGGTCAACGACGTCATTTTGGAAAGCCAAATTTGAAAAAAAAAATGAATTGAGATCGGAAAATATGTTGATTTTTCCCTAAAACCTCCCTTTCGTTCGAAAATTTTGTAATTTCCCTAATTTTGCCTCAACTTTTCCTTAAAATTTGGTAAAATCATTGCAGGTGTACCGGTTTGGGATTTTTATGACATAAAATTTAGTTTAGAGTAACGTGATGTGACATCTGGGAATTTCGTATTAACATGTATGTGACATTGAAAATTTTTCGTGTTCGATAATGATACTTAAATTATAAAAATATGTATTATTTAGCTTAGTATTTGTGTGGACGCGTAGAAATCATTGTTAGACCGTAAATTTGTGAGGTGCAGAGAATAATTTTTGGGAACATAATCATTCCGAGTTCAACATATTGAAAACTTATAAACGTTATTGTGTATGTTAATAGTGCAAAGGTGTTAATTAATTGACCGTCGTGTTAGTAGCGATGGGTGATATTATTAGTTTAAACTATAGTTAATTAGTGTTAATAAATTATTTTGTGCTAATTGGTAATAAAGGAAGAAAAGTTTATGTTTTTAATATAAAATCTCGCTAAACCTCCTCATAAGACACCAAGAACTCACATGGCATATAGAGGATTAATGCATGGCCACATGCCCATTTGGAAAATTCAAACATGTCACCTGCCACTCTTACACTAAGCTTCTTACACTAATTTGACACATAGCCATAAACCATCATTACCTTTGGCTATTGCTCATCCCTAATATGTCTTGACTTCTCACACTTGCCCGTAAAATTAAGTTAAGATTTGCCACTTGTGACTTCATGCATTCTTCAACCTAAAATCTACTCTTATGTTTCATTTTCATCTTGGTAACATCGAAGGGAATTTTTCATCTTCGCCCCAACACCCTTCTTCATCTTCAACTTCCAAAGATAATCTACTTTCAACAATATCCGATCCAAGATCTACAATGTGATTTTAACTTTGGGTGTTCATATTTTGTGCGAGGTAAATGAAAACTCTAGAATTAAGTTAGATCAAACTACTTGACACTATTGTAATATGCTATTTTGATGTGCCATAATAGTGGATTTGGTGGTTGTTGGATTTGTTTTGCTAGTCTTATGCAATGTTTAAATGGTAGTTAATCGTTTTACTTAAAGTGGAGTACATTTGGTGAGTGGAAATGATGAATCCAAACTCGGAAAAGTCATATTTGTAAGTTCAGATTTAACCGTCATTTGTAAAATCTATTGATTTCTTAACTGAGTATATTTCAAAATCTATATATATATATATATATAACTCGAGTAGACTTTACTTTTTAAATCTAGATATATGTATTTTCTGAATTGAGTAAATTTTATTCTCAAAATCTGTATTTATGTATTTTTGAACTCAAGTAGACTTTGGATAAATGTATTTTCTGAACCGAGTAGATTTTGTCCTCAAAATCTTTATACATGTATTTCTGAACTTGAGTAGACTTTACTCTTTAAATATGGATATATGTATTTTTGAACCAAGTAGATTTACTCTCAAAATCTAGATATATGTATTTTCTGAACCGAGTAGATTTTGTTCTCTAAATCTGGATATATTAATTTCTGAACTGAGTATATTTTACTCTCAAAATCTGTATATATCTATTTTTAAACCCAAACAGATTTTACTCTCAGATCTGGACATATTTATTTATGAACCCGAACATATTTTACTTTTAAACCAAAATATATTTACTTCCTAAACTTGAGTATATTTACTTTCTAAATTTGTAGTAGAATTACTTTCTGAACTTGAGTAGATTTTTGCCTTTATTGCTTAATACTTATTTATTTGAATAATGCATTTCATTGCTTTTAAGGGATATATGATGTAAAAAGAAGGTGAGTATATGCATGTAAATACTTATTTATCATGGCATGCATGAGAATAATATAATTTCCGTTACCTACAAATCAACGGTGACGATGCCCTGTGTGTCGGGACGCCCCATAAGTTGGGACGCCTTGGAGGGTGTATCGAGATGTCTCGGGAATCGAGATGCCCCATAGATTGGGATGCCTCGGATAGTGTACCGGGATGCCTCGAAGTTGAGATGCTTCGTTGGTCGGGATATCCTGGCAGTGTTCGAGAGGAGAAGTAATGAACCATACGCATGAGTATGAATGCTATAGATCATATACTTGCGTCTGAATGAAAATATTGTGGAATAATAAAATGATCATATTATTGTGGCATATCCAAATGGAAAAAGAATAACAATTATCCAAGTTCTCTGCATACTAGTTGTTATGCATGTACGTTGTTTGTACCAGGTGAAGTTGTAAGATGATTTTTCTAACTTAAAACTGGAGAATTCATTTACTGGGTCTCGGCTTATTCCTTTATTTTCCATACGTGTAGGATGGATGTTCTACAGTATTTACATTTTGGAGTTCCCATGTATTACGAAGGTGTTTTATGAAACAGTGTTTGTACATGAGTCAGAAATACTATATACTAAATGTAGTTCTACTATGTGGATCAACGTGGGTTTCATGGAGTGGTTCCCTATCGATTCGTCGTATGGTACTGTAACCTTGACGGCGAGTTAGTTGGCCCGTCGAGAGGCTTCGACATTGATGATGATGGTCTCGCAATGGAGGGCGAAGTTATTGATCCATGAAGTCATCAGACTTTTGTACAGGCAGACTTTTAGAGTATAATTTAGTATGGAGATAGGCAATCTCGACCTACCCAGAGTTTTGTTTTTTGTGATTATATGAAGTTTGAATGGAGATGTAAACCTAATAAGTAATGATAATATAGAAGCATATGTATTTTGACTATACTCGTGTGAATTTCACGTTTAAGAAATGTTAAGATTAAGCTTCTGCTTGTCTATTTATTAATTAAGATTATTAAGATAAAAGACACGTGTTGCACATGATATTATAATGAAAATTCTCGGAAGTCATCGCCAATTTGCAAAAAAAATAAATAATTATTTTGCAAAAAAATAAATGAAAATTAATTATTTTTTTTAAAAAATAATTTTTGCAAAAAATATTCTCTCTTTATAATGAAAATTTTCGGAAGTCATCGCCAATTTGCGCTGAAACGGACTCGAAGCGAAAGGCGGCACGAGCAAGACGCCAAGACTCGCCGGAGCTTGCGGAGATGGAGGCGTCGCGCTCGCCGGCCGACAGCCCCAGCCCCGATCGCGACCCGAACCCGAACCCGAACCCGAATTCCAACTCCATCGCGTCGTCGTCGCCCGTCTGGCCGACGATCGACGGCCCGCTGGGCCTGTCGGAGGAGGATTCCGTCGGCTACGCCCGCCGGTTCTACCGGTTCGGGTTCGCCCTCCTGCCGTGGCTCTGGGCCGTCAACTGCTTCTACTTCTGGCCCGTCCTCTCCCACAAGCGCTCCTTCCCTCAGATTCGCCGGTGTAAGGGCTCATCCCCCATCGTCTCGTTGATGCTGCGATCTGCGCGTGTGCGTTCGCGTGCCCATTTCTGATCGTGGGGGGGGGGGGGGGGGGGGGGTGGAATTCTTCGCGATGATCATGATCATAGTCTTGGAGGAATCGGAGCACGAATGCGGGCTTCGTCCGGTTGATTTTGGTTCCGGGATCGATCGATGCCGCTTTAGATTTTGATTCTTGTGCTCAGGATGGGTGGAAAAAGAAGTTCAGATATTGATAGGTTTCAAGGGAAGTTATTTGATGGGCGGGTTGATATCTCTTTCTATTTGCTGTTCGGTGTCGCCAATTTGCCGATTTGAAACCTTTCTTCTTTTTGCAATCTATTTTCAAGAACAAGTTGTTAGTTTGAAGTGTGTCAAGAAATTGCTTGGCCCTTGATCAGTTGACTGTTTCTGGGGTTGTGGACTATCAAGTGACCCGTGATGAATCATCGGCAAAATTATACCCTTATTGTAGAAATATGGTAACTTGTCGAAATGGTTGTTGCAAGCAATAGCAGAAAATGTCGTGTGCCTGATTTTTAAGCTTGCAGAGTATCTATGTGGATTCATGACATTGTTCTTCAATCTATTCATCATGAAGCATCATGAAGCACGCATAGAGAAGTGAAACTATTTAATTGGTTGTGCTTTCATAGTTAGCGAACACGAGGATTGTTTAGTAACTTCCCAATGATGGCCTCGTGCCGTTTTGTCCTGCGGAACCACGTTTACTATTGTAGTTGGTGAGGGATTTAAGGAATTTACTTTTCTAAATGGGGTACCTGGAATTAGAAAGCACAACACAGTTAGGGACCTGATTTTGGGATCTCTAAATTGCTAGAGACAAATAAGTAACTGGGATCTCCAACTTTTGTGGTAGATTGCTAAGGGTATGTGCCGTACTTTAGGTCTTGAGGATTTTAATGCTTTGGTTGTCAATCTTCTTAACAATTGTTTGAGAGTGTTTCCAAGAGTTAAAGGGACACCAGTTTCTGCCTTTTTTTTAACAAAAGTATGTTTGAGAGATATTGATGAAATAATTTGTTTTGTGCTTCCCGAAGCAGGCTTCTGTACAAAAGTAGTTTTCAAATTTAGAAATTAAAATAGGCTGTTAGACATGTTCAAAGTGTTCTCTACCGTATTCAAACAAGGCCTTATAACAAGGGCCATGAGACAGTTGACTTTATACAAGGCAGATTTGGAACAGATAGTGCTGATATGATGGGGTGGTGCTCAGCAGTGGGATATTTTCAGCAATATCTTTTTGCTGGCTCTTAGTTGTACATGGAAGAGGAGGGAAGAAATCATGCTATGTGTAGATGGTTCGTATAGTCTGTGGCTTTGATGGAGCAAGCATTATTACATAAATAATTTGTGGAAGAGGCTGAAGATCTTACCAAATACGTGCTTATTCCAAGTGTAGAATTTGTTAGTCACTCGTCATTTCACTGTCCCTTGGATGAGCAAATTGCTGAATATGTTCTTCAAACTTATCTTTTCTTGGAAATGAGTAGAAAAGTGTAAAATCCTTGGTTTGTCAGACACTCTAAAAGAGCATAAGTAAATATGAACAACAATCTGACAGCAGGTTGTTTTGACGGGAGAGAAATAGAAGAGCTTTATCAAGTCCACATAGTGTTGGCTTCTGGTTGTTAACATTGGCTAAAAAATAATGCAGGCTTAGATGTCTTGTTATTTATGTAGTCACTCTCGTCAGGCTCAGCATGTTGGCTATGTACCTGGAAATTCCCTTCCCTAATGTCCAAAAATGATGCACATATAAGTCTCAGATTCTGACAACTGACCTTGGAGATGGGCCTTGGTAAGACCATAGCAGTCTTCTTTGCTGTGTTGATAGATATTTAGTTTTCTTGGAAATAGGATCAGATAGCAATCATCAAGTTTAAGCATCCATGACAGAATGATTATAATTATTTGGACATTCCTTTTGATATCTTGAAAAAAATCTCTCTGGCAAATAAAAGATCAAATTGCTTGAGAGTGATCCGTTGTAGATCTCTCTGGCAAAGCTGGCTTAGCAAGAGCTGCTCCTTGATTATGTTACTCTGTATGCAGCACTAGAAAATAATGGCGAAGGTGTTTTGACTTTTCCTACTCAAATGATCCAGATTTAGTGCTAGTTGAACCATATCAGGACTCCTCCTGAGGCTGAGGTAAATGTTTTTACTTCATCCATGAGTTGGAACCTGTGAACCAATTGGCTAATACATTAGAGCTATCTTCCTATTACACCATAACAAATCATTAAAGGCGGAAATTTCCAGAGGATGATGTCTGTTGATGATGGATGTGGATGTGTGTTATGTACATATGGCTAGTGAATGATAGTTCCTGCCATTGTGCTGCCATCATCCGTCTAGACTGTCCTTGAGCTTTGTTAAAGGATAGTATCCTCAGCGTCAGTTGTTCATTATGTTGTGTTGAGGCTGCATTTGAGGTTGCCTCCTCTTATCTTTGCATCAAATGTTAGTTTTTGTTGAGTTAATTACTTAGCTTGCTCCCTGAGATGCTAGCATAGACCATCTTTTCATGGAATCGTATGCTTGCTGGAACATGGTCGGAGATTGAGATTTCAAGTCCTCATCTTTGCAGTTCCGTTGGATACGTGTGCATTTTTTCAATGAGACTGTGGGAAGTAGTGACGTGTGCACCTATTCTGCATTCCAAAGCTTATCGAAATCGTCGTTTCTTCATTTTTCGTGTCTCTGCTTTTGTCCTTTCAGTTCTTTCCATATGCGTCAACATGCCACAAATTCACTGGGAATCTTCTCTTTCGCAGATGTTATCAGATCAGCCATTGGGTTCTCGGTGTTTAGTGCAGTTCTGTGCGCATGGGCTTTTACATTCGCAATCGGAGGAGAGGGTCTCTTCGGCTCTGTGTGGAACCAACTGGTGATGTACAATCTTGCAGATAAATGGGGTTTGACTGGTTGGGATTAGTCACCACCTGATATGATGTCCTTGTAGAAATTTCATGTGCTCAACCCGACTTTTGTGCTAAGTTCTCTCTGGGAACCAGACCATTGCCCACTTTTTAGCAGTTTTTACACTGATGCAGTTTGTAGATAATTTCTCGAGCCTGAGCTCGCGCATGTATGCGAGTTGTTCGATGGATATGTCGTCGTGGTCGTGATCGGACATTTTAGCGCGGTATCGAATCGGCCTCCCACTTGAGTTAGCAACATGAAATTGGTTTTCTTTGTATTTGTAGGACTTTCTTCCTCATCACAAGTGACCGAATAGAAAGAGGACTAGAATCCTAAGGACGATCAGAAGCAGAGTTCTTCATTTAAGTCCAGATAAATAGATCATTCAAGCATCATAAAAGAAAAGAATGGTACCGCGTAAACGGAATAAGAGAAGTCCTAATTCTCATCTACAATAAATCATTACGCGATCGCCTCGTAAATCTTTATTTAATTCGATAAAATCTTGATTCTTTCGCAATGAAGCCCTAAATTTTCTGCTAATTCAAAAAGTTTTCAAGTGGAGAAGGATCTATTTGTTTCATGAAAAACTCATGTTTTGGAAAAAAATTTCTTAAAAATGATCGCTTGTATCGATTACAAGAATGCGTAAATGAAAAATATTTCCATCCTCCACGACGAAAATGTTAAGGCATAAATTATCATCGATAATGAAAATATTTTTTGTTAGTTAATTATACCGAGCGATATAACTATTCTAAATCGTTCATTTTTTCGCGAAACAAGCAGACCCTTCAGTTTTTTTTGTTTCGTGGGAAATGAATGAGTGTAAAAATACTTTTTCAATAATGATCGCTTAAAATAATTAATTAATGAAAATTATTTTCACTATCTATAATAAATTTATGTATAAATATTTTTGCGGATGGTCAAATTTTTTTTTCATTCATTCACACCGGAAAAAAGGGGAGGGGGGGTTCGAAAACCCGTGAAAAACCCTGCAGCAATTCAATCTCTTTCATTCTCGTTACTCTCCCTCCTCTCTCTCTCTCTCTCTCTCTCTCTCTCTCTGTCTGTCTGCTTCTTCTTACAACACCCCCTTCGAGGAGCTCGCGCTCCGCCTGGCGAGTTCTCGGCGACGGGCAGATATCGGGGTTCCGCCGCCGCCGCTCCACGACGCTCGCCGGCGCCGTCCCGCCCGGCCGCGACGAACGATCCGCCCCGAGGTAAGCGCGTCCGTACGCCGGGTTGCTCTTGTGCTTGGGTTTTTGGGGTTGTTCGTCGAATCGGTAGGAGGGTGCGGCGGTATCGCGTTGTTGCTTGTTGGAATTCTCGCTTTCTCTTATTTGGGTGTGAAGTTTGGTGGGTTTCGATTCCTCGGAAAGATTGGGTTAAGTGTAGTTTTCTCTCTTTCTGTGGCTTGAAGAAAAGGTAAGTGGTCAGCATTTTTTTTGGCTCATATCAGTTTGGCGAGAAGCATTGAAGCACAAATGTGTGATCTTGTTAAGGTTGGGATTTGTCGTTGGTTTCTTCCGGAATCTTGATTAGGAAGCGTTGTCCGTGCTTGCTACTGGGGTACCTGAGTTTGGTTGCCCTCTGCGATTTCGCAGGATGTGGGGCCCCGCGTAAGATTGGGTCGATAAGTTATGCAGATGATGGATATTGTGGGATCCATAGTCGATATCCCGGTTCAAGATCCGCAGGATGAGGATTTCTCCTCTGCTGATTTGATTTGGACCAAGTTTGGCACCCCCGAGCACCACGATGATGTTGCTCTAATTCCCTTCTCGAGAGTCGATGCCTTCATAATTGGCGAGTGCTCAAATGTAGAATGCCCGACGAGGTTTCACATTGAAAGGGGAAGAAAACGACTGAAAGGAAGCTTAAAGGAGTACAAGAATGATGAATATCTGGAGTATAAGATGTAAGTGTGTGGCATACTTATTACATCCTTTATGAATTTCTTTTCTGGGCTATGTACTTATCTTTCATCTTTGGGAAGTGAGCTCTACAAATGTGATTCACGGCTATCTTTTCGATGTATGCTTTAGTAGGCAGGTGTTATCACGTGTCATGTTCTCATGATATCTGTACTACCTAACTATTTTAGTAAAAGTGGGTTTTGGTACTGACGAAGATATTTTTCACACACTTTGTTTTAGGACAGCAGTTTCATTTCTCTTACTTGCCCTTGAAATTCTGGATGTTCAATGCATTGATATATAGAAAGCTGAATGCTATTCATTTGTTGGTTCTTCTAAAAAACATGTCTCGAGGATATGATGTTGATTGGTTTCTCTTGGACAGAGTTTTCGTCGTCGTCGTCGTTTTTTTTTCTCGCCGGGGGGTGGGGTTTGGGTGGGGTTTGTTGAACTTAGTGTTGTACTCTTAGGTTGCAAATGTTCTCATGTTATTGTTGTTCTTGAAGTTAACTTTGTCTGATTGCTGAACGTCTAGTCACTTGTTTATGTGAGGTAAAATCTTGTCAAAATGTCATGTTCATGTTTCTAATTCACGTGGGATCTCGCTTTTAAAACACCATAAGTTTCATTAAAACTGTTAAATGATAAAAAATTTATAAACTCCCGTCATCTTGTACATTGTTATGATTAGTCTATGTTTTGTCCTATCATGTTTTAAGCAGTTTTAGACTTTGTCTAGCATGGACCAAGTTGCTCTGGAGCTAAGGTAGTGCTGTACAATAGCTTTTGAGTCTTTCTTCTCCCTAGGTGATTATAAATAAATACTTCTTCATTTTCTTTCTCTTGTTAGTAGAGATTGTGAGCTTCTAAATACTCTGGAAAAGTTTTGACCACGATCAGGGCTTATGTATAAATTTCCTTAGCAATTACAACTTTCAGAAAGAGAGTTGCTTCTTATCCAGCTGATTACTAGGCCAAAACAGCTGTAGGATCTGATACCTCGCGAAGTGATTAAAAACGTGCACTTGGCAGTTAAATGAAAATATATTTTATTTTTCTTTTGCTTTTGCTTTTTCTGCAGGTATTGGTGCTCATTTGGTCCTGAAAACTATGGGGAAGGCGGTGGCATATTACCCAGTCGAAGATATCGATTAAACACACGAAATCGTGCTGCCAGACCTCAGTCAATGCGAGGCTGCACTTGCCATTTTGTAGTGAAGCGCCTTTATGCCCGTCCATCACTTGCACTTCTTATATATAATGATCGGCGTCATGTAAACAAGGCTGGCTTTGTCTGCCATGGGCCACTAGACAGAGATGCTATTGGCCCTGGTGCCAAGAACATTCCGTATATCTGTAGTGAGATTCAGCAACAAACTATGTCCATGATATATCTTGGAATTCCTGAAGAGAATGTGCTGGAGAAGCATATTGAAGGGATTCAACGCTATTGTGGTTCAGATGCAAAGGTCAATAGCCTTGCTTCGCAATACGTCCACAAACTTGGGATGATCATTAGAAGGTCCACTCATGAGTTGGATCTAGATGATCAAGCCAGTATCCGGATGTGGGTTGAACGAAATAAGAAATCCATATTCTTCTATCAGGACACTTCAGAAACAGATGCTTTCATCCTGGGCATTCAAACAGAATGGCAGTTGCAACAAATGATTCGTTTTGGACACCGCAGTCTCATAGCAGCAGATTCGACCTTTGGTATAAAGAGATTGAAGGTAACCCCATTCTATGAGTTAATTGTCTAGTTGATTAAGAATTATCCTATGGCTGGTAAGTTAATGCTCACTTCAATGGCAGTACCCTTTGTGCACGTTACTCGTCTTTGATTCTAGACAGCATGCACTTCCTGTCGCTTGGGTAATTACTCGTAGCTTTTCGAAGCCAGATGTCTCCAAGTGGATGAAAGCACTTCTTGATCGAGCTAGAAGTGTTGAGCCTGGGTGGAAGGTTAGTGGTTTTCTGATTGATGATGCTGCTGCAGAAATTGATCCCATAAGGCACGTATCTCTTTCTATTGACATTTCCTCGTAAGCTAAAATAAAACGTTGGGAGACTCGGTATATCACACCCTATGATTCCTTAATTTAGTAGTATTATTTTCAGGGATATATTTAGCTGTCCTGTCCTCTTTTCTCTTTGGCGAATTCGTAGAACATGGCTAAGGAATGTGGTGAAGAAGTGCCCTAATCCTGAAGTCCAGCGTGAGGTTTTCAAACGTTTGGGACAAATTGTTTACAGTATCTGGGATGGGTCTGAAACTTTGGCTGCTCTGGAAGAGTTAGTACTTGATTTTGCTGATCAAACTGATTTCATGGAGTATTTCAAGGCATTTTGGGTACCCAAAATTGGTAAACCTTCCCTTTCCCTACAGGCGTTTTGCTCTATGATTTTCTATATATCGCTTGGAATCTGTCTCATTATGGTTTGGTTATTCTTTGGGGACAGAGATGTGGCTTTCAACAATGAAAGCCCTTCCTCTTGCAAGCCAGGAAGCATCGGGTGCCATAGAAACCTACCATGCGAAGCTAAAAACAAAATTGTTTGATGATTCACACCTTAATGCACTCTGGAGAGTAGACTGGCTCGTGCATAAATTGACTACCGAGCTTCATTCCAGTTATTGGCTTGACAGATATGCAGATGAAAGTGATTCCTTTCAAAATGTTAAAGAGGAATATATCACTTCCACGTCGTGGCACCGAGCTTTGCAAATTCCTGATTCTGCCATCACCTTTGACGAGAAAGATCACCTCTACGCCAAAGTGCAAAGCCAAAAAGACAGCAGTGTGACGCACTGCGTATGGAACCCAGGATCGGAATTTGCTTTTTGTGATTGCCCATGGTCGATGCAGGCAAACCTTTGCAAGCATGTCATAAAGGTCAACATGACATGTGAAAATCGTCAAGGCGGTCAATCTTCCATGTCTATGCAGTCATTCAGGGAGATATTGCTGAATATCTGGAAAATGCCTTTGGATGATTCACTAGCATTGGATCAGTCGATGGCTTGGACCTATCAGATGCTTGATCAGATACAGAAACTTGTCGAGTTGAATAGCACTAATGATATTGGCACCGTGGTGAATAGACTGCCAATCCAATGGTTGTCCAAGAAAACCAGAACATCTGTTTGCATACCGTCAGCCACCTTAGGTTTGCCATCAAGTTCCAAGGACTCCACGAGACTTACTGTTGCTCTAAAAAAGAACCGTAAGAGAAAGAGATTGTCACGGCTGAGATGACATTTAAGGCAACAGGGGGTTTTCCAGCATAGAGATAAATGTTCAATTTGTTGTTGGCAGACTGATTCTTTCATTTGAATTCACTTCAGAACAAATTGGCTGCGATCTATGTTTCTGGAGGTAACCCTCCAGATAAATTATGCTCATGGCCTGTTTTGCTTTGGATGAGGTGTGCCATTTGGAAAACGAAGAGATGATCCAACGCCCAAGCTTTTGGTGCATCCTTGGATATAGCTTGAGCTGCTTACCTTGTAGCCCCTTGTGAATCATTGTTATACTTAACAGAATTTTGGACATTCAAACATTGGTTCCTTTCTCTTCATTCCCCTTGGTTTCTGTAATATGCTTTTTTTTCCTTCTCAGCTGCTAAAGAATTAAATTCTTTTCTTTTTAAGCATGATAAACAACATGCTGACCGATCTTTGATCCCGACATTAAACCTGTCTATTGTGGAGGCTGTTTGCCAACAGGTGTATTCATGTCTGTCGGTAGATGCCCTTTTGAGTAATGTACAGATAAATTATTGTATTTTTCATGTGAAATATGTAAAGTTATTTTGATGGCATGTGACATTTCAAATTTGGTAAGCACATATTCGTTTGATTTTGGTCCGGCATCTTGATTGTTTGGAGCACGTATAAGCTTAACTTGAAGGAATTTCAGAGAAAATGCCGAACTTGAAGATCTTTCTGTCTCTCTATGTTTTGTGGGTCATTTGGTCTCCGAAACTTTATTTATTTTGATTTCAATGCATCCAAGCTCGATGTATCAATTGCGTTTCGTTTCCTTTGGCTGATAAACGATGTGTCAATTGGTTTGTTCCTTCAATTTTGAGCAAATGCAAGCATGTCATCTTGAACAGAGTGTGCTCTTTCTACTGCCACACACAATCGTTGATGCAGTTTCATTGGCGAAGCCCTGTGGTGGCATTGGATTATGACCAAAATAAGAAGCTGAGACTTGGTCAATGGTTTTGCTTTTCTGTTTTGCATGGTCGATGTATTGGGTTGAAACCAATTGGCATATTGTGAACATATTCCAGGTTGGTACTTAGACATGGTTCTCTCGGAATTTCTTCTCATTGTCAGAAATAATTGAACCCCTATCGACACTCGGCCCAAGACATATGAAGCAGGAACCCTGGATTCCGAGGTGGGTCCAGGACTTAAGCTCACCACACGAGCCTAGTTTGTTCCACCACAGGTCCCAGGCAGGGAAAAAAATATGCCAATTGCCAATAGGAGCGAGGCAATCTCACCTTATCCACACTCCCACCACAATCTTTTGTTGCCTCCCTCATCCTTTTCCTCCACATCACTCTCCACCATATCTAAACACACCCAATAACTTCGAAAGCGCCACTAGTTGAACCCTTCATTGCTCTTCAAAACTTTCCAAGAAAAAAAAAAGGGGTTGCACAGAAAAATTCATACCCAAATTTGCTAAATGGCAACCATGAACTCCAGTGTGCTGGCTTGCAAGTATGCCGTTTCAGGAACTGGGTCATCTGAACTCAGCTCAAAGCTTGGCTCGGTTGCAACTCCTGGTGTGCCAAGTCAGAAGTTGCCCGTGATCAGGGCTCAACAAGTCAGAGTTCCCGAGTCAAAAGCCGGCGAAGGAAGAAGAGCCGCACTCGCCTGCTTGGCGGCCACCATGTTTGCCGCCGCCACCGCCTCCACCTCCTCTGCCAATGCCGGCATCATTGAGGAGTACCTCGAGAAGAGCAAGGCCAACAAGGTCTTGTTCGAAATGGACTCTTTCTTTGGTGGATAGGTTCTAACTTGATCTGAGTTCATTTTAGCTGATGATCAATCATCTGATTGTAGGAACTGAATGACAAGAAGAGATTGGCCACGAGCGGAGCGAACTTTGCGAGAGCGTACACGGTCGAGTTCGGCTCCTGCAAGTTCCCCGAGAACTTCACTGGTTGCCAGGATCTTGCCAAGCAAAAGGTTCAATTCATCTCTCATTTACCTTTTTAACTTTTCCTAGCGGTTTGACGTGATTGAAATATTTGTTCATATCTCCTGTTGTCTGAATACAACTGACGCTATCTCCAAGCGAAGCGTTAATGACGAACTCAATGATGGTCGTCGCTAAATTAAAAGTTACAGAACAATTTTGTCCCTATGAGGACTTTCTCTTGTTGATCATGCTATTCTTTGCCATGTGTGCTGCAGAAAGTGCCCTTCATCTCTGATGATTTGGAGTTGGAATGCGAAGGGAAGGACAAGTTCAAGTGTGGCTCAAATGTCTTCTGGAAATGGTGAAAAACCGCGATGTTCTCCTAGCCTTGTAAAAGCAACTGTGCAACTCAACATGTATCTGATCTCTACTTGATACAACTTAAGCCAAATTTGTTTCTCTTCTTTTGTTCATCTGTCCTTAGTTCACATTTTCTACTAAGGTTTCATTCACCACGGTCTATTTGTCTCATCCTACAGGCAAAGGAACCTATGTTTAGTCGAGTAAATACATGTGACATCGCTTTCTTTCTTTAATCGTTCAATAACCCTCTTCTGGATCACAGCAGATTCTAACCAGACGACCCAAAACTTGATTTTTATAGGTTAGAAAAAATGGTCGATTAAAAAATATTTCGATAGCCAATGGAACGAAAAATTTGGATTCCAGAAATCAGCTTCTGAAAATCTCTGCCGGAGTATGTTACCTCGTAACATGTTTACCCTTAAATCGTTGGAGAAAGATTAACATTAAGACAAGCGAACTCCAGTTTCATTTCGCTTGAGCACATATCTTGTTAAGGTCATATCGATATTTCAATCTACGTGATTTTAGTATGTGTAAGGTCATATCAATATTTGAATTTTGGTAGTTCATGTCTGAGTGGCCTTTGTGTTAATAAACACCAAATTGTTAGTGGCAAGTGGCAACCACCAAACAGAGTGATAACAAAAGGCATCATGGGGGAAGATCCTACTCAAGGAAATGAAGAAAAATTAACTATCGTTGTAATTTAAATTAACTATGGACGGACTTGTATAATTCCCTATATAAGCAAGTTTGACACTCAACAGGATTGACGATGTGATTCAAATCCCACATGAAACTCTATGACACACAAATCAAGTAAAAAATACAGCAGCTCAATGTTACTTCTGAATAACCAGTATCAACTTTCACGTGAGGCCACGTTACAGTCTCCATCCTCTTCTGTACAACCTGATCTCTCCTCTTGCTGTGTATATCCACAATATCAAAGAATGCAGAAAAATCATTTGAATCAATGAATGTTGTTTTAATGTGTAAATCCAGTAACTGTCGATCACGCCAAAAGCATCTCTTCCTCACGCCAATGTAACTTACGAGAGTCTGCCGTTCTCTCCTATAGTGGGGGCTCTTGCTGAGCCCAGAATGCCTCCTCGAATTCATGTAACAGAAATCTCGACATCTCGGCCTTTCTGTCACGTAAACAGAATCAGAAGACTCTCATATTTCGAGTCCTTTTCTCCGGAAATGTCTTTCATCGCTGCAATAGTATCGAGAATATCATTTTCATATTGCTGTACAAACGCAAATCCTCCAGTTTCTAAGGACAGGAGAATGTCGAACTATTGTCCTGCAACTCAGGACACGGCACTAGAGAGACGTCATCAGCGAAACCCGAAAGAAATTCACAGTGCCAATTCGCAGACGGAGGTAATCCAATCAAGCTGATATTTCTCATGCATATCTCTTCGAATGGTGAAACCTTCATACCGTCTAAGACGGGGCCTTTTGTAGAATTCACGCTCACCACATTGCTTATGAATACACCCTTCACTCTAGGAATGGCTTTCGGGTCCCATCCCTTGTCTGGGTGATCATTAGAACCTCTGCTAAATCTTATGGGAATTTTGACCCGTTCCATCATCACATTACTTATACTGATATTAGCTATATAGCCTCCTCGACCAATATCTGTCTTGATACGGATTCCGGCGGCAGAGTCCCAGACATGCAGATCTTCTATAGTTACGTTTAAAATCCCTCCCGACATCTCACTACCAATCCCAACCCCAGAGCAAGTGGGAGTGGTTCCTGATACTCTCCTAACAATAATATCCGAACTAGGATGCGCTGTTGCAATTCCATATTGGTCCCATCCACTCTTTACCGCTACAAGATCGTCCCCGCTCTCAATGTAACAGTCTTCGATGCACACTTTGCTGCACGAGTCTGGATATTTGAAAGGTCAGGAAGACATTAATAAACCTAAGGGGTGTAAGTGTATACTCCACTCATACAGGTTCTTTGGCGGAAAAGAAAGGTTGACCTTGTGAATCAAGACACGGACATTTTTGTCTTATGAATAAAATCAATTCATTTTCTGCCACTTGGGATTCTCAGATTGAATAAAGGGTGATTCTTTTAATCTACCACTTATCCCTCTACAATCTCCAGTTACAGAGAGACTGAAACATGTCAAGATAAATTTTCACTCCTTTCTTGAGACTTCCGTTCCTTCCATAAAACAGAAATGTGAATTAATCTATTTAATATCGTCTATCCATTTTGGTGTTAAAATTCCCTCGTATTGTGCTAAGTAAGAGAAGAAACTTCGACACTCCAAGGGGAAAGAGAAATGCGGAGGGAACCAGTCACATACCTGGATCAATACCATCTGTATTTGGGGCATTGAGGGGAGCCAAGATCGTCATGTCTTTTATAACTACGTTACTGTACCACACACACACACACAAAAAACATAGTATTCTGTAATTAGGCAACGAAATAATTGGCCAAAAAAGGCGTGGGACCAGTGTTCTTTCAATTAGGTACAATTCCTTCCGAAATATTTGGCAAACACTCACTTAAAACGTGGTTAGACGTGAATGTTTGTGCAGAACTTGTGTTGAAAACATTTAAAGCATCCACTCGCTTTCACCATAGAACTACTTTTCATGAGATTAATGCAGAACCCACGAACAAGCATAAGAGAACAATTGCCAAACCTGCAGTAAACGGGATGAATCGTCCAAAAGGGTGAATTTCTGAAGGTAAGATTGGAGATGAGAACGTTGTGTGAGTTCACGAGTTCGACCAAATGGCCTCGTGTGTGCTCCAATGTTCTGTTCCACCATAGTTCCCACCACATCCTCCCCTGACCATCTATTGTCCCATTGTTTCCTGTTCAACAGTTTGGTCTTATCATCTTAAATTTATGTTGCATCTGGAACATAAGTTACATCAATACTTCATACATGCGCTCTTTGCCTACATGGCTATACTCAAAAGATTGACAAAATCCTCTATTAATGGCTCAGACTTATGCAGCATCAATATAATTACCTACTTTGGCTTTGAGTGGTCAACTTGTCAGTCCTACTAAATGTCAAATGAACTCAATTTATCATCAAGTAGATGCAATTATTTCAGGACCACAGAAACAATCTTAGACGAACACATCTAGGTGGCCTACCTAACAAAACAAAGAGACTCACTTTTTTAACTGGGTTGGAAGTCACCCTTCCCTACAAAACCATTTTGGACCAATAATTCCTAGAAAAAATCAAACTTCGAAACCTTCACGGGCAAAGCAAAAGCAGTGATATTTCTTCGACTAACAAATGCATACCCTAGGATTCCGCCGGGGGTAAGCTACAGCTACAAGCAAGAAGACATGAATAATAGAAGACAACAAATTTTAGAAAGAAACAAGCTATTAGAGGAAGACAAAGCTGTATATTAACGTCAAACTAATGTGAAATTCCTTTACTTCTTCATTGGCATCCAAGAAGGGTATACTTCAACCAAGCCTATTCAATTTGCATGAGCATATCTTTAGAAAATGGGCAACATTCCTGAATGGCAGAATCAATCGGTACCTGTGATGACAACATCAGTGAGGCCATTCCCATGGATAAGGCTTATGTGCCTCCCTCCTAATCTCTCTCTTCCTCTTCCATAAGATGGTAAAGGCTCAATGATGGGCCAATCGTTTGGGTCCTATCCTTGCAAAATATGTAGATGTATCAAGATTTTGCAATTGCAAGCATTTCGGGCAATGACAATCTCCAACATATTTCTACCAAAGAAAAAGCAAACATGTGGACTCCATATCTATCCTTCAACATGGGATTTGCGTTGTCTTCCTACTCTCGATTTGTCTAACATAAGAAATCTATATCTAATTCATTACATATGATTTGCTTTCTCTTGCTATTCTCGATTTGCAATTGCCTCGGTCTATTAGAATAAGGCCGCATAAGTAAATGGGAAAATTGTCCACAAACCCCCAATTCTTTTAGTAAAACCCCCCGATTGCTTTAGTCTACGAGTGGTCGATAGTGATAGACGGTAATTAATGCCATATAGGAAAAATTCAGCCGAAAGTCCATTTGAAGTGTGTTGGAACGGGGTATGGACGAGTTTACAAACGTTCAGGAACTAATTTCACTGAAACTACCAAAATACAGGGAGTTCGCAGAAGTTTCTGTCCAATTTAACTACTCAAATTTGAAACAAAAATGTATAAACACTGCTTATTTACACGGAAACAAAGCAAACAAAGAGCCAAACCAGAGGAAAGGATGTGACTTCTAATTTCATCCATTAGTTATATTCCGTAGATGCTGTAGTCTTGATGGTAACTCTGGATAAAGTTAATTAAAAAGAAACCACTTCTTAGAAAAAGAATCAAACAAAAGACAAACGCGCAGGTGACAAAATGTCAAAAGAACAGACACAAAGATCGGCTTTTCAAACCCGCACGACACATTCATTCACCACCTATGACTCTGCCCACACGTAATCACACTGATTAGCAAGAATCTTATGGAGTTTATAATATGAAAAACTGACATGAAATAAGTTACCTTCGTAAATGAATAAAAACATGAAAAAAAGATAAAAGAAATTTTGTGAGCAGTGGGACCCTTTGCTCTGCAGTAGCAGAGACACACACCATCTTCTTACAGTCTCTGTGCCCGAAAGTAAAAAAAAAAAAAAAACGAAGAAGCTATGGAACGGGCGGAATGACAGATGAGCAAACTGCTTTAAACATCTATTATTCTTTATTTCTTACTTTATTTCTTAATCTCAAGTTTAAACTTGAATAAAGCATGAAACTGGCCTTCTCTTCAGAATTCATCTGGTGCCAGACTGTATCCGTTGTTCGGACAAGGTGATGGATTACCATAACGAAGAATCATCAAGTCGGTTCTCTAAATTAAGCAGAAAGTAGAGAACAAACGTGGCTTGCCAAAGAACGGAAAAAGGAAAAAAGGAAAAAGATGGGACTTGGTTATGGCCAGTCATCATGCACCATCATTGTTCCTCCAAAACCATCAATCAGTAGAATCGCCACAACGACAGCAGCTGCAACGACTGTTTCGTTTCGATGCTAGCCATTCCATCTCCGAGGTGAATGTCATGTCGGTTCACGTGTCTCTTGCGGATTAGTCGAGACGAAAGTTCCGACGATGGACACGATCCTATTCAAGAAACCAAGATAAAAGAAAAAGGGGAGACAGAGAGAAAAGTTTGACCAACCTGAGAGCCCAGGATCAGAGCACCCTCTTCGAGAAAGAGGGTGAAATTGCTGGTGAGGTTGAAGCTCCCCGTGACCCACGTCCCCTTGGGCACGTTCAGCTGCGACCCGCCCGCGCCTCCGAACAGTCGCATGTGGCGCACCGCCCTCCGGAACGTCTCGGTCTCCGGCCTCCCGCCGTCGCCGACCCCTCCGAAGTCCCGCAGCGACATCACCACCTTCCTCGCCTGCGGGGACCCGCGGAAGAACCCCGCGCAGCTCCCGGGCCAGGCGGGCGCACCACCGGCGGCGGCGGGGCAGGGGGGCGGCGGCGGAACGACCGCCGGGACCGGCCTGGTGGCGATCTGGAAGGCGAGGACGGCGAGGAAAGACAGCAGGAGGAGGAGGGGCGGCGTCCACGCGGGTCGGGTCAGGTGGGCCGCCGCGGATCCGAGCCCGGAGGCGGGTTTCCCGGTGTCCATGCTCGATCTCCGCCGCCTCCGCCGCCGCCGTCGTCGCCGCTCACATGCATGCAGAGGAAGGAGGAGGAGGAGGAGGAGGAATGCAACAGTTCGCGCGAGACAACCGAAGGGACACACGAAGGTGAAGAAAGAAAGAGAAGGACGAGATTATTAATTTATTATTATTTATGTCTCACCGAAAAAGAAAAATTATTTATTTAATTTCCTATTGCATGCTGTGGTCTGATTTTTCCTGTTGTATTTATTAATTACTTATTCTTTTTTATATTTATCAATTATTATTACATTAGTCTATGGGATGTGGGCCCCGGTTCGGAAAGATCAAGGAGGAGGCGTGATCCGGTTTGTTCGGTATCGACGGCGACGACCGATACGGCCCGGGGGTGTGTCCCGGATCCCCTGCGGGCGATCGCACCTGTTACACGCCTCGTCCCGCAGCCACGTGTCGCCTCGGCGGGCGATCATCCCAGCGAGGGTGACGTGTCGGGATCCTAGTGGCCGGAAGAGATTCTTCGGGTGGCGGTCGCGTGCAGGTGAGCCGGGCTCGTTCCGCGTTTGGAAAGGTGGTGAGGGGGAAAGGAAAGGGAAGGGCGGCGCCATTCACGGGATCCTGTGAGAAAAGTTGACTTTTTTCCTCCGCGGTGACCGGGCTTTCCCTTTTTGGAACCCTCCAAAAAAAAAAAAGGAGAAAATGGAAAAATAGAAAGTTATTACCGATTTTATTTCCCAAAATTGAAAAAAAGAGGAAAGAAATCATAGTGGGATTTCTTTCTAATTTTTTGCGTGAGTGTATGGCTTTTTTGGCAACGGCAAAATAAGTTGCTTTTTCGAGAAAGTTTAAGTTTTGTTTTTTTAATCCAATCGAATCACCAAACGGAAGGAAATCATAGCTTCGCCCATGATCAGTTTGTCTAAAAGCGGATCGTGTACTTCTCCCATTATTGTTTGCTTAGGATCCTCCACGTTCAGAATAGATTAAATTGAATACGGATGGAGGGTCTAAAGGTAATCTTGGACTTGCAGGAGCCAGAAGATTATTCCGAAATGAATGGGGTGACTGACTTGGCGATTTAACCTCATTTTATCGGAATAAGTTCTTCTTTACAAGCAGAACTATGGGCACTATGGTTGGGACTTACCATCGCAAAGCAACATAATTTTCATAAACTCGTCATTAAGATAGACTCTAAAATTATCACCAAACTTGTTAACCCCAATAGAGTATAGCAGATAAAACTGGACCAACGCTACTTGAAGATATCAGAAAACTATTGGGCTCTCATTTTAAGTTCAAAATACATCATATTTTTTGGAAAGGCAATCGGCCCGCTGATGTGGCCTAGTGAAGCGATTGGATACTAAATTCTACTTGTAGCCTTCTAGAGAATTATCTCATGTTTTGCTTAGTGATAAAGTTGGGGTTGTAGACTTTAGACTTTAATTTACTTAGTTTTGTACCTTATGTTTACCAAAAAAAAAAAGAAAAGAAAGTGGAATACAGTCAAGAATATAGGTCTGTGTTTCTCTTCGGACAGCTAACAAAGAAAATGCAACGTTGTGTGTTTATAATTGTTGCTCCATCGACCCTCTATTTATCGAATAGTAATTATTCACAAGGCCAAAGGGTGGTGCAAATTTTATATATGTTTCCGGTCTTAAAAACGCCAATCGTTGAGATTTGTGGATTTGGAGAAGTTGACCAATTCATTTAGTATCAACATTTCCAATTTAAATTTAAAATAATGGAATAAAGTTAGAAATTACAAATGGTGATACAAGATCTTTTAATTAAATCTATAAATTCATATTATTGGCCCTTTTTGTTTTTCTTTTTCTTTCTCTCCTTTCTTTTTTTGCCGTCGGGCTGGGAAATGCTCCTAATGCTGTACATGGCTAGGCTTTATCTTTTGCCAAATTGAAGCTTATTTCTTATATCAATGAGAAGCTTGGTGACTCCAGTATAAAAGTTGTTGGGGCTAGTTAGGAAAGATCTTTCTTTTGAGATAAATAAAGGTGAGTCATACCATTAGTCAATCACCCACTAAAGTGGGATGATAATGTTTGGGGTAGGTAGGACCATTATTCACGGGGGCACACACTAGTGTCGAAGCTCAAAAGGATGGACGATCAACCCTTTTGGAATTGGTAATGAAATAATGGTGAATAGTGATTGTCATATATTCTCCGTATGTGTATATACATAAATCACAATGACATTAGCCATTTAGAGCTTGAGGTTGTGTCCTTGTCTTTTCCTCCTTTTTTCCCCTTTCTCTTTTTGGGAGGTGTGGAATAATTGATAACAGTGCATGATCACAAAAGTTGATAGTAAAGGGGACACCCATATTTGAAATTCTTGTCCCATGTCGGAGTTCCCCCTCCCCTTAGAATAGCTTATAATCCAAAACGGTACAAAGATCTGGGTGAGGCCTCGCCTGATCATGGTGAGGTCGGCCTCGCCCGGTGACGGCGAGGCCGCCCAAATCTGGCGAGACCTCGCCGTCGTCGGGCGAGGTCGAGCCTCACCATGGCCAGGCGAGGTCGAACTCGCCCGGCGACGGCGAGGTCTCGCCAAATCTGGGCGGCGTCGCCGTCGCTAGGCGAGGCCGAGTTTGCCCAGCGACGGCGAGGTCTAGCCAGATCTGGGCGAGGCCTCGCCCGGCCATGGCGAGGCTCGACCTCGCCGGCCATGGGCAAGATCTGGCCAGATCTGGGCGGCCTTGCCGTCGCCAAGCAAGGTCGACCTCGCCATCGCTGGGCGAGCTTGACCTCGCCCGGCGACGGCGAGGCTTGCCCTCGCTAGTGTCGGTGAGGTGGAACTCACCGGCCTTAGCCTCTCGCCGGTCACCGGTTGCCGGACCGGTGATCGAGGAAGAAGATAGGGAAAAGAAAAAAAGAAAAAAAAATTCGAAAAATTAAATAAAAATTTATTAAAATATTGCCACATCAGCCGGCCAGTGTCCACGTTAGTGCTAGCAGGCCAAAAGTGGCCGGATGGACTGAATTGGCACAATTGCAAAAGGTTTAGGACTGAATTGGCACAATTGCAAAAAGTTTAGGACTTTTTTGGTAATTTTCCCAAGATTGGTCAATACCCGCATTAGGTGTTTTGACCCATACCGTCAAGAAGTAGGTAACGTGGTCAAAGAATAATGATAATTATGGCTAAGGTCGGTTAAGCATCGGTGACAAATTGCTTCTTTAGTTGAGTGGATCTATATATCAAAGGGATACTTGTGTCCTTCGAAAAAGCATTAAATCTAATTCAGCCCTCTACCTTGTATTGGTTGTCTAGGACCGGAGAAAGGAGGCAAGAACTTTAAAACCCCACTTGGTAAAAGAAGTTCATGCCACTGACCTCGACACGAGTCTTTGATTACCAAGCAATTGTCTCGAATCCAAAGATAACCTATATCGATATCACCCGAAATCGAATCGACCCCATCCTCCCCGTAATATAAAGTATCCTTAAAAGGGTCCTGTTGCAAAGTAAAACTTGGAAGTCCCTGTAAAATGTAAATTTATCTTCAGAACTATCTGTGGCTCAAATGAGTCTCTTTGCAATCCTGCGGCAGACAAGGAAAAATCATGGAGCCTAAGTTGCACCATGTGAGGGAGAGAGAGAGAGAGAGAGAGAGAGAGAGAGTTGACTAGCGGTGGCAAGAGGGCCACCCAGCCTGGGCCTTGACCTGGACCAGTAGATTCTCAATGTGCATGATGCATATGTGAGTTTTTTTTTTATATATAGAATGAGCAACAGAGCATGTTAATAAATGAAAAGTGCCATATGAGTTGAGAATGGTTTATACGAGGGATTCTTTTTTTTTTTTTTTTAAGGACGAGAAAATTTACTTAGATAGATATGTTTAATCTATGAAATATCTCAAAAATCTCGTGCATAAGATGAGAGGCGAGCTTAACTCCAAGCGGCTCGCCTAAGTAGGAATTTCGGGGTTCATCAATTCTTTTTTATAATCGGAATTTGAGGGGTTAATTAGTACCCTTTGATTCATACCTGTTGTGAATAAAAAGAGGCGAGATGAATTCAAAGAGGTCGATGCATTGCGCTCTTACTAAAGTCTTTTCTATGTGCTTCTTAGGCAAAACGAAGTGTGATGACACTTGGAATGCGTATCAGACTACTTTTCCTCCCTTGTAGTTATCTGTTGCATTTGAAATTCATTGGTGCTGTTCTTTTCTATCTATTTTTATTGCGGGTGCAAAGATATTTCTCAAATATGGTATTAACATTTGACTATTTGTGGAATTGAACCCTAATATATATTAGATATTTGGCAAAAGGACACTATAAGTGCCATAACTTGTGTACGGAGATCACTTTGGTGCCATAACTTTTTTTCGGATCACTTTGGTGCCAAGTCGGAGGAAAAACGATCACTTAAGTGTTATAAGTTTTTTTTGGATCACTTCAATGCTAAAATTTTTGAAAAACGATCACTTAAGTGCTAAAATTTTTTAAAAACGATCATTTAAGTGCTAAAATTTTTGAAAAACGATCACTTAAGTGCCAATCTCCGGCGAGCCACGTCAGCTTCAGAAATTAATAAAAAAAATGCCACGTCGGATTTCTGGCGAAAAATTATGTACGGCACCGGAGTTGGCACTTAAGTGATCGTTTTTCAAAAATTTTAACACTAAAGTGATCCAAAAAAAACTTATGGCACCAAAGTGAGCGTCGTACACAAGTTATGGCACTTGTAGTATTCTTTTGCCTTAGATATTTTATTCAAGCTGGCAAGATGCATGTGTGTAGGACGGGTCTGAAACTATACATGTTATGTATTATATGATTCTAAATGTTGGTGTCAACATGAATTTCGGTAAGAGTAATAATAGGCAGCAAATTGTAACGAAATAAATATCGACGTCAATCAAGTTCTCCACTGGAGTTTACACGAGAAATTTTCCTTGAAATGAATCCAAAGCCTATCGTGTAGGTATATCTGCCGATTAAAAGAAAACGCGAGACTTAAATTTGAAATTAATTTATTGAATCATATATGAGTGCGTGTAACATTTAAAGCACGTAAATTTAATATAAATTAATTTTATGATAGCTTTCCTCCATTTGTTAGAATCTTCACCTTCGTGCGATCGACTTGGTGTGGAAAAGGCAAGCAAGCTATTTGTGTGGAATTGAATGATTTCCATTTGCTCCTCTTAGTTTATAGAGAATTAGAGGTAATTTCTTCAAATTCATCTTCCAATTCCATATTTTTCAGTTTTCTTTCTTTTTCTGGGAAATTTCCCTAATCTATTTAGTAAACTATTTGTTGTCTATCCTTTTTTTAAAGAAGAGTTCATGGATATCACCATCATGACAATGTATCGCAAAAAGAATGCTTGGATATCTTGCCGAAATATGCAATATTCAATTTGTATTTTCAAAGAAATTCACAATATTACTTTCACTAAAAATGCATAAGTAGAATTCCCTTGATTTATTTTTATACCAAGAATATTCAAATATTCCCACCTTTTCTTGTTCAAATTTTGTTGCCAACAGTTGGTTGTTAATATATTTTGCATCTGTTTATACTTAAAGCTAGTTATTTTTTATACTAATAAAATTGAATTTGGTTTTAACATGATCTCCGATTACTATATTGGATATGTTATTTAGACATTCATGTCACGATAGTGAAATATTGGCGGCCTCATAATTTAATATCTCTATGAGCAAAACTAATATTAAATTGAAAAGAGCGTGTACTATTGCTTAAAAATTGTAAAAGTTTCAAGAATATACATCTTAATGTGGAATGGAGACTATCCATTGAAATTGTCAATGCTATAAAAGTATATTTTGGAATAGTAATAACAGTTAAACAAAAAAATCAGAAATATTAAAATTACTCGAACGGGCAATATTAAAAATATTTTTAGTGTGTAGACACACTCTATTGGGGCCCGTTTGGTTCGACTTTGGGGGAATGCATTTGGGGGAATACAAATACCTTTAGGCTAAAGGGGTTTTCTGAAATGCAAGCAGTGTTTGGTAAATATTTTTTAAAATCAACTTGGGCTAAAGGACTTTTGCTAATATTTTTTTTTTTAAAAAAAAGCTCCGGTGGAGCTAAACCACCAGCCACCACCACCGGCCAGATCTGGTCGCTGGCCAACCGCCAACGGCCAGATTTGGTCGCCGGCCACTTCCGCCTAAGGTCGCGCGACCCCGGCGACCGTCACCTGGGGTCGCCGGACCTTGGGCGGTAGCCAGGGTCGCGCGACCCAGGCAACGCTTGGCCTGGGTCGCGCGACCCCGAAGACGCCAGAGGTCCGGCGACCCCAGGCGACTGTCGCCGGGGTCGCGCGACCCCCAGGCGGTGGTCGCCGTGGTCGGGCTAGCCCTCAGGCAGCGGTCGTCGGCCGCCGGACCTCGGTTTAGAGAAGATGAACAATGGTGATGAACAATGCAAGTTGCATTCCGAAAATGCAACTTCCCAAAGTACCTCCACCCTTGCTTTGGCCAAAAGTCCCTTGGAAAGCATTCCAAATGCAATTGCATCTCCCCAAAGTGAGTAAAAAAAGTTGCCAAACACTATTTGCATTTGGCCAAGGGACTTTAGAGCCCAAATGAGCATTCCAAATGCTGAACCAAACGGGGCCTTGGCTACGATTGATATTGATCGGCATTGTTTTGATCCCTTTACAAAGTTGATTGAAATTGCCTTATTTTTCCTTCAATGAGTCCAAATTATACCTATTTATCTGATTTATTTGGAGAAACGATACTTGTTATGAAAATTATCAACATGAAGTCTTAGTTATCATTACCGAATGTAGTTAGGTTCATTACACGTGATATAATATTTATTTGTCTTATCTTTCTTGGTGACACAACATCTAAACAAATTTTTTCCTAATAACTTTTTTTGAAATCCTAGGTAACTTTTTTTGTTGATTTTCAATTCATTGTTATAATTTTATAATAGTCACTTATTCGCAAGATATGTTATAACTGAAGCATATTTTATTGCAAGATTTTCTTCAAGACTTATCGAAATCCATATAATGCTAAAGTTCCTTCAAAACTCATCCACAAACTTATTGTAATCATTAACTCAAAATTTATTCTCATCAATTATAAAGTGATAGAATTATGGTCATTGAGTATATATGATCCACTTAATCAAATATGAATAATTTAAACCTTAAAGTAACGAACCCTTAAGTTTGTTTTACATCCTTGTCGACATTAGAGTTATCTATAATAATAACATTTAACTTTTTTTGGTAGGATTAATAGCATTTAACTTTAAGATCCATTATTAATTATGTATTTAGTCATGTCTCTTTATAGAATATGGAAACGATTGTATAATTTATTGCAAATATATTTCTTCTATAAACGTTATGTAAGTATGGTTCATACATTTTCCAAACTATATATTGACTTTTTACTATTCATCTATGTGTAGAAAAACGTGTACTATATCTAATAATCCTTTAATATCATTTATTTGAGTTGTCATATTATATATAGTTGTCTAATATAATTTATTTTTCAAATATATATACATATTTTGTCCAAAATATATATACATATATAATATTCACCTCTTTCAAAAATATGTAAACTGCAAAATGAGGTGACTTATGCATTTAACCATAAGGGTTATCACTGAATATGTTTTTAGTCATATTTATTCATAAAATATACACAATCATGTGATTTGGCAGTTTAATACACTATAATACCACGTGTTCTTTTATTTTAGTAATAAATATATATTAATATTTTTTTATCTGTAACAGAAGAGCTATAGTTCTATACTAATGAATTTTTATTATTGATCTTCTAATGTCATTTAATTATCCAGAAGAGGGTGTCGTGTTGGATAACTTTTTTTAATGATTCCCCCAAGCGTCGCAGAGACTTTTTAAAGTATTGATGAAATATTTCTGTCAATTTGCTAATGTTCATATTATCAAAAATTGATATCACAAAGCCACATTTACCCCAAACTAATTTTGTGCTGTAAAAATTTTTATATCGATATATTTGTGCTACATTTACGCCAAATTAATTTTTAAGTCACAAAAAAACCTAATTTGGTACAACCTAACAAGTCTATCCTTCATTAGCGTCTGTCCAATATCCTCTTTTGATTGCTAACATAGAAACATACATGGCAAACAACTCGGATGATCAGCATGTGACATGGATCCAACGTGAAAATTCAATATGATTAGGACTCCCAAACGTCATTTTGAAAAAATGAACCGAGATTAGGAAATTTGCTAATTTTTCCCTATGATCACCCTCACCTTTTGAAAATCTGGTAAAACCCCTAATCTTGCCCCACTCTGTCTTAAAATTTTAGTAGATTTGTCATAGATATACCGGTTTGAGATTTTTTTTAAAACAAAAATTAGTTTAGGATAAATGTGGCGCGTGGTATCAATTTGATATTTTTTGTGATATTAGTCCTATTATTAGATATGCACAATCATCGAATATAATTTTCAACCTCATTTTTTATTAGATATTTCAAAATAGAATCTATATATGCATGAATTTGTAAAAGGATATTAGAAGTGTCGTAACTTTTGTATGATACTCACTTTAGTACTAAAACTTTTCTCTCAATCACTTGAGTGCCACTTTGATTAAAAAACGATCACTTTAGTATCATTGGTGATTTGCTTAAGACATTTTTTTAATATAGACCACCCAAGGTGGCTCACCAGCAAAGTGAAGTTGGCATTATTGGACCTAAACGATGTTGTTTGAGCATCTAGTTGCCCCAAATTAATGAATTGGGGAAAATTTCAATGTGAACCCTAACTCTAATATTTCAAATTGGGGCAAATCACTTTCAGAATTTTTGGGGAAATGGATAGATGAATAAGTGGAATAAAAATTGTTTTGCTCTTGTTTCTTCTTTACCTTTTGAGAAAATGACACAAACAGTCCCTGAACTTTGGCCCAATGTGTAATTTGGTCTCTGAACTTTTAATTTGTTCAATGTAGTCTCTGAACTTTAATCCAATGTGCAATGTAGCTCCTGAACTTTTAATGTGTTCAATGTCATCCCTGAACTTTTGGTACATTTCAATTAAGTCCCCGAATTATATGAAAATGTTCAATGTAGTCCTTCCATTAATTCAAGTTCAGAGACTACATTGAACATTTTCATATAGTTCAGAGACTGAATTGAATATATATCAAAATTTTAGAGACCAAATTGAACAAATTAAAAATTTAGGGACCACATTGAACATTAAGCTAAAGTTCATGGACTACATCAAATAAATTAAAAGTTTAAGGATCAAATTACACATTAAGCCAAAATTCATGGACTGTTTGTGCCATTATCCCTTACCTTTTGATTTTACACTTTTATTTCTTAGGAAAACGGGTTTCAATGTTGATGTAACCAAAATCATGTAGAATAAGGACCACACAGCAGTAAAATCACGGCTACCATAAAAACCATCCACTAATTGCAGATTCACGAACTATGCATCACAACTTTAGTGAGAGAGAGAGAATTTGATGGAAATTTTTTTCCTTTTGCACAGAGACAGTGGTTAAGAAACTGATTGGAAAAGAAAAAGAAGAAAAAATTGTATGAAAGTTAAAATTGTTAGCTGAAGATGAACATGAACATGAAAATGAAGAAGATGACGGGATAGGGCAGTTTTCACGGAGGATTTGACCAAGGGATTTGTTCACATTGGACTTAATTTTTTTAAATGCCACGTCAGACTTAAAAATTCAATAAAAAAAATTTATGTCGGAATATATTGTTGGAGACACCGAAGTGTTAGATTTTTCTCAAATGTGGCACTCAAATGATCGCTAAATTTTTTTTGCTATTGAAGTGAGCGCCGTAAAATGACTTAATTTTTTTTAAATGCCACGTCAGACTTAAAAATTCAATAAAAAAAATTATGTCGGAATATATTGTTGGAGATGCTGAAGTGTTCGATTTTTCTCAAATGTGGCACTCAAATGATCACTAAATTTTTTTTGATATTAAAGTGAGCGCCGTATAAAGTATTATAGCACTGGTGATATCTTTTTCCCTGCATAAATAATTATTTTAATAATTTATTGCAAAAATACATGCAATCATAAATGATTTTTTCATCGAATTAATTATATATAGATGTTGCAAAATGGTATATGTATTTTCAAAACAAATATTTATTTATATAAATAGAATATGCTGAAGTACGTTGATTCGAGCACAAATTCAAGCAAGACAGGCTTTTTGCTTCGTGTCTTGTTCACGAATACCCTTGGGAACTGGTTAAACATACTTAATGGAAATGTGTTTGACTCTGTAAACATTGATTATGCAAATGAAAAAGATAATTAGGCATTGAAAATTATAATGCTTTCCTATTTGCTTACTCAACAAATAAGCTGGTGAACTTCTTAACAAAATTCATATAATTCAGTTATAAATGAATTGAAATTAAACGGAAAGGATGTGAAGGGTGATCAAGATTCAAGAATAAAACACACAAGGGTGCTGTCCCGAGTTCACACGAGGCTCACATTTATTAACATATTGTAATATGGAAAGGAACAATTACTGTATTCTAATAAGGAAGTATTAAAATTATGTCAAAGAGTACTTGAGGTTTATGCTAGGTCTACTCAATTTAGATAAAGAGGAAAAAAATGTATAAGTGACAAGCCATATATACTCTAGAACTGAAGATAACAAACATGTGTTGGGCACCATTTAGATTCCAAAAATGCATTCCCTTCTCTGTTACACCAGCCCTTACTAAGTAGCCTCTAGCTTGAGAAGCCAGAGCTTTGGCTCTACCACATGCTTATACCAGCAGACTTCCCTGTTTTTTCGCTCAGTCTAGTTCATAAAAAAAGTCTAATAAAAAGAGGTATAAGTTATTACGATAGGAAATCCTAAGCAAATCAAGCAAGTTCTTGTCACATCTCTTTGATCTCGGTCTGTACAACCTATCTTTATAAAATAAATGAGGACAATGACATTACAAGTGCCACAACTTTCGTATAACGCTCACTTGGTATGTCCAACTCTAACTCTAACTCTATTTTCTCCCTCTCTCAGACTTTTGCGCTGCCTCTTTGTATAGTGTGAGAGGCAGATCGTAGCCGATGACACTTAGTGCATGTTCGAAGTGCCACGTGTCTGCGCGGCACAAATATTTTTAAACAAACCTCTCGACTTGGTACGTATATACGTTTGCATATCAAGGAAATTTCTTAAGCCAGGCCAAGTAGCGCACCCACTTTCCACGTTATTGCACCCCTTTGACGCGGACACCAATTTGCATCGACTCGGCTGAATTGAATTGAATTACATGGCCACCAAAAGCGAGGAAAAGGCCAAAGCCCATCCACGCGTTTCGTGCTCCAATCAATGCTAAATCAAGAAAGTGAGCCAAAATCTTGGTTCTCTTATTCAAGCACAGTCAATTATGGCGGAAGAAATCGCATGAAGAAGTCCGAATGTGAAGAAACAAGGTTGACCCGTTGAAATTTCAAAGTCTTCCTCTCTTCTTACCCCCACTCTTGACGTGACGGCATCGCTATCTTCGCTTCTCGTTTCACTCTGTGTTTGTTCTTGTCAAGAGCCTTTATAAGTGTCTCGAGTCTCTGAATCTCTTCGCTCGTTCTCCTTCAAGAAGTATCACAGTCTCTCTAGACTCGATCATTTCACTCGTTCTTGATTCCTCCGTGCGAAAGCAACGATGGAGAGAGACCAGAACGAGCTGCAATTCCTTGGGTTCCTCGGCGTCTACCGAGAGACCTCCAAGATCATCCTCAAATGGAGGAAGATCTTCGCCCAGATCACGCTCGCACTCATCCTCCCTCTTTGCGTCATCTTCCTCGCCCACTCCTTCAATATTTTCGACCACGAGATCACCCGGAACGACGTCTGGGTGGACGACCCGAAGTACAGGAACCTGTCTCGCAAGCTCAAGAAGGAGTGGGTCGCGTTCTGGCTCGTTAGGCTCGGCTACTTCATCTTGCACTTCATCTTCTCTCTGCACTTCATCTTCATCTTCATCTCGTCTCTGCATTCGACCTCGGCAGTTGTCTCCACAGTGGCCTGCGTTTACGCCGCCAAGCAGGTTACTTTCAAGAAGATCATGAGTGTTGTGCCCAGAGTGTGGAAGAGGCTCATGGTCACTTTTTTCTGGAGCTTCGGAATCTTCTTTGTGTACAATGCTGTGGCTGTTGGGCTCTTGATCGCATGGCTTGTCATCGTGAGGAAGTATTCAGTTGGCCCTGCACTTGGGATTGCCGTGGCGGTCATCCTCTTGATCTTGTACGTCATCGGGTTTGTTTATATCACCATGATTTGGCAACTGGCGAGCGTGATCTCGGTTCTTGAAGATGCGTATGGAAGGAAGGCGATGGTGAAGAGCAAGAGGCTGATAAAGGGCAAGATGGGTCTGTCGATTTGGTGTTTTCTTGGTGTCTTGGTGTGCGCCATGCTGGTTCAGGCATTGTTTGAGTGCTTTGTGGTCTTGAACTTCGTTCCTACAGGAATCAAGATTGGTGTTGGGCTGATCTGCTTGTTGCTGCTGTTGATGGTGGTGCTCTTCGATTTGGTCGCGCAGACAGTGATCTACTTCGTCTGCAAGTCCTACCACCATGAGAACATTGACAACTCCTCCTTGCCTGATCATCTCGAGGTCAATCTTGGAGATTGTCCCACTGAAGGCCAGAAACCTGTCCTGCTTGAGCAACTTCATGCCTGATAGGTTCTTTTACTTTCGTAATGATAAATAGTTTCTGCTTCTGTGATTTTCATTTACCTGTAAGAGACGAGCTATAATTCTTTAGTGATGAAATTGTTTTATTGATTCTCTAACGTTGTCAGTGTTATAATTGTATTATCTATAATGTGATCCCACATTTAGTTTATTATTGCCCACATTAATTAATTTCATCGATGTTTATTGAGAGCATTCAAATACGTGATAACTATGATCGTCCAATATTAAGATAACTATCTTGGGAGAAGTTATCTATAAGGGTATGAATTGGGATATAAATAGATCGTCTAAGCCAAACCCTTTCATAATTTTTAAGATCAATCTTTTATTCATTGATCTTGGAGGTTAGTACAGATTCTTCACATTTCCACAAATGATTCTGATTATGCATGATTTTGTTTATACATGAATAATCGGAATCTTCAATCTTCCGCTATAGTTAAATTTCTAACAATCAGTTTATCATATAAAGGGTCTTGTGTTGCATAACTTTTTCAATGATTCTCTAACATCATGTATTGATGAAATATGCACAATCATGTCGTAGAGACTAGGGCTGTAAACGGTTCGGTTCGGTTTTCTTGAAAAATCGAACCGAACTGAACAGCTAAGGAAGCACTCCTGAACCGAACCGAAACTCGCTCGAACCGAATTGGAACCGAACCGAAAAACTGATTTGGTTCGGTTCGGTTCGAATCAGTTTTCGGTTTCTTCTTCTTCTTCTTTTTTTTTTTTTTGCTTTTTATTCATGGCTCGATTTTCTGTTTTTTCTTCTTTTTTTCTTTTCTTTTTTTCTTTTCTTTTCCTATAAAAATATTTTAGTCATTTATGCTATTCAACTATTTATAATTTCGATTACCTTATAAGTGTGAGTTCTTACGTTAATTACTATTTTAGTCATTTCAGTTTGATACGTCAAATCTTGTCTCTTTTTTTTTATATAAATTGTCATTCAATACCTCAATATGGGCTTGAATATTTTCGTCCCAATTAAAAAGGAATGAAGTCGAAACTTTAAGTTACAATCAATTCACTTTTTGTGAACTCATTCAGCATTTCCTCGTATGCGTATTGACATAATAGAAAGTGTACCATGTTATATAAGGTCAATATAATCCTATAGACAAGTTATTTGTGATATGATCTCACAAATAAAAGGAGAATTGGAGCTAACTGCACGTGGAGCGCTTATACGTAGGTTGTGGTCATTGAATTAATCTACTGATTTGTATTCCTAAAGCGGGCTTTTCAGGAAAGACAATCATTTACACAGTGATGCATCTGCATCATTTTCATCATCATAAAAAGCTCTGCCTTCTTCAAAATATTAGCAACTTTCGCTCAACGTCTAACAGAAAGAAGAAAGCTACAGGAAGTTTTCGCTACACAACCGCAGTGATCTACTCTAATGCTCCTTAAAATCAGCCAAACTGACCAAAAGCATATTGTTTGGGGTCTTTCATAAACTAACAGCGGATAAAAGACAGGTCCTTCTGATATAAGGTACAGGAGTCAAAAAAATTGGTGTTGGAACTAGTCTGCACTCACAGAATGAAAGAAAGAAACAGCTGCTTCTATCTGTGTTCATCAGATATATACAGTGACAGTATACACAAGACTATGTACTCTGCTTCCTCAAAGGGCCCTTGATGTGAATGCAACCCGCCTACATTGCTCCAGGAAGCCCACAAACATCCATTGCCCGGTAAACAACACAGTGCGACATACACTTCACGAAAACTCAGTGATCTCCTGCAATATAAGCATAACTGAGCATTCAGTATATTGGCATACAAGCTAAACCGTATTAACTGCTCTATAATGTTTTCTTAATTTGTCCAAGACAAGCTACATTGGGTGAGTTCATTGGCCTTAATAGATCTTTGCCAAAGCGAGGAATAGGTACAGTGAAGCAAGATGATGCATCAGCATTGAGTAGTATTTGACAGTAACTTGAAGGTCAACATCAATAATTGAACAATACTGAGGTTAAACATGGATAGCAATGCAGGAAAATACATGATAATCATTCAATATATTATATGGGATTGGGGAATGTAACAATAACAGCAGCTGGGCCTTAGCCAATAAGTAGGCTCAGTGACAAGGATCCTCTTTACATGTTACGTAACAAGATATCAACAGAAAAAAATAGGTGAAAGGAATAAGAAAAAAAGAAAACATGATTTGAAGATTCCAATTAACATGTCATCAAGCACCTAAGCCCTCCACAGGTACTCAGCACCACATTAAACACCCCCGCTAACTTATATAGAATCAGATCCTGCAAAAATGGTCAACTGTATCCCCTGCCTGACTATAAAAGGGTTTAGTTCCCAATCTCCCATTACTTCGCAACAGTCCCTTCTCCACAAATCAACAGTATATCCAGGAACAAGTCAAGCACAAGATGCATAATTATCAGATCCCATCTGGAAATCTATCTACATATATACAAGGATAAAAAGAACATCAAGCACTTCTCATTCGTTTAATGAGATTTCCGAATTGCAACAGAATACAGGGCTCGTTCTTCTCCAGTTCTAAGTGATCTCATTTCTCATAGTCAATCTATACGATGGTCATATTCACTAAAAGGCGCTTGATGCAATCTTATATGGAGAAATGAGGGACAAACGTTAGCCCAGTCTCCAAACTAGTTTTGACAATTCACCTCGTGTAAATGGTTAAAATGCCACAACAGTGCCCCAAGGGTAGCTCACTTTAGAATGGATTTCTATGACAAGTAGAACATATGAAATTATACGAATTAAAAAGCATACATTTCACCCATCATGAAATATAACTTTTAGTCTTCTTTTTATATGGATATTTCAAAATACAATCCATACGTACATTTTTTTTTATTAAACTAGGTTCCATTATGAAATATAACTTTTTTCAAAAATAGTATATGCATAAGAATTGGATATGTTGTGTTGTTACCTAACGCGGAAATGCTAATCAGGATCTTGCAATTTAAGGGCGCGTTTGATAAAGTTTCTACTTTTCTATTTTTCTGTTCTTTTGTTCCCAAAACAAAAAAAGAACAAAAATCCATTCCATTTGGTAACGTCAGTTGATTTTTTTATTTTTCGAAATAGAAAAGTGATCAGGAAATAGATTTAGAACAGAAATAAGAAGTAGATAAAAATCTACTTTTTTATTTCTAGAAACAAAAAACAGAAATAGAAACAAGGAAACAAAAAAAGAAACGGAAAGGTAGAGAAACCCTAAAATTTACTTATTGCCTCTTCTTTCCTTTCAAGCCGTGGCTTCAGCTCCTCCTCCATCCTCCGTCGTCTGGAGACCGTCTCAAAGCACCGGCCAGCACCCCCGTCACTCGCAGCGAAGCCCTAGCCAGTCGAAAGCCGCCGGTACGCCTTTCTGTTCTCGTCTTTGTTTGATAGTGTGGCGATTCTATAAGGACGCCGTCGAGCGAGGGCTGCCCTCGCCGATCTGGGCGCGGGCCACCCTCGCCGCAGTCGAGCGAGGGTCGCCCTCGCCGATCCGGGCGCGGGCAACCCTCGCCGCCGTCGACCGAGGGCCATCTTGATGCTGGGTCGACGTCTTTTGTGAGAGATTCGTGGCAATGCCACTTTTCTTGATGCTGGGTGAGGAAACATAGTGATGCTTCTCATTTCCTTCATCTGCTCAATTTATCATCTCTTTTTGCCTTAAGGAAGTGGTCGCGTGCTGATCTGATTCTTATAGGTAGAAATGGAAGGTTCGTCAAAGCGGTCGAGATTTATTGGTTGATGACTGAATCAAGAGGGCCTTCTGGTAGGTTCTTGCTGCTGGGCATGCATTGAAGATGCTGTCAAAAAATGTGCTCGGCGACATTACAGATGTAATCATTGGTATGCCTTGTTCTCGGTGATTCTCGTTCTCTCACGCGTGAACTTACCTTAACTACCGAATTCTTTCGCTTATTATGGATTTCTCCGGACCTCGTCAGATTCGGATCGGGACGTGTGAAAATGGAACTTTCGAAGAACAGCAACTAGAGTAGGAAGATTGCCAGTTATACATCATAAAAAGATTTTCCATCTCCTCGTGCCTTTTGAGTCCTGCAAATATTACTTAGTGAAAAATCCCAAAATCACGTACAATGCTCCGCAGATAGTCTTCTTTTTATGTCTTAGTCTTTATGGATGACTCTTATAATGTTTTGCATATAGCACCAAAACTAGCTGATTTTTTTAGCCTTGTTCATAAAGAAGGAATCGATTTGTCACAAGCTGCTTGCACCTGCATGTAAACGAATGTTTGGAGGGAACATCAGTGTTGTGATTCCCGGATAGTTGTTGTTATCCAATCATGTGGAACAAGGAAATTGTATTGCTATTTCATACTGTTGATAAGATCATATAACCATTACTCGGAAGTTGTTCTGACAGTTGTTCCAGAAGTCAATGTAGCTTGAACCATTTTTATATGTTGCTTTTCAAGGTGTTTCGTTCCCAAATGCATGGCGAGCCACTAAACCAGACGGACAGCGAGCGATGTACCCGGTACCCGACTCATTCAATGTATATGCCAGCTACATAGGCAGCCAAGAGATGGTTCGGGATAGTTACGCTCCTGCGAAGGACTGACTAAGAACTGGAACAACTTGAGCTGAAGGAGAGCAGATCAAGTCATGACCGGATGCCTCGTCCTATTGGATGGTCACTTGTACCCGATAGGCTGTGGAAACAATATTTACCCGGTCGCCATGTCCCTCGAATCAGTCGACCAACCCGTTTCAAGCGAACTGGTTTTGAAGGCGCAAATGGCTAGCTTTTGTTTAGGTTATTTCCACGCATAGTGAGGTCTCTCTTGAGTTTCTTTAAGCAGGCAGAACACTGGTATTTTGTTGGGGATTTGCTGAAACAGGTTGTGCAAATGGCTTGGTATTGCACTATTGGGAGACACTCACTCTGTACAAGTTACGAATTCAAGTTGTGGTGGAGTATTTGGCTCCTCATTTACCAAATTGTAAATTTCTTTTTTGAGATAGTGGATTCAAACTCCTGGCGAGGCTCGGGGAGTGGATGTAGGCACTGAATTTGGGCCGAACCACTATAAGTCGACCAGGCAAATTCTCTTTCCTTGCTCCTTATGCTTGATTTACTTCATTTGTTTATGTACTTTTGCTTAGTCTTGCGAGTCATTTGAATATATCTAGTCTAGTGTTTGTAGTATATCTTGGGAGAAAAGTTCTAGTCTTGCTAGAAGGACAATGCTTACGCTGGCTTACGATATATATAAAGTAGTGTGAGTTAAAAAGGATTAGACAAATCAATAATCAATGCTTATTGATTTTTTTCACTTATGACTTGTACTTATAGTTAAATAAAAGACATAGACTTGAATGAAAAAACTTGGAAATAGAAATTTTTTTGGTTATACAAAACGAATTTCTGTTCTTTTTTTATTTTAGGAATAAAAATTTTGTGCAGTTACTAAACGTATTTTTGTTCTTTTTTTATTTCAGGAATAGAAATTTTGTGCAGTTACCAAACGCATTCATTTGCTTAGAAACTCATCCAGGAAATAGAAATAGAAAAAACTATTTCTAAAAAGAAATTATTTTCAGAAATAGAAACGTTATCAAACGCGCCCTAAGTTAATGCAATAGAACCAGAGAAATAAACGAGTAACAATAAATGACATGAAAAAATTTACATGGTTCAATCCGAATGTCGGTATAGCACATCATTCATCATCGTGTTCTCACTCGTGCAGCCGGAAAAAAAAAAACAAGAACATCATGCGTTCTTTCTCTCCTCTTCGAGTGGCTCTTTGTCTTGAAAAAACACACGCCTCCCTCCTATTTATTTTGTTCTTTGGTATAACACATCATTCGCCATCATGTTCGCGCTCATGCAGTCGAAAAAAAAATAAGAACATCATACATTCTTTCTCTTCTCTTCGAGTGGCTCTTTGTCTTGAAATAACACGTCTCCCTACTTTTTTTGGGGGTTAATACCACCAAAAACTTTAAACTGGTATACCTGTGATAAATTTACCCCTAATTAAAACCCCCGAACTAGTACATATGTGATAAAATTAACCAAAAATTAATTTTTTGACCACCAAAAGTCTCAATCTGGTACACTTGTGATAAATTTACCTTTCACTAAATTATATTAATATCACGAAAAATCATAAATTGGTAAATCTGAAATCCGAAACTAGTACATCCGTTAACTACCAGGTGTCATCCGACTCGGTAACTTGATGGTAAAATTTAACGAAAATTGACAGAGGGTTAAATTATTATAAGGGTGCGCATGAATACCATTCTGTGCCCGGGCGCTATTTCTGAACAGAAATGATTTTTTTTTATTCTGTGTCCGGAAACAATTTCTGAGTATTTAAAGGCGTTTGATAAATGTCCAAAATTTCTATTCCTAGAGTAGAAAAGAACAGAAATGCGTTTGGTAACTACACAAAATTTCTGTTCCCAAATAATATTTTAATAATATTTTGAATTGTTTAAATTTTTTTTTTTTACTTTCTTCTTTGGCCATGGCCGGTCGCCGTCGCCGGCGACCGGCCACGGCCCGAGGCCGCGAGGGCATCACGGACCTCGCCGGCGGCCGGCGGAGGCGAGGGTCGCCCTCGCCGACGAGGGCGAGGCGGACCCTCGCCGTCTCCGGGCGAGGCCGACCTCGCCGTCGCGACGGACGGCGAGGCTCGGCCTCGCTCGATCTGGGCGAGGCCGCCTCGCCCGGCGGCGAGGGTCCGAGCCTCGCCCTCGCCCTCGCCCTCGCCGGCGAGGGCGACCTCGCCTCCGCGGCGGCGGCGAGGGCCATGACGCCCTCGCCGGCCCGGTGTGGCCGTCGCCGGCCGTCCGTCGGCGACCGACGGCCGGCTCAGCCAGGAAGAACAACACACAAAATAAGAAAAGAAAAAAAAAAAAAAAAACTGATTCTCAAAATTGTGCCGAGAAATAAGAAGCAACTTTTTTTTACTTCTTGTTTCTCTTCCAAAACTGTTTCTCGGCACAAATTTTTGCAAAAATGTGCCGAGGAACAAAAAGTTTACCAAACGCATTTCTGTTCCCAAACTATTTCTGGGAACAAAAGAACAGAAATTTTCACTATTTGGCACGTTACCAAACGGGCCCTAAGTGTATCAGATTGAAATTTTTGGTGATATTAATTCTTTTTTGTGTTTGTTCTTAGTGCGGCTACACCCACCATCTGACGGCTATTGTAGGGTTTCTTTTTTTTTTCGCTGAAGAAATCCACACTTTTTACATTTGTGTGCCCTTCTTTCTCCCTTTTTTTATATTTAATTCTAAGGACTCCACAAAAAAAACTTTTGACCCGGGCCCCCACCGAAAATTAAACCAATAGTGTTTTCTGAGCAGACGTCCACTATCTTCTTAGGACTAATAGATAAGAGGATTTGATTGCAATTTTTTTCTTTTTTCACTTTTGTTTTGCTTTTGCTGGTCCCTTTAGAACATAAACGGTGGTTAAAAAAATGATTGGAAAAGAAAAAGAAGAAATATTTGTATGAAAGTTAAAATTGTTAGCTGAAGATAAAGATGAAGATGAACGAAGAGGATGAAGATTAAGACCAAGACCAAGACCAAGACCAAGAAAATGAAGATGAACATGAAGAAGAAGAGGCGATATGGCAGTTTTCACGGAGGATTTGACCACGGGATTTGTCCACATTGGACTTATATTTTTTTGTAAATGCCACATCAGAATTAAAAATTCAATAGAAAAGTTACATAGGATAAATCATCGTTGGAGACGCTGAAGGGATCGAATTTTCTCTAGTACGGCACTCAAATGATCGCTAAAAAAGTTCTGATACTGAAGTGAGCACCGTATAAAAATTATAACACTTGTGATATCTTTTTCCCTACATAAATCAGTATTTTAAAACATTTATTGCAAAAATACGTGCAATCATATATAAGTGACAAGCCAAATATACTCTAGAACTGAAGATAACAAACATGTGTTGGGCACCATTTAGATTCCAAAAATGCATTCTCTTCTCTGTTACACCAGCCCTTACTAAGTAGCTTCTAGCTTGAGAAGCCCGAGTTTTGGCTCTACCACGTGCTTATACCAGCAGACTTCCCTTTTTTTCGCTCAGTCCATATGTACATAGTTCATAAAAAAAACGTCTAATAAAAAGAGGTATAAGTTATTACGATAGGAAATCCTAAGCAAATCAAGCAAGTTCTTGTCACATCTCTTCGATCTCAGTATGTACAACCTATCTTTATAAAATAAGTGGGGACAATGACACTACAAGTGCCACAATTTTCGTATAGCGCTCACTTAATATGTCAGACTTTTGTTCTGCCTCTTTGCATAGCGTGAGAGGCGGATCGTAGCCGACAACACTTAGTGCGTGTTCGAAGTGCCACGTGTCTGCGCGGCACAGATTTTTTAAACAAAATTCTCGACTTGGTACGTATATACGTTTGCATATCAAGGAAATTTCTTAAGCCAGGCCAAGTAGAGCACCCACTTTCCACGTTATTGCACCCATTTGACGCGGACACCAATTTGCATCGACTCGGCTGAATTGAATTGAATTACATGGCCACCAAAAGCGAGGAAAAGGCCAAAGCCCATCCACGCGTTTCGTGCTCCAATCAATGCTAAATCAAGAAAGTGAGCCAAAATCTTTGTTCTCTTATTCAAGCACAGTCAATTATGGCGGAAGAAATCGCGTGAAGAAGTCCGAATGTGAAGAAAAAAGGTTGACCCGTTGAAATTTCAAAGTCTTCCCCTCTTCCTACCCCCACTCTTGACGTGACGGCATCGCTATCTTCGCTTCTCGTTTCACTCTGTGTTTGTTCTTGTCAAGAGCCTTTATAAGTGTCTCGAGTCTCTGAATCTCTTCGCTCGTTCTCCTTCAAGAAGTATCACAGTCTCTCTAGACTCGATCATTTCACTCGTTCTTGATTCCTCCGTGCGAAAGCAACGATGGAGAGAGACCAGAACGAGCTGCAATTCATTGGGTTCCTCGGCGTCTACCGAGAGACCTCCAAGATCATCCTCAAATGGAGGAAGATCTTCGCCCAGATCACGCTCGCACTCATCCTCCCTCTCTGCGTCACCTTCCTCGCCCACTCCTTGGTCTCGCAGCTCCTCTCCTACAAGATTTTCGACCACGAGATCACCCGGAACGACGTCTGGGTGGACGACCCCAACTACAGGAACCTGTCCCGCAAGCTCCAGAAGGAGTGGGTCGCGTTCTGGCTCGTTAGGCTCGGCTACTTCATCTTCATCTTCATCTTCTCTCTGCTGTCGACCTCGGCAGTTGTCTCCACAGTGGCCTGCGTTTACGCCGCCAAGCAGGTTACTTTCAAGAAGATCATGAGTGTGGTGCCCAGAGTGTGGAAGAGGCTCATGGTCACTTTTTTCTGGAGCTTCGGAATCTTCTTTGTGTACAATGCTGTGGCTGTGGGGCTCTTGATCGCATGGCTTGTCATCGTGAGGCAGTATTCAGTTGGCCCTGCACTTGGGATTGCCGTGGCGGTCATCCTCTTGATCTTGTACGTCATCGGGTTTGTTTATATCACCATGATTTGGCAACTGGCGAGCGTGATCTCGGTTCTTGAAGATGCGTATGGAAGGAAGGCGATGGTGAAGAGCAAGAGGCTGATAAAGGGCAAGATGGGTCTGTCGATTTGGTGTTTTCTTGGTGTCTTGGTGTGCGCCATGCTGGTTCAGGCATTGTTTGAGTGCTTTGTGGTCTTGAACTTCGTTCCTATAGGAATCAAGATTGGTGTTGGGCTGATCTGCTTGTTGCTGCTGTTGATGGTGGTGCTCTTCGATTTGGTCGCGCAGACAGTGATCTACTTCGTCTGCAAGTCCTACCACCATGAGAACATTGACAACTCCTCCTTGCCTGATCATCTCGAGGTCAATCTTGGAGATTGTCCCACTGAAGGCCAAAAACCTGTCCAGCTTGAGCAACTTCATGCCTGATGGGTTCTTTCACTTACGTAATAATAAGTAGTTTCTGCTTCTGTGATTTTCGTTTACCTCTAAGAGACGAGCTATAATTCTTTAGTTGTGAAATTGTTTTATTGATTCTATAATGTCATCAATTTATCATATAAAGGGTCTTGTGTTGCATAACTTTTTCAATGATTCTCTAACGTCATGTATTGATGGAATATGCACAATCATGTCATAGAGACCTTTTAAAGTAAATGTTTTCTACTGTTAAATATCTATGTTATTGAGTTAACATTTAGTAATTTGCTAAAGTTCATGCTATAAAGTATGCACAATCATGAAATATAACTTTAAGTCTTCTTTTTATATGGACATTTCAAAATACAATCCATATGTACTTTTTTTTTATCAAAATAGGTGCCATTATGAAATATAACTTTTTTCAAAAATAGTATATGCATAAGAATTGGATATGTTGTGTTGTAACCTAATGCGGAAGTGTTAACCAGGATTTTGCAATTTAAGTTAATGCAAGAAAACCAAAGAAATAAACGAGTAATAATAAATGACACCGAAAAATTACATGATTGAGTCCGAATGTCGGTATAGCACATCATTCACCATCTTGTTCTCACTCGTGCAGCCGGAAAAAGACAAGAACATCAATTGTTCTTTCTCTCCTCTTCGAGTGGCTCTTTGTCTTGAAAAAACACACGCCTCCCTACTTTTTTTTGGGCGTTAATACCACAAAAAATTTCAAACTTGTATACCTATAATAAATTTATCCTAAACCAATTTATTAACCATCAAAACCCCCGAACTAGTATATCTGTGACAAATGTATCACAAACTAATTTTTTGATCACCAAAAATCCTAATCTAGTACACTTGTGACAAATTTACCTTTCGCTAAATAATATTAATATCACGAAAAATCATAAATTGATAAATTTGAAATCCTAAACTGGTACACCCGTCCATTGTCACGTGTTATTTGACTCGGTAACTCGAAGGTATAATTTAACAAAAATTGACAGAGGGTAAAATTATTACAGGTGTATCAATTTGAGGTTTTTTGCGGCATTAACCCTTTTTTTGTGTGTTCTTCGTGCGGCTACACCCACCATTTGACGGCTATTGTAGGGTTTTTTTTTTTCGCTGAAGAAATCCACACTTTTTACATGTGTGCCCTTCTTTCTCCCTTTTTTTATATTTAATTCTAAGAACTCAACAAACAACTTTTGACCTGGGCCCCACCGAAAATTAAACCATAGCGTGTCCTGAGCAGACGTCAAGAACTAATACATAAGAGGATTTGATTGAAATTTTTTTTCTTTTTTCACTTTTGTTTTGCTGTTGCTGGTTGTTTTAGAACATAAACGGTGGTTAAAAAAAGGGAAATGACACAAATAGTCCCTGAACTTTAGCCCAATGTATATTTTGGTCCTTGAACTTTTAATTTATTTAATGTAGTCCCTAAACTTTAATCTAATGTGTAATGTGGTCCCTGAACTTTTAATTTGTTCAATGTCATCCCTGAACTTTTAGTTCATGTTCAATTCAGTCCCTGAACTATATGAAAATATTCAATGCAGTCATTTCCATTAATTCAAGTTCAGGGACTACATTGAACATTTTCATATAGTTCAGGAACTGAATTGAACATGTATCAAAAGTTCATGGATGACATCGAACAAATTAAAAGTTCAGGCACCATATTGAACATTAACTTAAAGTTCAAGGACTACATTGAACAAATTAAAAGTTCAGGGATCAAATTGTATATTGGGCCAAAGTTCAGGGACTGTTTGTATCATTATCCCTTAAAAAAATGATTGGAAAAGAAAAAGAAGAAATATTTGTATGAAAGTTAAAATTGTCAGCTGAAGAAAAAGATGAAGATGAACGAAGAGGATGAAGACCAAAATGAAGATGAACATGAAGAAGAAGAGGCGATATGGCAGTTTTCACGGAGGATTTGACCACGGGATTTGTCCACATTGGACTTATATTTTTTTGTAAATGGCACATCGGAATTAAAAATTCAATAAAAAAGTTACATAGGATAAATCGTTACCGGAGACACTGAAGTGATTGAATTTTCTCTAGTGCAATACTCAAATGATCGGTAAAAAAGTTTTGATACTGAAGTGAGCACCATATAAAAATTATAACACTTGCAATATCTTTTCCCCCACATAAATTAGTATTTTAAAACATTTATTGCAAAAATACGTGCAATCATATATAATTTTTTTCATCTAATTATATATAGATGTTACAAAATAGTATATTTATTTTAAAAACAAATATTATATATATAGAATATGCTGAAGTACGTTGATTCGAGCACAAATTCGAGCAAGACAGACTTTTTGGTTCGGGTCTTCTTCACGAATACCCTTGGGAACTAGATAAACATACTTAATGGAAATGTGTTTGGCTTTGTAAACATTGATTATGCATATGAAAAAGATAATTAGGCATTGGAAATTGTAATGTTTTCCTATTTGCTTCCTATTTTCTTAGTCAAAAAATAAGCTGGTGCACTTCTTAACAAAATTCATATAATTCAGGCCTAAATGAATTGAAATTAAACGGAAAGGACGTAAAGGGTGATCAAGATTCAAGAATAAAACTCACAAAGGTGCTGTCCCGTGCTGAGAAAATTACCAAAAAAGTCCTAAACCTTTTGCAATTATGCCAATTCAGTCCTAAACTTTTTTTTTGTCAATTCAGTCCTAAACCTTTTGCAATTGTGTCAATTCAGTCCATCCGGCCACTTTTGGCCGACCAGCGCTGACGTGGACACCGGCCGGCTGACGTGGCAATTTTTAATAATTTTTTTTATTATTTTTCGAATTTTTATTTTATTTTTTTCTCTTTCTTTTTTTTTTCGCCTATCTTCTTCCCCAGTCGCCGGTCCGGCAACCGGCGAGAGGCTGAGGCCGGCGAGGTCCACTTCGCCGACCATGGGCGAGGCCCCGCCAAATCTGGGCGAGACCTCGCCGTCGCCTGGCGAGCTCGACCTCGCCCTGGCCATGCGAGGCTCGACCTCGCCCGGCGAAGGCGAGACCGCCCAGATCTGGCGAGGCCTCGCCGTCGCTGGACGAGGTCGACCTCGCCTTGGCCATGGCGAGGTCAACCTCGCCCGGCGACGACGAGGCTGGCCTGGCGACGGCGAGGTCTCGCCAGATCTGGGCGGCCTCGCCGTCGCCGGGCGAGGCCTCGCCCAGATCTAGCGAGGTCGACCTCGCCGTCGCCGGGCGAGATTGAGCCTCGCCATGGCCGGGCGAGGTCGAGCTCACCAGGCGACGGCGAGGTCTCGCCAGATCTGGGCGGCCTCGCCGTCGCCGGGCGAGGCCTCGCCAGTGCCGGCGAGGGCTAGCCTCGCCCATGGCCAGGGCGAGGTCGACCTCGTCGGCCTCAGCCTCTCGCCGGTCGCCGGACCGGCGACCGGAGAAAAAGATAGGCGAAAAAATAAAAAAGAAAGAGAAAAAAATTATTAAAAATTGCCACGTCAGCGCCAGCCAGCCAAAAGTGGCCGGATGGACTAAATTGGCATAATTGCAAAAGGTTTAGGACTAAATTGGCCAAAAAAAAAAGGTTTAGGACTGAATTAGCACAATTGCAAAAGGTTTAGGACTTTTTTGGTAATTTTCCCTCCCGTGCTCACACGAGGCTCGCATTTAATTAACATATTGTAATATGGAAAGGAACGATTACTGTATTATAATAAGAAAGTATTAAAATTATGTCAAAGTGTTCTTGAGGTTTACGCTAGGTCTATTTAACTTAGATAAAGAGGAAAAAAATGTATAAGTGACAAGCCAAATATACTCAAGAACTGAAAGATAACAAACATGTGTTGGGCACCATTTAGATTCCAAAAATGCATTCTCTTCTCTGTTACACCAGCCCTTACTAAGTAGCTTCTAGCTTGAGAAGCCAGAGTTTTGGCTCTACCACGTGCTTATAGCAGCAGACTTTCCCTTTTTTGGTTCAGTCCATATGTACATAGTTCATAACAAAGTCTAATAAAAAGAGGTATAAGTTCTTACGATATGAAATCCTAAGCAAATCAAGCAATTTCTTGTCACATCTCTTTGATCTCAGTCTATACAACCTATCTTTATAAAACAAATAGAGATAATGACACTATAAGTGCCAAAACTTTTGTATAGCGCTCACTTGATAAATCTCTCTCTCTCTCTCTCTCTCTCTCTCTCTCTCTCTCTCTCTCTCTCTCTCTCTCTCTCGGACTTTTGCTTTACCATCTTACAAAGCGTGGGAGTTGAATCCTACACCTGAAAGAAAATATTCCCAGCCCACTCAATTCTCTTACCTCTGAGCCGTGTGTCTAGTGCACTGACAGCTCTCACTTAAGTGCCATAAAATTTTTTTCCGTCACTTGAATGCCATAACGTCTAAAAAAACGTTCACTTGAGTGTCATAACTTTTAATTGACTACTTGAATGTCATAAATTTTTAAAAACATTCACCAAGTGTCAAAAACTAAACGTGACATGGCACCGTTTTTTTTAAAATTATGACACTCAAGTAATCAATCAAAAAGTTATATTAGACTTAAGTGATCGAAAAAAAAAGTATGACTTTTAAGTTAGCGTCGTACAAAAGTTATGACATTCAAGTGATCGAAAAAAAAGTTATAGTACTTAAGTAAGCGCCGTGCAAAAGTTATGACACTTGTGATGTTCTTTTTTCATACCAAATGTAATGTACCCACGAATGAGCTTGAGTCCTGTAGTGCATGTCCACCGTTGGATTCACGAGTAAAGTCACTCTTTTTAATGCATCTGAATGTTGCACTTAGGTTACTATATACATAAAAATGACACACGTGATTTTTAGCACTACTACGTTTTTCAGCTATTTTATGTGTGAGCTCAATAAATCAAATATATCAACACCGTTGAGTTTAGGAGCTTATATGTGTACTTAAAGATGCCCCCTTATTGTGGTTTACCTAAATCTATATTGGATCATGAACTATATAGATAAGCTCAATATATCTACTGGATTTGTACCTTGCATTATAATGTCTCTATTCTCATCCACGTTAAACTCATCGTGGGGAAATTGTGTTCAGTCTAAGTTTTTTCAAATTTCTTGACCGGTTTAAGTTTAATATAAGGTCTCAACTATGGTCATGCATAGAATATTCAAGTGCAAAATACAACAGACACTGAAAGGTAGATTGGAGAAATGCAATTAACATTATGGTTATGTTGATTTCACGGAAAAATCATGATTTAGAAAACTTTTTTTGAAAAATGATTGATCATGCCACTTAGAAAAATTAGTCAACGGAAAATGTTTTCATTAGTGACAACAATTTATGCCTACATATTATAGTGATTGATGAAAATATTTTTCATTTATTTATTTTTATAAACGATACAAGAATTTATTTTTCGAAAAATGTTTTCCAAATCTATTATGTGTAATAATCGCACCCTAAAACGCTTGTTCGGATTGGCATACACGAATAGATTTGAAGAGCAAATGTGTCGAAAAGGCGGATTATAGCCGACAACACTTGGCGCTTGCCCAAAGTGCCATGTGTCTGCGCGGCACAAATATTTTAAACATACCTCTACTTGGTCTGTACATTCGTTAACATCTCAAGGAAATTTCTTAAGCCAGGCCAACAAGCGCACCCCACTTTCCACGTTACTGCGCACCCCTTTGACGCGGAGACCAAAATGCATCGACTCGGCTGAATTGAATCGAATTGAATTGAATTTCATGGCCACCCAAATCGAGGAAAAGGCCAAAACCCATCCACGCGTTTCGTGCTCCAATCATGCTAAATCAAGAAAGTGAGCGAAAATCTTTGTTCTCTTCTTCAAGCCAATTCAATTATGGCTGAAGAAATCGCATGAAGAAGTACGAATGTGAAAAAAAAAGGTTGACCCGTTGAAATTTCAAAGTGTTCCCCTCTTGAGAACCTACCCCCACTCTTGACGTGACGGCATCGCTATCTTCGTTTCTCGTTTCACTCTGAGGCTGTACTTGTCAAGTCCCTTTATAAGCGTCTTGAGTCTTCTGAATCTCTTCGCTTGTTCTCATTCAAGAAAGATCCCCGTCTCTCTACACGTCGATCGTTTGGTTAGTTCTTGATTCCTCCGTGCGAAAGCAACGATGGAGAGAGACCAGAACGAGCTGCAATCCCTTGGGTTCCTCGGCGTCTACCGAGAGACCTCCAAGATCATCCGCAAATGGAGGAAGATCTTCGCCCAGATCACGCTCGCATTCATCCTCCCTCTCTGCGTCACCTTCCTCGCCCACTCCTTGGTCTCGCAGCTCCTCTCCTTCAAGATTGTCGACCACGAGATCACCCGGAACGACGTCTGGGTGGACGACCCGAAGTACAGGGACCTGTCCCGCAAGCTCAAGAAGGAGTGGGTCGCGTTCTGGCTCGTTAGTCTCGGCTACTTCATCTTCATCTTCATCTTCATCTTCTCTCTGCTGTCGATCTCGGCTGTTGTCTCCACAGTGGCCTGCATCTACTCCGCCAAGCAGGTTACTTTCAAGAAGATCATGAGTGTTGTGCCCAGAGTATGGAAGAGGCTCATGGTCACCTTTTTCTGGAGTTTCGCAATCTTCTTTGTGTACAATGTTGTGGCTGCTGGGCTTTTGATCGTATGGCTTGTCATCGTGAGGCGGTTTTCAGTTGGCCCTGCACTCGGGATTACCGTGGCCGTCATTGTCTTGATCTTGTTCGTCATCGGGTTTGTTTATATCACCATGATTTGGCAACTGGCGAGCGTGATCTCGGTTCTTGAAGATGTGTATGGAAGGAAGGCGATGGTGAAGAGCAAGAGACTGATGAAGGGCAAGATGGGTCTATCGGTTTGGTGTTTTCTTGGTGTCTTGGTGTGCGCCGTGCTGGTTCAGGCATTGTTTGAGTGCTTTGTGGTCTTGGACTTGGTCCCTATTGCAATCAAGATAGGGGTTGGGCTGATCTGCTTGCTGCTGCTGTCGATGGTGGTGCTCTTCGATTTGGTCGTGCAGACAGTGATCTACTTCGTCTGCAAGTCCTACCACCATGAGAACATTGACAACTCCTCCTTGCCTGATCATCTCGAGGTCAATCTTGGAGATTGTCCCACTGAATGCCAAAATCCTGTCCAGCTTGAGCAACTTCATGTCTGATGGGTTCTTTTGCTTTCTTAATCATAAATATTTTCTGCTTTTGTGATTTTCGTTTACCTGTAAGAGACGAGCTATAATTCTTTAGTGATGAAATTTTTTTTATTGATTCTCTAATGTCATCAGTTTGTCATATAAAGGGTCTTGTGTTGCATAACTTTTTCAATGATTCTCTAACATCATGTATTGATGGAATATGCACAATCATGTCGTAGAGAACTTTTAAAGTAATTGTTTTCTACAGTTAAATATCTATGTTAATGAGTTATCATTTAGTAATTTGCTAATGTTCATGTTATAAAGCGTGCACAATCATGAAATATAACTTTTGGACTTCTTTTTATATGGACATTTCGAAACACAATCCATATGTATATTTTTCTTTAATCAAAATAGGTGCAAATATGAAATATGAATTGTTTGCAAAAATAGTATATGCATAAAAATTGGATATGTTGTGTTGTAATCTGGCGCGGGCGGAAGCGCTAACCAGAATCTTGAAATTTAAGTTAATGCGAGAGAACCAGAGAAATAAGCGAGTAATAATAAATTACACCAAAGATTTATATAGTTCAATCCGAGTGTCGATATAACACATGATTCACCACCATGTTCACGCTCGTGCAGCCGAAAAAAAAAAAAAACATCATGCATTCTTTCTCTCCTCTTCGAGTGGCTCTTTGTCTTGAAAATACACACGCCTCCCTACTCTCATTTTTGTTCTTCGGTATAGCACATCATTCACTACCGTGTTCGCCCTCGTGTAGCTGGAAAAGAAAAAACTCTCCACTTCGAGTGGCTCTTTGTCTTGAAAAAACGCACGCCTCCCCACTTTTTTTTGTTTTTGTTCTTCGTGCGGCTACACCCGCCATCCCACGGCTATCAAAGGGTTTTTTTTTTTTCACTGAAGAAATCCGCACTTTTTAATATGTGTGCCAACAACTTTTGACTTGGATCCCACCGAAAATTAAATCATGGCCTTTTCTGAGTAGACGTCCACTATACGTCTTCTTAGGACTAATAGATAAGAGGGATTCTATTAATAATCCAATTCGAATCGTATTGCGCACGCAGGCTCAAACTCGAGACATTATTTAAATTTCTTGAATCGATCAAATACATCAAATTTGTGCTTCAAAAAGTATACTCATACCTTTCTTGAATAGCCGTCGATAAATGTCAACATATATCGAGCATCTCCTTTCAAAAGAACTGGATACGGGTCCCAGACTGAATGAATATACTTAACCAATTGCTTGGTCGAATAAGTAGTTGTAGTAAATTTAATTGGGGGCTACTTCTGCTCACGGAAGTCCAGCTTCCCTGTCTTCTGACCCTTCAACAATCCCCTCTCACTCAACATCATCTTATATGCCTCACTCATGTGCTCTATCCGCACATGCCATAATTGAGACAAGTCAGAGTCTAACTCACTTGATGAAATTGCAGCAATTCCGATCACAGTTTCTCTCAGTAGATGATAGAAAGTATTCACTCTTTTTCCTTTCATCACTATCATGACATTTCAAGAGATATTCAATACTCTACCTTCAGCGGCGTATTTACACCTGATGTCATCGAATGTTCCTAGAGAAATAAAATTTTTCTTGAGATTCGGTACATGCCTTACGTTTGTCAATGTGCATACCACCACACCATGCATCCGAATTCGAACTGTCCCTATCCCTATAATTTTATAAGCTATATTATTCCCCGTCAGAATTCTACCACCATCGGCAGTCTGGTAAATAGTAAAACAGTTCCTATCAGACGTCAAATGATAATGACACCCTGAATCTAGCACCCATTCGTCTCCTGACAAATTAATAATCACATACAAGATAGCCTTTACATCACTAGTGCTCTCCTCAACAACATTCGTCACACTACTTGTGACATTCTGCCTGTCACCTTTGTTTCTCCACTTTAGACAGCCTCCCCTGATGTGCCCTACTCGTGACACTGAAAACACTTCACGCTTCCCTTGAACTTTCTATGGCGTGACTTTGACATGATTTTACCTCTACCATCACTAGATCCCCTGATGTTGATCTCTATATCAAATCATTAGTCCCCGTGCTATATTTTGCGCTAAACTGTCATCTCGCAACTTTCTCTCACATTCTTTAAAGAACAAGGCAAACTTTACTGCTTTTGAGGTAATTATAGTGCGCTCCTATGGTAGTGAATTAATAAAAGGCTCCCATGACTTTGGTAAAAAAGCTAACAACATTATGCCATGCTCTCATCATTTAAAATCTTACCAACATTCTTTAAATCCATCATGAGTTTTTTAAACTCGTCTAGGTGGGATTTGATAGATATACATTCAGTATATATAAACTAAAAATCATCTTTTAACATGTATAAGAGATTGTTCAAACCCTTTATGACCTAGAGTATTGAAGTTTTGCCCACAACGCTGCGGTATCCTTCTCCTCAACTACCTCTATTAACACATTATCCAACATGTTCAATAGGATAATACTCATTGCCTTCCTCATTAGCATGTCTTTTTCGGCATCTTTCATTATTTCAGGCAACTTATTCTTGCCCTCCAATGCTTCAGCCAAACTTTAAGTTGTTAATAGCGTCTTCATCTTAAAGCTCAATAATCTAAAGTTGTTCCTCTCATAGAACTTTTCAATTTCTATTTTCGCTCCAGGCATAATTGTAACAACAGAATTTCCAAATAATAATCAGACAAGCAAAAACCTCGTAATAAAATTCAAAAAATCCTATCTTTAAGCTCCGATACCAATTGTTGTAATCTAACGTGATCGAGATAATTTATATTTTGCAATTTAAGTTAATGCGAGAGAACCAGCTAAATAAATGGTAAATAATAAAAGACATCAAAGGTTTATATAATTCAATTCAAGCGTTGGTGCGACACATCGTTCAAAAATAAGAATATCGTGCATTCTTTCTCTCCTCTTCCGGCGGCTCTTTATCTTGAAAGAACACTCACCTCCCTACTCTTTTTTCTTGTTCTTTGTGCAGCTACACCCGCCATTTGGCGGCTATTATAGGTTTTTTTTTGTTGTTGAAAAAACCTACGCCTAAGACTCCGTTCGTTTGGCGGAAAATATTCTTCCGGAAAATATTTTCCGGGATTTCCGGTGTTTGGGGGGGCGGAAAACGTTTTCCGTGGGAAAATATTTTCCTTTCCCCCCTCACAAAATAGCCTAAGTCTACGGAAAATGACTTCCGCTTCTTCAAAAGCGGAAATCATTTTCCGAAGCTTCTTCTTCTTCTTCTTCACTAAGGTCGCCGGCCACCGCCGCCGGCCGCCGCCGCCGGTCGCCGGCGAAAAATATTTTCCGAAACTTTTTCATATTGGTCGCCGAACACCGGAAAATTATGTTCCGGGAAAACATTTTCCAGGAAAATGATTTCCGGGAAAATATTTTCCAAAAGGAGAATATTTTCCGCCAAACGAACGGAGCCTAAATATGTGTGCACTTTCCGACCAAAAAAAAAAATTACGTGTGCCCTTTTTTCTATGTTTTTTTTTACATTTAATTATAGAGAAAACATCACAAAAAATCCCAAACTATATCACTTGTGATAAATTTATCCTGAATTTTTTTTTATGACACGAAAAATCTCAAACTATGCTACTTATGACATATTTATCCCCAAATACTTTTGCCTAAGGGCATTTTCGTCTTTTTTATGTTTTTTTTTCCTTTTTTTTTTTTTTTCTTTCTTCTCTTTTCCCTCCGCCGGCCATGGCGGAGGGAAGCCAGCGAGGGTCGCCCTCGCTCGACGCTAGGCGAGGGTCGCCCTCACCGGATCCGGCGAGGCCCGCCCTCGCCCAAACCGAACGCCGGCGAGGGCCGCCCTCGCCACCGGCTTCCCCCCGCCATGGCCGGTGGAGGAAAGAGAGAAGAAAAAAAAAGGAAAAAAAAACAGAAAAAGGAAAAAGATGAAAATGCTATTGGGAAAAGTATTGTGGGGTAAATGTATCACAAGTGGCATAGTTTGGGGTTTTTCGTTTTGCAAAAAAAAAATTAAGGATAAATTTGTCACAAATAATATAGTTTGGGGTTTTAAGTGGTATTTTCCCTTAATTATAAGGAGTCGACAAACAACTTTATGAACTAGGCCCCACCGAACCATGGCCTACTCTGATCAGACATCCGCTATATGTCTTCTTAGGATTAAAAGATAATGTCACGGTAACAATTCTTCAACATTAAAAGAGGATTTGATTAATAATTCAATTCAAATTGGGTTTTGCTGGCTGGCTCAAATTTGAGATATTATTTAACATGCTGAATAAGGAATTTCCTAGACTATGCACAATTATCCATATATAAAATGTTCGCTAAAATATACGTAACATAACGTTTTAAACATTAATTTTTTTTTCATTTTCCTTTTTACAACTTGGATGTAAGAAAGCTATATTTTTTTTGAAAAAAATTCAGCCTTACTTTTACATAGATATTTCAAAATAAGATCTACGTATATATAAACAATTAATTTGAAACATTCATTACAAAGATATGTGCGATAATGGAATATTTGTTCTCATCTAATTAATTTATAGATTCTCATACGACTTAAAATAGAACACATATAAATAAAAAACATATGTATAAGAATTAGAGATTTGTTAAAGTGACCATAAAAAACAAATTGCTAAGTAAAGCTCGTGCGCAGCTTAGTCTTGTGTGATATATATATATATATATATATATATATATATTGATCAATTTTCTAACTAAGTTTATATCTATCAGCAGTAAACATGATAAAATCCAACCTCATTAGTAATGGTGCATCTTCTGATCATCATAATTAGTGTATGGAAATAAAAGCAGCTTCTTTTGCTTTACCTTCAAACTTTTGAAACCAATAAAATATTGCAAACTCAAAAAAATTTTACGAGACAATATAAATTAGTTTTATCCATCGATATTTGTACGTTTTGAATGAGAGTGCTGATTGTCCCCATAAAAGAAAAAAAATCAAATTTCAAATCATACAAGAAAAGTACAAAAAGTGAACCAAACATACTCGAAATTAATGACAAATGTAGACGAAATAAGTTGGAAAAAACACCATATAAAAACCTGTGGAAACTTTATTTATTTTCGTATTAATACCACGTAAAGTTCCGAACTGATAAACTTATGACAAATTTACCCCAAACTAATTTTTTTAACCACTAAAAATCCCAAATTGGTATAATTATGATAAATTTACTCCAAACTAATTTATTAACCACCAAAAACTCCAAACTGATACATTCGTAACAAATTTACCTTCCGTTTGATTGAATTAATACTACGAAAAATCACAAGCTGGTACACATGTAACAAACGGAGGCTGAAACCTCAAAGTGGTACATCCGTCAACTATCACGTATCATTCAATTTCGAAATTTGACGGTAAAAATTAACGGAAATCAACGTAAGGTAAAATTACCACAGATGTACCAATTTAGAATTGATAATTAAAAAATTAATTTGAGGTAAATTTATCATAAAAATATTAATTTGAAATTTTTCGTGGTTTAACCATTTATTTTCATTCTACTTTATGTGCCAAAGCCTTGAAACAAGGCAGCGTGGTTACCAAGGTTGTTAGATTTTCTTCAAATAGTTAGTAGTTTACCTTTTTTTCGCCTAGTAACAATGTAACATGATGCCTGAGATTCTCCTAGTGCTGAGTTGATTGCCACTGAACATGATAGGTAGCTAGTATCTAGTTCTAGAAAATTTATTAAGTGCTCTTGATTCATGTAAGCCTACTTCAGTCGAAAGTACCTAATAATCTCATAATTCTATGTACACCATTCATGGTGGCATGGTGCACAACCGATTCATGGCACAACACATCTAATTCGGTATATCAACTCAAAAGCTTAAATTGAAAAGTGGAGAAAACTCACATATATATAAAAAGCATGTAAACCCTATAATCAAATGATGTGATATATTTCAACAATGAACATTTAATTGGTGAGCTAATAGAACTCTATAAATAAAATCTATTAAAACAAACTCGACATACTCCATGAATGAGCTCAAATATTGTAGTGCATAATCCGTTGGATTTACAAGTGAATTCACTCTTTTTAATGCATTTATATGATTCACTTAGATTATGATACACATCAAAATTGCATGTGTAATTTTTACCTTTAGGAGGTTCCCACGTTTTAACATGTGAGCTCAATAGATCAAATACATCAACATAATTGAGTTCATAGTTTATTATTCATACTTAACGATGTCCTTATCGTGATTTGCCTCAATTTTTACTGGGTCATGAATTATGTACATAAGCTCAATAAGCCTATTGCATTTGTACCTTGCACTATGATGTCTTAATTCTCATCCATGTTAAGCTCAACTTGGGCAATTGTGGTCAACCCAAGTCCTTAAAATCTTTTGGGCTGTTTAAGTCTCGTATTAGGTCTCAACTATATACACCTACCGAGTATCTAAGTGCAAAATATAACGGGCACTAAAACGTAGATCGGGAAAATGCAACTTAAATAAAAAGGAATGTTTGTATTGGCATATGTATAGAAACGAAGAGCATAGCGTGTCGATGAAGCATATCATATTTAAGGACACTCGGCACGCAGTCGTGTCTCAGCTAGGGGTGTCAACGGTTCGGTTCGGTTCAGTTTGGTTTTCCTGAAAAACCGAACCGAACCAAACCGTTTAGGTGTGTGTTTGATTTGAACCAAACTGCGAACCAAACCGATATAATCCGAACCAAAAATCCGGTTCGGCTCGGTTCGATTCGGTTCGATTTTTCGGTCTCTTTTTTTGCCCCACTCAACTCTTCTCTTTCTCTTTTTATTATTTTTTATTTATGTTTAGCCATGGAAATCGATGAATCGGCAACGAAGAAGAAGCACAATCTGTCGTCATCACTCGCCCAGACCACAATCCAATCTCACAATCCTCAACACCCCTTTCCTCTCCGTCCCCATCTCCATCTTTCAACCTCCCCTCTTCCCGCCTCGCACCGTCCGCTCTCCCCTCCGGATCCGCCACCCCATCAACCCCCGCCGCTCTTTCCCCAGCGAGATCTGACCCCACGCGCCACCATAGCAGCTGTCGGGACCATGGTCGTCTCCGGGAGGCCGATGAAGCGCATGAAGAGGCGAGTCACGGCCGACCTCTTCGACTTCCTTACCTTGCCCTCCTCGTCCATCGGCGGGGTAGGGGGCCTCTTCAGGGTGAGGGTGAAGGAGTTTCTGTCCAGGCATGCGGCGCCGCCGCCGCCGTCGTCGGTGTTCCCAGACGACGTGCAGTTGCTGTTCCGGGTGGGGGACGTGGTGACGGGGGCCCTGAACCGTCGCTGGCGGTGGTGTGCCTGGACGTGGGGAGGAGGAAATTTCCAGAGTTTTGGGTTTTGGGAGTGGTGAGAGCGTCGAGCATGGATTTTAAACTTTTTCTGGTTCGGTTCGGTTTATTAACCGAACCGAACTAAAATAATACGAATCGATAAAAAAAGGATGGTTATTTATCATTATCCGAACCAAAACCCGAACTGAACAAAAAATGCATAAAATTTCGGTTCGGTTCGGTTCGGTTTCAATTTTCGGTTCGGTTCTTGACACCCCTGGTCTCGGCACGAGAGAATTCTTTACAAACCCTTACTTTATATGCGTATGTATGTATGTATGTATGTAAGTGTGTGTGTGTGTGTGTGTTAGCTTCTTATGGAGTTTTCTTGGCCAAGTCCCACAAGCACACTCACTTTCCACGTTGTTGCGTCACCTTTGACGCGGACTCCAAATTGCGTCGACTGGGCTGAATTCCATGGCCACCCAAATTGAGGAAAAGGCGTAGGTACTCCCACCCACGCGTTTCGTGCTAAGCTACCACTAAATCAAGAAATTAAGGATGCTTCGGGCCGAGAGCAGAGAAAGTGGACCAGAAGCTTTCTTCTCTTGTTTAAGCAAACTTCAATTGTTGAGGACGAAACTGCGTGAGGATGTAGGGAATCTCAAGAAAAGGGCTTGACTTGACTCGTCGACACTTCAAAGTCTTCCCTACCCCACAGTCTGACAAGATCGCCATCTTCATTTATCACTTCAGTCTGTGTGGTTGTTCTTCTTCTCTAGATAACCCTTTTTTTAGTAGTATCGAGTCTCTTCCGTTTGCTATCTGCTTCGAGAAATAGCCCGGTCTCTCTACACATCGGTCGTTGCACTCGTTCTTGATTTTGTCTGTGCGAAAGAAACGATGGACAGAGACCAGCGCGAGCTGCAGTTCCTTGGGTTCCTGGGCGTCTACAGAGAGACCTCCAGGATCATCCTCAAATGGAGGAAGGTCTTCGCTCAGATCACGCTCGCGCTCATCCTCCCTCTCTGCGTCATCTTCCTCGCCCACTTCTTGGTCTCGCAGCTCCTCTCCTTCGAGATCCTCAACCACGAGATCGACCGGGACGACGCCTGGGAGGACAGCCCGAGGTACAGGTACCTGTCCCGCATGCTCAAGAAGGAGTGGGTCGCTTTCTGGCTCTTCAAGCTCGGCTACTTCATCTTCGTCTTCATCTTCTCTCTGCTTTCGACCTCGGCTGTTGTCTACACAGTGGCCTGCGTCTACGCCGCCAAGCAGATTACTTTCAAGAAGATCATGAGTGTTGTGCCCAGAGTGTGGAAGAGGCTCATGGTCACTTTCCTCTGGAGTTTCGCAACCTTCTTTGTGTTCATTGTTGCGGCTGTCGGGCTTTTGATCGTATGGGTCGTCATCGTGAGGCATTTTATGGTTGGCCCTGCACTTGGGATTGCCATGTTGGTGATTCTCTTGATCTTGTACGTTATTGGGTTTGTTTATATCACCATGATTTGGCAATTAGCGAGTGTGATCTCGGTTCTTGAAGATGTGTATGGAAGGAAGGCGATGGTGAAGAGCAAGAGGCTGATAAAGGGCAAGATGGGTGTGTCGGTTGGCTGTTTTCTTGGCGTCCTGGTGTGCTCTGTGCTGGTTCAGGCATTGTTTGAGTGCTTTGTGGTCTTGGACTTGTTTTATGGGATTGGAATCAAGATTGGGGTTGGACTGATCTGCTTGTTGTTGCTGATAATGGTGGTCCTTTTTGATTTGGTCGTCCAGACAGTGATCTACTTTGTCTGCAAGTCCTACCACCACGAGAACATTGACAAGTCCACCTTGTCTGATCATCTCGAGGTCTATCTTGGAGACTATGTCCCTCTGAAGGCCAATTCTGTCCAGCTTGAGCAACTTCACGTCTAATTTCTGTATTCCCCGTGTTAGTTTGAGAGTTTTCTGCATCATGGTTTTGGTGTGATTGAAAAACTTGAAGGTCATGAAGTTATTAGTCTTAAGATAATAAAGTTTGCAGCTTGGAGATGTATAAATGTTTGATATAAGTGTGCCTTTTACACGATGTGCTTTTACACGATGTGCTCTAGGTCAAGGGAAAAATAAAAAAAAAATTACAATGTGCTCTAGCTTTTCTTTGTTTCACTTTTACATATGTTAAGCTTTTGTCACTATCATGATGAGAAATCTTTCTCAGTCCTAAACCGGATTAGGACAAAATAAATTGTGGGTTGATTAGAATATATCATAAAACAGAATGTAAGAAGGAGTTACGCAAGTTCCTGTCAGATTCATTACAGGACCCTAGTAGCTTCGCTTAATACCTGTCTTCCCATCAAGCGGATGAATGAACCGCCATGCTATCGAGATGTCGGCATCCATCCTTTGGACAAAACAATGAGAATCCCATCCATGGCGATGGAATAAAGTTCGATATCTCGGTAATGATGCTGCTGTATAAGAAGATGATCATTATTGCAGACTGACGGGAAGAGATGGCAACCCCTAAATTAAAAAATGAAGGAGGCTTTCGACTCTGTTTTTTCCCTTCCTAGAATTCTTCGCGTGGCGTATCATATGGTACAAGCGTATCATCGGGTACAAACTGGAGTCATGCTAAAATAATGCAGACAAAAAGTCGAAGCATAGTTTTATTAAATACCTGTAATTTGATGTTATGAAAACAGAGTTATTTTATCATTTGCTCATGCCCGATGTAGATTATTAGACATGCGAATGGCTAATTTTCCCTTACCACATAGTTAATCAATTCTTATTTTTCTTTTTGGATTCATACTCTAAAAGAGAATTAGAAAAAGGAGGGAAAGAATAAAACTGGCTGGAGCATTAGTATGATGGTATCTATCAGTGTAGGCATATTTGTTTTCCTTTTCAGACTCTAACCAAGAAATTACATCAAACAACGTGGATTGCAATCCACGCAGAGACCCGCGACGTAATCAAAGTGTCAATCTAGGAGTCAACCTCCTTAGTCATGTACGTGTGTGTTTAAATATGGATGGTTTCTCTCAGCTTCATCATCTGCAGAGTCTCTGAACCACCCTTATGGAGGACCAGATAAGCCGAGTGTTAACTAAGATGGATAGTGATGAAGAGAAGCTTCAATATCTCGGGTTCCTTGGCATCTTCAAGGAGTCCTTCAAGATCGTCGTCTCATGGAAGAAAATCTTCACTCAAATCACGCTCTCTTTTATCCTTCCTCTCTCCATCCTCTTCTTAGTTCAAATCCATGTTTCTGAGTATCTGGAAAGAAGAATTCGATTTGTAAGATACAGACTTTATCACAGGGGAGATGAGGATGAATACCTATCATCCGAGCGTCTAGAATATTGGCTCATCAAAATAGCATACTTGGTCTTCCTCCTCGTGCTTTCTCTTCTCTCTACTTCCGCGGTCGTATACACTGTGGCCTGCAATTACACGGGGAAACCCATCACCTTCAAAAAGATCATGTCCGTGGTCCCGAAGGTGTGGAAGCGAGTCACCATCACATTCATATGGAGTTTCTTGATCCACTTGGCCTACAGCTTATGCTTCCTGGGGGCTATCGTCATGTGGGCGATGCTAATCGGTTTCTCATCAGTCGGGATAGCCATCTGGTACGTCCTCTTGATCCTATTCTTTGTTGGGTTTGTGTACCTGAGCATCGTCTGGCAGCTGGCAAGCGTGGTCTCCGTCCTAGAGGAGGAGAACTATGGGATCAAGGCAATGGTCAAGAGCATAAATCTGATTGAGGGCAAGCGACGAGTCACGAGCTTCATCTTCCTGCTGCTGGTCTTGTTCTATTATGGGATATTGATAGTGTACCAGTTGTTTGCGGTGTATTCATGGAACATAGGAACCATGGTAGGCATCGGTATCCTCTGCCTCGTCCTGCTGATGTTCCTGTTCCTGTTCGGCCTCGTGATCCAAACAGTGATCTACTTCGTCTGCAAGTCATATCACTGCGAGAGCATCGACAAGCCGGCCTTGGCCAACCATCTGGAAGCTTACTTTCAGTCTGAGCCTCAGAGGGATGCCACCAAGGATGTCCAGCTAGAGCAAGTTCATGTCGCCACCAAGGATGCACAGCTGGATCAAGTTTATGTCTGAAGTTCAAATTGGAACTGTGTACTATCTGAATAAGAGCCGAACCAACAAACATATATGGTCCTTAGCTTTAAGTTTGCCAGTGCACCTACGAGTGTCGTATAAGTACGTTTGATCTTAAGCCATGTGTACTTCTTGATGTGTTTGACGTAGGGAAAGTGAAAGAAATACCCAAATGAAATGCGCTTGTATCAACAATCAGTACTAATAAGTACACAACTACTTTGTAGATTCTTCTTATTCTAACTCCTGTTATACTGTTAAAGTTGGGTGTATCTCATCTGTCCTGATCTGGTAACTAGCCAGGACTAGCAACCCGCTTAATTTGGTATATTAGATTTTCGTATAAAAAATCAATCCAATAAATGGAAGTTGGAGAAGAAAGCTAGATGTGGAAATCTTCTGTTGCCTTGATGAGAGAGAGAGAGAGAGAGAGAGAGAGAGAGAGAGAGGCTTCCGATTGATGAAGAACCTGACGGACAAGGTTTCCATTCTGTACTGTGACACAGATATATTAAGTTGTTGATCTGGCAAACAGCATTTCTTCCATTAGATGAGATTACCATGTCAAGAGTTTGTCACAGATGTTATTCCTGGACATTATTTGCCCGAGGATGTTCTGTGATTTTATTGGTCTTTTCGGGCAATAAGAGGTAAAAGCTCGTCTCATCTCGTCATGATTAGTGTTTCTCCCATCTCGCTTCCTTCTCCCTTCGTATGGTCTACTCAAATGTCCAGCAGTCACAATTCTCGACAAGCTGCGAGAGATTGTGATGATATGCTATGAATTGCCACCCTTTAGAAATTTCCTAAGCCGATCTGCTAGTTGCTCTACTTACCCTTTTGCCACCGAATATGGTTCAGACCATTAATTCGAAGAGAATCTGTAGCTCAGGAATGAGTGAAGTTGGACGCTGTAGCCAATCTCTCCACTCAAGTTGAACAGCTTTAGTTTCTTTGGACTCTTGAACAGTTTTAATTGCTAACCAGAAGTTACCATTGGTTGGATATAGGGGTGAGTAAACGAGCTTGTTCAACTCGGGACAGGTCCGAAGCGGTCTTACCCGGCCTGTTTAAGGTTGACTCATGAGGGGACCGATCTTTAGTTCCCGGTTTAAAAAATGGGGAACCGGCCGGTTTGGTTCCTAATTGTATGCCCAGAACTTGCCGTGAACTTGTCGTTAGATCCACAAACTTGAAACCTAGAACCGAACCGGTTTAACCCAAATCCTAAATAAGTTCTTGAACTCTTTTTCTATGATGGAAAATACCTGTTAAAATTAAATATGTTTGACATATTATCCTCAAGTAGAAATAATTGTATTCATATATGACTTATGCATGTATATAATAAAATGTAACAACAAAAAAGCCTCGGCCGATTCTCGGATTGACCCTAGAATTAGTTCTAGCCTGATTCCAAGGTCAACAGGATCATTATATTGGTTCCAAAAGTTGGGATTTAATTATAACATGATAGATTCCATATTCCATTCTTGGAACCTCCTCACATTTGAATCGATCACCGCTCTTGTATTTAGGGGACAGCAACAGGGCCGGTTCAATTTGGGAATTGGACTCGGCCGAATCAAGGCTGATCATAGGGGCACCAAGAACTAGGATTCAACTTCACTTCCCGATTCTATACCCTGAACTGATTGATTATACTTGGAACTAGGAACCCAAAATTTACAAGGTCGATTCCTTGATAGAGCCTTGAGCCGAAGACCCAATCGAACCTAAAATTTGCAAGGTCAATTTTATCAAGGGTTAACATCACCAAAAACCTCAAGCTGGTACACCTGTGACAAATTTATCTAAAACTAATTTTTTGACCACTAAAAACCCCAAATTGATACACCAATGACAAATTTACCCTCCATTAGTTTTAGTTAAATTTTACTGTTAAATTGCTAAGTTGGATGACACGTGACAGTCGAAAGGTGTACCATTTTACGGTTTTACCCTTGCGTTTGTCACATATTTACCAATTTGTGATTTTTTGTGGTATTAATTCAATTTTACGGAGGGTAAATTTGTCACAGGTGTACCGGTTTGGGGTTTTTGGTGGTCAAAAAATTAGTTTAGCGTAAATTTGTTACATGTGTACCAATTTGAGGTTTTTTGTGATAAAAAAATTAGTTCGGGATAAATTGTCGGAAATGTACCAGTTTATGATTTTTCGCAGTATTAACCCTTTTATCAATGTACTCCTAAATCTTTATAGCGCCAATTTTAACCTGACAATGCTTACATACTGATTTAGTCATTGTCAGCTGTCCCATTAGTCATTGTCAGCTGTCCCATTAGTCATTGTCAGCCGTCCCATGTGACGTGCCGACAATTTGCCATGACCAAATTTCCTCAAAACACATCGTTTTTCAAAAAAAAAAATTTATGAACTTCTGATTTTTTTCCTCTCTTATTTTTTTTTTCTTTCATTTCCTTTTCTCACTGTTCATCACCTCCAACCTACTGTTCATCGCTGGAGGATCTCTGTTTAGTAATCAATTCCTGATGGAGGTGGAATCCCTTGATCTCTTGATCGATTGCTTCCACATGGGACTGAACTTGTTCATAGGCCGCTGAGGCAGATCTTGCTTGATATATCCTCTCGCCACGGCCCGAAAACGGCGCGCCATGGTGTGGAGATCACAGCAGAAGCTCAAATTGCTCATCAAGACCTTCAAGCCCATCCCTTTCAGCAGCCTCCGTCGGTTTGACCCTAGCCGAGCTCGAGGCTTTGTGGGTTTGGCACGTCGTTTCTTCTCGATCGGTTCGGATTCGGAGGTTCGTGCACGGAATCGAAAAAGGATCCTGGATCTTCCTTCCATCTTGCATTCCGAACACCGCGGCATGGGCTGAGAAGTGTTCGAGAAAATGCCCGAGAGGAGTGCGGTTTCGTGGAATGCCATTCATCGATGCCTTGGTTCGGTTTGGTGAGTTCAATGCTGCGAAGTTGTTTGAGCCGGATGGGTACATGTAGAGCATGTTTGAGTTCTCACACCATGAAGGAGATGAACAATAACAAAAGGAAAGTAAGGAAAAGAAAAGGAGAGAAAAAAACGAAAGAACAAAAGAAGAAAAAATAAAAAAAAAATTAAGCAAAAAGGACATCATTTTGGGAAAATTTCGATTAACGTCAAATTGCCGACCACAACACATAGTCCAGCCGACGATAATTGAGCGTCACATCAACAATTTTAGGCCAAAATTAGGAAAAATAATTAGATTGAAATTTCATGCAAATGTTTGGGACAGCATTGGTAACTTTGAAAAGTTTAGAACTGAATTATTATGCACACAATATGATTAGATTGATTTGCTAATTTGTCCCATGAAGTTGCTTTGTAGATGACGTTGTTGATTTGGCAAATCTCTGTAGTTATTCGTGCCACGTGGTATGACGCATGTTCGTACGTATGATTGATATCTTCTATTCAAATAATTTATCACCTAAATAAATGGTATTTTATTCCCTAGCAATGCTTATTGACATTGACACCTTAATAGCATGGGGTATACCTTTGGAAGCGAACATGGTAAGGAAGGCGTGATGGGTTCGAGTTACTTTTCTTTCATGGAACTAATTAACTTTGGGCCAGTTTGGTCGTCTCAAATATAATAGATAGATCATTATATTTTCAATCATGAAAAAATATGGACGAGATTAGCCCCCACCTCTCTCTTTTCCTCTTCCTTAAGCTGGACTTTCCTCGTCTTAGTGTATCGTAGCATGGCTTCCAAGGACTGGTCAAGCCGAGAATGCCATTCACGGACAAGAGGGAAAGAGGTATCCTTCAATGAGTTTTAGCTAAGCTTAATTACTGCAGCTAAGGGAAAGAATCAATGCGAGATAGGTCGAGTGTTTTTGCCATGGATTGAGGGATCCGGGAGAGCCGACATCCACGTTTACCTTACCTCTCGACGTAGGGTCGATGATCCTAAAACTAAGATGCATCTAATTTCCAAATGTGACAATGCAACAAGAAATGCTGATGCGGGAAAATGCAGAGCAAACGCTTCTTGTGTTAGAGGTCGAGGTCCGGATATTGACCAATCTGTACTCTCAATTTTGTAATGCGAAATGAGACTTTTGGACCGAATGATTTAGGAGTGCATGAGGGAGAATGGGCCTTTTTAGGTTGAGGGAGATGAAAAATTGTAGGTTGTGAAATGTAAAGATGGTACTTAATATGGGAAGCAAAGTTGAGAAAATTCAGAAAGAAAAAATCATACACACACCCACAGAAAGGAGTGTAGTCCTCTTATGAAAATGAACGACAAAAATCATCCCAGATAGCTAGAGCAGGACTTTGTCATTGCCGCTGTCTTTTGTCCAAAGCATCTGTTGTGCTTCTCGAGCTCCAACCGAGAAATCACATCAAACATTGTAGATTGTAATCCACGCTGAGACGAGCGACGTATCAGATTGTCGATTTTAGGAGTTAACTTCCTCAGTCATCTACATGTGTGTATAAATATCGATGGTTTCTCTCGGCTTCATCATCTGCAGAGTTTATGATTCGCCCTTATGGAGGACCATGTAAGCCGAGTGTTAACTAAGATGGATAGTGAGGAAGAGAGGCTTCGAAATCTCGGGTTCCTTGGCATCCTCAAGGATTCCTTCAAGATCATCTTCTCATGGAAGAAAATCTTCACTTTAATCACGCTCTGTTTTATCCTCCCTCTCTCCGTCATCTTCTTAGTTCAAGTCCAAGTTTCCGATAGTCTGGAAGAAATAATGCAATGGGATCCATATGACCTCGATTGTGGCAAAGACGGTGAAAGATATCATCGCCTCAATGATATCTTAAGATGCGATCGTCTAGCATATTGGCTCATCAAAATAGCATATTTGGTCTTCCTCCTGGTGCTTTCCCTTCTCTCTACTTCTGCGGTTGTATACACTGTGGCCTGCAATTACACGGGAAAGCCCATCACCTTCAAAAAGATCATGTCCGTGGTCCCGAAGGTATGGAAGCGAGTTGCCATCACATTCATATGGAGTTTCTTGATCCACTTGGCCTACAGCTTATGCATGCTGGGGACATTCGTCATGTCGGTGATGCTGATTGGTTTCTCGCCGGTCGGGCTAGCCATCTGGATTATCCTCTTGATCCTGTTCTTCGTTGGGTTCGTGTACCTGAGCATCATCTGGCAGCTGGCGAGCGTGGTCTCCGTCCTGGAAGAGGAGAACTACGGGATCAAGGCCATGGTCAAGGGCAAGAATCTGATTGAGGGCAAGCGACGAGTCACGAGTTTCATCTTCGTGCTGCTGGTCTTGTTCTATTATGGGATCATGATAGTGTACCAGATGTTTGTGGTGTATTCATGGAACTTAGCATTCGATTTAATTGTTGGCATCCCCTGCCTCATCCTGCTGACGTTCCTGTTCCTGTTTGGCCTCGTGATCCAAACAGTGATCTACTTCGTCTGCAAGTCATATCACTGCGAGAGCATCGACAGGCCGGCCTTGGCCAACCATCTGGAAGCTTACTTTCAGTCTGATCCTCAGAGGGAAGCCACCAGAGATGTCCAGCTAGAGCAAGTTCAGATCGCCACCAAGGATGCCCGGCTAGATCAAGTTTATGTCTGAAGTTCAAATTGGAACTCTCTGTACCAGCTGAATAAGAGTGGAACCGACAAACATAGATGGCCCTTAGATTTAAGTTTGCGAGTGTACTTACGAGTTTCGTATAAGTATGTTTGATCTGGAGTCATGTGTACTTCTTCTTGATGTGTTCGACGTGGGGAAAGCGAAAGAAATACCCAAGTGAATGTGCTTGCATCAACAATCAATACTAATAAATGCACAATTGCTTCCCAGATTCTTCTTATTCTAACTCCTGTGATAATGTTAAGTTGGGTTTTTCTCATCCTTCCTCATCTGGCAACTAGCAAGGATTTAGCAACCCGCTTAACTTGAAAAAATATAAGGTCTTAAATTAAAATCAATCCGAGAAATGAAAGTTGGAGAAAGTAAGCTCAATGTGGAAATCTTCTGAAAAAGTGGAAAAACAAGTCTTTGCCTTGATGAGAGCGAGACAGAGAGGCTTATGATTGATGAAGAACCAGATAGAAAGGGTTTTAATTCTGATATCATGACACAGATACAATAAGTCATTGATTGAGCACACAACTTTTCTTCCATTAGATGAGACTACCATGTCAAGGGTTAGAACTTCGCACAGATATTACTCCTCGACCTTATTTTCCCAACGATATTCGGCGATCTTATAGGTCTTTTCGGGCAATAAGAGGTAAAAACCGAGGGATTGTATGCTATAATATGAATCGCCACCTTCACAAATTTCCTAAGCAAATCTGCTAGTTGCTCTGCTTGCCCTTTTGCCACTGAATGTGGTCCAAACCTTCAATTAGGGGAGAAACTGAAGCTCAGGAATGAGTGAAGTTGGACACTATAGCCAATCTCTCCACTCAAGTTGAACAGTTTTCATTTCTTTGGACTCCTGAACCGTTTTAATTGCTAAACAGAGGTTACCATTGGTTGTATTGCCAAGCGAGCATTCCCGAGAATCGTCAATTTAGGTTTCGTTTGTTTCGCGAAAAATGAATGATTTGTAAATTATTTTCTTAAAAATAATCGTTTATATCACATGTTATAACGCCTATATCACGTAACATGAGCACGCTCGCTTATCTCTTGAGAGCACAAACTATCTCATTAAGGTCCTTAATAAAGATGAACGAAAATTAGATGTCAAAGGTTCAAGATTTTAAGAGAGGGAAATAATAATTTGGTGGGACTATTTAACTTTGCCCCAAATGTGAGTAATTAATAAAATCAAGTAAATCTAATCTCCTCAAGTGAATGAATGTTGGGAGCGCAGCAAAACCCAATACTTTTGATGGAGAGACAACAAAAAGAGCTCAATTCGAGCCCGTCAACATATACAGTCGGACTTACCTTCACTCATAAAGTTAAATTGATGAGTTATGGGCCGACCGGGTTATTCACTGCTCCACGTCACGTCAATTCCACACGTGCATCATCTCATCACGAACTTGTCCAAAAATCAAGACAGGCGCAATAATGGAATCTCAATTAATGGTTTGTAGCTTTAGTACAAACGAGTCCTTGGCGATCACCGTTGCAATTCATATATATCTGAAACCGCAAGAATTCCATCGTTACTTTCGAGCATGAAAAGCCCCGTATAAATGGGACAATGCCTCATGATCCATTTTGATGCTTTATTTTGACTATATATATATTTTAAGAAATTCCTTGGAGACATCGAACTATTAAAATAAAGATTGAGTTTCAAGTGGACAGTCCATTCAGATTTGTACTAAGGACTTAAAGACTTGGGAATCAATCTACAAATAATAATAAAAAAAATTGAGTAGATCGAAACTCTGTGGTTGAGCCACATTAACTTAAAGCTCCATGCCCTTTCGCTTTACTTCATGTTACTCAAAAAACCAATTCATTTTGCATTGATTAGATATAAAAAGGGCCTTATTATTTTTTAGCATTGATGTTCATAAAAAAATTAAAATGGGTTCATATAATATAAAAAAGGGTCGAGCGAGCCTAGGCAAGCTCCATTGGGGGGGGTACAAAAGGTTCAAAACAATAGACCTAATTAAGTTATTATAAGAGTTAATACCACTAAAAATCTCAAAGTGGTACATCCATGCCACATTTACACCAAACTAACTTTTGTGTCACAAAATTCCTTAATTGGTACATCCTCGCCGCATTTACCCCAAAAAATCCCAGATTTAACAATTTGGGTTAAATGTGGCACGGGTATACCAATTTGAGGTAAATGTGGCACGGGTGTACTAGTTCGGGAGTTTTTGACATTTTATGATACAAAAATTAATTTGAGATAAATATGATATGGATATACCAATTTAAAATTTTTGGTGGTATTTCACACTCCTAGGGACTCAATGCTCAAAAGTGAACACATAAGTCAAATCTGGGCAGAAAAGCTTAGTGGGAAGAAGAAGCCATATGTTCACCACCACCACCACCAATAAACAAATCTAATTGCAAGAGGACCAAAGCCATTATGTAGGCTGAACTATCGGTTAACATTCACAATTATAGTTCTGAACATGAATCATGATTCATGGAAATGACAATGGATTTACATGAAGTCGTGAACTCCACTTGTGATGAGTTTCTAAGCAATGCGCTCGAGACGCATGGACTTTTTAATGACCGTTTAAGCTTTTGAGAGAAACAGGTACCCATCGCTATGTAAGAGATTCAAGCAAATCATGTTACAGGCATATTGCTTCTATTGATTACTTCAGTTTACTGCACCTATGTCATTACGTGACATTGTGAAGTAACCATTCCGCGTTGCACGCGTACAGTGCGGTTCACATGCTAAAGGTAAATGCTAAGAGTGAGTTCAGTTTGCATTCCATACATAGTTTTGTGACCCGTCTTTTGAGACAGTCACATATTTGTCCGGAATTTTTATTGTTAGGTGATGCAAATGACAAATTCATCAGTGATTACTAAATTTTCGTGAACTTTTATGGTTAGTTCATTGAGAGTCGAATTCAATCACATGATGCACTAAACTTTTATTTCTTTGTGGTCCATACTTTTCTATCGGAATCTGGCAAAATTTCTCGATAAGATGCTGACGTAGCGGGCACATTGCCAATTTATGTGGATGACACATCACTGTCACGGGACCAATGGTGTTGGCATTTTGCCAAATAGAGATTATTGTGAATATAAGGTTGGTCTTGTAATTTGTCGTGACATTGCATGTAGCATGATCAAGAAAACTAGTTAATCAAATTGGTAGTCGGAAACACAAAATTGAGATTAAAAAACTAATTACTTATTGCATATTGTATGGTACTCTGCATGATTTTTGTTCGTAGTCCGTTTGGATGATCTAAGCAGCTTGAGGAGCATCCTTGCCTTCATCTTGGTCGTATCACCACACTGGCTCTGTAGAAGCAGCAACACCTGAGTCAGAGCTCCTGCTTTTAGTGCCGCTTCTCTTGCCTCTGATGAATCATAGCACAAGAGGATGAGTGAGTTCACTGCACTCTCACTGTCTTCATGATCCGATACTCTGAACAACGTCTTGACCAGAGCACTCGTTATGCCCTGTGGGTCATCAAGAATTGCCTCTTTTGCCTTCTCAATTCGTAGAAGCTGCTCGAGCAATCGCATCGCCAACGGCGCTGATGATGCTCTCTCTTGTGTCTTGGCACGTAAAATGTATGCGAGGAGTCCATCAATTAGGCCTTCTCGCAGCAAGATTTCTCGGATTGATTCCAGAGAGCATAGAGACCTTATGGCCTTGATTGCCGCCTCGGAGACCTCGGGATCTTGATGGAGGAGGAGGATGATCCCACGCAAGAGTTGGAATCTATGGCCGAGCTTAGTGAGGAGCTCTTTGGTCTCGAAAGACGATGACATTTTCTCGACAAGTCGACACAAACTAATCTTGGTTGTGACTGCTCCATGCTCGAATAGTGCTAGGAATGATGCCAATTTCGACTGTTCTTTGAGCATATTCAGACACTGAAGCTCACCAAGGTCCAACAGTTTCAATATACAAGATAGAGCTTGGTCCACAAGATGCACATGATCAGGACTCATAGCGGAAGGCGCTCTTGATTCCGCGTTCCCGAAAATTAGCTCCAACAACATCGGCAAGAATCCCAACCGGAGAAAAGCAGCACATTTCATGGGAGATTCCGCAGACAAAACGCGAACTCTGCCAAGCGCGTGAATCTTGTTGGCTAAGGTGGACTCAGGCGACTCAAGGCTGCGTCTCAAGGCGATGAGGCAACGGTCAGGATCAATTGTCTCGAAATGATCAGGGCCGGCTACGCAACCCAATCGGAGCCACTGCTCGATCAAATGCCGGAGAGTGTGGTTCGGAACAACGGACGGGTCGTGGAGCCTCTGCATTGTGACTGGGCAGGTGAGGTTACCAGCAGCGAGCCACTTCTCTATGCTTGGCCGGTCATAGGTCTGGCCTGTGCACAGAGTGACCGGGTCAGTGAACAAGCCTAGGCTAATTGGGCATCTGAACAAATGGGGAACACCCATTTCTGGGTCTTCCATGAGGGATTTGGATGAGCCCAAATTGTTCAATCTTTGAGAAAAAGCAATAAAAGAACCCAGAAAGATGGGGAAAAAAGACCAGAAATGGGCAATCAATTTGTGAAGAAGCAGATCATAGGGGCAATCCGGAAACAAGGAAGAATGAGAAAGGCAGTATTGGTTCAGAGGCAGTCAGATGAAATGAAAACAACAAGAAACAAGCACTAGATGAGGAAGTCCAGGACAGGATACAATCCACCCAAAAAAGATTACAGCTAAAATAATACAGAAAAATTGTGGGACATGCTCTCTCTCTCTCTCTCTCTCTCTCTCTCTCTCTCTCTCTCTCGTATAAGGGAATATTTATGAATGCAGTTCAGTCAAACTGACCCACCTAGAAAGAGTTAATGGGGCATTGTCGTTGAAGTTTTAATGTGCCCCACATTAGTTGAAAGAAGGATGGGGCATGATGTGTTTTTTTGAAAGGAGAGCTGCTGGTTCCCTTGAGTATGATGAGATGTGCAAAAGCAATCATGCAATAGGAAACACCTTGTGACCAGGGAAAAAAATAAAATCGTAACATCGATCTTTGAGCAACGTTGTAAACAAAACCAATAACAATACATGAATTGAGTGAGAATTTTCATTTTTGAGTGCATCTCACAGATCCTTCTTATATGATTGGCTTGGTATAATAGAACGGGTTTACATAATACTAAATCATAGACTGGACCTCACTTACTCATCAAGCCATGGTTGTTCTTGTCTAGAAAGGATATGATAATTACGCACGGGTCCACAACAACGGATAGTATTTCTTTTTCAACAACAATCTAGTAATTTTTGTTGATGATCAAAATATTAGACCTTAATTAAATTTTTTCAAGCGATATAAATATTTACTTTTTAGGAAAATAGTTTTTAAATTATTGATTTTTCGTCAAACAAAAGGATTGAATAATTGAAAGTTAGACAATTATTCATTTGCTTTTCGGGAATTGGAAGAAAATGTCGCTTTGAAATTTGGAATCTTTGAAAAAAAGTTACGCTTCAGATTTCTAGAAACTAGGGAGAATTTCACAAACGATAATGTGCTGACGTCTTGGCTTTCAGCTTTTTCTATACTTCTTTTTGACACAGGAATCTTCATATTGGGATTGAAATTACTGCACAAAAGGAAAAAGTGTTACATGTGCATGCATCTAGAGAGGGGAAAAAAGGATAAACCAAGAATAGAATTCCATCAAGTGGTCTACGCAATCACTCTTTTGAATGCCCACACCTAAATTCAAATTTTGCTTCTTGTCAATCTATGACCAATTTTCAGTTTGCATCTGGTTTCAATTTAGCACATGACTTGATTAAGAAAATCTAGTCCTCGAGGAATAACTAAGAATAGGATATTTTATATTTCAAAGAAAGAAAAATTGGTTCACTAATCTCTCAATTCATAATATTGCGCAGAGAGAGAAGAATTTATAGAACATCGGTTCCAGCTATTGATTATCGATCTGATCGGTTTGAGGAACTTGGTGTTCAATTCGGATCACAAATTGAACTGTTAACAAGATCTAATTTAGCGACCCGACTTTACTATGTATATATTTTGTAATTTCAAGGTTAACTCCTCCAAAAAAATCTTTGTCCTGTGGGACATCAACACCCTAAACTTTTTTTTTTCTCGCAAATATCCCAAGCTTGTACTAGTGACTCAAAAATATCCTCTATCAAAGTTCCGTCCATAATGACCGTTTAAAATCCTACGTGGCGTTGCCCACACATGCTACCATATTGGATTTTTAACTACCATTATTGATGAAACGTACTTTTGGGTCACTAATACAAGTTTAAGGTATTAGTGAGAGGTAACATGAAAATAAGTTTAGTGTTTTTGGTGGCTTTAATTTATTTTCATTGTAATGTCCATTAAAAGTAACCGTTAGTGGAGTTTGAACACGTTAATGCACATCCTATCAAACCTTCGGAGGTAGTCACTAATCTCTTTCGGGAGTTTTGTGACACAAAAATTAGTTTGGGTAAATGTGACACGGGTGTGTCAATTTAAGGTTTTTGGTGGTATTAGCCCTTAAAAGAATTAAATATTTAACAATCACTGGTTTAGGATTTTGGTGGCTTTAAATTAGGAAAAGAACTGTGACCCAATATATATCGATGGGGATATTATATTTTAATAATGAATAGGAGCATCATTATCATCATGGTAATAAAGATTTTGGGATAAGAACATTATAAGTGTCATTACTTTCATATGTCGTTAACTTGAGTGTCATTATAAGTGTCATAACTTTTATTTCGATTGCTTGAGTGCCTTAACTTCTAAAAAACGTTCACTTGAATGCCATAGCTTTCAATTGATCACTTAAGTGTCAAAATTTTTCAAAATGTGCACTCAAGTGTCGGAAATCTAACATGGCATAACACTTATAGTGAATGTTTTTAAAAAGTTATGACACTCAAGTGATCGATTGAAAAGTCATATGGCACTAAAGTGAGTATCGTACATAAGTTATGGCACTAAAATGATCGAAAAAAAAAGTTATGGCACCCAAGTGAAAGCCATATGAAAGTCATGACACTTGTGGTGTCCTTATCCCTAAAAGTTTTCATCACCATAATGATTTCCCTCAAAATTGATATAATTAATACCTTGCTCCACAGTTATGATCGGTGCCCCAACTATCGGAAGTTGGGATGGCAAAGAATGGTCGGCATTAGTGTTGATCACTCCTTCAGGTTGATCCTCCTAACATCAATATTGGCATTGATGTTAGTATAGACCCCTCCAATGTCTTTACCTCCAACTTCAAGGTTAGGCATGTTGATTGAATCATCTGTATAAGCATCGGCATCAACATCAACGTGGCTAACAATGTTCTCTGGATCAAGTGCATTATGTGCAATGTCGACGTCTGCTATAACACTGGGCAAAGATGATAACACCAACTTCCTACGTTTCTTCAAGAGGGCAAAATCTCTTTGCACACTTCTTCCTCTTACCTTTTGTTGAGTATGTCTTGAATTTTGTTTCGGGTATTCGATCCAAATTGAGTTTTGATACCCGTGTTCAAATTTGTGGCGACCTGACTTGAGAAAAATAAATGGAGTTTTAGTGTTGGTAACATAGGGCTTGGGCTATTAGACCCAAGCCCGTACCCAACACCGGAGCAAGTATAAATATTGTTTTCTCAAGTTATTAGGTTTAAAAAGTATAGGCAAAAAGAGCCTTAAGGTTTTTGAGCCACTTTTTGTAATCATTGAATTTCTATAATGGATTTACTTCTCCTTTCCCCGTTTTTTTTCCTGCAAGGGTTTTCCACATAAATCTATGTGTTCTTTTATTCTTCTTAATTTTAATTTCATTGTAGTTTTTGCATTGGAGCCATAGGGTTTTTCAATCTTCTAGTTATGGCTTCAAATTCAACAACAAAATTTGATATTGAGAAGTTTGATGGGAGTGACAGTTTCAATCTATGGGAGGTTCATATATTAGCTGTTCTTACGAAGTTTTGAAGAAAACTCTATTTGGGAAAGGAAAGAAATCGGAAAGCACGTCAGATGAAACCTGCGTAGAATTTGGTGAAGAGGCTACGACTACTATCCAGTTAGTCTCACGAGTGAAGTTCTATAGGAGGTACTAGATCAAAAAAAAAAAAACTGCATGTTTATAAACGAAATTGGAGAGTATTTTTTGTTTGTTGATAAAATCCCTCACCAATCGATTCGATTGTGGATCATGCAACCACTCTTCACTCTTTGTATGGCTGAAGATGCTTCTCTTAAGTCTCATTTTTCTAAGTTCAATGTTATTATCTTTGAATTAAGAAGTATTGATGTTAAACTTGAAGGTGAGGATCAAGCTCTTTTATTGTTAGTTTCACTACCTCCATCTTATAAGAATTTTAGAGACACCATGATTATTAGTAGAGAAACTATTGATATTGAAGATGTCAAGACTAGTTTTCTAAATAAGCAGAAATTAGATTCATAATTGACTTTTGAAGGCAGTAATGATCATGGGGCTGGTTTAATTGTTAGGGGAAGGTCTATTAGGAGAAGCACTGGTGGCAAGAGCATGTCAAAATCGAAGCATAAGGGTCTGACTTGCAACTACCGAAGGAAAATTGTCTAAAACTGAAGGAAAAACATTAAAGAGAAAATAATCCTTACCAAAAAAAGAACATTAAAGAGAAAATAATTTGAATCAGCAAAATTAAGGGAATGCAAATCGGTAGAACAATCAAAATTATCAAAACAAATAGAATTAGGGAAACGAAAATCCCACTCAAATTGGTGTTGCTGAAGAAGAAAACGAAAATTGGTTATCAGTTTCATATGATAATGACAAATTCAGTGATAGCTGGATTCTTGATTTATGCTTTTTGTACCACATGTGTTCTAATCGTGATTGGTTCTCCATGTACAATGATATAATGGTAGAGTTATTCTAATGGGAAACAAAGCTAAATGCAAAGCAGTTGGTTTTGGGATTGTCATTATTAAAATGCACGATGGCATGATAAGAACCTTGGAAAATGTTAAACATGTTCCTAGTTTGAAGAAAAACCTCATCTCTTTGGATACTCTTGATGCTAACGGTTGTGGGTTTAAGGCTAAAGATGGAAGTATGAAGATTATAAGAGGTTCACTTCTGTTGATGAAATGGCTGAAAATCGGCACTTTATATCAGCTACAAGGCACTACATTTATCGATTCAGCTACAATTGCATCCGCTATAATAGAATCAGACATCACTAAATTATGGCATATGAGATTAATCAATATGAGTATTACAGGGATAGATGTGCTCAGTAAGAGAGATCTTCTATGTGGTTAGAAAATTGGAAAATTGGAATTTTATGAGCACTGTGTTTTCGAGAAATAGAAAAAGGATCAGTTTCAAAACATGAATTCACACAATAAAGGGCATTTTAGGTTATATTCATTCTGATATTTGGGGCCTGTAAAAGTTCCTTCGAAAGGCCTTGGATCAAGATATCTACTCACTTTTAGTGATGATTTTTAGAGAAAAATTTGGGTATATATTCTAAAGTAGAAGGATGATATTTTTGTTACATTTAAGCAATGAAAAACATTGATTGGAAAGCAGATCGGTAAGAAGATAGGCTGAGAACAGATAATGGGCAAGAATTTTGTGGAGACTAGTATAATGAGAAAAATGAAGGTATTGTAAGGCATCATACTAAAGTGAATACACCATCGCAAAATGGTATTGCAGAATGTATGAACAAAACCTTATTAGAAAGAACTAGGAGCATATTATGTAATGCTGATTTGGGTAAGGAATTATGGGCTAAGGTAGTAATACAGCTTGTTGGTTAGTAAATCGTTCTCCGCTATGATGGCAAAGCATCATTTAAAGGCGCATCATCCTTCTCTCTATAAATGTTCTTCTTGGGAAAAGGATACTCTAGAGAGCAGATGATCGGCATAGGAATACCTCGGGTAAGTTCGAACTATCTAGCACAATATTGCAAGAATAAACTTTGAACCCAAGATAAAATTTACCCTTAGTCGATATCCTTAGAGGGAGTTCGACAGAAGTGAGTACGCTAAGCTAAAGTTTTTTTTACTCTATTTTGAGGTCTAAGTTGGGAAAAAAGGAAACCAAAACCAAGAGAACGAATGGGATAAAAGTCAAATCATAGAGTAGGGTGACGATAGAAAAATTGGAAGATATACTTAAAAGGGGAAATATTTTCAAGAATGGGCATAGGAGGATGACTCAACCAAAGACACCCAGCAATATCAGGAAAGTGTTGCTGAATCTCCAACTCACTAGACTCGGTCAGAGCACACATCTCTTCGTAAAAAATTGAAAAGTATAGAGCAACCAAGGCTTGAAGAACCCAAAAGGGGCCGAAGAACACATCAGACTTGTTCTCATGCATTGGCCAGTGTGCATGTGTCATTCCTTTGTACAGAGCAACAATAACAAGTTGACCTACTGTGATCGGTATACTTTTGGCCAAATAATGAGCTATATCAATGAAAACCTCGGAAACTTTTGATTGATGGGTAACAAAAGATGTACCGAGAGAGCCAATACATAAAAAAGGCAGTGTGTTCAACATGAGTGACCTCATCAGAATCTCAACAGAATTTAGTTATAATATGCCGTAACAAAATTCCCTGAGTGTCACATACTTAAAATATTGGAACTTAGATGGTTCATAATTAATAATATATACTTCATACGAACGAAGACCGGTGATACCAGCCAAATTAAGAAGGATGATTGACATTGGTCTCAAAGGGAAGAAAAAGTAGTTTGTCGAAACAGTAGAATTCTAGAGCCAAATTGATTTTGTCTTGCTCCCCAGGGGAACTCACATGAGATTTCATCCTCAGATACAATTGATAGAACTTAAAGGATAAAAGAAGGAAAAGCCCCAAATCGAGTAGATTTGGTGGGCCACACATATTCTATATTATAGGCCTCTTGAACGGAAATGTTTTCTTCCATAGACTGAGGGAAACGGTTGTTAAGATATCGAGGAATACGTTGTTCTCTAAAAGCAAAGGCCCAAGATTATTTGTTTGGGATTTTCCTCATACTTATTAATAATATGAAGAAGATAGTTGTTGTGTTCATCTTCCTCCTTGAGCCTATCGAAGCGAAATAGGAATGTCGAAGGTTGAAGTGTGAGAGCTCTGGTTTCAGGAGCCATTGAGATCAGATAAAATAATGTGATAACTAAAAGAAATTACTAAAGAACTAAGTAAAATTGATACTGATATGGTGGTCCTATACTGAATAAACGAGCACCTCCTTTAGATGGAAAAAGATTATCATTTACCTCGAACTAATTTTTTTGTCATAAAACTCACAAATTAATACACATGTGACACATTTACCCCAAATTAATTTGTGTAACAAAAAATCATAAATTGGTACATATGTGCTACATTTACCCCAAACTAGTGTATCAATGGCATGTTTACCCCAAATTATAGTAAATCTAGGATTTTTTTTGGGGTAAATGTGGCGTGGGTACTAGAATAAATATGGCACGAGTGTATCTATTTGAGATTTTTTTTGACATAAATATTAGTTTGGGTAAATGTGGCATGAGTGCACCAATTTGGAATAAATATAGCACGGATTTACCAGTTCGGAAGTTTTTTACACAAAAATTAGTTTATTGTAAGTACGGTACAAACGTACTAGTTTGGGGAGGTTTGGTGGTATCAACCCTTAAAAGAAAGTCCTTGATCATTATTTTTCAACAGGATTGAGTCTGACAAGGTAATTTGAAGATGAGTGGCCGATTCACCAAGAGAATTGTTGATCCTAGGAAAGAGTTGTCGATCAATTTCCTAAAGTTGTCGATGCAAGAAGTTTGAAGGTGAAAACTCTCACCACTCGCACAACTCAAGAAAGAGAACGAGGCGAATAGGCTTTTTTCTTTTTTATTTCATCTTATCAGAAATGATCACAAACTTGCCTTTATATAGGCTTGTTACATTACTCTTGAATAATACGTAAATATATCTAGCACTTCAAGGAGATAAATTCCTAGGATTTACAATTACATTGATTAGACATAGAAACACGAACAGTCGAGACTCTTGAAAGCAACATTATAATAGAGTCTCTCTCAATTAGAAGCCGAACAGACGTCGACGTTAAAATTGTAAATCGACAATCACGTAGTCGATTGACAACCATTACTTTTTTTTTTTTTGTCAGCGATTGACAATCATTACCATCGACAACTTGTTTACTATATCAATAACCTTTTCGCATAGCCAGCAACCTCCTTCGAAATGAATTCGATTTAATTACTAATGGAGTCTAAGTCAACAAAATTCGCAACCAGTTCATCTAGTTTATGCCATCAGTCCTCCTTTGTTTTTTATGCCGATGGCATTCTATTAGAAGTGGAATATCGAAACTATGCTTAATTTATCTTCTTTCTTGTGGAATTCTTTTGGGGTTAAAAGAAAAAGTATATGCCCCACGACTGGTGCAATTTCTATGGAAATAATCATCAATCCCATGTCTAGTTGTGTTGTCATGTTGGAGGTTTTGCATACCAAATCACGTGCTTGAGCATAGAGTCTTAATCAGCAATCATGGTACGTAGTCAAATCAGGGAATAATGGCAGTTCATCATCGCTAGTATTCTAAGTTCTCATTAATAAGCGGGTTAGGCCTCACTCTACACTAATTTTGACAAGTCAAGTTATTTAATTTTACAATTTCTTTTTGTTGACATGAACGCACTATGAGATTCTCAAGATTTTGCAGGAAAAAAAAATTAAATGAAAAGATTCACAAAGTCAACCGCCTATTGTTTTTGCGGAACAAGGCAAGTTCAACTGCTCATTGTGCCAGATTTTTTAATCAATGAAAATTGAAATCTAATTATATGTTTTCTATATACATTTGTTTACAGTTGTATAAATATAAGTCCTTGAGGCCTTATGTAAGAGTGACGCCCCATGGATAATGCATTGGAAAATATGTATGTGTAAAGAAATTTCTTTTGTAAGTGTCACAAGTTTCAATTGGATATTGAAACAAGTAAAGCCCATGTGTTGAACAATTGACCTTTTTAGACATATAATTAGAGGGGGGAAAATGGGTCATGGGTCAGATTTAGATTGCTAGAATTGTATCACATGGGTCAACATGAGTTGAATGAGTCAATTTGGGTCTAACCCATTTTCAACTCATTCGAACTCGATTCAATCCATTAGTTTGATAGGTCTACATGAAATAGAGAATTACCACCTTTAGTGAGATTTTTTTTATACATATCATTGCTTGGATGCATTTCTCTCTATTCACGATGGTTCATCCCATAACTATTTAAATAGTTGAATTTCCACATAGATGTATGTGACATCATTAATTGTCTCCATTATGTTATATGGAAATAAAATTACATAGTTAAATTAAAGTAAAACATTATTGGCATGTCAAATATTGGTCTTACGTGATATATGTTCAATGCATAAGGCATTCTTAGCACTTAATAATATCAACATTAGGTCTAGCACTAGGGTGTTCAAAAGAACAGGATAGGATTGGGAATCACCCGAACCAGACCGAAAAGGCTGGTTTTGGGCGATTTCCGATTCCAATAAATTGCAACCAATGAATATCGGTCCGGTTTCCTGTTCTAGGTGTGGACTCAACCACTTGGACTATACCGACATATATTTTAATTTTACGTTTCAAAACCCTAACTCTTTCAACTGTATTTCTTATTGCTTAGTTTCTTCAATCTCTCTCTTCCCCCTCCCCCCCCATTTCATTGCCACCGCCGTGAGCAGCGCTCCGCCACTCTCAATGCCGGAAGCCATCTTCACCTCTCCCTCTCTCATCTCGCACTTGTGACTCTCTAAGCCGCCTCTCTCTCTCTCTCTCTCTCTCTCTCTCTTATAGCCACTGCATCTCACCTCGCTGTCACCGTCTTGAGTAGCTCTCCAAAACTCGCAGTGCCGCACACTGTTCTTCCCTCTAGGTACCCCATCTCTTTCGCTCTCTGTCTCTGTCTCTCTCTATATTAGCATGTTGACGGCGCATGAGCAGCAAGCTGGAGCATTTTATAAATGGCCTCATTGGCAACTTGCGCTCTATTTCTTTATTGTTCTTTTAAAGTCTTCTTATTATTATTTTAATTGTCCGCTCCAATCTTTTGTATTCCTTAGCGAAATTGCAAAATTGTGGTGAAGCTTGTGAAATTGCATGTATAGCCAACTCGAGACACGACCGGTTTCCTAGGTGAGTCCAACAATCAGTGGGTGGTTCCCGGTTCCCAAATTGTGGAACTAGCCTTTGTGGGTGTTTCCCATTTTCAGGGTGGGAATCGGCTCACCCTGGAGCCGATCACCCCTATCTAGTGCACATTAAATTACGTAAATTTAATGAGCATAGTTCCACTAGATTAATGGAATATTACGTTAGTGTCATGGGTGGCAAGATTATTATACACTAAAAATGCCCAGAATGCTTTTGGGAGACAAACTTAAATTCATCTATATATGAGTCTCATATTTTTTTCATATGGTCATTGATATTTATCACATGTTTTAATCACATTCTTTCTCTCCACTCTTGTAACCACAAGCTTTGCCAAGATAGCCACTTATCACTCATTCAACTTGCCACGCCTCCTTCATTTTTTAGTACATGTTCTAACTATGCAATTACATCATGCAAGACATCATTTTCCAACTCTAGCCCATTAATGTTCTTGATAAGCTTGCAAATCAAGCCTCCTCATTCATGCACCTACTTGGCCAATCTCTCTCTCTCTCTCTCTCTCTCTCTCTCTCTCTCTCTCTCTCTCTCTCTCTCTCTCTCTCTCTCCACTACTACTCATATCTTTCTTATGTAGTTCATCTCTTGCTCATTTTCTCTCTCACTCTGTCACGCCCCGCACTCCTCGGCGCGCCACATCCCTCGCAAAGGTCGATTCGTGTGCGACGTCCCAGGACGCGTCGCCGACCCAACACCCAACACAGAGATTTAAAGCACATGCGGAAGTAATTAAAACCACCTGTACATTAAAATACACCTAACCAAGGATAGCCATACAACAACCAGCACGGATAAATATACACTTGTTTTGACATCGGGGAACATATACAATATTCATATACAACCCACACTCAAAAGTCAAAAGCGGGTACGTGGCTCGGCGATCAAACACTATATCTAGCCGGGGCTCCTCCCAAAACGTTTCAATACGCCTGCCATCCTCAGGGCTGGGGGTCTGAAAAATTGGGTTTCAACAACAGTGAGAATAAATCTCAGCGAGTAATTCCCTAAACCTAAATTAGGCTAAAGTGCACCTCCTGACGAGTACTAAATCAACACACCAAGCAAATCATAATTGACTTAGGCCCTCGGGCCCAAATCCAACACTCACCTTGCCCTGCAGGTTAGGCACTTACAGTTCAAGCATAAAACATAGGACCCAATCGCAGCACACGTACACATCATTTGGTCACAACGCATATCATGCTTATGCTCGTGCTCATACGCGTGCTCACGCCTCATCAATGCATTTTCGCACGCTTGCACTCAGCACACTTGCCATTTATCAATTTCTCCTCCGACCCGCGTTAAACGCATCAGGTCCGACCCGCGTAAAACGCATCAGGTCCATCACTTCGAGATCGATCTCTAGCCCGCGTAAAACGCATCAGGCTCATGGCATAACACCCGCGTAAAACGCATCAGGTTTGGCCATCTTCCGGTAGTCCGGGCATCGTCCCGCGTAACACGCCTCAGGACGGGTTCACTACCCCGCGTAAAACGCATCAGGGTTTATTGTGATCACACATTCACAAGCACCCATTTTCATCTGAACCCCGCGTTAAATGCATCAGGGCATTTTAGGTGATCACAATGCACATGTCACTCGAGCACACTTGTAAATGCACATGCCGTGCCAATGCTCGTGATGCAAACTCATGGCCATAAACTTCACACTCGGGCATTCACGATTTCACAATGGACATTCAATAGCACAACGCCAATTAATTAGTTCACAGTGCACCATGTCCAATCAACATTTCAATATGCCCAACCCACATATTAGCACGACCATGAAATTCAATTCAAGCACTCATGCACGGTACACAATTCACGCGTATAAATCACACAATCAGTTCAGCATGAATCCACAGAAATTGAGGCCCATCACATTACTCCCTTCCTGATAGCATTAGGCACATGTCATGGCACTACAAAATCACTCACATTTAGGGACAATTCAACCACTAGTTCGGTCAATCCATCATTTCCGGCACTTACACTCCAAACCTCAATTCAATCGCGCCTTGTCCGACTAATTTCCAAAGTGGACAGCCACTAAATCAATTGCGCCGGGCCATTTAATGACCTCAAAATGTTCCACTAGACTCCCCAAGACACCATTTTAATCAGCCACCATAATGCCAAATAAGGTGCGCACTAGAATCCACATTTTAAACCCGAAACTTCCCAAACTTGGGCTAATCCGATCCAAATATGTCCAGCCAATACTCGGCGCTTCTCAGGCTACTAAACCTCCATTTATTTATCGAACTAAGCCCGTAGAACAGCCACCAAAACAGCCACCACTCGGTCTATCAATTTCATCCACTAAGTTGGCCATTTTGTCTAAATCTCGGCACCCATGTTTCGCCACATCACAGCACTATACGGGCCGCTAAACCTCGACTAAATAATCATCCTTGGTCACCAAAAACACCACCGAACCAGCCCATATCACCCTCCACCATTTAGCCCCTAATTACCCTAATTAACCCCTAAAACCCATCTAGAAATGCAAATTGTCCTAATTAGGGCTTAGGGTCAAACTCACCGGATGTCCTAAGCTTGAAACGGGCCGAACACACGACGAAAAGGGGCTGGGCAGCGGCAGTCCCTCGCCGGAACAGTAACGGCGGTGGCGGCTCCGGCGAACGGCGCGAGCGGCGGCGACGGTCTAAGCTAATCCACGACCTAGAGAGGGAGAGAGAGGCACGGTCAGAGAGAGAGAGAGAGAGAGAGAGAGAGAGAGAGAGAGAGAGAGAGAGAAATGGAACAGCTGGTCGGTTGGGCGAGGATCCGCGCCGGAACAGTGACGGTGGCAGCGGAGCTCCTCCGGCTCAAGGCCTCTCACGATCAAACCGAGAGAGAGAGAGAGAGAGAGAGAGAGAGAGAGAGAGAGAGGGAGGAGAGGGGACTTGCCGGCTACTTGGGGTGAGAGGGATGGCGGCCCACGGCGACGGCACCGGCGAGCGGCGGCCGGGCGCGACGGCAACGGCGGCGGGAAGAAGTCCGAGAATCAGGGGAAGGCTTCGGGGAGAGAAAAACAGGGGAAAGGGGGAACCGGGGTCTCGCCGGAGCAGCAGCAACGAACGGCGGCGACGGGCCGGATGGATAGGCAGACGACTCGCGGCGGAAGGACGAGCTGCGGCGTCCGCTGGTTCGGGCGGAGACGGCACCTGCGCACAGCTCGGGCGAAGCTGCCGCGCGGCGCGGCGACGGTGCAAGGAGGACGGCGGCGTCGGCGGCTGGTAGGGTGGCGTCGGGCGGAGCTGGATGGGCGGTCGAGCAGCAGCCGGCGAGCAGAGCAGGAACGAAGCAGAACCAGGCGAGTTCGGGAAGGAAGAAGGAAGAAAAAGAAGAGAAAGAAAGAAGAAAAGAAAAAGAAAGAAAGAAAAGAAAAGAAGAGAGAGAGAGAGCAGGTGGGAGTTGGTGAGCTGAGGGGACGTCTGCCAAGGGGAAACGTGCGCGCAGAGAAGAGAGAGAGAATAATAATAATAAAAAAACATTAACTTCATTCAAATATTAAATGCGATCCGATGGCCCAAATTCAAAATCGAAAGCGATCTACCAGTCCAAAATAAGCCTCGCATATAAAAAGGGACAAAGGCCGAATTAATTAAGTCAAACTATAGCGAGGGAGATCTACTAGTCCAAATTTGCACCTGGTCAAAAACTCCCCTTTTTCCATCATTCCTGACAATCTCAACGTTGGCTACCATAATATTGACACCGTCCAATTTATTTCGCCCCGACACTCCCGAAAATCGACTGCCAAGTCCGGGGTCTAAATAACGGCCAAATTCGATCGAGTGCAATTCTAGCAAAATCTCTATTTTAAAAAAAAAAACAAGAACCCGAGAGTGATCAGTTCCCGGGCGAGATTCTATTATAAGTGCACTGACGAATTACACGTTTTATAAATCCCAAAAATGAGCCGAAATTCGGGATGTCACACACTCTCCACTACTACTCATTATCTTTCTTCTGTAGTTCATCTCTTGCTCATTTTCTTCTCTACCAAAACTTGAAGGCTTACCACTTAAACCTACTCAAATCCCTTGATTTTAGAAATATGGAAGCTAAGATCAAGGGGTACAAGTTAGTGTGCTCAGAAAATTGTCCAAAAAGTTCTAAATCTATTATATGGCGGCCAATTCAATCCTAAACTTTTCAATTTTGGTCGAATTAGTCTTAAACCTTTTGACAATTTTTCAATGCAGTCTTTTGGGCCAATTTAGGTTGAAAATTGCTGACGTGGCTGTCGGCCTTCTGACGTGGCATGGCTGGCACTCACCTGGATGAATTTTGCAATTTTTCATAAATTCTTTTTTTCTCTTTTCTTTTTTTTTCCATTGTCCATCTTCTCGAAAGGGCTGGTGGGGATAGCTAGGGCCGTAGCAAAGGCTGGCGACCATCCTCGCTTGCACGACCTCGCTAGCCACTAGGCTAGGGGTGGAAAAAAGAGAGAAAAGAACGAAAAGAAAAAATAAAAATATTATAAAGAATTAAGGAATTTTAAAAATTGCAAAAATTATGTACGTTGATGCTGCGCGTGCAACGAAAGACTGCCGAGCACTGACTGCACTATCACGTTAGCAATTTCCAACTAAAATTGGCTAGAAAAATTACATTGGAAAATCGTAATGAATAAATTGATAAAATTGGAAAGTTTAGAATTGAATTGGCTGTCGTATGATAGGTTTGTGATTTTTTGGATAATTACCTCTATCGTGCTCCATTTAATCATACAAAATTCTTTGAGATGGATCGATATGTTCACTCAAAACTTTCCATTCAAAGTAAGTGAACGTCTGGGGGTTAAAGTGGGTCAATCCAGTTAGTACTCTAGATCGCTTGTTTGATTTTAGCTTAAAGTTTGGATTATAGATCCATGTTGTTAAAAGAAAATAATAATTATATGATGAGCTAATAATTACACGAAGCTGTAGGTGCTCTTCATTCCACTTTCCTGAAAATTAGCTTCAACAACATCGGCAAGAATCCCAACCGGAGAAAAGCAGCACATTTCGAGGGAGATCCACAAATAAAACCCGAACTCTACTGAGCTTGTGAACCTTGTTGGCTAAGGGCGACTCGAGGTTGTGACACAAAAGGAGGAGGCAACACTCAGGATCGATCATCTTGAAAGGATCGGGACCAGATTCACAACTCAATAGGGGAAACTGCGCGATCATGCCGGAGAGTGTGGATCGGGATGATGGACGGGTCGTGGAGCTGTGCATCGTAACAAGGCAGGTGTGGTTACTAGCCACGGGTCACTTCTCTATGCTTGGCCGGTCATAGGTCTAGCCTGCGCACAGGGTGACCGGGTCGGTGAACAAGTCTAGGCTAATTGAACATCTGAACAAATGGGTAACACCCATCTCTGGGTCTTTCATGAGGGGAATGGATGAGGCCGAATTTTTCAATCTTGGAGCCAAAGCAACAAAAGAAGCCAAACAGATCGGGGAAAAAACACAAGAAATGAGCAGTTAATTTGTGAAGAAGCAGATCATAGTGACAATCCAGAAACTAGGAAGGAATGAAAAAGGGCGATCCCCACAACACCCCCACACCCCACACCCCGTTCTCGCATAAAGGAATATTTTTGAATGCAGTTCAGTCGAACTGAACCACCTAGAAAAAGTTAATGAGGGCATTGTCATTGAAGTTTGAATCTGCCCACATGAGTTGAAAAGAAGGTCATTATGTTGTTCTTGAAAGGAGAGTTGCTGGTTTCATGAGCATGATGAGAGGTGCAAAAGCAATCATAATATAGGAATCACTTAGTAATCAAGGGACAAAATAATATTGTAATATCGTTTTCTGAGAGATGCTATTAACAGAATTAAGTGCTTCTCACAGATCCATTTTATATGATTGACTTGATATGATAAAATGAATCTAGATAATAGTGAATTATGAAATGGATGCCTCTCGTTATGAAGCCATCCCTCCTCTCTTCTAGAAAGGGATTAATAGTTATGCACATGTCTCACTTGGATGGATATGTTCAAAAGTACACAACATAATAGATATCCCAACACATTCATATTTTAATTTTTCGTTATAATATTGGGGCTGAATCAAATTAAGAATTGAAAATTCACTTATAATGAAGGACCCTAGAGTTAGTGATCACTCCATATAATATTTAAAATTCATTGAGGAAGAGAAAGAAAAGATCTGGGATGAGAATAACAGGAGTGCCACCACTTTTGTACAGCGCTTACTTAAGTATAATTACTTTTTTTCGATCACTTAAGTGTTACAAATTTGAAAATCGATCACTTAAGTTCCATCGGCGATTTGCATCGCCGCAAAATGCAATGCGGATGCCGGTTGTCCTATAGGGCACTACTAGCGCCGACGTGGACAATTTTTGTAATTTTTTTCGCTTACTTTAGTGTCACAAATTTGAAAAATCAATCACTTAAGTACCACAAATTCGAAAAAGAAATCGCTTAAGTGCCATTGACAATTTGCTTCACTGAGAAATCCACCGTTGGCCTTGCCTAGATCTGGCCAGGGCCTTCGCCAGCCACGGACGAGGCGGCCTCACCCAAAGGCTTTGGGACCTTGCCGACTGAGGGCTGAGGGCAAGGTCTTTGCGGTTGGTTCACAAAAAAAATATACAAAGAAAAAAAAGGAAAATTAAAAAATTAAAAAAATACAAAAAATCCACATAGGACGATTTGCCAAAAGTGGCACTCAAATGATTAATTTTACTCCAATGTGGCAGTTAAATGAACGAAAAAAAAACCATTATGGCACTCAAGTGAGTATCGTACGAAAGTTATGGCACTTATGATATTTTCATCCACATAACCGTACTTTAAATAAGTGAATTGGGAATTAATATTTTATAGATAATGTTTCAAGGAACATTTAGCAGCCAAGGAGACGAGTTTTGTGTATAGGTTAAAGATATAACTCTAAGTTTGAAAAAGGCTCGGAAACTAGCTTCATTTATTTCACATAAAATCACTGATTTGAAAACATCTTCCAAAAAAAATGATTGTCGAAATCTCTTAAAAATTAGTCAATGTAAAAATATCATTATCAACAACAATATATGACTAAACATCAACATTGATGATTAAAATATTTTTCTTTAATTAATTTATTTAAGGTGATACAAAAAATTAATTTAAAAGAATGTTTTCCAAATTGGTTCTTTTCCACCAAACAAGAGCAACTCAATAAGAAGTGAGATTCTAGAATCTTTGGAAAAAAAATTGGGCAGCGCTATTTCCACCCCTATTTTGGTTAAGACACTCCTTTTTTCAGTTAAACCAGCAAAATACCCTCCTTTCTCTCTTTCTCTTCAATTTATTGCTTTTTTTTTTCTATTAGACTAACCGACAAAATTGCATTTATTTCTATCATTTCTCTTGTTAGTTTCACGATACAAAACTCATTTATACTCAACAAGATATCATCTTATCTTGCATTCTATTATCACTTTGCTTAGAGAAGGTTGTTAATTTTAATATATGATATCATATTTTTTATCAGAAAAGCTGCATAGACTTTTATAAATGTCTATTTATGACAATTTTAAGGCATACGAATACACAATTAATTGCCTATTTTTTATCAAATAATTTGAGTGAAACTTTATTTCAAAGTTGGAAATTAAGATTCAATCTATTTATCTAGCCAATCTTGACCTTGTAGGTGTTTTCTGAAATGTATTTGTGGATTTTTAAAGTTAAACATTGGTTATATTGTGCTTTCTTTGAGCTTTACACATGTTACTATGAATTTCAAGATAGGGGTTGAGAATCTTATTACACATTCTTCACTTTTAAGATAACATCATATTATTTCAACGGAAAGTTTTAATCCAGTTGCTATGAGATTGAATCTCCAATTGATATTGCTTACTTTTTTCATGGTAGGAGTAGAGCAGCAAGAAGTTCCCTTTTTTTCATTTTTGTGCTTATTTTTTTTTATAGATATTATCTAAACATAAACATATTTCACATTTGATTATGCTTCTAACAAATGAACCTTTTCCATATTTTGATCAATTTGTGTTTTCCATTGTTGATCAAGATCAGCTATATAATTAGATTGAATTTTAAGCTTCAACTTTGAAATATAGTCTCAAACTGTTTGATAAAAAATAGGAAAATAATTGTGTGCTTATAAGCCGTCATATATAGAAAATTATAATATTCTATGTAGATTTTGTGATTAAAAATATAAAAACATAAATTACATTAATAACTTTCTCCTGGCAAAGTGATATGATGCATGATAAGATTATATCTTGTTGAGTATAATGGAGCATTTCTATTGTGAAACTCAAGAGAGAGATAACAGAAATAAAGGCAAATTTTTTTTGTTAGCTTGATAAAAAAAAACCAAAAAATTGAAGAGAGAGAGGAGGATGTTTCGATCATTTAACTGAAAAAAGAAGCATTTTAGCCAAAATGGAGGTGGGAATAGCATCGCCTAATTATGCACCACATTTCTAGAAACTAGCGGGAAATTCGAAAAAGAAAATGTACTAACTTTTGGCCAAAAACTATTTTCCGCTTCTTCAATTCGTCTTTTTGACACAGGAATCTTCAAAATGGGATTGAAATTAATGCACAAAAAAGATAGTGGTATATACATGGGCATGCATCTAGAGAGAACCTAAAAAAAGGAGACTATTCGAAACCAAGAATAGAATCCATGCTCTGCGCAATCACTCTCTTGAATGCCCACACGTTAATTCTGGTTCCTTAAGTCCCATGGGTTTGATCCTGTAGTTATGCTTCTTGTCAATTCATGACGGAACTTACACTTTGCATCTAGTTTCTACATAGGTAATGTTAGAGATAATATTTTCCTTGATTCCGTATAGCTATCGAGATCGTGCATTATCTTCATTGATATTATAATATTAAGTTACTCTCGATAGTTATCTTGCTCACTCAGTGCACATCTGAGTGCACAAATGAGTGCAAATTTTGCATTTCGTGTTATTTTCTTTTTCAATAACTACTCACATTCCTTTTCGAATCTGGTGTTAGTTGGCGGTTGAAAAGTATCCTCGAATTCACAAAATAACCAAAGTAATCAAAACATATTAATGACATTCACATTGATGACAAACACTTATTATCGGCTATCAAACCAGGACTTGAAACAGCATTCACTCAACTATAAACATCAAGAAGGACCCATAGACTATATAGGGGAATCCCATCAATGTGGCTAGGCTTTGTGCCATTTCACTCTAAGCGAATATATCGGATGATTCGGGTTTCGGGTTCGGGTTCGACAAGTGCGCGACGGACCTCAATCCGGATTTCTTCAAGCCGAGTACTTACTGGTGGCTCGTCATTGCAACATATGTGCGGAACCCACCCCCCTCTTGAAGATGGAACCCAATGCCAATTTGGAGGCGGCGGCGGTGCCGGAGCCACTTTGGAACACACAAGTGATTTTGGTGGTGGATACGGATATGGATACAACGGATACCAATATGGATAGGGCGGATACGGATACGGAGGCGCCATAAGCTTGAATCTCTAGTGTTGAGGAATGATAAGTGAAAGAGATAAATTTAAAAATTGTGTGTGCTTCGATTTGAATGTGAATATTACATGGGTCTATTTATAGGTTTTACAAGATAACAATGCAAGGTTACCGAATATTACAATATTAATTACAATCAATCCTGATCAATCAAGGAAGATAATGCGCAATCATGAGAGATAGATAGAATCAAGGGAAATATTATCTCTAACGGATAAAAAGATAAGACCTATAAATCGATTTTATTATTAGGATATGACTTGATTAGGAAAACCTAGTCCTTGAGAAATAAAGGAGAATCGGTTAACTTATGTTTGGAAAGAAATGGAATCGTCTTGCAACCCAACTTTTGGAAAGGAAATCATTATGCAGATAGGCTTGCTAACTTTGCAATCGATAAGCACTTTGACACTTAGTTTTGTTTACAATTTCCTAGAGAATTACTTCATGTTTTATTAGACGATCAAATAGGAATAGTAGATTGTGGATGTCAATTTTTATGTTTGGCTTTTGTCCTTTTTACACCCAAAAAAAAAAATGAAACAAACATTGGTTAACTAATGTTTCAAGTGATAATTTTGCATACAGAGAGAGAGAATTTCCGTTCCCACCATTGATTGTCCTATGATCAGTTCAAGGAGCTTCGTGTTCGATTCGGTTCACAAATCGAACTGGTGCGCATATCTAATTTCGAGATTCCACTTAATTATATCTTTGTTCTTTAATTTTATTTTGGTGGTAATACGCGATGAATAATTGATCATTGATCTACCTATGTGATTCTCTTGTTTTGTAAATGATTACAAACGGAACCAGACCGACCAAGTTCAGTTTGGTTCTGTTCCATCACCAAGCCTTTTGTGGTTTGGTTCAACTCTTTGCTTTTCCTAAAACAGGAGTGGATTGGCTTGCTCACCCCTGTTTCCCACCATCATCATCACTAACAATATATTTCAATTAGTTTAGTTTGTATCTACGATTGCCTATGCATGCATGGATGAATGAAGTAGAGCATTTGACACAGAATTTAACTTGCCCTAATTCAACAACTGAAATTTGATCTGACTGCATAAACAGGGAAAAACTTGCACAAAACCAGTTAGTTTCCCAAATTAGATTCCGGAGTCTGTAGACACATTTCAAATCCACTTTCACAAATATATCTGACTCAGCTTTTCCTTATTCAACTACAAAGACTTGAGCGTTCCGCTTCATAAACAGCAGTGATTCTGAGATATTAAACTGTCCGAGGAGCTAAACAATGACGCCGGACAGAATTCACAAGCTGAACGGAGAGAGAGAGAGAGAGAGAGAGAGAGAGAGAGAGAGAGAGAGAGAGAGCGAGAGAGAGAGAGAGAGCAAAAAGGAACCTGAGCAGTGACGGACTATTGAACACGATGGAGATCGCTGTTGGAATAGCGAAAGTGGGGAACCAGGGATCGTTTCGAGCGGGGCACCAAGCGGTAGAGAAGAAGGCAAGGAGCACGACGAATGCTCCAGTGGTGGGCGGAGAAGCTCGAGCTAGTCATTGGTGGCTGCGAGGGCGAGAGAGGCATCAAGCGTGAGAGTGAACTGAGGGCGACGAGCTTACCCAGAGAAAAAAAAGAGAGTTTACTTTCATTAAAAGACTCGAATTGGTAACCCATAAACATATATCCCATGTCTTCAAAAAATCTCAAATTTATACCTCATGATATATTTATCTAAACGATTTTTCATCTCACAAATAATCTCGAATTCATACCCGTTATCCAAATCAACTCTCCGTTAACATACATATATGTCAACATGGGAATTTCCACATTGCATTTGTCATTCTACTGGAAAAGTGTTAGAAAATGCCTAAACGTATTACACTAGTGCCAATTTAGTCTTAAACCTTTTAATGGTGCCAATTTTATCCTAAACCTTTCGATCTAGAGCCAATTCAGTCCTTCAAGCTAATTTTGCTGGATAATATTGACGTGGCATGATCGGCGCTGACATTGACAACTTTTAATAATATTTTAATATTTTTTCGAATTATTTCTTTCTTTTTTCTTTTCTTTTTCCTTTTTTTCTGGTGACCGACAAGAGAAAGAAGGAAGGGAAGGAAAAAAAAAGAGAAAGAAAGAAAAAATGAAAAATAAAAAATATTAAAAAAATATTATTTAAAATTATCCACGTCAGCGCCGGCTGTGCCACGTAGGCCAGCCGACATTCACATTAATAAAATATGGCTAAAATTAACCACAAGGACTGAATTGGCTCTAAATGCTGAGGCGTTTGGCGAGCATTTCTAATGGGCTTTCGGCCGAAAGCCAGCATTGGGAATGCTGAAAGCCCAAGGCTAGTCCGGACCAGCTTTGAGCTTTCAACATTTGCCTAATGCTGCAACCAATTTTATTTCTTCCCAAACTACCCTCGCTAATTCTTTAATATTCCAATTTTGTCCCTCGTGACTGTTCATCTTCTTTGGGCTGAGGGCGGCCGGTGAGGGCGGTCGGCCAGAGTCGCCCGAGGCTGGATCAAGATGGCGAAGCGCCGGCGAGGTCGCCAGACCCAGCGACGACCGCCTGAGGTCTGGGGATGGGCTACGACCGCCGGAGAGCCAGATCTGGCACCGGTGGGCGACCCATGTCAAGGTCACGCAACCCATGTGGCCCTCGAGGCTGGCGACCGTAGCCCATCGCCGGCTCCAGTGAAGGGTAAGCGTTTTTTGTTTTAATAAAAAAAATCCCAAAGTCCTTTACAAAATAAGATTTGCCAAATACTATTTGGGCCAAAGTAACTTCACAAACGATTTTTTACCAAACGCAATTTGCATTTCCCCAAAAGGCTTTAAGTTAAAGGTATTTGCATTCTCCTAAAGCCCCTTGGGAATGTTGAACCAAATGCACCCTAAGTCAAAAGGCTTCGGACTAAATTGACACCATTAAAAAGTTTATGATTAAATTGGCACTAAAGCAATTTTTTAAGGATTTTTCTGACACTTTTCCGGTCATTCTACTACACGTCCCATTTGTCCAGTTGTTGTCTGTCACATATGTTGACAAGAATACATCAGAGGTAGCTTTTGATCGGGGATTACCGGCTAGAGAAACTGCGAGACAAAATTAATTTAAGATAAATTTATCATAAATTACCATTTTGGGATTCTTAATTGCATTAACACCAAATAAAGTCGAGTAAAAAATGCCAAAATACCCCGTTGGACGCTTTTTCTTAAAAGACCCCTTACAATGGGCTTTCCTCAAACTCTCCGGGAAGTGAGCTATGGTGTTCTAATCGATCCCCATGCTCATCAACAATGCTCCGTGACGGTGGCATGGCCATTTCCCGCTTTGGGTAGGGGTAAATTTGTCCCAAAATTTCCATTTCCCTCAAAATTACTCACATTAAGTCCCATGAATTACACAAAATAAACCCCCGAATCCCGTTAATACGTCGATCAAAAGCTTATTTCGAATAATTTCTGATGGTATAAATTTTGTCCCACACATGGTGCACCCAAAATCAACCAAACTCTTCAGATATGATGAATGACATATGGGCTACAATGTACTCGAAAGTATTATACCTCACAAATTATCGAATACAGTGCAAGGAAAACAATCAACGCTTGCTCTGATACCTTGGGTTTTGGGGGTTAGCAGAATCGAACCTTTTGTGTTCCATGATCAATAATTATTTCACCACTTGTATTACCGAAGGTCGAAGATGCAATCACACATTGGAAAACGCACGTTTGTCCAATTATGTCACTTGATCAGCATGTATTATTGCTTTAATGAAGATATCGCAGCCTGTTCTACGAGAGGAAAAAGTTTCCTTATCTTCTTCTTCCTCTCTTGCTCTTTACTTGCACCGGATAAAAACTTTTTGGGTGCAAATAAGAGAGTTATCTTTTTTATCAAACCACCTCCTTTTTTGAACCCATGATAGATCCTTAGATTTAAGGAGATTAGTGCTTATCCACACTACCTGTTCCCTCTAAAAAGAACTTCGAAGAACATGGGTCGGGTTTTTGATTCGATCCATCCAGGGTAAACTCGAACTGATATATAACAGGCATGGATATAAAAACACTACATAAAGCAAAAGGTACCACAATGGTGATTAGTAACGATGGTACTTGTGAGCTATATCCGATATGCTCTGATAGCTTGATTGTTCCTATTTTCTAGAAATTTCGTGTTTTTCATGAGATTGCTCTCGAAAAGTTATGAAGAATCAAAAGAAATATTGCCCAAAAAAGTTGTCGGAATGATGAAGTATTCTATGTTTGGTTCCTGCCCAAGATAGGATAAAGTCGGATATAAGAAGGATATAGTCCGAATAAAACTATTCCATGGGAAAGGTGGAATAAATGTGGATATGATCTATAATATTTATAATATAAAAGTATTTTTCTCGAATAACAGACTCCTTAAATTAATAAAGTTAAAATAATATTTGAATATAAATAAATAACAAAAAATAACAACAATTTCATTTCTATTTATTCCTATTTTTATTTATATATTCAAATTTCTTTCTATCTTATAATACAAATTTAGTATATATAAATATATTTAGTATTTATATTTATATTTATTACATATTTTAGGTGATTTAGGTATATTAGTATAGTTTACTATTTAATAAAATTTTATTAGAGAACGGCGGAGGCGGAAAAAAGAAATTAAAAAAAAGAGGGAAAAATAATACAAAAATTAGCAAATAAAAATGAAGTAGGCAAGAGTATCGTGAGGGATTTTTTCCATCTCCGTTTGTGCAATATTTAATATCATTTGCACTGATATGTCGTTCATACAAAATAATGGATAGAATAGGATATGAAAATATTCAACTTTATTACTGCAATTCACCAAACAGTTGATAGGATATAGCAAAATCCCTAGATTTCATATCTTATCCTATCCAATTCTATCTCGACTAAAAATTCAGACGATCAAACATGGCCTAATTGCTTATGTTCTCCTATTTTCTAGAAATTTTGCGTTTTACATGAGATTCCTCTTGAAAAGTTATGCATATTCAAAAGAAATATCGCTCAATAAAGTTGTTGGAGCGATGAGATAAGCATTTCGAAAGTGTTGCACTCTAAAATTTTTTGCAAACTCCTATTTGCCAAAAATTCCATGTTCTCTTGTTGTTTGGCCTGTTGTTAGAGCAATGAGATATGCACTGCCGGAGCTTTGCCCTCGAAAACTTCTTACAATAGGACATATAACACGAGACACTCTCTGATAAGAGCAGAAAGAACAAGTCGACCCAATGCAATTGGTATACAATTGGCCAAGTAATAAGCCATATTGATGAAATCCTTGGAAACATAAATCGATGGGTGACCATAGACGTACCGAGAGAACCAATACATAAAAGAGGTCGTGTGTTCAACATGAGTACCTCATCGGAATCTCAACATAATTTGGTGGTAAATGTGCCTTAAGAAAGTTCATTGGGGGTCACATATTTAACATTTGGCACTTAGAGGTTTCGGAATCAATAATATCTACTCCATACGAACGAAGACCGATGATGCTAGCCAGATTGAGAAGGGTGATCGACATTAGTTCCAATGGGAATAAAAAATAGTTGGTCGAAGGAGATCAAAAGCTAATCATGGCACCCAAAAGACCAGGTCTAAATACAAGTCAAAACAGTAGAATTCCAGAGCCAAACTGATTTTGGCTTGTCCCCAAGTGGAACTCACATGAGATTTCATCCACAGATGAAATTGATAGAACTTAAGGTCAAAAGAAGATAATTGTCATGTTTGTCTTCGTCCTTGAGCCTATCGAAGAGACACAGGATTGTCGAAGGATGAAATGTGGGAGCTTTGGTTGTAGAGCTATTGAGGTACAAGAGAGGTGAGCTTGAAATGGACTAAGAGATTTTGAACAAATGGGGAACACCCATTTCTGGGTCCTTCATTTGGGGAATGGATCAGCCCAAATTGTTCAATCTTTGATAAAACAACAAAAGAACCCAAAAAGATGGGGAAAGACGACCAGAAATGAGCAGCTAATTTGTGAAGAAGCAGCAGATCCCAGAGACAATCTAGAAAATAGGGAAGGAATGAAAAAGGGCGATCGTTTCTTTGGAGGGAGTCGGATGATATGAAAACAAGAAGAAAGAAGCACTAGATGAGGAAGTCCAGTACAAGATACAACACGCCCAAAAGAGATTGAACCTAAGTAATATAGAATTATTGTGGAAAAGAGCATATAGAATAATTGTGGAAAATGCTCTCTCTCTCTCACACACACACGAAGGAATATCTAGGAATGCACTTCAGTCAAACTGACCCACCTATCTGACAAAAAAAAAAAAAAAACTGACCCACGTAGAAAAAATTGATGGGGGCATTGTCATTGAAGTTTGAAGCTGCCCACATAAGTTGAAAAGGAAAGGGCATTATGCTGTTCTTGAAAGGAGAGCTGGTGGTTTCATGAGAAAGAGGAGTAGGGGTGAGCATGGTTCAATGATAAAATCTAGAACTTGAGAACCTGATCGGTGAGAATCTATAGGTTTCAGGTTCCAAGGTATGCAGGGTAGGCTCCAGGTTCCAAAAATTAGAGAACCTGTTTTGACGGGTAGATTCCAGATTCTAGGTAGTTGGAACCTAGAACCTGAAACCTGAAACCTAAACAAGTCTTTTATATTTTTTCTTGGTCTATGTCTTCGCATGATCCTGCGGTGTTTCATGGCGTTAGATAATGAGTGTATAATCCGGAACACTAGTCCGAACTTTCATTTTATGACTTGTTAATGTTTCATATTCTTCATGTTTCATATTCTTCATGTGTCTAAATATAAGTTATGATCATTGCATCATAGCAGCAAGTGATAGTCATTAAAGATGATGACTCACTAAAATTATTCAATTAATAATACAGGTGAAATTTGGGTAGACCCTGAAACCGACTCTGGAATCTGTGATGGGGTAGGTTACAGGTTCCAAAAAATGAGGAACCTATTCTCATGGGTAGGTCCCAGGTGGAATCTATACGGAACATAAAATCGCTCACCCCTAGTATCGATTCACACATTAACTTTTCATTTTAATTGTATTTATTTCAACTGTAATGCCAAGAAAACTAGTTGTTTGTATTCTCTATGGTGAATGACAAGCTTGTTCAGTGTTGTTACGTTCATTTTCGTTTTGTTTAACTACAAATGAAATAAATAAAAAAAGAACTTGTTAGACACTGTAACCTGTGACATGGTAGGTTCCAGGTTTCAAGTACCAACGGATAGTTTCCAGGTTCCAAAAAATGAGGAACCTATGCTAGAGAGTAGGTTTTAGGTTCGAGGTGGAATCTACAAGAAATCTAGAACTGTTCACCCCTAATGAGGAGAGGTGTAAAAGCAATCATAATATAGGAACCACCTAGGGGAAAAAAATAAATTCGTAATCTTATTTTTTGAGCGACTCTGTTAAAAGAATCAATGACAACAATATATGAAGTGAGAACTTTCGTTTTGGGTACATCTCACAAATCCTTCATACATGATTGAGTTGGTACGAAGAATGAGTCTAGACAATAGTGAATTATGAAATGGATGCCGCTTGTTAACAAGCCATTACCGTTCTCTTCTAGAAAGGCAATGATAATTATGCACGTTTCTCAATTGGGTGGATATGATAAAAAAATACACAACATCGTAGACATTCAACACATTCGCATTTTAATATTCGTTATATTATCAAGATTGAATTAAACTAAAAATTGAAAATTCACTTCTATTGAAGGACCCTAGAGTCAATGATCGCTCTATAAGGTACTTAAAATTTAGGAAAATTGACACAAACAGTTCCTTAACTTTGGTCAAATGTGCAATTTGATCCCTAAATTTTTAATTTGTTCAATGTAGTCCCTGAACTTTAGCATAATGTTCAATGTGATCCCTGAACTTTTAATTTGTTCAATTTGATCTCTAAACTTTTGGTACATGTTCAATTTAGTCCATGAATTATATGAAAATGTTCAATGTAGTCCTTGAACTTGAATTGAACTTTTTCACATAGTTCAGGGACTGAATTGAACATGTACAAAAAGTTCAGGGACTAAATTACACATTAAACCAAAGTTCAGGGACTGTTTGTGTCACTATCCCTAAAATTATTGAGGAAAAGATAGAGAAGATTCCTACCGAACTTTATTCAAGTGAATTGTGAATTAAGATTTTATAGATGATGTTATAAGGAACATTTAGCAGCCAAGGAGGCGAGTTTTGTGAGTAGGTTGGAGATGATAACTATAAGTTTGAAAAGGCTCGGAAGCTAGGTACATTTATTTCACATAATATGAATGATTTGATAAAATTTTTCAAAAAAAGGTTTTCATAAAAGTGATTGTTTGTCTCTCAAATAAATTAGCCAATGGAAAATATTTCATTATTAACAACAATTTATAACTAAACATCTCTCTTGATGATAAAAATATTTTTAATTGATTTATTTATTTAAGGCGATACAAATAATTATTTAAAGAAAATATTTTAAAATTATTTATTTTCCACCAAACAAAAGCATCTCAATAAGAAGTGAGATTTTAGAATCTTTGGAAAAAAACTTAGGGCGCGAATGATAACCAATCTATTCTATAAATCAATTTATAGCCAAAAATAGATTTTTCAATTTCTATTCCCTAAACGAGTTTTTGAACAAAAATATGTGTTTGATAATAACACAAAATTTATGTTCTCGAAAAGGAAATTCGTTTGATAAGAACACAAAATTTTTCCCTTCCGAGCGGCCCGCGAGAAGATGGCAAGTGGGCGGCGGAGGATGGCAAAAAGTGGCTAGCAGTGGTAAGCACGGCGGGAGGCGGCCAGTGGAGGACATGGCTGGTGGCGGCCGACAGCGGGAGAGGGGAGGCGGCCGGTGGAGGACAATGGCCGGAGACGGCCAACATCAGAAGGTGGGAGGCGGGAGGCGGCCGGCGTTGGACGACGATGGACGGCAGACAGCGATGGCCATCGGCGGAGGACGGTAGACGACGACAAGAGGCGAACAGCAGGCGGCGAAGGACGGTAAGAGGTGGCCGACGGACGATGGTTGATGGCGGAGGATCACGGCCGACGACGATGGGCCGCGGGTGGGCGGCTAGCTAGTAGTGAGGGCGACGATGAGAAGAGTTTTTATTTCTCATTTATATTTGAAAAATTGAAAAGTAGAAAATTTATACTTCTCATTTCTGTTCATAACCTATTTCTGAAATTAAAATTTGTGCTAGAAATAGAAAAATGAAATTACATTACCAAATGTATTTCTATTCCAAACATGCTCCCGGGAACAAAAAAAACAAAAAAAATGGAAAAACAAATTGGTTATCATGCGCTATATACTAAATTTCTAGAAACTAGTGAGAATTTCGCAGAAGAAAATGTGCTAACTTCTAACCACCTATTTTCAGCGTTTCCAATTCGTCTTTTTGACACAAGAATCTTCAATTTTTTTTTGGTCGAAACACATGAATCTTCAAATTGGGATTGAAAGTAATGCACAAAAAAGATAGTGGTATATTTATGTAGGGTAAAAACTACTAAAAACCTCAAACCATGTCAATTGTGACAAATTTCCCTTAAATTTTTTTTGTGACACAAAAAACCCTAAAATTTTACCCGAGTGACATATTTACCCAGCGTTAGGGTTCTGTTAAAAATCACTGTTAAAATTTGACATGGCTACGACATGTCAAAAATATAAAAATGAAAATAAAAACTATACAAAACTCGAAGCATCGTTGATCGTGGTTACTATTCATCATGTCCAGAGCCGCCTGGATATTTGGTTGTGTATAATTTTATCTTTTTATTGGGCCTAATTCCAAAAAAAAGCACCAACTTTAGGTTGAGGGATAATTCTGGCCCGAACTTTTTTTTGTCCCATAAAAAAGCACCAACTTTAAGTCGAGGGACAATTCTGGCTCGAACTTTTTTTTATCTCATAAAAAAGCACCAACTTAAGGTCGAGTGACAATTCTAGCCCCAATTTTTTTTGTCTCATAAAAAATCACAAACTTTCACCATGATCCCAAATCTGGCCTCTCGTTGACTTTCTGTTTGAAGTCACCATTATTTGAGAAAAAATGTTATGGTGGTGAGCTTGGCGAATCTCGTTCATGGCGTCTATTGACAGGCGGTGGTCAGCTTCAGATTACGTTTTGCCAGGGAGATTCAATATGGAGATATTTTTTACTTGCCGGTGAAGTGAAAGAGACAAACAGTTTCACCGTTATTCTTCAAATTGTGGCTCGGATAAAAAAGTTGGGGCCAGAATTGTTACTTAACCTAAAATTGGTGCTTTTTTATGGGTTAAAAAAAAGTTCGGGCCAAAATTGTCTCTCGACCTAAAGTTGGTACTTTTTTACGGGACAAAAAAAAGTTCGGGCCAGAATTGTCTCTCGACCTAAAATTGGTACTTTTTTTTTGGAATTAACCCCTTTTTATTGTAGTGTTCATCTTTCTGGGTAAACTCCTCCATTTTTACTTTACTTTTCCTTTTGCCCAACATTTCTCCTGTACTTTCATCGGTCAAATACTGGCAAAATCAGTCCATAGACTTCGCCGCTTTGATCACCGCTTCTCCAAACCTTGGAAATTTTATCCACCGGAAGATTGGCAAATGATAGCCAATGTTTGCACTGCCGGAACTCTCCGAGGTATATTATATGATTTGGCGAAATTCTACGGCATTGAGGTAAACAGGGAAAAAGGTTCAGCAGCTACTGATGGTCACCGGAAATGGATTAAAGACATGGAGAGTAGCCACCGTAGTGCAGAAGCTCGTGAGAAAGAGGAGGAAGAGAGTGATATGGACAGCTCGGCTCGGCTACTCTAGATCTCGGCAAGCTCGGCCCCGAACAAAACATACACTTGGGTTTTAATTCTTATTCTCTGAACTCGTCACGCTAAATTTCGATCCTAGTAAAAGCTGAGCTCGGTGAGAACGAATGAGGGAAAAATGAAAAGAAAAAAGGAACCATTAGATGGGTAGCGTCGTCGTCGGACCGCTGCAATGACCTTAGATTCGAGGTGGCTGAGCCCCCACGTCCTCAATCCCAGGTCGGGGAAGCATGGACAAAGGTCATCGAGCACTTGAAGCAATGAACAGTAACCGCGATATCAGTGTATCAATTTTTTTTTAGCTTTAATTTTTATTTTATTTTTTCAGATGGGGCTCTGGTGGCGCCACATCAGCTCCATGTCGAAATCAAGTAAATATATCATAATATACATAAGCAAGAAAGGACAAAAAAGGAGACTTATGAGCAATCACTCTTTTGAATGCCCACACCTAAATTTTAGTTATGCCTCTTATGAATTTATGACCGTCGTGGGCCCTCTACCTCCACGCGGCATTGCTCCGTCAGACTTTCGCCCATTGCGCTGCGGAAAATTCCTACTGCTGCCTCCCGTAGGAGTCGCTTTGCATCTTCTTTCTTACATGGTAATGTTAGAGATAATATTTTCCTTGGTTCTGAATATCCCTCGCAATTTGCTCTTGCTTTATTAATCCTGATTGATCGAAATTGATATTAGAATATTCAGTTAGTGTAATTGATATTATAATTTTCAGTTACTCACAGAAATTATCCTGCGCATTTAGTGCACATCTTCATGCGCAACCGAGTGCAAATTCGATTTTCGTGTTATACTCTTTTTCAATAACTACTCACCTTTTTTTCAATAAAATGTTAGCTAGAGATTAAAGTATATTCTCGAATAAACAAAAGGATCAAAGTAATGAAAACCCAATACTGACATGTACCATAATGACATTCACATTGATGACAATCACTTATTAACAGCAACTCAACTATAAACTTGAAGGACCCATAAAATATATAGAAGAATCCATCAATGTGGCTAGGGTTTGCACCATTTCACTAAACTCGAGCCGGACCTTCTTTGCTATCGCATCTATATATCATAGATGATATACCGGATGCTTCGGCATTCGTGTTCGGGTTCGATACGTACGCATCGGACCTCAATCAGGATGTCTTCAACCTGTGTACTTTGTGGTGGCTCGTCGTTGCAACATACACACGGCACCAACCCCCCCTTTGAAGATGGAACCCACTGCCAGTTTGGTGGCAGCGAAGGCCCCAGTGGACATAGTGGAATTTTTTGTGATTTTTTCTTGTATATATGCATGGGCAAGAAAGAACCAAAAAAATGAGACTACTCGAAACCAAGAATAAAATCCATGCTCTGCGCAAACACTCCTTTGATTCCCATGCCTAAATTCTCGTTATGCCTCTTGTAAATTTATGACCGAATTTCACTTTGCATCTGGTTTTTACATTAATAATGTTAGAGATAATATTTTCCTTGATTATGTATGTCTTTTGGGATTGCGCATTAACTTCTTTTATTGATCCAAATTAATTGAAATTGAAATTATAATATTCAATCGCTCTCAATAATTATCCTGCGCATTCAGTGCACATCATATTACACAACCGAGTGCAAATTGGGTATTTCATGTTATTTTCTTTTTCAATAACTACTCACAACCCACTTTTTCAATCAGGTGTTAACTAGCGATTGAAGTATATTCTAGAATAAACAAAAAAACCAAAGTAATGAAAACCCATTACGACATATACGATAATGACATTCATATTGATGACAAACACTTATTGACAGCCACTCAACTATAAACTTGGAGGACCCATAAAATAAATAGAGGAATCCAACATTGTGGCTAGGGTTTGCACCTTTTGACTCAACTAAAGCCTAACCTTTTTGGCTATCGCATCTATATATCAAGGCGGATATAACGGATGCTTTGGCATTCAGGCTCGGGTTCGATACGAGCGCGTCGGACCTCAATCAGGATGTCTTCAACCCGTGTACTTCGTGGTGGCTCATTGTTGCAACATATGTACGGAACCCATCCCCCCTTTGAAGATGGAATCCATTGCCAGTTTGGTGGCGGAGCCGGAGCCGGTGGCAGAGCTGCTTTAGGAAACAGATGTGACTTTGGTGCCGGATACGGATATGGATACAGCAGACACCAATACGGATAGGGATAGGGATAGGGCGGACATGGAGGCGGCATAGCTTGAATCTCTAGTGTCGAGGAATGATACGCAAAAGAGAGAAATCTAAAATTTGTGCGTCCTTAGAATTAATAGTGAATATTACACAAGTCTATTTATAAGGTTTTACAGGATAACTATATAGGGTAACTGAATATTACAATATCAATTATGATAAATGAGAATCAATTTAGGAAGATAATCATGCCATTTTATAATGATCTTGTTGTCTGATTATCTTTGTGGGATAAAGAGAAAACGTATGCCCCACAAACGGTGCATCTTCTATGGTAATCATCATGAACTCCGATGCCTAGTCGTGTTGCTATGTTGGAGGTTTTGTATGCCAGATCACGTGCTTTGAGCATGGAGTCTTGATCAGTAATTATGGTAGGTGATCAAATCAGGGAATAAAGGCATCTAATCATGGCAAGTAAATTAGTAATCTAAGTAACGATTGAATAATGAGTGGGTTGGGTCCCATCCTACACTAATTTTGACAAGTCAAGTTTATTTTATTTTACGATTTCTTTTTGTTGGCATGAACGCACTATGAAATTCTGAAGATTTTGCAGGAAAAAAAAGAAAAAAAAATGATCTGAAAAGATTCACAAAGTTAAGAGCCTATTGTTTTTGCGGATTAAGGCAAGCTCAACTGCTCATTGTGGCATATTTTGTAATCTATAGTGTTTGAAATCTAATTAAATGTTTTCTATTTACAGTTGTTTACAGTTGTATATATAAATATATTGCCTTCAGGCTTCATGAAAGAGTGACGCCCAATTGTTCATGCTTTGGATAATGTTGTATGTGTAAAGAAATTTCCTTAGCAAGTACCGTCACACACGAGTTCCGATTGGATATTGAAATAAGTAATGCTCATGTGTTGGACAATTAATTGACTTTTCTAAACATACAATTGAAGGTGAAAAAATGATTCATCGCCCAGATTTAGATCGCTAAAATTGTATTACATGAAAATGGGTCTCGAAAGCCGATAACATTATCTCGACAAGATGACACAAACTGATCTTGGTGGTGATACTTTGGTTCTTTTGTGAATTCGAGATGCACTTCAACTGCTAGCTAACACCAGATTGAAGATCTTTCGTCTAAAAACAAAAAACAAAAAAAAGGGATGTGAGTAGTTATTAAATAAGCAAATAACATGAAATACGAGATTTGCACTTGGTTGTGCATTCATATGCGCACGGTGGCAGGATAACTCTCTAGAGAAATGAATATTATAATATCAATTATAATCAATTAGGATCAATCATGAAAGATGATGGGCATTCCCGAGAGATATACAGAATTAATTGAAATATCATCTCTAACATTACTCCTGTAGAAACCACATGCAAAGTAAAATTTGGTCATAAATTGACAAGAGATATAACCAGAATTTAGGTGTGGGCATTTGAAAGAGTGATTGCGTAGAGCATGGATTCTATTCTTGGTTTCGAACAATCTCCTTCTTTTTGGTCCTCTCTAGATGCATGCCCATGTATACACCACTATCTTTTTTTGTGCATTAATTTCAATCCCATTTTGAAGATTCCTGTGTCAAAAAGATGAATTGAAAAAGCTAAAAATAGTTGGCCAAAAGTCGGCACATTTTCTTTTGTCAAATTCCCGCTAGTTCTAGAAATCTGGTGCATAATTTTCTTTCCAAAGATTCCAAAACCTCACTTCTCATTGAGATGCTTTTGTTTGGTGGAAAAATAAACAACTTGAAAAACATGTTCTTAAAGTAATTATTTATCTCGCCTTAAATAAATTAATTCACGAAAAATATTTTAATCATCAACGGAGATGTGTAGACATAAATTGTTTATTTTATCCCATGAGAGCTCTGTTTCAGCCATTTCCGGTGACATTTCCAGGACTCATGCTAGCCAGCCAATGCTATTCCTTCTGCTTGTGAGCCAATAAGGCTAGTGAGGGCTTTAGATATTTCCACGGCAGGTCTAAGGGCTAAAGGTAAGGGTGTAAGCAAGTGAGGAAAGGGCAATTCCATATTTTAAAATGGATTTTCCATTGACTAAGTTTTCTAAGTGATACTAAGAATCATTTACAAGAAAATGTCTTTCAGAAGATGTTTTCAAATCATTGATTTTTTGTGAAATAAATATACCTAGTTTCTAAGCCTTTTCAAACTTAGAATTTTTGAATGACCAAGACCCTAATTGTGCAATTGCTCGAAGATCAAGAGACGACTTACCAAAGCAAGCCGCGATGGAAATAAACAATGTCCACGTTGAACCCTAATCACTTGATTTTGGACCAAATGTACTCGTAAACACGTTAGCTGTGCCATTGCTTGTAAAGGGTTTTATTTGGGTATTCTTAATTTTCATTCTTCGCTGTTTTTATTTGTCTCAGCATTTTTTGTTGATTTTGGCCAGAGAAAATTAACATATCTTGAATTTTTATACCGGAAAATGCTACTGGGACTGTCGTTGTAAAGAATAAAAGTGCTTGGACTAAATTTGAATTGGGAGAATTGTACGGGGACCATTTTCGTAATTTCCCAAAAAAAGACATGAAAACTCATTTCTGGAACATGATTTAGGCCGAAGCATAGTTTCAAATGCCTTATATTATGGAAACGATCCATAAGATGTTTCCCACCATACAATAAATTCAATTAAATAGGATCATATTTACTCGAAATCATAAAGATTACCATCTGATCGCTAAAACGAAAAAAAAAAACAAGAAATCACGAGGATCAAGAGTAAATCTCAGTGCATTAATAGATTTTTACCTTTCCTTTGTTCCGATTGAAAGAAAAAAGAGTGCGAATAGGGTCTAATACCCTAAAAACTCTCAAACTTTAACTTTTGTTTCAAATTTATCTTTTGTCTCATAAAAAATCTCCAACTTTAGGTCTAGTCTCAATTTTACCATAAACTTTTTTTGTTCCATAAAAAAATCTCAACTTTAGGTCCTATCCAAATTCTATCACAAACTTTTTTTAGTCCTATGAAAAACTCATAACTTTAGGTCTTGTCCTAATTTTACCGTCCAGTTCCAATTTTACTCTAAAATTTTTATAGTCTCATAAAAAAATCATAAACTTTAACTCGAGTTACAAATCTGCCCCCATTAACCCTTCGTTCAAAATTTCTCGTTGACAATTGAGAGACAGAAAACTCTCAAGTACGAGCTGTTCGAGTGTCCCGAGCACGAACTGTTCGAACGTCCCGAGCACGACCTGTTCGAGCATCCCGAGTGCGAGCTCTCCAACTGCGAGAGATAGAACATTCCCAAGCATGAGAGATCGAAGACCAAGTGCAAAAACACTAAAGGCGGTTTTGATGGAGGGTTAATGGAGAGCAAATTTAGAACTCAAGTAAAAGTTGGTGATCTTTTGTAAGACAAAAAAAATTAGAATGAAATTGAAACTGAACCTAATGCTGGGATTTTTTTTATGAGATAAAAATAAATTTATGGTAGAATTGTTATTGGACTTAAAGTTGAGGGTTTTTTACGAGACAAAAAAATTGTAGGGTATAATTGGGACTCAACCTAAAGTGGAGGTTTTTTATGGAACAAAAAGTTTAGGGTATAAATGGGACAAGACCTAAAGTTTGAGGTTTTTTATAAAACAAAAAGTAAAATTAGAACAAGAGCTAAAGTTGGACGTTTTTTAGGCTGCGTTTCGTCGTCTGGATTTCTAGTCAAGATAAGACTGGATATGATAAGATATACAATCCATGGATCTTTCTATATTTTATTCAATGTTTGGTGAATCACATTAATAAAGTCAGATATTTTCATATCTTATCATTCCATTGTTTGTTACGAACAAAATATTAGTGTAAATAAACCTAAACATTCCAAAAACGAAAATGGTAAGAATATCTCAAGACACTCTTCCCTACTTTATTTTTATTTGCTTATTTTTTTTTTATAATTTTCCCCTCTCTTTTTCTATTTCTTTTTTCCCCTTCCATCATTATTTAATAAAATTTTATAAAATAGTAAAATATACTAATATACCTAAAATATGTAATAAATATAAATACTTAATATATATGTATATATATGGAATTTATATCATAAGATAGGAAGAAATTAGAATATATAAATTTATATCATAATTTTATTTTTTTTTGAATTTTTTAGAATTCAAATATTATTTATACTCAAATATTATTTTAATTTTATTAACTTAACAAGTTTGTTATTCAAAAAATAACTTTTATATTATGGATATTAGAAATCATTTCTACTTTTATCTCACCTTCCACATGGGATAATTTTATCCAGACTATATCCCTCTTATATCCGACTTTATCCTATCTTGGACAGGCATCAAACACAGGATTTTATCCTATCCTGAATTATGCCCGACTACCAAATAGGATCAAAACTTGCAAAATTTGTATCATCTACGCAAGTTCATCTTTTTCTTCTCATCTTTTTTCCTTGCTTAGTTTATATATCTTTTTTATCGAAGTTGCATAAATAAGACGCCTAATAAAATCTTCAACAAAATAAAAGAGAGTTTTAATTGACAAGATAAAAAAATTAGTGATAATGATGGAGGGAAACGGTGGTGAGCAAGTGTTTTAGGAAAAGCAGAGTCAAACCAAATCACACAAGGTTTGGTAATGGAACAGAACCAAACCAAACTTGGTCGGTCTGGTTCCGTTTTTAATAATTTACAAAGCAAGAGTATTACATAGGTAGATCAATGATCAATTACTCATCGTGTATTACCATGAAAATAGAATTAAAAACAAAGATATAATTAAGTCCAATCTTGAAATTAGATCTACGTGCCGGTTCAATTTGTGAGCCGAATTGAAAACCAAGCTCCTTAAACTGATCATACGACAATCAATGGTCGGAATAGATATTCTATAAATGCTTTCTCTCTCCTTGCGTGCAAAATTATCACTTGGAAGATCAGTTTACCAGTTTTTGTTTATTTTTGTTTGTGTAAGAAGGACTAAAGCCAAATATAAAAATTAAGGTCGAGAATCTACTATTCCTATTCGATCACCTAATAAAACATGAAGTAATTCTTTAGGAAGCTATGAACAAAACTTAGTGTCAAAGCGCTTAACGATTCCAAAGTTAGAAAGCCAATCAGCATAATGATTTCCGTTCCAAAGATTAGGTTGCACGACAATTCCATTTCTTTTAAACATAATTAATCCATTTTTGGTTATTTCTCAAGGACTAGGTTTTCTTAATCAAGTCATGTCCTATTAATAAAAATCAATTTAGAGGTCTTATCTTTTTACCTGTTAGAGATAATATTTCCCTTGAATGATTGTAATTGATACTGTAAGATTCAGTTACTCTAGATAGTTATCCTGGAAAGCCTATAAATAGGCCAATGGATTATTCATTATTAACATCATTGAAATATACACAAACTTTATATTTCTGTCTTCTGCATTTTATTCTTCAACACCAGAGATTGAAGCTATGGGGTCAGTGTGTTCGTATCCGGAGCATCCATATCCGGAGTATCCATATCCGGCGCATCCGTATCCGTATCCAGCACCAAAATCATATTTGTGTTCTAAAGCGGCTCCGGCTTCACCACCAAATTGGTGTTGGGATCCATGTTCAAAGGGGGCGTGGGTTGAAGACGTCTGGGTTGAGGTCTGTCGGGCACGTAGCGAACCCGAGTACCGAAGGATCCGTTATATCCGCTATGATATATAGATGGGATAGCAAAAATGGTTCAGCTTGAGTTTAGTGAAATGGGGCAAACCCTAGCCACTTTGATGGATTCCTCTATATATTCTATGGGTCCTTCTTAAAAGTATATAGTTGAGTGGCTGTTAATAAATGTTTGTCATCAATGTGAATATTATTATCGTATGTGGCGTAATGGGTTCTCATTACTTCGGTTCTTTTGTGAATTCGATAGTACACTTCAATTGCTAGCTAACACCAGATTGCAGATCCTTTATAGAAAAAGGGAAAATGACACGAAATACGGGATCTGCACAAGGTGTGCAGGATAATCTAGACTAACTTAATATTACAATAATGTGCAATCCTGAAACATATACTGAATCAAGGGAAATATTGTCTCTAACATTACCCAATGCAATGTGAAATTTTGTCATAAATTGACAAGAGGCATAATCAGAATTTGGATGTGGGCATTCAAAAGAGTGATTTTGTTTTGAATATTCTCCTCCTTTTTGGGTCCCCTGTAGTTGCATGCCCATGTATATAACGCCATCTTTTTTTGTGAATCAATATCAATCCCAACTTGAAGATTCCCGCGTCAAAAAGATGAATGGAAAAAGCTGAAAATAGATGGTCCACTAGATGAGTAAGTCCAGGACACGATACAATACAACAGAAAAAGATTGCAACTAAATGATGTAGAATAATAATGGAAAAGAGCATATAGAATAATTGTGAAAAATGCTCTCTCTCTCTCTCTCTCTCTCTCTCTCTCTCTCTCTCTCTCTCTCTCTCTTTCTTAAAGTTATTTCTATGAATGCAATTCAGCCAAACTGACCAGCTAGAAAAAGTTAATGGGGCAGTTGTCTTTGAAGTTTGAATCTGCCCAAATGAGGAAAGGGTGTTATGTTGTTTTCTAAAGGAGAGGTTCTGGTTTCACGAGTATGATGAGAGGTGCAAAAGCAAACATAATATAGGAACCACATCGTTATCTAGGGAACTAAATAAAATGGTAATCTCGTTCTTTTAGCAACGTTGTATACAGAACTAATCACAATACATGAATTGAATGAGAACTTTCATTTTCATGTGCGTTTATGATTGGCTTGGTATAATAGAATGAGTGTAGATAATTGTTAATACTAGAAAGTACATAGAGCTTATTTATAAACTTTGCATAATAACTATATAGAGGAACTGAATATTAGAATATCAATCACAATCAATATGGATCAATCCAGGAATGTGATGCGCAATCTTGAGAGATATATCGAATCAATGGAAATACTATGTCTAACAGGTAAAAAGATACGGCTTATAAATTGATTTTATTATTACGACACGACTCAATTAAGAAAACCTAAACCTTGAGAAATAACCGAGAATAAGTTAACCTTTGTTTAAAAGAAATAGAATCGTCCTGCAACCTAACTTTTGGAGAGGAAATCGTTATGCTGATTGGGTTGTAACTTTAAAATCAATAAGCGCTTTGACACGAAGTTTTGTTGACAACCTCCTAGAAAAATTACTTCGTATTTTATTAAGTGATCAAATAGGAATAATGTGGTCCTCGATGTTAATTTTTATATTTGGCTTTAGCCCTTTTTACACCAAAAGAAAAAAAAAGAAACAAAAATTGGTTAACTAATCTTTCAATTGATAATGTTGCACAGAGAGAGAGAGAGAATTTATAGTAAATCCGTTCCAATCATAATTGTTATATGATCGGCTCAAGGAGCTTGGTGTTCAATTCAGTTCACAAATCTAACCGGTGTGTAGATCTAATTTTGAGACCGGACTTAACTATTTCTTTGTTTTTCAATTTTATTTTCGTTGTAATAGGCAATGAGTAATATTTCATTAATCTACCTAAGTAATTTTCTTGTTTTGTAAATAATTAGAAACGGAACCAGACCGACCAAAGTTCGGTTAGGCTCTGTTCCATTACCAAGCCTTGTGTGGTTTGGTTTGACTTTGCTTTTCCTAAAACAGGAGTGGCTTGCTCGCCCCTGTTTTCCACCGTTAAAAATGTTAAAGGGTTAATACCACGAAAAATCTTAAACTAATACACTTGTGATAAATTTACCCAAAATTATTTTTTTGACCACAAAAAATCCCAAACTGGTACACCTGTGATAATTTTACCCCGAACTATTTTTTTGACCACTAAAACCCCCAATACTAATACATCTGTGACAATTTTACCTCCGAACTAATTTTTTGACCATAAAAAACCCCAAACCGGTACACCTGTGACAAATTTACCCTTCGTTAATTTTCGTTAAATTTTACGGTCAAATTGCTAAGTTTAATGACACGTGGTAATTGACAGGTGTACCGGTTTTGAATTTTACCCCTCTATTTGTCACAAGTTTACCAATTTGTGATTTTTCGTAATATTAATTTAATTTAATGGACACTAAGGGAAGGTAAATTTGTCACAAATGTACCATTTTGAGATTTTTAGTAGTAAAAAAATTAGTTCAGGGTAAAATTGTCACTGGTGTACCAGTTTGTGATTTTTTGTGGTCAAAAAATTAGTTCAGGATAAAATTATCACAAGACTATTAGTTTGGGAATTTTTGTGGTCAAAAAAATAGTTCGGGGTAAATTTGTCACAGATGTACCAGTTTGAGATTTTTTGTGGTCAAAAAAATATTTCATGGTAAAATTGTCACAGGTGTATCAGTTTGGGATTTTTCGTGATATTAACCCTATGTTAAATAGATCATCAACCCATTTTTAACCTATATTTGATGTTGGATAAAAAAAATCCATATTTGATGGGCTCACTCGTTATATGGGTTAGCTATATTCAGCAAGTGAGTTATAAATAGGTTTCGAACGGCAAAATCCAAAAAAAAAAATTTGGGTGTTAAATTGGTTCATAGTTTACCCAAATCAAATCCACTTCTGTAACTCTCTCTTCACTTTCCACGAGAAAATAATAGGTTCATCGGCCTATTCCAAGTTAAGAGAAGTCTTTGTGGGCCTACAAGATGAGCCCGATTTCACCAATAATAAAAATATTGAGAGGCTTCTTTTTTCCGCATTGTTTATTTATTTTTTATTAATATTGTAAGTTTCGTCCGTTAGTTATTGGAGTATATCGTTTCTTGGTTGTATTTGGCATTGTTATTTTTATGTAATATTCTAATCTTAATTTCATTGCAATCCATGATCAGCATAACAAAAAAAAAAGGCCGACATGGACGGCGGAGCTAAAACCCCGAACACACAATTCATTGGAGATTCCGGATTTGGGATCCCATCCCCAAGACTTTAGCACTCGGACACAACGCCTCAGTGACCAAACCTGTCTCCCTGAAGCCCATACTCAAGACCTCCGTGCCTAAACTCAAGACTAGGCACGGACATGGGACCTCGAGACCGGGACCATTCCTCTATGTAGAGTTCGAGGTCGCAAACACGAGACGTTAGAAAGCCGAACTTAAGACTCAGCAGTCAAGCTCGAGACCTTGCGGCTCGATAGAAACTTGACAATCGGATATACAGGACTCGAACGCCCAGACTCAAGCCTGAGATCTCGATGTTCCGATCCGAACCTAAGTCAACAACGGTCGGGCTGGATTTGCTGTTTGTTAGCTTGTATCGACATAGAATATCTTGTTGAATTAAGTCGAGATTAATTAACGGATACATGAATACTATAGGTGAGTGATTCCAAGTTCTGTACAAGTTCCGTCTGAAACCTACCAGTTGGAACAGATTCCTCATTTTTTTGGAACCTGGAATGTACATGCATACTCTAAAACTTGGAACCTACCCTGTCACAAGTTCCAAGGTCGATTCTAGGGTGTATTTAGGTTCCACCTATATTATTAATTGAACGATTGCAGTTAAACATCAGCTTTTATAATCACAACTTGTTGATACAATCCACTAACCACAACTTATATTTAGACACATAAAAAATATGAAACATTAACAAAGTAAAAGGCTCAATTATAAAATGGAAGCTCGGAGTAGTGGTTCCTAATTATACACTCATCATCGGAAGCCATGGTATACCATAGGATCATGCAAAGACACAAACCAAGAAAAAGACAAAAACTTGTTTCATGTTTTAGATCCACATTGCAGGTTCTATCTACTTAGAACCTGGAACCTACCAGTCGAAATAAATTTCCTAATTTTTGAAACCTGAAACCTACCAGTTGAAATAAGTTTCCTAATTTTTGGAACCTGGAACCTACCTTGCCCAGCTTGGAACCTGAAACTAGACAGATTCTCACCAGTCTGATTCTCATATTACAGATTCTACTTTAGAACCATGCTCACCCTTAAATTGAGTACAAGTTTTGATGAGTCTGAAATAAGTTGAGATTGATTAATGGGTACATGGAAAAGCAATAAATGATGAATCGTAGCTCGGGATCATCAAAGCCATCGTTACAAAAGCAATGTCAAATTCCTGTGAATCTGCGTGCGTGTGCTTGTACATGATCCCGAGAGAGAGAGAGGGGTCAGTTGTTAAACCTATTTTAGGGACAATGTCATGGCTCCTGAACTTTTTGCGTTTTGTAAAATATTGTCTTCGCAATTTTTTCTTCGTGCAATCGAGTTTTCAAACCTTTTTTAATCTGGGCAATATTAGTCTTCCATCAGATGCTGGGACGAAAATTCTGATGTGGCAGTCGAATGACCGTCAAAGTGCTCACATGGCAAGTACGTCTGTGTTAGAGAAAATGAAGACCAAAAACAATATAAAAGAGAAACTAGAGAGCCGAAATAGAGAGAAGAGGAGGCGGACCATGCCACGGGAATGGAACCTCGCCGACATCTGGGCATCATAGCGGCCTCCTCTAGTCATCCACAGGTGCTCATACTTGGACTGAGAGAGGGTTTGACAGAGATGCTCTAATAGGTTTGAATCGATCTTAGAAGGATTAACTCCTTATGGCCAGGGCACCAGCAATTGAGTGTGTATTCACATGTGAGAGAAAGGGCGGGAGGGGTTGGTGAGGCAATCACGGCCTTCGCGCGATTGAACTTGTCACTAGTCGACAAGGGCCTCAGACCCCCTCCACTCACTAACGAATGCCGACCCTTGTCATAGATCTAGCAAGGGTCAATACGCTTGTTTTGTGTAGTGGGTGATAAATTTGTCTTGGCTTATTTAAATTCTCACTTCCAGTGTTTACCACATTACTTGTTAGACCAATTTTCTATTGACTGGTTTCAATTTGTTTAATGTGGTCTGAAAACTTTTTGTACATGTTCAACTCAGTTTTCAAATTATATAAAAATGTTCAATTTTGTTATTTCATTAATTTAAGTTAAGAGAAAATATCCAACATTTTCATATAGTTTAGGGATTAAGTTAAACATATATCAAAACTCCAAGGATTACATTGAACAAATTAAAAGTTCATGAACTATATTGCACATTGGGCTACAGTTTAAGAACTATATTGAACAAATTAAAGTTCAATAACTACATTACATATTAGACCATAATTCATAAATCATTTGTCATTTTCCAATATAAAAAGGGAAATAGAGAGTCAAAATAGAGAGAGGGAGAGGCGGACCTTAGACAAGTGGCGGCACAGGGGATGGACCCTTGCCGACATTTGGGCATCATAGCCGCCTTCTCTAATCATCCACAAGTGCACACACTTGGATCGAAAGAGGGTTTGATAGAGAATAACTCCGATATGTTTGTATCGATCTCACCATCGTGTTCGTACTTATAAGGCAACGGCAAGGGTGGATAAACTTCGCCCACAATCGAACAAGGAATTCCTACATATGACCAAGGCACCAACGATTGGGTGTGTATTCACATGAGAGAGAACAAGTTAGGCAAGGCAATCACGATCCTCGCCGGTTGGCCTTGTCACTGGTTGACGGGCCTCAGAGCCTCTCCAATCACTGGCAAGGCCCGACCCTCGTCATAGATCTAGCGAGAGTCAATACCCTTGTTTTGCATAGTGGGTGATAAATTTTTCTTTACTTATTTAAATTCTCAATTCTAGAGTTTATCACATTACTTCTCAGACCAATTTTTTATCCGCCGGTTTCAATATATTTTAGGCTTCGATTGTTGAAAAATAATTGATGACTTGTATCGCTAAAGATAATTAATCAATAAAAAAATTTCTGTTATCGATTGTCTAAATATTTTCGTGGACAATAAAAATATTTTTTGCCCATAGCGACTATTTTTTTGAAAAATATTTGGGGTTAATACCATGGAAAACTCCAAATTGATAGACTTGTGATAAATTTACCCAAAATAAATTTTTTACCTCCAAAAGCCTTAAACTGGTACATTTATAACAATTTTATCCTCTGTTAAATTTTACCGTCAAATTTCTAAGTTGGATAACACGTGGCCATTGACGGATGTACCGATTTGGATTTTTACCCTTCGTTTGTCACAGGTATACCAGTATGTGGCTTTTCGTGATATTAATCCAATTTAACGGAGGGTAAATTTGTCACAAATGTACCAGTTTGAAGTTTTTTGTGGTCAAAAAAATTAATTTATAGTAAAATTTATTACAGGTGCATCAGTTTGGAGTTTTTGATGGTCAAAAAATTAATTTGAAGTAAATTTATTACGAATGTATCAATTTGAGATTTTTCATTGTATTAATCCAAATATTTTATCGAATTGTTGAGAGCCGTTCGTAGGCTCGAGTGCGAAGGGTCCACCCTTTCTGATCGTTCCCGAGAATTAGGGGTGAGCAAGATGGACCGCCCGGATCGGAACCGGACTGGACCACCCGGATCGGGATCGGACCGGACCGACCGGTTTGGTCCGGTTCTCAGGAATATCGGTCCGGTTCCCTGTTCCTAAAAGTGGAACTGGTTTCCGGGCGGTCCGGTTCTCGGTTCTAGGGTAGGAATCGAACCAGACCGGACCGATAAATATATATTTTTCTAATTTTTTCATATATATATTTATTTACCTTTTAAATATATATATTTAAATAATAAAAGAAGCATTTGATAGTTCATTTTTATTCGGTTCCAATGGGACCAATCCAAAAATGCTTAGATATATTGATCCCGAAAATGCTTCCCGATTTCCTTTTGCCTTTACCAATTGGTCCCATTGAAACCGGACCGAACCGACGGTCCGGTCCGATTCCCGGTTCTTGAGTTGGACCAGATCGGACCGGAAACTGCTCACCCCTGCCGATAATCACGACATTTCAATTCTTGGGTCCAAACTCCAAGAAGCAGAGGGGGGGACACACTTAAAGAGGCGCAATGACTGCGGCCGCTCCAGCCGCGGTGGCTGTGTCGGTGAGCCGTCTGAGAGTAGTGGCCGCCTCCTCCTCCTCCTCCTCCGCCTCCTACTACTTGTGTAGCTCTCGAATGCCCATTTTCGCCAAACCCCATTTCCTCTCTCTTCCCTCCTCCGCCGCCTCCCGGGCTTTGGTCGCCTCCTCCGCCTCCATGTCGTACGATAAGGAGCTCGCAGCCGCCAAGAAGGCCGCCTCTCTCGCCGCTTCTCTCTGCCAGGTCCCGTCTCTCTCTCTCTCTCTCTCTCTCTCTCTCGCGGGTCTGGTCGCGTTTCGTTTCTTCTCCAATCCGCGGGGGGTTGAATTGGGTCGCTGAATGTATGTGGGCACGGTGGATTTTTGAGCTCTGGGTCGATTTGTCATGTTGGAATCGATGCCCCCACCTGCTCATTCGGGTGATTTTGGTGATGTCGGGTCGGATTGCTTGTGCTTGGTCACTGAACTGATGAGCGCAATTAAGGCGTTCGTGGTTTTGACCCCTCATGCTTATGCTCTGTTTCAATCCAATGAAATTTGGAAATCGTTCTCCTTTTCGTGGAGTATTTGTTCTCTTTTTCATGGAAATTGCTCTGCTTCAATCGAATGAATTGCTTATGCTTGGTCAATTAAGGCATTCGTGCTTTTGATCCCTCATGCTTATGCTCTGCTCCAAATGAATCAAATTTGGAAGTCGTTCTCTTTTTCATGGAATTGCTCTGCTTCAATCGAATGAATTTGGAAATTGTTCTCTTTTTCATGAATTTCGAAATGCTTATGCTCTGCTTCAATCGAATGAATTGCTTATGCTTGGTCGCTGTACTCGTGAGTGCAATTGAGGCATTCGTGCTTTTGATCCCTCATCCTTATGCTCTGCTCCAATCGAATGAAATTTGGAAATCGTTCGCTTTTTCGTGGAATAGTTGTTCTCTTTTTCGTGGAAATTGCTCTGCTTCAATCGAATGAATTGCTTATGCTTGGTCACTGAACTGATGAGTGCAATTAAGGCATTCGTGCTTTTGATCCCTCATGCTTATGCTCTGCTCCAATCGAATGAAATTTGGAAATCGTTCTCTTTTTCGTGGAATATATGTGGATAATCGTTCGTTCTTATATTGAGTTTTCTCCTGATGAAAAGGATCACTTTGTTTGTTGTTGAAATTCATCACTATCCCTTCTTGATTCTATTGTATTCGTCGACTTCAGTAACTTCTTTCTTTGCTCATTATCACCAAAGCTGTTTTTTTTTTCTCCTATTGAGGGGTGATGTTCTGTTTTCATTACGTACTTGCTAGTACACAGGTATTTACTCACTGTTCTATCTATTGCAGAAAGTGCAAAAAGAACTATTGCAATCGGATGTTCAATCGAAATCAGACAGAAGTCCTGTCACAGTGGCAGATTATGGTTGGTCTTCAATTCGATATTTTGTTTTTTCCTTGCTGGTTATCTTGATCAACAAAACTTGCTTCCTGTTCTGGTACGTTGTATATATATCTTCTTGAAGGCGACGATACTGACAATAACAGATGTCGATATGGACATGGGCGTTTCTGGAGTTAGTTTTAAAATCAGGTTGTTCAGTGGAATCACAAGCCCTCAGTAACGTATTTCATTTTACACGTAGAGAACTCCTGTGATTGAGAGTACTTGACATTTAGGAAGACCAAGATTTTGGTAAATTTGGAATCAGCGAAATCCTGTGAGTTGCATTTTGTAACTGGATAACCAGCCAGTCCACTAACCTGTTTCTAACACTGGGATAAGCTTTGTGCATCTATTTGGTCTTTCAAGAGCTCTTTAAACTAGTATATCTCTTGTAGTTGGATTTTGCTTTTTTATTTAAATTGTCTAATAATTCTACCATTGGCTTGATGATCTTCACGATTATCTACGAGAGAAATAATTCTAGATGCAAAATGTTCCATTACTCTAGTGAAGTCAGGAGAATGCAGGTAATCGTTTTGCCGATGTTCCTTATGTGTTGTTCTGATCGAGATGGCTTACAAAGTTCTCTTTTTTCTCAATTGCCTTGAGAATCCGTGCACTCCAGCCTCATTTTCATTTCTTAATCTTCTTTGCTATTTTTTTTTATTTTTCACTAAAATTCTGGTTAGGAAAAAGATCATGTCCTTCAGAACTATTGCTTGATTTGAATATTGAGTTGCTCAGTAAATGAATCATAGACCAGTTGTTCGTGTGCTGAAATGCATCCTAAAGGTTGGAAGGATTTCTCCTTTTCCTATTTGGAAAATGCAAAATTGTTTCTATGTTCTTCAGGGTTAGACATTTTTTGCAGATCAAACACAGTAGTATAACCCTTGACACTCTTTAACTCGATATATGCTGGGGTTTATTTTCCTCTGTGTAGGATTTAGAATTATGCAGGGGTTAGCTAAATTAAATAAAATAGTTGTAGTTGTCATCTAAAGGCCTTGTCCGGCACCTCTTAGAAGAAAATAAGATAGCTCATGCAGTCAATCTGATCCTGTTGAATGAATGATATATACACTGTAGAACACCGTCTGAAAAAGGAATGGTCTGACTCATGCATGAGAGCTTTTAGGCTTGACTTATTGAGGACTGTGATAGATTCCTGATGTGCATGCAGAGGATTGGATTTAACCTAAGTGCTTGATCTTTTTGACTTACTAATTGTTCCACTGCGGTGAAAGAAGAAAGCTTCTGATTAACTGCAAAGTATGTTTGTCGATAATATGTGACTGAGACATTTGGTTATTGAAGGGTCATGCTATAATAGCTTGTGGCGAAGCTTTGGTGAACCTGTGCATCTTGGGCCCTGCTTCTCATTTTCTCTTTTGCCTTTTGTCTTATCTTCTCTATTTGGCGCCAACCTTTTCTCTTATCTTATTTACCAGAAACTAGGCAAGTTAGTTCATGAGTATCCATTTGCTTCTACATGTTATAGGCTGCTTGGGCTAATGCATCTGGTTGTTTGGACAATCAGTGAATGCTTGTTCAATTGCTTAAATTTCTCTAGTTAATACACGTGTAATCGATCCTTTAAGCATGTGCATACCTGAGTTTCCAAGTTGTATACTTATTTGAGGGAGGCGCACCTAATAGGAGGATGCATGGAACTTTCTCCTGTATAACATCATATAATGTAAGGATCTATCAGTTATCCATATTTTGTTTTGTCTGAAGACAGTAAATTGCCATCCTCCTTCAGCCTTTTGGCCTTAATGGAGCGATTGTTGTGTTGCTGGTTGACAGGTTCACAGGCTATAGTTAGTTTTGTGCTGGAAAGAGAGCTTTCAGATGAACCACTATCTTTAGTGGCTGAGGAGGTTAGTATGTAGTGGTTTGTAATCCCCCAAGCAAAATAAAAATAAAGCTTAATGGTTAGTTCTGGTACCTCTATTTTTTGATAACATGGAAAATGCATCCTCAAAGTCTCTCACTCCTTTCAGGATTCAGGAGATCTTCGCAAGGATAGTGGAAAAGACACCCTCCAGCGCATAACAAAGCTTGTAAATGAAACTATTACAACTGATGGTTCATATAGTGCTTCTCCGTTATCAGCAGAAGATGTACTTGGGGCAATTGACAGTGGGAAGTCAGAAGGTGGTTCTTTTGGTCGACATTGGGTCTTGGATCCTATAGATGGTACAAAAGGGTGAGAAACCTATTTTGGGAGCATGAGCTCGTCTTTTATTTTCGACTTTCCTCTATAATTTATTCTCCAAATTTCAGTATCTGAGGATAATATAGGGCCTTGATGAGAAAACTCTTTCGGCAATTTTTATTTATTCTAAATGGAATACTCTTTGGCATAAGGTTATTCAAGCATGACGGATGGTGTTCATCAAAATTTTGAATAGAGAAACTGCTATAAAATGGCCTAGCCCTTGGAATCCTGTGTCATGGACTTAGAGGCATACACAAATTTCTTCTTTTGGTTTCTTTTGGATACGGGGTTGGCATTTCTTGATGATTTTGGTAAGAATTGTTGGCACAAGATGTATTATCTATATAGCCAATCAGTACTCATATCAGTCTTTCTATAATTTAAGATTTTAGTGATCTTTTATTTCAAGTTTTCTCGTTTGTATGAATCCTTATTTCTTCACAGCTGCTAGTAGCTGGGAAAATGAGAACTTCTCTTTGTTTCAATTACTAATTGATAAATTAATATTTTCGTCCTCCTGTCCTCAACATGCTGTGGCAAATCAAACATGTATTAATTCTACTGTCTCTATCTGCTGTTGTTTCTACGTGCCAAGGTGTTTCTACTTGGTGTTCATTGGTGCATGTGGAACAGGTGTTTTCTGTATTTAGTGAACAAGTGCTTTAAAAGAATTTCTACTACTTATTGGTGCAAAGTTTTGGTGTGAAGAATCTTTTGCCATACCGCAATATCTTGGTGATGAATGGGCACTTTAGGATTTTTCCGGACCGAATTCAGGCAACACTCACAGGATAAATAATTAATAATTCTTGGCACTCCAGGAAGTCTCTTTAACTGATGTGCGGGCCATTGCACAATTTTACAATACCTCCCTGTAATTATCATTTGTACCCTACATCATTGTGGATGCCTCATCGTACAGTCAATTTACTTTTGTTCTCTTTTGTAACTGCTATGATGAAGTTATTACTGATTTTGCCGACTCATTAGGTATCAACTAGTTTGGAAGGATTTATGCAATGCGATTACCTTGCAGGTTTTTAAGGGGAGAGCAATATGCAGTAGCATTAGCTCTATTAGATGATGGGAAAGTAGTATTGGGTGTCCTGGCTTGTCCAAATCTTTCGTTAGCATCTATCGCTGGGAATGTGACGTCAGAGAATGCTGTTGGCTGTCTTTTCTATGCAAAAGTTGGTTCAGGAACTTTCATGCAGTCATTAGATGGATCTTCACCGGTGAAGGTTGGTATAATTTTCTTCTACACCAATTTATCGTGCAAATAAATATCAGATTACATGGTCGAGTCCAAAAAAAAAAAAAAAAAAAACAAACAAACAGGTTCACCAGGACCATGTGCGCAAGGCCCTGTTCTCAATTCCTGCAGGCAGTGACCTTTTCTCATATAATTTCCCTCATCCTTTGGCATGTTCTGAGTTTAACTGCTATTGAACTTTGAGAGGAAAATCACATGTTCAATAAATTTCCAGGTGCATGTCAGTGATATTGGAAATTCTGAAGATGCATCATTCTTTGAATCATATGAGAAAGCACACAACATGCAGGATTTGACAAGCTCTATTGCAAGGGTAATACCTCTCTCTCTCTCTCCCTACAAGGTCAAGTGCAGCATAATGATCTTCAATAGATCTCTGAGGAAAACTCTCTGTAGCAGAAACTTGGTGTCAAAGCCCCGCCAGTGAGGATAGATAGCCAGGCCAAATACGGGGCTCTTTCTAGAGGTGATGGAGCGATATACATGCGCTTCCCTCACAAAGGGTACCGTGAGAAAATTTGGGATCATGCTGCTGGGTGCATTGTTGTTACTGGTACAGGAATTTCTCTCTTAGTTGTGCTTTCTCTTTTTAGAATGATTAGTCAGCTTTGAAAGTATCATAAGGGAAGAAAATGCATATTTATGATCTCTCTCTCTCTCTCTCTCTCTCTACTTAATTTATGGAACTCACGAAACTTGTGGATTGGGTAGCTCTAGTGTATGGATAGTGGCTACTCTGTCAATCAACATGTATATACCTTCCAACCCTATCACTATATTTTGCTCATCTTGACCTTTGACGCATCATAATGCGTTTTTAGCAGTGCTGTGCCTTTTGATGCTCGCTGATGAAAGTACTAGAAAGTTTTTGTTTTGTCCCTTCGAGAATAAGGGTTGTTTTATTTCTTAGTTCTTGCATTGAATGAAACTTTCTTTTATGAATCGCAGAGGCCGGAGGAGTGGTAATGGATGCAGCAGGGCAACCTCTGGATTTCTCCAAAGGGAGATACCTGGACTTGGACACCGGGATTATAGTTACCAATCAAAAGTTGATGCCATCACTCTTGAAGGCAGTAAGAGAATCCTTGGAGGAGCAATCTTCCTCCTTGTGATGCTGCTACACTACTCTTTTGTCTCTAAGGCATTGAGGCAACCTGTGCAATGTGGTGGGAAGGATGCGTTCTCTTCTGTGTCCTATCAACATTAAAATTAAGCTTTATTTCAAGGAAGTACAATAAGAGAGTTTGAGATAGAGGAATCATTCATCAAACACCGTTGTTTGACATCCTCTGCAAGTTATGAATATGAATAAATTCATTCGATGTGCTGAAGCTGAGAATGGCAGTAACAGCAAAAGCTGCTCTGAAATTTAATTCAGCTGAGAATAGTTCACCTGTTTGATCTTCAGCTTTATTGTACAAGTGAAAGGTACAAATCTTTCCTGTCCTTGTGTGTACCAACTAATTCAGAGTTGTTTGCCTTTTTATGCTTCCTAGCAGAAACATAACAGTGGATCATGAACTTTGTCGAATACATAGATGCTAATGTTCAAGACCATAGTGCCTAAACTCAAGACTTGGTGACCAAACCCGTCTAGCCAAAGCCCATGTTCAAGACCATATTGCCTAAACTCAAGACTTGGCATGGACATGGGACGTGGAGCGTTGAACTCGAGCATCTCGACTCAGGACCTTGACAACCAACCTAGGTCCCTCCTTAGTGCCCGTTTTCAGGACCACGAAGCTTGGACTAGGACTTGGCACAAAAACAGGATGCCAATGCTCATACCTAAAACCTGGGACCTAGACGATTTAACCGGAAACCCTGACGGCCCCGAGACCTTGAAAGCTAAACCTGTGACCTCAAAGGCTGGACTGAAGGCCTTGGCACCCGGACCCAAGACCCAGATGTCCTCTCAATCAAATCTGAGGGTCGGATATGAGACCTTAAAAGTCGAACTCAACACCTTGCTGCCCGATAGGAACTTGGCATAATGAATACGGAGGACTCGAATGGCGGACTTAGGCCCAAGACTTCGACGTCCTGAACTGAAACTAAGTCCATGACGGTCGGACTGGCTTTAACAACATTAGATATATTAAAAATGATCTATGGTAAATTGCCATTACGTTTTGTACTAGATGTTGAATATGATCTCATTTGTCTAAATCCTCAGTTCCAGAGCATTACGGACCGGTTCTAGTTTAGTGTAACATTACTCATTTTAAGATTATTATACCTTGAAACCATGAGTAAGAGCATTTTACCAGCACGAGGTGCTGCATGCGCTGTAGCGCTACGTTACATTATGAAGTTTGCGATCTTGTAAGCATCGGAACGCCCATCTTTTCGACTGTTTTAAGGAGCTTGGCTCGCTTTCGCCAACGTTGAGAATGGGGGGCATAGGAAACTCTTCGAGAACCGGAACAGTGACGGTGCGAGGGTCCCTGTTTCTCACTCTCGAACCTGGTCGTTCAAGAAAGTCGCGACATTTCCATTTCTTGAAAGGACGTGGCGATGCCGACCGCAAAGTCCAAGTCAAGAAGCAGGTGGACACGGAAGCAGTTGGGCTGCAGCTACTACAAGACAACGACTATGGCCGTGTCAGTTAGCTGTTGGACAGTAAGACTGTCGAAGACCCAAGTTCGTCAACCCCCCATTTCTTCTCTCTTCCCTCAGTCACCTCTTGGTCTTTGATCGTCTCATGCTCCTCCTCCTCCTCCATGTCGTACGATAAGGAGCTCGCCATCGCCAAGAAGGCGGCCTCTCTCGCCGCCTCTCTCTGCCAGGTCCATCTCTCTCTTCGTTCTGTTCAATCTGCGAGGGTTGAATTGCGTCGTTGAATGTATGTGGGCACGGTTGATTTTGAGCTTTGAGTCGATTTGTCATTGTGGAATTGATGCCCACCTACTCATTTAGGTGATTTTCGTAGTGTCGGGTCGGATTGCTAATACGTAGACTTCAGTAACTTCTTTCTTTGCTCTTTATCACCAAAGCTCTTTTTTTTTCGTCCTATTATGGAGTGATGTTCTCTTTTCAATATATACTTACTAGTACGCAGTTGTTTGCTCACTGTTCTATCTATTGCAGAAAGTGCAAAAAGAACTACTGCAATCTGATGTTCAATCCAAATCAGACAAAAGTCCCGTCACAGTGGCAGATTACGGTTGGTCTTCAATTCGATATATTGTTTTTTCCTTGCTGGTTATCTTGATCGACAAAACTTTGCTCCCTGTTCTGGTACGTTGTATATATATCTTCTTGAAGGCTACAATGCAGACAATAACAGATGTCGATGTCAATATGGACATGGGCTGGGATGAGTATTAAAATCAGTTTCAGTTTGTTCGCTGGAATCGCAAGCCCTCAGTAACTTATTTCCATTGTATACATAGAGAACTCCTGTGATTGAGGGTACTTGACATTTAGGTAGACCCAGATTAATTGGACTTCTAGACAGTTGTGAAAGCAAAATCCTATGGGCTGCATGTTGTATCTAAGAATGGGATAACCTTAGTGCAACTAATTTGTCTTTCAAGAGCTCTGCAAGCTAGTATTTTTCTTGTAGTTGGACTTTTATTTTTTTTATTTTCTAATAATTCTACCGTTGGCTTGATGACTTTTAATATTATCTACTAGAGAAATAATTCTAAATTATCTAAGGACTGAAAATGGAATGGTCGGACTCATGCATGAGAGCTTTAACGCATGACTTATCGAGGAACATGATTGATTCCTCTATCTGGCATGCTAATTGCCTTCCATAGCTCCTGTTAATATTTGGGTGGATGGGGTATGAACATGATGGGATTTAACTTAAGTGCTTGTTCTCTTTGACTTACTAATTTTTCCACTGTGGTGAAAGAAGCAAGCTTCTGATTAACTGCAAAGAATGTTTGTTGATAATAAGTGACTATGACAAATGGATATTGACGGGTCACGCTATATCAGCTTGAGGAGATGCTTTTGTCAACCTGTGCATCTTGCGCTCTGCTTCTCATTTCTCTTTTGGTGCCAGCGTTTTGTCTTTTCTTATTTTACCAGAAACTAGGGAAGTTTTTTCATGATAATCCGTGTGGTTCTACCTTTTATAGGCTGCTTGGGGTGTTGCATGGTCATTTGGACAATCAGTGAATGGTTGTTTTATGGTTTAATCTCTTTAGTTAATACACATGTAATCAATCCTTCAGTCAACGAAGCATGTGCATACCTGAGTTCCCAAGTTGTGTAATTATTGGAGGGAGGCATACCTAATAGGAGGATGCATGGACCTTTCTCTAGTATCACATCATATAATATAAGGATCCATCAGTTGTCCACGTTTTGTTTTGTCTGAAGAGAGTATATAGCTACCCTCCGTCAGCCTTTTTGCCTAAATGGAGTGATTGTTCCTTCACTGGTTGACAGGTTCCCAAGCTATAGTTCGTTTTGTGCTGGAAAGAGAGCTTTCAGATGAACCACTCTCTTTAGTGGCCGAGGAGGTTAGTATGTAGTGGTTTGTAACCCCCAAAAGAAAAAAAAGCTTAATGGTTGGTTGTGTTACTTCCATTTTCTGATAACATGCACCTTCAGATTCTGTCACTCCTTTCAGGATCCGCGAGATCTTCGCAAGGATAGCGGAAAAGACACCCTCCAACGCATAACAAAGCTTGTAAATGAAACTATTTCAATTGATGGTTCGTATGGTACTTCTACTTTATCACCAGAAGATGTACTTAGGGAAATTGACAGTGGGAAGTCAGAAGGTGGTTGTCTTGGTCGACACTAGGTCTTGGATCCTATAGATGGTACTAAAGGGTGAGCAACCTTTTCTGGGACCGTGTGGGCTTGTCTTTTATTTACTACTGACCTCTATCATTTACTTCTCGAAATTTCAGTATGTGAGAGTTATAGAGAGCCTAGTTTTATTTATTTCTGAATGGGATACTCTTTGGCATAAGGTAATTAAATCATGAAGGATGGTGTCCACCAAAATTTTGAATGGAGAAACTGCTATAATATGGCGCAGTCCTTGGAATTTCGTGTCATGTATTGAGAACATACATGTGTTTTTTCTTTGATTCTTGGATACAGTTTGGCATTTCTTGATGATTTTGGTAACAGGTGTTGGCACGTGAAGTATTATCTATATTGCCATACAGTATTCATATCATCTTTCTATTCTTTAAGATTTTCATGTTCTTTCACTTCGAGTTTTCTCATTGATAAAGTTATCTATTTCTTAAAATACTTATTTCTCCACAGCTGCTAGCAGCTGAGAAATTGAGACCTTCTATTCGTTTCAACTACTGATTGCTAACTGAATATTTTCATCCTCCTTTCCTCAACATGCGGTGGCAAATCAAACATGTATTGATTCTACTGTGTCTCTATCTGCTGCTGTTTCTGCATGCCAAGGTATTACTACTTATGTTCATTGGTGCATGTGGGATAGAAGTTCTATGTATTTTAGTGAACAAGTGCTTTATATGAATTTCTGCTACTCATTGGTGCATTGGTGCAAAGTTTGGTTACGAAGAATCTTTCGCCATACTGCAATATCTTGGTGATGAATGTGCGTTATTAGGACTTTCACTGACCGAATCTGTCCAACGCTCATGGGATAAATAAGTAATAGCTCTTGGAACTCCAGGAAGTCTCTTTATCAGATATGTGGGCCATTGCACATTGTAACAATTACCTCCCTGTGATTATCATTCGTATCCTTCATTGTTGTTGATGCCTCATCGTACGGTCAATTTACTTTCCTAGTGTTTCTGTAACTGCTATAATGAAGGTTATTACTGCTTTTTGCCAACTCATTTGGTATCAACTAGTATGGAAGAATTTATGCAATGAGATTACCTTGCAGGTTTGTAAGGGGGGATCAATATGCAGTAGCATTAGCTTTCTTAGATAATGGGAAAGTAGTGTTGGGCGTCCTGGCTTGTCCAAATCTTCCATTAGCATCAATCGCTGGGAATGTGCCATCAGAAAATGCTGTTGGCTGTCTTTTCTGTGCAAAAGTTGGTTCCGGAACTTTCATGCAGTCATTAGATGGATCTTCGCCAGTGAAGGTTGTTGTAATTTATTCTCACCAATTTCTTTCCACCTTTATCGTGCAAATGAACATCGGAAACCCTTGTTGAGTCAAAAAAAAAAAATGTTCACCAGGACCAGGTGCACAAGGCCCTGTCATCAGGTCCTGCAGGCAGTGAACTTTTTTCATATAATTTCTCCCTCATCCTTTGGCATGTTCTAATTGCTACTGAACTTTGAGAGGAACATCACATGTCAGTAAATGTCCAGGTGCATGTCAGTGATATTGAAAATTCTGAAGAAGCATCATTCTTTGAATCATTGGAGAAAGCAACCGCCACGCAGCATTTGACGATCTCCATTGCAAGGGTAATCTCTCTCTCTCTCTCTCTCTCTCTCTCTCTCTCTCTCTCTCTCTCTCTCTCTCTCTCTCTCTCTCCCCAAGATCAAGTGCAGGATGATAATCTTCATTACATCTCTGAGGAGGACTCTCTGTGGCAGAAACTTGGTGTCAAAGCCCCGCCAGTGAGGATGGATAGCCAGGTCAAATACGGGGCTCTTTCCAGAGGTGATGGAGCAATATACATGCGCTTGCATCACAAAAAGTACACTGAGAAAATTTGGGATCATGCTGCTGGGTGCATCATTGTTACTGGTACAAAAGTTTTCTCTCTCTAGTTCTACTTTTTTATTCTTTTTAGAATGATTAGGAAGATTTGAAGTTATCAGAAGGCACGAAAATGCATATTTAATGATATCTCTCACTCTCGGCCCCCGCCCAGCGGCTTCTCTCTCTACTTTTTTATTTAAGATACTTTCGAAACTGTAGTTTGAGTAGCTCTTGTTTAAGGATAGTAGCTACTCTGTAAATCACCATAGATATACCTTACGACTCTACCACTTTTTTTCGCTCGATTAGACCTTCGACGGATCATAATGCGGTTTTAGCAATAATAGCCGGTTGCTTTTCTGCATGCTCACTGACGAAAGTACTAGGGAGCTTTTGTTTTGTCCCTTTGAGAATAGGAGGAGTTTTATGTCTTGGTTCTTGCGTCGAATGAGACCGTCTTTTATGAATAGCAGAGGCCGGAGGAGTGGTAACGGATGCAGCAGGACAACCTCTAGATTTCTCCAAAGGAAGATACCTTGACTTGGACTCCGGGATTATAGCTTCCAATGAGAAGTTGATGCCATCACTCTTGAAGGCGGTAAGAGAATCCTTGGAGGAGAATCCTTCCTCATCGTGATGCTTCTACACTTCCCTTTTATCCCTAAGGCATTCGTGCAACATGTGCAATGCGGCGGGAAGGATGTGGTTTTTACTTTTTTCTGTCAACAACAAAATTTAGCTTTATTTCAAGGGAGCAGCTGAAAGTGTAACAAGAAAATTTGAGATGAAGCAATCATTCATCAAACATCCTAGTTTGATATCCTCTACAAGTTATGATTATGAATGAATTCATTCCGTGTGCTGAAACTGAGAATGGAAGTAACAGTAAAAGTTGCTCTGAAATTTACTTCAGCTGTGAATAGTTCACCTCTTTGATCTTCAGCTTTATTGCACAAGTGAAGGGTGCAAATCTTTCCTGTCCTTGTGGACAAATTACTTCAGAAGAGTTGTTTGACCTTTCATGCTTCCTAGCAGAAACATCACCGTGGATCATGAACTTTGTCGAATGCAAAAATGCTAATTTCAATAGATTTATATCATAATCAAGAAAACAAAATAATGGAACCTACACTACGACTAGACTTGTTAAACGGGTGGGTCGGGTCGGGTTTGGGTCGGGTCATAAATGGTCCGACCCAAATTGACCCATTAACCCGTTTATGACCCATTTATTCATAGTGTAAATATCTCGACCCATACCCGACCCGACCCGACCCATACCCAACCCATACTCGACCCGACCCATATTGCTAAAACACTTTTATATTTAACCTAATCTAGGAATACTTATTTCTTATGATTTTTTTTTAAAATTATACTGCTAAAACATTTTATGCAATACAAAACTAGTGAAAAAATTTTATAATTTTTTTTAAAATTGAGGTTCTGTTTGTTTTACGAAAAATGCTACATTTCTAAAAAATATTTTCCATAAAGTCATTATCCAAGAAAATAAAAAAAAAATTAATATTTTTTTATTTTTTAAATCGAATTTTTAATTATTTTTTATTTTTCTTTTTTTCTTTTTCCTTTATCTTTGGCCGATCGCCGGCCGCCGTGGCCGGCGACCGACCACAGGCGAGGACGAGCTTGCCGGAGGCCGGCGAAGCTCGTTCTCGCCGGAGGCCGACGAAGCTCGTTCTCGCCGATCTGGCGAGGCTCCAGCCTCGCCGATCTGGCGAGGTGGAGCCTCGCCCGAGGCCGGCGAAGCTCGAGCTCGCTAGCCTCGGGCGAGGTCGAGCTCGCCTGATCTCGGTGAGCTCCAGCCTCGCCGGCCTCGGGCGAGGCTCCACCTCGCCAGATCCGGCGAGGTCGAGCTCGCCTGAGGCCGGCGAGCTCGAGTCTCGCCAGATCGGCGAGGCTGGAGCCTCGCCACAGGTCAGCGAGGCTGGAGCCTCACCGGGATCGGGCGAGCCTCGAGGTCCCCGGAATCGGGCGAGCTCGAGGCTCGCCAGATCGGCGAGGCTCGAGCCTCGCTCGAGGCCGGCGAGCTCGAGCTTCGCCGGCCTCCGGCGAGGTCGTCCCGCCCCGGTGGCCGGTCGCCGTGGTCGACCACCAGCCGGATTAAAAAAAAAAAGAAAAAGAAAGAAGAGAAAAGAAAAAATAAAAAATAAAAGAAAAAGAGAAAAAAATAATTAAATTTTGATTTTTTTAAACATTTTTGTAAAGAGGGAGAGAGTGTGTGGATGAGTCTAGTAGGTGGGTTGGACATGGGTTCTAAACTCAACCCATTTAGACCCATTTATCTTTAAGCTTTAAAATTTAAAACCCATTTAAGATTGACTCTTTAAAATTAAAGTGACCCATATATGACCAATTTATTTTTAAACGGGTCATATATGGGTTTAAGACCCATTTTGACACCTCTAACTACGACCTTCGATCACCTTACTTGAAAAGAACGTAGATCAAGAATAACTACGATTGATTTGCTTTTCACTTAGATGATATTGGAGCCGGAGTGCGCTAAAGAGGAACATGAGGTGAGTGAAAAGCTTGGCCTGACACTACTTGACCGCTAAATTAAGTCAGACTCGGCATTTTTGCCGCGTCTTTTGGCACAGTCGGCATCTATTAGCCAGAAAAGATTAATTTGTCTAGAATCTGACACTAGAGAATACTACGAGGATCATGGTCGTATCGAGTAAAAGTACAAGGACTACAAAGTCTATGGGACTTAGGATACTCAGGTTCCATGTGTCGGGGGTGAAGATCCGATTGTTGGTGTTCCAAGTTCCATGAATGGTGAACCATGTTCAGGTTTCAGAGTCTCCAATCCGAGGGCCGAGAACTCGAGTTTGAGGGCTTGGGGACCTGATCTAGGGTCGCGGTTGGATCCCAACACATACATCCTAGATCATGGTCCGACGCCGCAGGTCTCAACCATTGGACAGAGGATCAGACAGAGTCCTTGAGGGGCTCGGGATCCAAACACCCGAACACGTAATTTTTGGAGATCGGTATCCCGTCACCTCAAACACGAGACCTTGGTGACCGAACCCATTGCCCATACTCAAAGACCTCAGCGCCTAAAACTCAAGACCTGGCATGGACATGGGACCTTGAGCGCTGAACTCCAGCATCTTGAATGAGGACCTTGACAGCCAACCCAGGTCCTCAGTGCCCGTTTTCAAGACCTTGGCGCTCAGACTAGGACTCAGCACCAACACCAGATGCCGAGGGCTAGACGCCAAAGCTCATACCTAAAGCCTCAATGGCCAATTCTAGGACCCGGATGATTTGACCTGAAACCTCGACGATTGTCCCAAGGCCTTGAAAATTAAACCTGCGACCTCAAAGACTGGACTAGGGACTTTGGCGCCTGGACCCAAGACCTAGACCAAGTCCTCTCAATCGAATCCGAGAGTTCCGAGTCGAGACTCAACAATCAAACTCGAGATCCTACTGCCCAATAGAAAGTTGGCGAATGCATATAGAGGACTCGAATAGTCGGACTTAGGCTTGAGAACTCGACGTTTAGAACCGAACCTAACTCCAAGACGGTCGGACTGAGTTTAATAACCTTAGGTATACTAAAATTGATTTGTAATAATGGTTTGCTAAGTAATTGCACATATCTTTTGTATTAGATGTTGTTGACTGGTCCATCTTATGTGGGGTCCAGTTGGTATAAAACAAAAACAAAACAAAAAAGAGAAAAAGTCAAAAGCAAACAAAGAAAAAGGGCTGCTGCTTTGTGCGGTGAGACTGCCCAACAGGAGAGAGAGAAAAGGTGAGTTTTTTACCGAGAGCTCACCGAGAGAACAGGGAAGAGCAGAAAGAAAAGGGGCACATCTTCGCGGTCTTGATTCAAGGGCCAAATGTTATCGAAATTAGTTCAAATTTTAGTATATTATTTGTGAGACCAAGGGCTACGAGTTGATCAGTTTCGTTCGTTGAGAATCTCTTCCGAATTCTTTAATTACGGCTAGAGTTTTCTCCTCAATTTATGTAAATTCACCTTTGTGGTGATGAAAATGATGTTGTATTGTTGATGTTGTGTCTCTAGTGTGTGACTAGAGAAGAACTTTGTGTATCATACTATTCTTGATGATTAGCAGAAGTTTTTGGGGCGGTCCGTGATTTTTCCCTTATTGGGTTTTCACATTAAATTTTGGTATCGTTGTTGCATTTGTCTCCTTATTATTACAAGGTTGAATTGTTGGAATATTGTTGGTTGTTGCTAGGATTAAGTTGATTTTGGTCGGTTTAATTGCGGGGGAAATATTGATCCTGGATTGGGCTTGGTTCTTGATGATTTGTTGCCTCGGTTCTCCCCAACAAAGTGGTATCAAAGCTAACGTTGAGATTCTAGTATTGAATGGAGAAAACTAGTGGCACCATATTTAAGTTAAATGTCTCGAATTACAACATTTGGAAGCCTTGGATGGAAGACATGTTATATTGCAAAGATTTGTTTGATCCCGCTCAGGATGACGAGGCTAAAGGAGATAAGGAAAACAAAGAATGGGAGCGCATGAATCGAAAAAAGGTTGGGTTTATTCGACAATGGATTGACAATAGTGTGTTTCATCGTGTTGCTCAAGAAACGAAAGCGGACACTTTGTGAAAGAAATTGCAAGATCTCTTTGAGAGGAAAACCCCACAAAATAAAGCTTTTCTAGTTAAAAGACTTGTGAATTTGAGATATAAGGAGGAAAGTAGTATGTCGGAACACTTCAGTGAATTTCAAGATGTTGTAAATCAATTGACAAATCTTGAGATTGACTTAGATGATGAATTGCAATCGTGTTTATTGCTTGGTACTCTTCCCGATAGTTGGGACACTTTGGTTGTGGCATTAAACAATTCGGCTCCTTTCAATGTACTTTCTATAAGCATGGTCAAAGAAAGCCTATTCAATGAAGAAACAAGGAGAAAATGCTTGAATTATGCTTCTAAATCGGAGGCTCTTGTCATAGAAAACAGTGCGAGAACTCAATCAAGAAAGTTTCAAAGTAATGATAACAGGGGCAAGTCAAAAGGAAGATCGAAGTCAAGGTCAAGGAGGAGTGTAAAGTGCTACAATTGTGGTAAGATGGGACATTATGCCAAAGAGTGTTGGTTGCCAAGGAGAGATAAATTGGTGATCAAAAGAAAGAAGAGAAACAGGTTACAACAGCAGTTGCATCCGATGATGATATTATGTTTGTATGTGATGATGGTTGTGTGAACCTTAAATGCCAAGAATCTAGCTGGATTGTTGATTCCGGAGCTTCATTTCATTTCACCTCACAGCGTGACTATTTTACTTCCTATCACAGCGGTGATTTTGGTTGTGTTAGGATGGGACACAGTATTGTTTTCAAGGTTATCGGCATGGAAGATGTTCATTTAGAGATTGACGTTAGATGTAGTTTGCTTTTGAAAAATGTGAGACATGTTCCGGATATTCGACTTCACTTGATCTCGACAGGTGCCTTAGATGATGATGGTTATTGCAATACCTTCAGTGATAGCAAATGGAAATTGACTAAGGGTTCCATGATAGTGGCTAAGGATAAGAAGACATGCACTTTCTACAACATACAATCTAAGTTGGTCAAGGAAGATGTGAATGTAGTGGATGACTCCTTAGTTGACCTGTGACATATGAGACTCGGTTATCTCAGCGAGAAAGAGCTTAAAACTCTTGCGAGAAAGAATCACCTACCATTGAAGGAGAAAAATCTGAAGGAATGTACTCATTGCCTTACAGGTAAGCAACATAGATTATCATTTCATAGTTTCTCTCCACATACGAAACCAAATGTACTTGATTTAGTTCACACTGATGTTTGTTGCGTGGATGCTAGAACACTTGGTGGTGCATTGTACTTTGTGACATTTATTGATGATTGCTCTAGAAAAGTGTGGGCTGTTGCTTTGAAATCTAAAGACCAGGTACTTGTGGCTTTCCAACAATTTCATGTCAACGTGGAAAGAGAAGCCGGGAAGAAGTTGAAATGTGTTCGAGCTGACAATGGTGGTGAATATAGAGGCCCATTTGAACATTATTCAAGCTTGAGAAGACTATTCCTTAAACACCATAACAAAATGAAGTGGCGGAGAGAATTAACCAGACAATTAATGATCGGATTTGGTGTATGCTCTCTCATGCGAAGTTGCCCAAGTCATTTTGGGGTGAAGCGATGAGAACAGCAGTGGACTTGATAAATCTTTCTCCATCAGTTTCTCTTAAGGGGGATGTTCCACAAAGAGTTTGGAGTGGAAAAGATGTTTCGTATAATGACATGAAAGTATTCGGTTGCCGGACATTCGTGCATGTTCCAAGAGATGAAAGGTTGAAGCTTGATGACAAATCTAAATAGTGTATCTTCTTGGGTTATGGACATGAAGAGTTTGGCTACAGGTTATGGAATCCAATTGCAAAGAAAGTCATTAGAAGCTGAGATGTGGTATTCTTTGAGCATCAAACCATTGAAAACATTGACAAGCCAAGGAGGCCAAAGAATGTAGCTCAACATTATATTAGTTTCAGTCCAAGTCCTCCTACCGCATTGGGTGGAAATCACGGAGAGGAAGTACGTGGAAATCATGAAGATGGTAAATCCTCACAAAATGTTGATTCTTTAGTTGAGACGGGTGAAACAATTAAGCAAGAACAGCTAGTTGAGTCAGTGGAGCCAGTTGAGCAAGAATAGTTGGTCCTACCTCGGGTTAGAAGATTTAAAAGATAACGTAGACCCTCACAGAAATATCAACCGCATGAGTATGTGTTACTCACTGATGCAGGAGAGCCAAAAACTCATGAAGAGGCTATGTCATGTGATCAGAAGAATGAGTGGTATGTAACCATGCAAGAGGAGCTCAAATCATTACATGAGAATCACACATTTGAATTGGTGAAGTTACCTAAGGGCAAGAGAACACTCACAAATAAGTGGGTGTACAAGTTGAACACGGAAGAAAGTAGTTTGCAACCACGATATAATGCTAGGCTTGTTATGAAGGGTTTTCGTCATAAGAAAGGAATTGACTTTTAAGAGATATTTTCACCAGTTATAAAATGCCTTCTATTCGAGTTATTCTTGGGTTGGCCGCCACCTTGAATTTAGAAATTGAACAACTTGATGTAAAGACAACTTTTCTTCATAGAGACTTAGAGGAAGAAATATATATGGAGCAACCAGAGGGTTTTATAGCCGAAGGTAAGGAGCATCTTGTATGTAGGTTGAGAAAAAGTTTATACGGTCTCAAGCAAGCGCCAAGGCGATGGTACATGAAGTTTGAACCATTTATGGAAGATCACGGGTATGCTAAGACCAACTCCGATTATTGTGTCTTTATGAAAAGATTCTTAGATAATTATTTTCTTATCCTTCTACTCTATGTGTATGATATGTTGATTGTTGGGCATGATGCTAAGAAAATCAAGAGCTTAAAAAATGAGTTGAGTAAAGCTTTTGCAATGAAGGATCTAGGTTCGGCTAAACAAATCCTTAGCATGAAAATTACTCGTGACGGATTGAATAAGAAACTTTGGCTATCTCAAGAGAAGTACATCGACAAGGTGTTGGAGAGATTCAACATGAGTACATGTAAACCGGTAAGTACTCCACTTGCTAGTCATTTCAAGTTGAGTAATGATGAGTGTCTTACAAGTGAGAAAGAGAAGGAAGAGATAATGAAAATTCCTTGTGCATCGGTCGTGGGTAGTTTGATGTATGCTATGATTTGTACAAGACCATATATTGCTCATGCAATTAGTGTTGTGAGTAGGTTTCTCTCAAATCTAGGTAAAGAACATTGTGCTGCTGTGAAGTGGACTTTGAGATATCTTAGAGGTATTTCCAGATTCTGCTTGTGTTATGGAAATGGAAAGCCTAAGTTGAGTGGCTATTCAGATGCGGACTATGCCTGTGATGTTGACTCTCGAAAGTCCACATCGAGTTACATGATGATTTTTGCAGGTGCGGTTTCATGGCAGTCAAGATTGCAAAAATGTGTTACTTTGTCTACGACTGAAGCGGAATATATCACTATTACCGAAAGAGGTAAGAAACTTTTGTGGATGCATAAATTCCTATAAGAGTTGGGCTTGAAGCAAGAGAAGACCGTTCTATATTGTGATAGCATGAGTGCTATCTATCTTAGCAAAAATCCGGTGTTGCATTCAAGATCGAAGCATGTTGATGTGAAGTATCATTGGGTTCGAGAGAAATTAGAAGAGAAGCTCTTCCTACTTGAGAAAGTCCATACCAACGACAATGGATCCGACATGATGACCAAAGCCTTACCCATGGTGAAACTTGACTCGTGTAAAAACAAGGCGAGCATGATGAAACTTTCCACATGAGATGGAGGGGGAGATTTGTTGACTGGGTCCACCTTATGTGGGGCCTAGTTAGTATAAACAAAAACAAAACAAAAAAGAGAAAAAGTCAAAAGCAAACAAAGAAAAGGGGCTTCTGTTTTGTGTGGTGAATGTCCAACGGGAGAGAGTAAAAGTGCGAGTTTTTACCGAGAGCTCACCGAGAGAACAGGGAAGAGAAGAAAGAAAGGGGGCGTATCTTTGCGGTCTTGATTCGAGGGCCAAACGTTGTTGGAATTGGCTCAAATTTTAGTATGTTGCTTGTGAGACTGAGGACTACGAGTTGATTGGTTTCGTTCGTTGAAAATCTTCTCCGAATTCTCTAATCGCGGTTAGGGTTTTCTTCTTCATTTATGTAAATCCACCTTTGTGGTGATAGAAATGATGTTGTATTATTGATGTTGTGCCTCTAGTGTGTGACTAGAGAATAACTTTATGTATCATACTATTCTTGGTGATTAGTGGAAGTTTTTGGGGCGGTCCGTGGTTTTTCCTTCATTGGGTTTCACGTTAAATTTCGGTGTCGTTGTTGCATTTGTCTCCTTATTATTGCAAGGTTGAATTGCTAGAATATTGTTAGTTGTTGTTAGGATTAAGTCGATTTCGATCGGTTTAATTGCAGGGGAGATATTGATCCTGGATCGGGCTTGGTTATAAGTGAATTGTTGCCCCGGTTCTCCCTAGTAGATGTTGGATATGATCTCATCTATTTGAATCCTCACTTCCAAAGATTACCACATCACTTCCTAGACCATTTTTATCAACAGGTTTTATTGTACTTTAACATTACTGTTTTTATAATTGTTCTACCTTTAAACATAGAGGAAGAGCATATTTGGAGCACGAGGGGTCGCAAGCAATTTAGTGCTACCTCATATATGATGTGCAATCTTGTCGAAATAGGAATGCCCATCTGGTCGATTGTTATAGGAAATGTGACTCACTTTCACAGTCATTGAGAATGGGTACCCGAAACTGTCTGCGTATTGAAGTAGTGCTAGTGCGAGGGTCCCAGACCCAATCCATGTAGTAATGCCGATTAAAGGTGAGCAACTGGGCGAGTTTCATATGATGAAAATACCTCATATATATTTTGAAGTTAACAAAACTATCCATGATTTATATTGAACTTGATAAATGCGATAAATGTTTATATTTCAGGTAATATTCACATTGAAAGAATTCTCTCTAACTGAATGACCTACTTGAACAAGTCTAGTGGAATAGAAATTTATATCAAGGCAAGGTTTTATGTGTACAAAACCTACATTGCTAACGTTGCTAAACTCCTTTGGTAAGAAGAGTTGATTATATTCAAAAAGCCAGAAGCAAGTGAATTGCGTGAATATCAGCAAGTCAATTACTTCAATACCATCCAACCAAAAAAAATAACTGCTTGAATACCAGCAAGACTACTCAATGAATATCAACTAAATTACTAAGTGGATATTATCAAGGGTTTTATTTGATTATCAGCAATGCAAACTCTGATATTAGCAAGGAAGACGTCGGATATCAGCAAGGCAAATGCTGAATATAATCATAATATATACTTAAATATCATCAGAGGAATGTGATGACTGAATATTAACAAAATACTTGTTTCACCTGCATCGAGATTTTTATCACGATCTTTAAGATCATTATTTTGAGATATTTTATAACACCCCTTGACAGCTTATGATCTTGTATGGATTACCTCTTAAGAAGAATTTGATTGACTTTCTATCCAGAGATTATCTTTGCGGTACGTTTAATCATGCAAGATTCTTTTTGTAGTTGAAGAACACCACATTTGAAAATCAAGATTTGTTTGTATGGGCAACTAAATCGATAGGATTTCTGATTGTTCCGACTCAACGGCTACCCTAATCTTTTTATCAATCGTCCAACGGCTAGCATGTAGATTGATTCTCATAGAAGATTATCCAACAGGAAATTTTGGATGCTGAGTAATATAAAAGAAGATCAAGGCGTTGAAGAGAAAGATAGACCGTGAGAAAATTATTCCAAAACTTGAGAGAACTTCACAAATTCTAGTTTTCTTCTGTAAGCTTACAATTGTAATCAATTGAAAAGTGTGAGCAATGTGATAGTTAGTGCTTTGGTATGAGATAGAGTCTTATTTGCTTGTGTATAAGTATCACCAACTTCGAGGAGAAGTACTTGAGAATAAGTAGCACTTACTACTGTAATTTCTCATTGATTTTCTAGTAGGCTGTTAGCAGGGGAGAGTGGACGTAGACTTACAATAAGACAAACCACTACACGCTCTGTGTGCAAAGTTTTCTATCTCTCTACTTATACTGATTTACTGCTTGATAGAATAATTGCACTCAATAACTTGGATATTACCATCAAACCAAAAAAAGAAAAAACTTGGATATTACCAAAATCTGATCATATTTACTCTCTGTAGATTTCTAGTAGGCTGTTAATAGGGGAGAGTGGACATAGACTTACAACAAGGCAAACCACTACAAGCTCTGTGTGCAAAGTTTTCTATCTCTCTACTTATACTTATTTACTGCTTGATAGAATAACTGCACTCAATAACTTGGATATTACCATCAAACCGAAAAAAGAAAAAAACTTGGATATTACCAAAATCCTATCATATTTACTCTCTGTTTTATTTATGGCTAATCACATTCATCTTGAATTATTTAATTCCTTAATATTTTGTTAAGATCTCATGAAATCACCTATTCAGCCCCCGTGATATAGTTAGCCTCTATCACAATCTGGGAACTGGCCCAAATAGGCCTTACTCGGTCGATTCAAGGCTGGTCCACAAGGAGACTAGTTCGCTTTTCAATTTCAAAAAATGGAAACCGGCTTTGAATGGTTTAGTTGCCGATTCTATACCCTGAGCCAGCTAATTCTACCTGAAAACCAAGAATCGGGAACTTGCCAGATCGGTCTAGGGTTTTGAAGAGGTTTATCATAAGTAGGTTATTTTACTCTTTCTTTAAAACAAAAAATATCTGTTTTAATCGAATTTGTTTGATATATTATCTTCAAGTAGAAAGAGTTGTATTCATGTTTGATGCTACTGGTTTGGTTTCAAGCCGGTTCCTAGATCATCGAGGTCGGTTTCCGATTCAAAAAATGGGAAACCAAATCAGTTCCAGATTCAAAAAGCTAATAATGGGTATCCGTGGATAGCTATTAGGTTACGTTTAGTAGTCAGGATAAAAATCCGGATATGATAAATTTTATCATATCCCGTGTTTGGTGTCTGCTCAAGATAAGATAAAGTCAGATATAGAAGGGATATAACCCGAATAAAATTATCCCATGAAAGAGGTGGGGTAAAGGTGGATATGATTTCTAATATCCATAACATAAAAGTTATTTTTCTCGAATAACAAACTTGTTAAATTAATAAAATTAAAATAATATTTGTATATAAATAATATTTGAATTTTAATATAAAAAATTCGAAATAACAAAAAAATAACAATAAATTCGTTTTTATTTATATATTCAAATTTCTTTCTATCTTATGATATAAATTATATATATTATACTCATTTAGTATTTATATTTATTACATATTTTAGGGATATTTGTATAGTTTACTATTTAATAAAATTTTATTAGAGAATGATGGAAGGCGAAGAAATAAAAAAGAAAAAAAATTAAAAAAGAGATGGAAAAATAACAAAAAATAAACAAAAATGAAATAGGTGAGAGTGTTGTGAGAAATTTTTATCATCTCCATTTGTGCAATTTTAGGTTCATTTACACTGATATAACGTTCATAACAAATAATGAATATGATAATATGTGAAAATATCCGGTTTTATTACTGCGATTAATCAAACAGTAAATAGGATATAGCAAATCTCTTGGATTTTATATTCTATCATATCCAATCCTATCATGGCTAGAAATCCGGACGACCAAATGCAGCTCCATACTATTGCTATCCATAATGGAAGGGAGCATTCGCCTATTTATATAATAGATCATATAATAGGCTATAAATTGGGAGAATTTTCACCTATTATAAATTTCCGTTGTCATGCGAAAAATGATAATAGATCTCTCCTTTAATTGTAAAAGAAAGAAAAAGGAATAAGATATTCTAGATTTACCACTTCTCTCAAATATTATATTCTAAATTTCGAATCTATCTGCTCAAAAACCGATTGCCGAGGATAAGTCCAAGTCAAGAAGCAGGTGGAAGCACAAACATCTGGACTGCGGCTAGCTACTTCGACGACTGTCGGCGAGCTATTGGAGAGCAGTTGACTGTCGAAGACCCGCATTCGTCAACCCCCCCACATCTCCTCTCTCTCTTCGCTCCGTCACCTCCCGGGCTTTTGTCGTCTCCTCCTCCTCCTCCTCCTCCTCCTCCGCTCCCGCCATGTCGTATGATAAGGAGCTCGCCGCCGCCAAGAAGGCCGCCTCTCTCGCCGCTTCTCTCTGCCAGGTCTCGTCTCTCTCTCGGGTTGGATTTGCTTACGAGTAGGCACTGAACTCATGAAGAGCAGTTGAGGCATTCGTGCTTCTTGATCAACCCTGCTTGTGCTCTCCTTCATTCGAATGAATCCGCGAAATTGTTCTTCTTTTTTCAAAAAATTCATATGGGTATCATTCGTTCTTGTAATGGCTTTCCTGCTGATGAAAAGGGTTACTTTTTTTTTTTTGGGTTTCTGAAGTTCATTGCTATCACTTCTTGTTTCTTATACTATTCGTCATCTTCAGTAACTTCTTGATACTTCTCTTTCGAAATGGTCACGTGAAGTCGGTACGATGTTCTGTTTTCGATAGATACTTTCTAGTATTTACTCGCTGTTCTATATATTGTAGAAAGTGCAAAAAGCATTATCGCAATCAGATGTTCAATGGAAATCAGACAAAACTCCTGTCACAGTGGCAGATTATGGTTGGTCTTCAGTACGATATTTTGTTTGTTCCTTGCTGGTTATTTCGATCAATAAAAGTTGCTCCCTATATATATATATACACACATGTATTTTCTTGAAGGCAAGAACCGAGGTGATAACGGATTTCGATATGGACATGGGTGTTTCTGGAACGAGTATATAAGTCAGGTTGTGCTGTGGAATCACCAGCCCCCGGTAGATTATGTCTATTGTATACATAAAGTACTCCTGTGATTGAGACAACTTGACAGGTAGACCAAGATTTTGGTAACATCGGAATTCTAAACAGTTATGGAAGCGAAATCCTAGTGGGTTGGATTTTGTAACTGGATAACCAGTCAGTCCTTTAACCTGTTCCAAAGACTGGGAGAAGCTTGGTGCATCTGATTTGTCTTTTGGAAAGAGCTCTTTAAGCTAGTACTGTTCTTGTAGTTGGATTCTTTTTTAAAAAAATTTCTGATAATTCTATCTTTGGTTTGATGACCTTGAAGACTATCTATGAGAGAAATAATTCTAGATGCGAAATGTTCCATTACTCTAGTGGAGTCAGGACTGAGGAGAATGCAGGCAATTGTCATGCCAATGTTTCTTATGTTCCATTCTGATCGAGATGGTTTACAAAGTTCTCTTTTTGCACAGTTGCCTTGAGAATCTGTGCACTCCAGCCTTATTTTCATTGCTTAATCTTCTTTGGTCCTCTGTCTATTTTTCATAAAAATTCTGGTTAGAAAGAAGATCATGTCCTTCAGAAGGTGCTGATTGCGTCCTAAAGGTCGGAAGATTTTTTCCTTTTCCTATTTGAAAAATGAAAAAAATCATAGGCCAGTTGTTCATCAGTCATGCATGTTTTGTTATGTCTGAAGAGAGTAAATACCTATCCTCCTTCACCCTTTTGGCCTAAATGGAGTGATTCTTCATTTGCTGGATGACAGGTTCACAAGCTATTGTTAGTTTTGTGCTGGAAAGAGAGCTTTCAGATGAACCAGTCTCTTTAGTGGCTGAGGAGGTTAGTATGCAGTAATTTGATGGTTAGTCGTGGTAATCTATTTTCTGATAACATGGACAATTCATCTTCAGGTTCTCTCACTTTTCTCAGGATTCGGGAGATCTTTGCAAGGATAGTGGAAAAGACACCCTCCAGCGCATAACAAAGCTTGTAAATGAAACTATTGCAATTGATGGTTCATATAGTGCTTGTACTTTATCACCAGAAGATATACTTACGGCAATTGACAGTGGGAAGTCAGAAGGTGGCTCTTTTGGTCGACACTGGGTCTTGGATCCTATTGATGGTACTAAAGGGTGAGCAACCTATTCTGGGAGCGTGGGTTTGTCTTTCATTTACAACTTTCCTCTATCGTTTACTTCTCGAAATTTCAGTATCCGAGAGTAATACAGAGCCTTGGTGGGAAAAACTGTTTTGGCAATTTTTATTTGTTACTTAATGGGATACTCTTTGCATAAGGTAATTAAAGCATGAAGGATATGTTTATCAAAATTTTAAAAAGAGAAGATGCTATAAAATGGCTTAGCCCTTGGAACCTTGTGTCATAAACTCAGAGGCATACTCAAATTTTTTCTTTGATTCTTGGATACAAATCTTCCATTTCTCGATGATTTTGGTAAGAATTGTTGGCACAAGAAGTATATTTTCCATACTGCCAATCAGTATTCACATCATCATTCATTTCTTTAAGATTTTGATGTTACTTTATCTCAATTTTTCTCTTTCACACAGGAATCTACTTCTTAAAATCCTTGTTTCTCCACAGCTGCTAGTAGCAGAGAAATTGAAAATACGCAAATTTTTTCTTTGATTCTTGGATACGAGCCTTCCATTTCTTGATGATTTTGGTAAGAATTGCTGGTACAAGAAGTATTTTCCATTCTGCCAATCAGTATTCACATCATCTTTCCTTTCTTTCAGATTTTGATGTTTCTTTTATCTCGAGTTTCTCATTCACAAAGGGAACAACTTCTTAAAATCCTTGTTTCTCCGCAGCTGCTAGCAGCAGAGAAATTGATAATTTCTTCTTGTTTCAATTACTAATGGCTATTGAATAGTTTCATCCTCCTTTCCTCAACATGTGGAGGCAAATCGAGCATGTATTGATTCTTCTCTGTCTCTATCTGCTGTTGTTTCTACGTGCTGAGGTCTTTTGACTTGATTTTAACTGGTGCATGTGAGACAATGTTTTCTGTATTTACTGAACAAATGCTTTAAAAGAATTAATACTACTTATTGGGGACAAGTTTGGTACGAATCTTTTGCCATACTGCAACATTTTGGCGATGAATGGGCTTTATCAGGACTTTTGCTGACCAGATTCGGCCAATACTCATGGGATATATAACTAATAGTTCTTGGCACTCCAGGAAGTCTCTTTAAAAGATACAAGGGCCATTGCACAATTTTACAATTACCTCCCTTAATTATCATTCGTATCCTTCATCGTTGTGGAGGCCTCATCGTAAGGTCAATTTACTTTTGTGCTCTTTTGTAACTGCTATGATGAAGCTTATCACTGCTTTTTGCCAACTCGTTAAGTATCAACTAGTATGGAAGGATTTATGCAATGAGATTACCTTGCAGGTTTGTGAGGGGGGATCAATATGCAGTAGCATTAGCTTTATTAGATAATGGGAAAGTAGTGTTGGGTGTCCTCGCTTGTCCAAATCTTCCATTAGCATCTATCGCTGGGAATGTGCCATCGGAAAATGCCGTTGGCTGTCTGTTCTATGCAAAAGTTGGTTCAGGGACTTTCATGCAGTCATTGGATGGATCATCACCAGTGAAGGTTGTTATAATTTCTTCTTCACTAATCTCTCTCCACCTTTATCATGCATGATTTCGGATTCCATGGTCGAAAAAGGCCCTGTTCTCAGGTCCTGCAAGGTGACCTTTTCTCATATAATTTCTCTCTCATCCTTTGGCATGTTCTGAGCCGTAACTGCTATTGAACTTCGAGAGGAACATCACATGTTGAGTATAAGTGCAGGTTCATGTCAGTGATATTGGAAATTCGGAAGACGCATCATTCTTTGAACCATTTGAGAAAGCACACTCCTTGCAGGACTTGACAAGCTCCATTGCCAGGGTAATCTCTCTCTCTCTCTCTCTCTCTCTCTCTCTCTCCAAGATCAAGTGCAGCATAATGATCTTCAAGAGATCTCTGAGGAAAACTCTCTGTAGCAGAAACTAGGTGTCAAAGCCCCACCAGTGAGGATAGATAGCCAGGCCAAATACGGGGCTATTTCCAGAGGTGATGGAGCGATATACATGCGCTTCCCTCGCAAAGGGTACCGTGAGAGAATTTGGGATCATGCTGCTGGGAGCATTGTTGTTACTGGTACAAAAATTTCTCTCTCTAGTTATACTTTTTTCTTTTTGGAATGATTAGGCAGCTTTGAAAGTATCAAAAGGCAAGAAAATGCATCTCTCTCTCTCTCTCTCTCTCTAGTTTTTTATTTACGGAACTTGCTAAACTGTGGTTTGGGTAGCTCTACCTTCGGACCCTGTTACTTTATTTAGCTCAATTAGACCTTTGACGGATCATAATGCGGCTTTAGCAGGAATAGCTGGTTGCTTATCTGCATGTTCACTAACGAAAGTACTAGGAAGCTTTTGTCTTGTCCCTTCTAGAACGAGAGGAGTTTTATGTCTTGGTTCTTGCGTCAAATGAGACCCTCTTCTTTGAATCACAGAGGCCGGAGGAGTCGTGATCGATGCAGCCGGACGACCTCTAGATTTCTCCAAAGGACGACTCCTTGACTCGGACACTGGGATTATAGCAACCAATCCAAAGTTGATGCCATCAATCTTGAAGGCTGTAAGAGAATCCTTGGAGGAGAAACCTTCCTCACGGTGATGCTACTGCACTACTCTTTTTGCCCCTATGGCATCGATGCAGCCTGTGCAATGCGGCGCGAAGGATGCGGTCCTTTCTGTCTTTTTGTCAACAATTAAATTTAGCTTTACTTCAAGGGAGCAACTGAAGTGCGATGAGAAAATTCGAGTTAAGGGAGCAACTCAGATTGCATTAAATCAGAACTTAAAAGAAACTCGAAAGTTGTCTGTCGACGGCAGATGCACCAATGTTGCCATTTTCTCTTCGTACAGTGACTTGCTGTTTTTGGTGGTTATGATCGGCAAATTAGGCTTGAACTGAAGTTGCAAAGATGTTTGCCTGTATAGTGGTCAAAACAGGGATGTTTGGGTGAAGCTAAGGGGTTTCTTAGTGGCAAGACAATGATATGCAAACTCTTGCTAAATTCTCGCCTCGTCGTACTTGAACAGGCTTCCGGCATGCGACATTGTACTAGTTACCCCAACCCCGGCATGCGAAGTTCATTGAACAACTCCCATGTTACTTGCACGGTGAAGTCCAAAATTGAATTGGAACACAATTGTTTGTTGTTCTTCTTCATCATTGTGATATTTAGAACGCGGTTAAATCATTATAAGGAGCAAAAATTTAAATGAAATTGAAATTTTTTTTTATAAAAGCAAGACCGTTTAAAAGTGATACATGAGTGATTATTGAGAAATTATGAAAAGTGAGACAGAGAGAGAGTCAAGTTATGTGGTAAAAAAAGGAAAGAAGATGTTGCCTTTTAACACCCCCCAAAAAAAAGAAGCTTGAGTTATAAAATTATATGGAAAAATTTGTTTAGTGTCAATTCTATCTCCAATTATTTGAAAAAAAAAATAGAGATTCTTAGGTTTCGTATGTTTCGCAAAAAAAGAATGATTTAAAATTAATTTTTCAAAAAATAATTACTTGTATCGTTTAAAATAATTAATCGATAAAAAATATTTTTATTATCAACAACAATTTATGTCCAAATATTTTGTGAACTATGAAAATATTTTTCATTCATTCTTTTTTATTAGCAATAGAAACGATTATTTTTAAGAAATTTTTTTCCAAACCATTCATTTTTCTCAAAACAAACGGAACCTTAATACTAAAATAATTTAAAAAAGCAGAAAAAATTATTATTACGATAATTCATTTTAATTAGTCAAAGCAATGTTTTTTTATTTTTATTTTCGCGCGACCGGCGGGGCAGTCTCTAGTAAGTATAACAACCGCCGCCGTCCGGCGGTGTCCGCGCAGCGGTCGTTAACGGTATTAACTGTGGCGGAAGGAAGCGCAACCGCCGCTTCGCTTGGTCGCACGCTCGGACCGGGAAACATTCGCTCCGTCGTTGGTCTCTCTGTCTTGTTCTCTTCCCCTGGCAAGCTTTGCTCGCTCTTCTTTCGTCTCTGTCCTCGGAAACCCAAAAGCGGAAATTGTTGGGGGGAAGTCCTCGTTCTCTGCAGCGCGCACTGATCTCTGTTTCTTTCCCGGGATCTATCAGGTTCTTGTGCCAAATGGGTGTTCTCTTGTCGTCGTGCCGGTGCTTCGGACGCGAGGGCTGCTCGGTTCGAAGGAGGAGGAAGATGCTTTCTTGAGTATGTTGTCGAACTTCTTCCGTGAATACGATTCCCGGGTTTAACCGTGAATTGTCTGTCTGGGAATCGTTCGTTACCAGTAATTGCGGTTGATATCATCTGGGTCAGAATGGTGAGGAGATGGGGTTTTTCTGGCTGAAGAAAATATGATTGTTGCACCACACCACACCTGTTTGACGTAATGTCTATGCAAGGACTGGCTTTAGCTTGGCCCGTTTTCATCGTCCATTCTTTAAAGCTTTAAAATTTACTTTTTTGACCTTCTTTGCCAATTTTCTTTCTTGCCCTTTTTGTCTGTGTGTAGAACCGCTCCTTCAAGAATGTGGCATGGGTGTATAGTCTACAAGAGTGATGGCATTACCCTGCTTGCGGGGTGTTTGCAGGAGAAATCTGCTTAAACTTGTTGACTTGCGGAGTGCAAAGTTTGTTGACGTATGCTCGTCATTGAAAATAGCCGGTAAGCTTTTCATACACAAAGAGTTGCTGCAGTAACACAGGCTTCACAGAACTCAGACAACTTTTCAAACTGTACAAGTGACCTCAATCTGTTCTCCACTTCAGAATGTTGAAACCATTTGGCAAATTATCTGTACAAATCAGTGATGAGCTCTGTCTATATGTAAAACGTGGTTTGTTTGTCAGGTGAAGTGGATTGGTATGATCCTATGAAGAGATATCAGTTAATGGGAATCTTGAGTTGATGGATTTTGAGCATGTTTGGATTGACTTTTACTTTTGACTTTGTGATTAATTTTAAATCTTTCAGCACATGCATTTGACTCTGTTTTCTTTTTCTTTTTGTATATTGAAACTATCATGACCTTTAAATGACTTATGGACAGCATAAACAAACACACCCTCTCTCTGGTTCTTTTACTTGTTTTTTTTCTGGTAAAAGCATATCTACAAGATGCTTAGCAAAATGGGGGAATTCTGTAAGCTGTTGAGTCCCTGTGCTCATGGTTTGTTTCTCTAATTGATCCTTAATGAGGTTTGCCACTCATGCTATCACTCAATTTAGAGAATCATTCTGTTCTGCAGGTACACCAGATCAGAGGAAAATAGCTCATGCAATGTATTCCGCCTTTCCAATTTTAAATAACGTAGCCGATGATGTAGGAAAAGCAACACTGGCTCAAGACTTGGCCTGTCTTATCAATGAATCTTCTATTCTGGAAGAGAGAAAGCCTAGAGGCCGCATGGAGCTCAAAAGATTTCTTGAACTCCGTATAAAGAAGAGGGTTAAGAAGCAATATATGAATGGGAAGTTCCATTTTCTCATGGAAAATGTTGTTGCCCACCCAGAAACTCTTGAAGATGCTTACGGTTGCATAATGCTCAACTCGAATGTTGATGTTTCGATGACTAAACCCAACATGTCTTTTGTATCCACAGCTAAGGAGCTCCATTCAGGGAGTTTTGATGTCAAGGCAAATACTTACTCCATCTCGACAAGGGGTGCAAAGAAAGAAGTTCTCATCCTTCCAAATTTGAAGCTGAAAGTTGTTCAAGAAGCTATCAGGATAGTCCTGGAAGTTGTTTATAGGCCTCATTTTTCCAAGATATCACATGGTTGTCGAAGTGGTAGGAGTCACTCCACAGCACTAAAATATATATGCAAGGAGATTTCAAACCCCGACTGGTGGTTTACATTGCATTTGAACAAGAAAATGGATGCTTCAAATTTCACCCAACTTGTATCGATTATGGAGGAGAAGATTGAAGATCCTTGCTTATGTACCTTCATGCTACGCATGTTTGAGGCACATGTGCTGAATTTGGAGTTTGGGGGCTTCCCAAAAGGTCATGGTCTACCACAAGAAGGTATTTTGTCCCCTATATTGATGAATATTTATCTTGACCAATTTGACTGCGAATTTTTTAAATTATCAATGAAATATGAAGCTCTTAGTTCTGGTTCTGATGCTCATCAAAGTGGATCCCCTTCAACATTGCGTCGTTGGTTTCAAAGACAGATGAAAGCAAGTGAAGTAAAGAACATTATCAATGGGAAATCTGAAGCAAGCGAAGCAAAGAACATTATTAATGCGAAATCGGATATAAGAGTTTATTGTTGTCGCGTTATGGATGAAATATTTTGTGCCGTTTCTGGATCCGAAGACATTGCCATTAATCTAATGCATGAGATTATAAGTTATATGCGGAATACTTTGTACCTGGAAGCTAATAGTCTATCTGGAGTCTTACCATGCGATAGACCTCATGGAATTCGCTTTCTTGGTCTTCTCATTACAAGAAGAGTGGAGGAAAGTCCGGCAGTGAGAGCTGTTCACAAGTTAAAAGATAAGGTCAAGCTATTTGCTTTGCAGAAGGAAACTGCTTGGAATGCTGGGACAATTCGAATTGGACAAAAGTGGTTGGCTCATGGCTTAAAAAAGGTTAAAGAGTCTGAAATCAGGAATTTGGCTGATAAAAGTTCAGTTTTAAGCCAGATATCTTGCTACCGGAAAGCTGGTATGGAAACGGATCACTGGTACAAGCTCTTGTTGAAAATATGGATGCTAAATGTGAATGCCAAATCTGCAGAAAGTGAGGAGATAATTTTATCTAGATATGTTGCTGAACCTTCTCTTCCTACAGAATTGATTGACAGTTTCTGTGAATTCCAAAAGCGTGTGGATGAGTATGTGGCTTCTGAGACAGCTTCCACTCTTGCTCTTTTGCCCAAGTCTTCCGATCCTGTCACTAGTACAGAGATTAATGCACCTGTTCATGTCATAGAAAAGCATCTTTTACGATATGAGGTGACAAACTCAAGGGGATATGCTCGTTCAGCAACCCCACTTATATTACAAGACAGTGACAAAATTATTGATTGGTTTTCAGGCATTGTTCGCCGTTGCCTTAGATGGTTTAGTGAGTGCAACAACTTCAATGAGTTAAAGCTGATAGTTTGTGATCATGCAAGAAAATCTTGCATCCGAACTCTGGCATCCAAATACCGGATGCATGAAGACAAGGTAGAAAAACGATTTGATGCAGATTTAGGAAGAATTCCCTCAACCCAAGAGTTGGATCAAGGGGTGGCAAACGTACCATCAGAGTCTCAGGCCTTTGATAATGATGAGGCCCTAATGTATGGACTTCTACATTCTGGCACCTGTTTGCTATCTCTAGCAAGAATAACCAGCCAGTCACGACCTTGCAACTGTTTTGTTATGGGTTGCTCATCTAGCGCACCAAGTGTCTACACCCTTAATGTGATGGAAAGGCAGAAATTCCCAGGATGGAAGACAGGTTTCTCCAGTTGCATCCACCCCAGCTTGAATAAGAGGCGGTTTGGGTTGTGTGATAAACACTTAAGCGACTTATATCTGGGTCATATCTCTCTTCAAGCTATCGATTTTGGAGCATGGAAAGTGGGTTTTCAACGAATTGACAGGGATAATATTGGAGAAGAATAGCTAAGGGTACCACTGAATGATCAAGGAAGCAGGTATTATGCTTTGTATTACTTAAGGTGTCAGCAAAAACTGATTTTTCTCATCTTGTGAGTGCGAGGATTTTCTTTTGACTATTACATAAATTATAGTCTTTGCTCTCGGATATTCACTAGAGTACACATGTTCAAGACATTGCTAGCACTTGTTAAGTGTAACTACCTGTTGCTTGCCCTACACTCACTACCAAATACTTTCTATTTTCGTCAGCCTTTAATGCGTTGGTTGTCTGAGATCAGGATAGAAATGTGATTGCAGCAAGATTCTTTTTTCGCATGTGTTAGAACCTCCCAAGTATGTAGACCATTTCTGTCCAGAGTGAGGATGATTGCCTTGCGGTAATGCTTGTTAAGTCTCTTCCACCGTTAGATTCTTGTATCATTACAAAATTTAGTGGAGGAAGAAAACAATTATACTCATCCATCCGGGTGTTGTTTCCAGCATGCAAGAGACAGCTACAACATCCTAGATGAACCTGACAAACTTTGGAAGGTGATTGTTCTGCCATATAGATTTTCTTGACACTCAGATTTTGCATATTACTCTGGCATATAGATAGTTGAGATGCAACTATAAAATATAAATGTGGCATTTGTAAGGTACAGTAGTGTATTGTACAACAATTTTTTTATAGAACTTTTTCACTTGATTAAGGCAACACGTCTTGACATTGTAAAAAAAACTTTATGACATGTTACAAAGGCTTTTTTATTTATGGAGTCTCATAAAGTTGTATGGTACAGTGAGTGAACTATAGAAGAATGTGTGAACAATCGGTTTATCCTCAATTTTGTGTCGGAGCATTCTAGTTGCATCTCCATTTCAGCATACTGTGCTTATAATCATGTTTACTATCTCGGTTTTTGTTTGAGACTACATCTCTCCCACTTTTAAAAAGTTATGTTCATATGGGGTACAGAAACACAGAGAAGCTGTAGAGAAGGCGCCTTCAAGCTTTCAATCCTCTCTGCATTTCTCTGTGCCTGTGCACGCACATCTTCTGTCAGAGATTCATCCTTTTCCTGTAATCAGTGACAACCATTTACCACTTGATGACATGACTAGCAAAAGCCCCGAGATACTTCACTAGTTGATGGAGCAATCTACATGCACGGGATATTTTGAGGAAGTATTGGATCGTGCGCTTAACATGTTCTACCCTCGCCATATACTCATCGGCGTCATCACACTCGCACTCTATCTAGATTCTCGAGAACTAAATCAATCTGTTGTTATTCACGAGTCTTTCTGATCGTTTCCAGACAATCACAGACGATTGAGGTGCTGTCACACATGCAGCATGGCAAAAATTGAGGTCCTCTAAAGAAGAAATGACGATTGACAAATGATACAAGGATTGTTGTTTAGCCCTCAGAATCGTTCTTCACTATCGGCGAGGGAATTCATGGAATGGAAAGCTGCATAGTTGAGTCATCTCCTCAATCAGTTAGTTTAACAGTTCTCAGTTTCTCCTCTTTTATATCTTCATCCAAGAGCCCAATTGGTCCTAGTTCTTCAAGATAGCTATTTAGACAATTTATCTCTTTGTAATAGATGGAACACTTCACATAATAGGATCTTCGGCATTTTTCAACCGTTTTATCCTTTTTCACCCACTGATTGTATCCTGATCTCTCTCTCTCTCTCTCTCTCTCAAGACAATAAAATAACTTGAAACTGATGTGGAAAGAGTAGTAAATAAAAGGGAGAGCTTATGGTTTATATCATTCACAAGAAACAGAAGAAATAACGTTCATGATTTGTTACATTCAAACCCATCTAAACAGGAACATCCCCTGGATAATCTTGTGGATATCTGTTGATGGTTTCTCTCAGCAACATCTCCTGCTCTAGTAGATTCGAAGTAGGCACGTCATAAACATCTGTGAAAAGGTCAGAAATCGGTGGCTTCTCAACTCTCTCTGCCACTTGAATTGCATGTAATAGCTGCAGCAGAAGAGTAAAAGTGTAGGATTCTGAAAATTAGTATTTTAAAATGAACAAAGAAAAAACATCCTAGGCTGCTAAACAATTGCTAGAAGAAATATGCAGAATGTGGTGATCAAAAGCCGAGACGAGGCTCTCCTTGGCAACTAATCTTTCTACGACCATTAGTAAGATTCATTATGGGCAGACACTAAGTACCTGCTTTCTAACATTGCTTCTGAGCTCTGACTCGGCCTCCTCACTCCACCAACCATTACTTTCAATCCATTTCCTAAGTCTACTTACAGGATCTCTAGCTGTTCGCCACCATTCAATTTCATTGGCAGGACGATATTTGGTGGAGTCATCTGACGTTGAGTGGTGTCCAGCTCGATATGTCAGGGCCTATCAATGGCAAAGATCAGTGAAACTTCCAATTGGTGCAGGGCTGGAAAAAAAAACGAGTAAAACTTTCTTACTTCGATCAAGATGGGTCTCTGTTCGCCAATTGCCATTTCACGAGCGGCTCGAACGGAACCATACATGGCAAGGGCATCATTACCATCTACCCGGATGCTGCGTACTCCATATGCCGGGCCTCTAACAACAATACCATCACCTGCCAATTCATAAAACTCCATGATTGAAAGTTTATCAAGATAAAGAATGGCCTTGCAAAACAAACAGTGGAAGCCCTATATACTTCGGAACTGGTCTGAGGTCGGCGTACTGATGGCCCATCCATTGTTCCTACAGATGAAGATAACTGGGGCCTCCCGAACTGCTGCAAAATTTATAGCAGCATGGAAATCTCCCTGTCATAGCATAGTCAAGTATTAGGCAGCAAATAACAATGATAAATCGGCTTATTTTTGGTGTTCAGAGGAGGTACAATATGATAATTGGGAAACATTCTCTTTTACAGACTTGTCTCAAATAACAACATCCAAGACAGAATGAACGTCACATATATAGAACAGGACAAGTTTATGCAGTTGTATATTCCTAGCTCTACTACCTCAGCAGGAACACCACAAATGTAAAGATATGTATTTACCTCACTAGAACCACCATCTCCAAAATAAGTGACAACGCAAGCATCCTTTTTATCCATCTTCAAAGAATATGCTGCACCAACTGCATGGGGAATTTGTGTACTGTTGCATCAAATGTAGGTGCCTTTAATCTCCAAGGAATAGGGAAAATTAAGTTCTTCAAAAGTAATCTTATATGCAGAAGCTTGTGTCTTACGCTATTGTCGATGAAACAGTAAAGTAGTTTAGCTTGTTAGACCCATAATGAATAGGCATCTGCCTGCCCTTCCCATAGTCAGCTTTGTTTCCAAAACATTGATTTGCAAATTCTTGTAATGTAAATCCACGCCAGAGGAGAACTCCGGGTTCCCTGTACTGTATCAATCAGAAAAAGCTTCAACATCGCCGTGTCTGTCTTAAGTCTTGAATGCCAGATAAACAAGTGAAAGGCAAGTTTGGCATATTTCAATTGTTACACATCAAAAAGAGAAAAAGATGAGCTAAATCCTTTACTTTTTACTATAAATCATCTCATGATTCAGTTTTATCCCATCAAACATTCTGTACTGATTCTTCCAATCATTTATTGAATGCTTTGGGCCATAGTTGATTCCAATCTTCATAGACTCGCATTACTTTATTACTACTTTCTTAACAATTGTACCATAAAGTGACAAGCCACATCAAACAAATGTAAGAGTTGGACATGCGTGTCTATAGGATATAAGTTATAACCTGGGGGAAGACAAGATCATCAAATGTGAGGGCTGCTGCAGATGCAATGTTAATCGCTTCTTCTCCAATTGAGGTCACATAAAACGAGATTCTTCCTTGCCTTTGTGCTTCAAAGAAGATATTATCCATTGTTTGAAGCGTAACCATCTCGTTATACATTCTCACAGCAACTTGCTCGCTGACCTAGTTCATCAACGTCCGTAAGACTAAAACATACACGATGGAAGGGAACAAAGCAAAGTCTAATCCACTAAGAAATGCTAAAGGCAAGACGATCTATTTGTAACCTGGTGATACCTGTATGAAGCTGCTGTGAGCTAGTGGCTGACCATCTTCATCTAGTACCCTGTAGCAATGTGCCCTTTCCTCAGGAGACTCAGATATGAAACTCATCTTAGGTGTGAATGTAACTTTACCACCAGGAAAGTCCATTGTCTGCCCAAACCAAACATCTGGTAAATTGGCTAATCTACACCAAAATGTTAAGTCCAGATTTTTAATGAGAATTGAAAGCTTTTGCAGTCCTCCAAGAGATAAAGCTTCACAGTAGAGTGGCAATGTTACATTCTAGAAACCGGTGATAAAAAGTGCCCTTTGCCACTTCTATCCACATATCAAATTGGATAGCAGAAAATATCAGTTATGCAGACACATTCAAGATCAAATGGAGTCGCTTTGAGAACTACAGAGGTGGATATCGCACGGGCATAAACACCAAATGCCATGGTGGCTGAATACTAGACAAGAAACCAGATCTACTCACCCGTCATACTACATCCATTGAATAAGACAGACCTACATGAGGTGCATAGTTAAGATCTTTGCATTTCTTGGTTGTGCAAATAACATAAATTAATTAAAAAAGTTTTCTTCTCTACTCAATCATCACCAAGTTGGATCGTGTTCCATCAGAAGCTAAATAAAACCACTTCATGAGGGAATTGGACAGATCCAAGCATCACAATGCACAGTAGTGAAGCTGAAGACAAGGCGGTTTTTCCTGTCTTATATAGTTCACGAAATTGAAGAGGATGGGAGTTTCTCTATTGTACACAGTGATGATTCGGGTGCTACTGCAATGTCATCCTTAGTTTGATGGAACAAAGTCACATGCAAAGTCAAAATACATCTTTTAGACAGTATTGCAAAGTCATACTTGTTTAAATTACAATCCATCTAACATGACGCGGACCATACTTCAATTGTATACCAGAAAGCCTTTATAAAGAAATGAATGTCGATGGATCGTGTCAGTCGTTAAGCCAACAATCACAGACCCGAACAAGTTCATACCCAGAAAGAGTAGAGCCTGATAGAACTTTAGAAACAGAACATTACCCACTTTCGTATTTTTTACGCGTTTCGCGCTTCCTTTTCAAAAGACTACAAGTATGCAAATGATCATCCCTTTCGCTCCATGTTCCCAATATCGATCAGTCTAAACTCAGTCACGAATCACTTCACAAGCCCACCATCCCATAATTTCGAATAGCAGTCCAACGCAGTAGCTAGAACCTCGATACGCAAAGCTTAAGTCTAATCCGTCTCCATAAAGCAATCAACTCTTGAGAAGATTACAAGTTCAACGATAAACAAACTCGGCAGTTGCCCTCGAAACCAAACTCCAAACACAAATGCAGCGAAACCCGAGGCCACAAAGAACTCCACTCCACCAAAGCGACCGTCTCTCAAAAGCACGAAAAGCAACCCAAACAAAGCATGCCCATAAACCGCAGTTATCCAAAAAAAAAAAATTTATACCAGATTGCCGGCGACGCCACCGGCGAACCGGGGGAGCTTCTCGGCCACGGTCGACTCGAAACGGCGAGGGGGCCAACCGGCGCGCGGACCGCCGATCAGCTTCGGCGCGCCGATCAGAGGAGACGGCGAGGGCGTCGAGCGGCTCTGCTTCAGGAGCTCGAACTGGGAGGCGATGCGCTCGAGAGCGGCGCGAGGCCTTCGCCTGCACAGAGCCATGAAAAGCCGAAGCCTGCGGGGACGATCGGAGCGTAGAAAGAGAGAGAGAGAGAGAGAGAGAGAGGAGTGTGATGAAGATGGTGAGATTTTTGTCGTCGGGAGGAAAGGAGACGATCCTTTCCGGCCTTCCCGACCTTTAGAGGTAGGAGATGCAGTACACGTCAGCATTTTCCACGTGTCATGGTGCTTATCCAAATCACTCACTACAAGAAAATATTAGGCGATCCGGGATAGCCAAGTAAGCAAGGTCCCCGACCGCTCATGAGTCCACGTGGCGCTTGTCCGCCGGTCGCAGCTGCTGGGTCCCAAGCTTTGCTTTGATGGATTCGACTGGCTTGGCTGGTATGTGAAGTGGGGCGCTTAGGTTATGTGCTGGAAGTTGACTAGCCGGGCTCTGCCGTACGCTGCTGTTTCGTGGGTGTTGTTTTCTCCTTTGTTGTTGTCTCTCTGGATTTTTCCTTCCAACTTGCAATTATGATTCATTAGTTTCCTCGAACTTCTTGAGGGTTGTAGCTCCTCTTTTCGCGTTAGAACGGAGCATTGAGCTGGCGAAGCTTTTGCTTTAGCCCCTGAGTATTTATGTGATTCATAGATGATGAGTTCATAGGGAATTGTATCCACAGGTTACCAAGAGAAGTTCTACTTCAATCCAGGGGACACTGGCTTTAAGGTGTGTACGAGCAATTGTATTAGTCAATCTTCGATCTTCTCACTTCTTAGCTACGGACCGTAACAGTGAGATTAATCAAAGTTACTCATAAGATTGACTTTGATTCTCTGGCTAAACAGGTGTTTGAGACAAAATTTGCCAAGATTGGAGTTTAGTAAGGAGCTCTATGTGTTATACCTGCAGCTTTTTTGTTCTCTGTGTAACCTGCCTGTTGCAATACTATGTTCAAAATCCATGAGAAACCACCCGGAGCAAATAGCAATTGCCTTCTTGCGACATCTTCTTTTTGAAAAAACAGAGAAAATGTGGGGCTTCTCATGAAGAGAAGGGGAGCGCTGACGGAGAAAATATTCAGTGGTTTACACACGCCACGTCACGTGCCTATGTGGCGTGCGTAAACTCACGTAGACCACTGATAATAGGACATGTGGCTGTGACGTGGAATAAAAAAAATAAAGCTATAATTGGTTTCTCTCTCCTCTGACGCCCTAGGATAGAAGACCCTCTCTCCTCTGTGCCTATAGGAGGAGGCGTGAGCAAGGAAGTGAAGCAATAAATACGTGCATTAATTGATGTGTCTCTCTCCCCCTCTACCTCTCTTTTCTCTTTCACGTTAGTTTGAATTCCATTACTTTTTCACTCTGTTTCACCAGAAAATGCTCCCGCGACGAAATATAATTCACCGAAAGTCATTATTCGGTTCTTAATGTGAGGAGACCGGGTTCCGTGGCGACTCTGGACAGGAAATATCCAGGGAGACAAAGAAAAACGGCGAACTTTTACTCCGAACTTCGAACCGGACTATATGTAGAAACCGTGCCGGAATTTAATCGACGACAAAGCTTGAAAATACAGCCGCACACGTACACAAAGATGTAACGCCGGAATTTAATCAACGACGCAACACTCGGGATAGAGATACACGCCGGAATTTAATCGACGACGCGAATCGAAAAGCTACAGTTAAGGAAAGATAAAGTGCGGTACATGAAAGTAAAGATAATTGAAAGATAACATGTTGTTTGATTTTGTCGGGTGTCCTCTCCGGTAGATGGCCGGTGATATTTATAATGATCGTGTGGTAACTGCTCCTTAGCAGTTTTCAACAGTTGTGCCCATATTCTTTCATTCCGAAAATCTTGTCTTCATGTCCATGTGATACCATGATTCTGCTTTCAAGATAACTGCCTCACGATCTTGTCCACAAGTGATAACTTCCTCATAATCATGGTTCCAAGTAACTGTTGTCTCAAGATATGCATGTATGCTCCTTAGTGGTTTCCAACAGTTACGTTGAATCCACTACCTTGACGGTTTTTTTTTTTTACTCCACTACGTTGGCGGTTGCTTTGACTCCACTATGTTGACGGTTACTTCTTTCTGCATCTCCAACCAGTCATAACCGTCGACTTCCTCTTAATGTCGAAAACTCTACAGTGATTTTCTGAGTAAACTCAAAACATAAAAGTTGTAGATCTAGGAGTTTTCGTTCTTTTGGCTTTGGAATCAGGTCAATACGATCTGTCTCGAAGAAGTTATGACCATTTTCCCGAACTAGCGCATAACTGAAATTTCGTCGAGGTCCTCGACAAGATGAAGTCACGACCGTCGACTTCCTTTAACCTCGATGGCTTCTACAGTGATTTTCTAAGAAAACTCAAAACATAAAAGTTGTAGATCCAAGAGTCTTCGTTCTTTTGGCTTTGGAATCAGGTCAATCTGATCTGTCTCGAAGAAGTTATGAGCATTTTCCCGAATTAGCACAGAACTGAAATTTCGTCGAAGTCCTCGACAAGATGAAGTCACGACCGTCGACTTCCTTTAACCTCGATGGCTTCTACAGTGATTTTCTAAGAAAACTCAAAAACATAAAAGTTGTAGATCCAGGAGTCTTCGTTCTTTTGGCTTTGGAATCAGGTCAATCCGATCTGTCTCGAAGAAGTTATGACCATTTTCCCGAGCTAGCGCAGAACTAAAATTTCCTTGATGAAGTCGTGACCAGTCTTGTCAATAATACCCAAAAATTGGTCATTTTTGGGTGTAAATATATACACATGACACATGTCTCTGACATGTGGTAACTTGATGATATTTGCTTCCACGTTACCTCAAGTCTCCGCCACGTGTCCCTTGATGATCTTTGGCACAAACGGACCATGTCGACAAGTTGGTCATTTTTTGGTGTAAACACACTCTTCTCCTTCCCTTCCCATGACGCTTCTTCTCATCTCATCCTTGTTCTTAGCTTTTCTTCTTCACTTTCGTCGTTAGTGGCTCCGGAAACCACCGGTGAAAAGCGGAAAGCCGGTCGTAGTGGCTGGGTCCCCAGACCCCCTCCACCTCCTCCTCCGCCCTCCCGCCTCTCACCTCCGTTCTCCGCCCTCTAGCCTCCGCCTCCCCCCTCTCGCCTCCGCCTCGTCGCCTCAGCCTCGCGGCCTCCGCCCTCTCACCTTCCGCCTTCGTCCTCCCGCCTCTGCCTCCCCCTTGCGGCCTCCGCCTCGTCGCCTCCCCCTTGCGGCCTCCGGCTCAACCTCGTGTCCTCCGCCCTCCCGAGCCCGTCCTCCCACCTCTGCCTCCGCCAGCCTCGCGGCCTCCGCCTCCGCCCTCCCACCTTCCGCCAGTGTCTTTCATCTATCTCTCAAGAACAAGGATGAAGGCAAACTTGGAGATTTTTTCCTCAAAGAGATTGTGAAGTTCCAAGTTTCGATAACAAATCACTGCCACTTCAGATATACCAGATGAAGTTGAACAGGGGCCTTAGGTAACTCGAGTCAGTCAACCTCACTAACAATTAAACTCAACTTAGTCACGACTTGAAATCTTTTTGGCCAAGACCACATTCGAACATGAACGAGTTTCATTAACATTATCAAGCCCAATTTAAACACCTGACAGGCTCAACATTCCACATGAACTATAATCAAATTCAAGTTTGGATTTCAAATCAGTACTGAAATAAAAGATAAAATTGAAAATGATTTATCTTTAGATATGTGATGTGATTTGTGTGTGTGTTTTTTTTAAATGTGCATGAGGGAATTTTCTGCTACGTCTTTCTAGCTGGAGGGTTTGCCGCCAGTAGCATCCTTGATATCTATGAGTCATCGTGTTTTTTTTTATTTTTATTTTTTAAATGTGTAGATTTGGCAAGTTCACCACGGACATTGCAATAGGCTTTTGCTTCCGAGTATGTGATCGTGCTTCAGAAATGCCAACTTTTGTGAATGCAAAGACCTAGAATTACACTCGATAGACTGGAATTAAGACATGCTTCATTACACTCATTTCAAATTATGATTGAAATATGCACACTTCACAATCTTTTACGGTCACTAACTTACATTTGTACAAATTTTGGACAGATTATTCCGAGTACTTTACTGCTAGCTCGATTTGTTCTCGGGACAAATGGGTATAACTCATCTTCTTAGCATTAAAGTTTGTTTTCACTTTATCTGCCTTCTTTAAATGATCAGAATTTTTCTTTTAAAAATTTGTAGAGGCTGCAGGGGATAATATCATTGTGCATAATGTCGATAAAGATTTTGAATTTAGAATTGGCATGATATTTGCTAACGAGGATGAAGCATATAAGACATACAATGCATATGCAATTTCCAAGGGGTTTGGAGTGAGAAGAGGACAAAAGGCAAACAATAGAAAAGGAATATTGCGAACATGCACATTTCTTTGTAATTGTGAATGACACTCTCCACCAATCCTACCTCATGAACAAAGAGATGTTTATAGGACAGTAAAGAGAACTGGATGTCAAGCTTGCATGAGATTCAAAATTGAAAATGGAGTTTGGATGGTTGACAAGTTTAAGGATGATCATAATCATCCTTTCATTGACAATAATCAGAAACACTTAATAAGATCATACAGGCACATGACAGATACTAATAAAAGCATTTTGACTTCTATGGCTAGAGCTGGTATAAGGGCTACGAAAGCGTACTCCTACCTAAGTAGTGAAGCGAGAGGACAAGAGAATATTGGCTTCACTTTACGTGATTGTCAAAATTTCTTACAATCGAAGAGAACGGATTTGATTAGTGCGGGTGATTGTTAAAGTCTCATTAACCATTTTAATTACTTACAATCAAATGGAAGCAATTTTTCATATACATTTCAACTGGATGAGGAACAAAGATTGACCAATTTTTTTTGGTCTGATGGTGTATCCAAGCTAGACTATGAAAGTTTTGGAGATGTGGTGGTATTTGATACAACTTACCGTACAAATAAGTGCAATATGATATGTGCACCTTTCGTTGGCTTGAATCATCATTGGAAGAATGTTCTCTTTGGTTGTGCATTTTTATTGGATGAAACTATTGCTTCTTTTGTTTGGGCATTTCAATCCTTTTTAGAGGCAATGGGTAATAAAGCACCCAAGACTATTTTCATCGATCAAGATCATGCCATGGCGAATGCCATTAAGACTGTTCTTCCGAATACTAATCATCGTTTATGTGTATGGCACATTGCGAAAAATGCTACGCATCATATTGGGCATCTTCTTAGAAATCCGAGTTTTCGTGATAACTATTGGCATAAGCTTTTGTATCGTTGTGAATCTGAATTTGAAATGGAGAATGTTTGGAAAGCTATGTGTCTAGAATGGAGCTTGGGGGATCACAAGTGGTTAAATAACATGTATCAGCTACGTCATAAATGGTGTCCTGCATTTGGCCGAGATAATTTTTCTGCAGGAATTAGATCCACACAAAAAAGTGAGAGCACAAATAACGTCTTTCAAGATATGGCATGCAAGACCATGACTTTGTCTGAATTTGTCAATCATTATGAGAAGCAAGCAGAAAAAATGCGCAACTCTGAAGTTGTCGATGATTTTGAGTGTGCTCGAGGAGAGCTGCGGATTATGGTTGAAAATAGTGGAATTTTGAAACATGCTGCAAATTTATACACTCATGTCATTTATTGGAAATTCCAGGATGAGTTCTTGCATGCTTTGTCTGTGGGTGTTTGTAGATCGGAAATTGATGGGCCAGTGCACACTTATATCGTGGCAACTGAAAGTAGTGAACGGAGGCATGTTGTTTGTTTTAGTTCAAGTGATTTAACCATTACATGTAGTTGCAAGTTATTTGAAATGCGAGGATGGTTGTGTAGGCATACTTTATGCATCTTGAGACATGTAAATGTTACAAGCATTCCTTCACAATACATTCTAAAGAGGTGGACAAAAGCTGCAAAACAAGGGATTTATTGTGATGTTGGACAAAGCTCTCATGCTGTGGTAAAGTCAAAAACATTACGCTTGAAGAGATTGATGCAATTGGCTTTCAATGTTATGAATATTAGTGCAAACGATGATGTTTCGGAGGAGCTCACAACTACAACCTTGCTGCGTCTTCGCTCCCATATCACAAACAAAATGCAATCTTCAACAGGTAATGATCATATTAATTTCTTGGTGGAAAGTGATGAAGCTGAAGATGTAGAAAACTATGAAATTCAAATACTTGATCCCCTTCGGAGAAGACCAAAAGGTGTACCAAACACTCGGTTGAAGGGCGCTAGTGAAAAGCGAAAGAGAAAACCATCTTCATGCGCAGGAGGCACCTCACACAAGTTATGATGCTTGTTTAATTTGTGATTTCATCAATGAAAGCCATGAAGTTATTATGATACTCTTCCTTTTTTGCAGGATTGACCTTCGGCGATTATTCACTACGATGGGTAGATAGCGAATTTGGTGACTGGTTATCCTCCAGTTCTGATTAAAAGCATTAACAACTCTTTAAAACCTCGGATTAGGTTTTTGATTAATATAATGGGGAGACAACTCGATGAAGCTGCTGATTATCCTGACTTCTTTCCCCATAGTTTGAAAATAGACTAGAGCAACGTTACAAATTTTTTAGCCAAAGCAACATCGGTCGTAGCATGAGCGAGATGCTAGATTTTGATCAAAAGAAGTTCTTATTTAAGTTCGGTTTGATCGGAGGATTCACCTGAGTTAATAGTTACATCTTTTGTTCATTCTTACAAATTTTTGTAGAATAGCTTTAGCTGTTATTCTGTATCCCTGAGCTTGAGGTGAAGTCATCTTGTATGTGGTTCTAGTCAAACAATTTAGATGCCGAGTGAAATGATCCTTTTGGCAAATTCAACCCAAAATTTGTGTTGTTTTCTCCATATGTGAGATGAAATGAATGCTCATTTGAATGCACTGGTACACTTTGAAGCTCACAGATCCACTGGCTAGCCAAGCCAAGTGAATGCGATTGCCAAGTCTATAATTCTAGGGTGCCTAGCATCTCTAATTCTTGTTCTGAATCCATCATGGTCTAGTGTGGATGGACTGGGAGAGTTATAGTTGATGAATGATCATTGCAAATGACTTGATGAATGATCATTGTAGATACTCTGAATCGATGCATATGGTTTCAGGTTTAAGATTGGCGGTCTTGATTCCTGTCAAAACTTGTTTCTTCTTTAGAGTTCATTATGTAGCTTGAACATTACATGTCAGGTGTTATTTTTATGCCACCAATGCTGAGTTCTCCTCCCTTGCAGTCTGCTTATAATGGAAAGGGTGACAGAAGTGATCCATGGACTTGGCCAGAAGTGGAAGGGCCATTAACGGTAAGATATTTCTAGACAAAAAGGCAGTAAGATGGTGAGATGATGAACTTGCACTAGTTGAAAAATCGATTGTGTATGTCTTTTCTAACCGACAGAAGGGGCATGGGCTATAGAGATGTTAAAGTCGTAATGACTTGGTAGTATAAATACTGGCAACTACGAGGCAAGCAGAACTGATGGGGTTATCCTTTCTCAGAAGATGCCTGACGAAAGGTTGACTCAGCTGTGGGCATGTCTACTGTCTTTTGTGGATTTGATCACCTCTTGCAGATTCGAATTTCGATTTTCTTTTATTCCATCAATGATGTTATGACTTCCGCTTGTCTTCTAGGCTGTTTTGTTTGAAGGTTGGATGCTTGGATTCAAACCCTTGCCAGCAGATGCAGTCAAAGCTGTTGATCCACAGGTTGGGACTCAAAGAATCTTGCAGATGTTTGGATGACTTTTTTCGTCATGATGTTGTATGATAACTAGACTAATACCTTCTGAGTCTGTTATACAGCTAGAGACTGTAAACAAGAATCTTGAAGCTTATTATGATGCGTGGGACAAATTTGTCAAGGCATGGATAGTCATCAAGATTGAGGACACTAGTTGTGTCTACCAATGGCGCTTGCAGGCTAGCATCTCACCTTCCCTATGACCACATTATGTTCTATCGAAATGTAGAATCTCATCTGCAAATTCACCGTGTTACTTATTTTCTCTATCATGATTTTAACTATGTACAAACCATTTTGGCGAAATCTTTTCAGACAGAAATTGCCATGAGAGAGGCCGGAAATCCTGGGATGTCTGATGAGGAGGTGCTTTCCTATTTATCAGGCTTTGACATGCTCTGGTTTTAGTCGTACATGCAGCAGCCATCTGATTCTTGAATTGTGAGAGTAAAAGTTTTGCATTTTGTAGGTTAAAGATTTTGTCTCCCGTTACCTCCGAGCGTACGAGGCTTATCTCCCAACACTATACTCTGAAGGACCAAAGGGGTCAGACCCTGAGCATCTCCTCGTTATCAAAATTGATGAAGGGAGAAACCCGTTATAGGTAGCTAGGTGATTGAAACTTCCACTGAGATTCTACTGAGGATTTTCTTTTTTTCTTGATTGTTGGGCCTATTGAAAGGTCAGTTTTGTTTTAATAACATGCCATCTTCTGTTGTTAGTCATTGTAAATTGTATATTCTATATGAAATTTTGACATGTAAATAAACTCTGTCATTCAGCTCCAGATGTATTGGCAGCTTATCAGGAATTGCCTTCAATCGCTTATGTGATCATAAACCTAATTCATGGTGCTCGAAAATTGGAACATCTCGATGAATCTGAAACGTGAGAGAAATAACTCTGGGAGGAATATCAAACAAACACGTTCATGTTATTACAAACATCGAATATCACGCACACTTCAATTTGATAGACCCATTAACATGACCAATTATTGGATAATGAAATCTCCAAATGAATGCACAAAGAAGAAATACGGTCTTTCCAAACATTATTGTCTTTCCATAATGAAGGAACAATTCTTGGTTATTGTAGAAGAATTCGAGCAAGTATATATAAACAACCGCAAATCACTTACTGAGGCTTCACTTATTGCTAGTGTTTGAGGTCTATGAATACCCATCTCCCTAAGATAACATTATTGTCCTGTGAAAAAATAACCCATTTGTTAACAACTGGGGAGTTCACTCATAGTCGTATGATTGACGAACCCGGAGGCTCTCTAAGCCAGAAAAAGTAAACTGATATATGGCGGACCAATTTCGACGATCGCCCTTTGTTGTTGAAAATGAGAAATAAGAACCAACGTCTTAACTTTTGTTAAACTGATCATAGTAAAGTAAAGCAAGTTCTACATAACCATCAAGATTAACTCCTATAATTACCTATATAGTAACATAGAAATCACAATTCCAAGAAAGAAAGATACGATGATTCCATATAATATTATCATTGACATAATAAAGCCTATTTTTCTTCTAATTAACTTCAAATCTTCTTTTATGATTGCCAATTCTTCATTTTCGCTTGATGCCTCTCCAGAATTGACTGCGTCCACATTTTTAGGCGAATAGATCCTGCATTTCTCAATATAATCTTCAACTCATTGCACAAACCCCCGACAATTATTTGTCTGAAAAAAAAAATTAGTGTAAAGTAATATCAAGTATTACAAATGTCACTACATGCACGATATGGTAAATTGATACACTTACATTACAAGTCGAAGCATAATATAACCTTCCTCGATTAATAGGATTTTTTTGCACTTTTTTTGCTTTGCATAATTTCCCTTGAGGACATGGACATATCTTGGATAGAAAATCAACCGACCAATTTGAAGATCCTCGAGATGCCATACTAAAGTAATAATATCATTAATCAAAATTAGATTAGATTTAATCAACAAAAGTAATCCAAGAAAATAAATGTAATAGATAACAAAACCTACAACAATCTTTTTCCACTACATGTTCTATTGGATCATTTTCAAAATCTATCAGCTCCACTAATCGTGTTTTAAAAAAGCTTGCCTTATAGAATTAACCACAATGATAGAATTTTTCCCAGTAAAATTTGACTAACAACAAGAAGCATGGTGTAAAAAGTTGCTTACCTCATTTGAGACCCACGAATCAGAGAAAATATTCTCTTTCTAGTTGTCTTATTTTTTCCTCCAAACTTTCTTGGGAATCATTTTCTCAGTTAGTCACTTTGATCTCCACAAATAATGGGTTATATAACTTAAGAGACTTCTAAAAAAAAAGGGATTATGCAGAAAGATCAGTCAAACCTTAACACCAACAAAAAAAAATTTGACTGATTGGGGAGGTGGAAGCGGGAGGGCGAAGGCAACTTTTCTCCGGCGGAGGCCACGAGGCTGAGGCGGAGGCAGAAGGACGGGGGCGAGAGGGCGGAGGCGGAGGCCGCGAGACTGAGGCGACGAGGCGGAGGCCGCGAGGGGGAGGCAACGAGCGGGAGGGTGGAGAAGGAGGCGGAGGCGGGAGGACGAAGGCGGAAGGTGGGAGGGCGGAGGCGGAGGCCGCGAGGCTGGCGGAGGCGAAGGCGAGAGGACAGGCGCGGGAGGGCGAAGGCCACGTGGTTGAGGAGGAGGCCGCAAGGGGGAGGCGACGAGGCGGAGGCGGGAGGACGAAGGCAGAAGGTGAGAGGGCGGAGGCCGCGAGGCTGAGGCGACGAGGCGGAGGCGAGAGGGGGGAGCCGGAGGCTAGAGGGCGGAGAACGGAGGCGAGAGGCGGGAGGGCGGAGGAGGAGGCGGAGGGGGTCTCGGGACCCGGCCGCTGCGACCGGCCTTCCGCTTTTCACCGGTGGTTTCCGGAGCCATTGACGACGAAAGTGAAGAAGAAAAGCTAAGAACAAGGATGAGATGAGAAGAAGCGTTATAGGAAGGGAAGGAGAAGAGTGAAAAAGTAATGGAATTCAAACTAACGTGAAAGAGAAAAGAGAGGGAGAGGGGGAGAGAGACACAGCAATTAATGCATGCATTTATTGCTTCACTTCCTTGCTCACGACTCCTCCTATAGGCACAGAGGAGAGAGGGTCTTCTATCCTAAGGCATCAGAGGAGAGAGAAACCAAATATAGCTTTATTTTTTTTATTCCACGTCATAGCCACATGTCCTATTATCAGTGGTCCACGTGAGTTTACGCACGCCACGTAGGCACGTGTAAACCACTGAATATTTTCTCCGTCAGCGCTCCCCCTCTCTTCATGAGAAGCTCCACATTTTCTCTGTTTTTTCAAAAATCTCTCCCGCCCAAGAGCAAATCCGCATGTCCGTTAGGCTGCGAATGATAACCATTATGTTTCTCTATTTCTATTTCAGAAATAGATTTGGAATAGAAATTCGTTTGGTAACGCAATTCCATTTTTTATTTCTGAAACAAATTTTTATTCCAGAAATAGATTTGAAACAGAAATCAAAAATTAAAATTTTTTGCTTTTCTATTTCTGGAACAGAAATGAGAAGTTAAAATACTTATCATCCCTCGTCCTCGTTACTAGCCGGTCGCCCACCTGCCGCCCACCCGCCGCCCACCCGCCGCCCACTTGTCAGCCGCCGCCGGTGGCCGCCACCTGCCGCCACCCACCGCCGCTGTCCGCCTCCCATCGTCGGCTGTCGTGGGCCGCCGTCCACCAGTCACCGTCTCCCGCCGCCAACCGCCCTCCTCCCATCGCCGGGCACCGTTTCCCGCCGCCGGCCACCATCCACCGTCTCCCGCAGCCGTCCACTAGTTGCCCTCCTCCCGCCGCTGCCTGCCTCCAACCGCCGGCCACCGTCTCCTGCCACTGGCCACCCTCCTCCCACTGTCGCCGCCCGCCTTCTGCCGTCCGCCTTCTGCCGTCCGCCTTCCGTCACCTGCCACCGTCTCTCGCTACTGGCCTCACTCTTCCCATTGCCACTCGCCTTCAGCAGCCGCCCGCCTCCCACCACCGGTTGCCGCCCGCCATCCATCGGCCACCGCTCCCGCCTCCGGCTACCCTCCTCCTGTCGCCGCCTGCCTCCCGCCACTATGGGCTGCCGCCTGTCGTCCACCGGCCACCGTCTCTCGCCGCCGACCTCCTCCTCCAGCCGCCACCCACCTTCGGCCACCGTCCACCTCCCACTGCTGGCCGTTGCCCACTGGCCACAGTCTCCCGCTGCCGATCGCCCTCCTCTCGCCGCTACCCTCCTGAAGTCGCCGACCGCCTCTAGCCGCCATCCTCCGAACTGGCCTCATCGCTATCCGCCGCCACCTCGCCCCGCTATCCATCGCCCGCCGTTCGCTGCCACTGTCTACCGTCCACTGCCACCGTCCGCTACCCGCCATCCATTCTCCGATCACTCGAGAGAGAGAAATTTTGTACCTTTATCAAACAAATTTCTATTTTTGGAACAGAAATTTTGTGTCGTTATCAAACGTGTTTTTTTACTCAGAAACTCCTCTAGGAATAGAAATAGAAAAATCAATTTCTGGCTTCTGAAATAGAATAATTGTCATTCGCAGCATTAGTCGCAGCTGCTGGGTCCCAAGCTTTGATGGATTCAACTGGCTTGGCTGGTATGTGAAGTGGGGAGCTTAGGTTATGTGCTGGAAGTTGACTGGTCGGGCTCTGCCGTACGCTGTTGTTTTGTGGGTGTTGTTTTCTTCTTTGTTGTCTCTCTGAATTTGTTCTTCCAACTTGCAATTATGATTCATTAGTTTCCTCGAACTTCTTGAGGGTTGTAGCTCCTCTTTTCGCGTTAGAACGGAGCATTGAGCTGGCGAAGCTTTTGCTTTAGCCCCTGAGTATTTATGTGCTTCATAGATGATGAGTTCACAGGGAATTGCATCCACAGGTTACCAAGAGAAGTTCTACTTCAATCCAGGGGACACTGGCTTTAAGGTGTGTACGAGCAATTGTATTAGTCAATCTTCGATCTTCTTACTTCTTAGCTACGGACCGTAACAGTGAGATTAATCAAAGTTACTCATAAGATTGACTTTGATTCTCTGGCTAAACAGGTGTTTGAGACAAAATTTGCCAAGATTGGAGTTTATTAAGGAGCTCTATGTGTTATACCTGCAGCTTTTTTGTTCTCTGTGTAACCTGCCTGTTGCAATACTATGTTCAAAATCCATGAGAAACCACCCGGAGGAAATAGCAATTGCCTTCTTGCAACATCTTCTTTTTTGAGCTTGAACTTGCAGTCTTGGTTCACAAGTATTTCTTGCAACTTGTAACATTTTAGGGCTGATTCCATAAGTCAAAGCTGAAGGGTGAGATATGATAGGTTGATCAACTTTGTTTATCTTTGTCAGCAAGTTGTTGGGACCAGTGGCTTCCTGAGGCAGCTCGAGCAATGGTTTTGCGAGGGGCAGAAATATTGTTATACCCAACAATGCTCTAGAGAACACTGGAAGAGAGTTATGCAAGGGCATGCTGGGGCTAATCTGGTACATTCTCTGCTTGATCGAATTGTGAACTAGTGAATAATGTTGGGACATTTAAGTTGCCTGATTAGTGTTCGACACGCAAACTTGTGGAAGTAAATGGGTGTCATCGTTTTCATGAAAATGCTTATCTGGTCTGAGTGATATTTCTTACGTTTTTTTTTCTTTTAGCCAATGAGCAAGTATTAATTACTTAACCTGGAGCAATTTCTTGTTCTATCATGCATCTGCTCCACTGTATCATAGATGCGAGAAAAATCTGCTGTATTGCGATTTGCTCTCCCTAGTCTTCCTCTTTTGAGGTCACGTAGTTATTTATTGTTCGAGTATCGGTTGGGAAACCCTGATAAGGAATAGTCCATAATTGTCCCATGTCATATAGTACTTCTTGTGTAGGAATCTCACTTGACTTCAACAAACATAGGTACCTCTGGTGGCTTTAAATCGCATAGGGAAAGAAGTAATGCAGACAGAGCGTGGAAAGAGTGAGATCACATTCTATGGCAACTCTTTCATCGCGGGTATTAGGTCGACAATTGCAAGTAATTCTAGAATAGAGATATCCTGCCTGTGAACAATATTTTGAATTAGAATTACGTATTGCACAGGACCAGTGGGAGAAATCGTGGCAAGTGCCAATGAAAAAGAGGAAGCTGTTCTTGTGGCGGAATTTGATCTGGCTAATATAAAACGCAAGAGACATAGCTGGGGAATATTTCTAGATCGACGTCCAGACCTATACAAGGTTCTTCTCACCTTGGATGGAAGCAATCCTCAAACATGATCGCCTGGTGCCCCCTTGATTCCTTGTGATTGAGATAAGCCTTCGGCCGTGGGAAGAAAATAACCGAAAAGAGAAGTACGTTACTTTTACGAGGAGAATTGAATAATTGCAGAGCGCTCTCCTGTATGATTTCCAGTAAAGAAAGGCTTGGCATTCTGCTGTATGTCTTTCTTTTAGAGGCTTCACTTGCTAAAGATACTTTATTTACAGTGAAATTGAACGATCAATTATATTGCCCGCCTTTATGTTTAAAGTCGTATTCGTTTCTGAAAGAAATCTGAAAGTGGATCGCATTCGGGTGCCCTCATGCGATATGAGAGAAATCGATATCAGATGGCGTGTTGCTTAGCCTCTAGCTAGTCCTATGGTGGGAATGACTATTGCTGGCTCATCTCAATTTCTTGATCATACTTGAGTAAATTTTTACAATTTTTCCTACAGAGAACCTTCATTAGGTAGAAAAATGCATGTTTACATATCTGGGGCCGCATTGCTTTAGATTCGAGAGCGAATGCACCATCCCTCTGCGAATTGGATGGAGAGTGCCAGTGACAAGAAGTACCGCATGCTATTATATTCCAATTAACATCAACACGACTGTGCCATAAAATTGGGCACTCATCTCATGGACTCGTCCTGTTTTCTATCCAGGATAGTTGAATGTCGGGAAATGCAAGTCTTTATGTAGGTTGGGAAGAGAGAGAGAGAGAGAGAGAGAGAGAGCAGTGCCACAATAAACGGCAGCTCAAGCAATACAAGGTTCAAACGGCAAGCAAAGACGAATGAATCTCCACTTAGTATGATCACAAGTGGAATGTTGTCGCAACATCAAACAGTTTCAAACAATCCTAAAATCTGGCACAGCGAAACAGAACACAAATCTTTCACAAAACCTCCCCCCGACTCCGATTCATACAAACTTACACTCAATGAGGTCATCTGGAAGCTTGTTCCCTAGAAGTGCAGAGATATTTCATCTCCATGCCTCAATCCACTCCGTATATGGCTTAAGCTGCCAATCACCCTACTCTTCTCTACAGGCATTGTCACCTGGAATGCAGGTTGATGCCTCAATCCACTCCGTATACGGCTTAAGCCGCCAATCCTGACTGTTTTCTGCATTTATCCTGAAAATACCTTCTGCCTGCATGAATAAAACACGTTTAATGACTATACTAAATTTACAAACTAAACCGGCTTGAATTTGACTATTGCCAAAAAGGAACTGAACATATGCGATTCAATCAAAACCCTGGTATATATGCGATTCAATCTCTGCTTTCTAGTGCAAAATAAGTGTGAATCTATCTTGAAAATGATCACCGGTTAAGAGAGAAAATCATGATGAACCTGTAAACCTCCTTGAGAATACAGCTTTCGTTGCATAAGCAGCAGTATTGTCGGCACGCTGTTCCTTCTAGAGTCATAAGATAACTGCATGGATGCCGTTGAAACTCCAAAAACATGTGCACTGGTTCAAGAATATTGGATCAGAGTATATACAGGTTTCAAAAGGAATCCTTGTAGTTACAATAGGTGACCATTCTCACAGAAGAGATAGACAACCAAAAACCATTCAGAAAACATTAACTGACTTTGAAGCCTCAACAAAAGCAGAGCATATCATATAATCTGATGTGAGCAGAGTAACCAGGCACAGAATGTCAGTCAAGAATGTCACAAGAAAACACAGGAAAACATAAGCACCTAACCAGAATGTCAGTCGCAACGAGCTTGGAATGGAATTGCTCGACCTCCACAGTATTCCGGCAACTAATTACAAGTCCATCTTAATCTGCATTGCAAACCCAACAACATTAAAAACCATAAACAACTCAAAAATCTGGAAACCCAGAAAACAAAAAAGACGAGAAAAAATAAGAGAGAAGAAATTTGGTGTTTATGAAAGTCAGCAAGCGTGAAAAGAATCAAGCGACGGCGGGGGCGGATGCGGAAGCGGAAGCGGAGGTGGAGTCGGAGGAGGGCCCGTTTGGTTCGACTTTGGGGGAATGCATTTGGGGGAATGCAAATACCTTTGGGCTAAAGGGGTTTTCCGAAATGCAAGTAGCGTTTGGTAAGGTTTTTTTTAAATCAACTTGGGCTAAAAGACTTTTACTATTTTTTTTTTAAAAAAAAAGCTCCGGTGGAGCTACACCGCCGGCCACCGCCTCCGGCCAGATCTGGTCGCCGGCCAACCGCCGACGGCCAGATCTGGTCGCCGGCGACCACCGCCTGGGGTTGCGCGACCCTCCGGCGACCGCCGCTGGGTCGCGCGACCCTCCGGCGGCCGCCGCCCTGGGGTCGCGCGACCCGGCGACCGCCGCCAGGGTCGCGCGACCCGGCGACCGCCGCTGGAGTCGCCAAACCTCGGGCGGTCGCTTGGGTCGCGCGACCCGGGCGAGCGTTGCTGGGTCGCGCGACCCGGCGGCCGCCCGAGGTCAGCAGCCCCAGGCGGCGGTCGCCGGGTCGCGCGACCCCCGGGCGGTGGTCGCCGGAGTCGGGCTAGCCCTCAGGCGGCGGGCCGCCGGACCTCGGTTTAGGGAAGATGAACAGTGTCGATGAATAGTGCAAGTTGCATTCCGAAAATGCAACTTCCCAAAGCACCTTCAGAGGTGCATTGGCCAAAGGTCCCTTGGGGAGCATTCCAAATGCAATTGCATTTCCCCAAAGTGAGTAAAAAAAATTGCCAAATGCCATTTGCATTTGGCCAAGGGACTTTAGAGGCCAAATGAGCATTGGGAATGCTGAACCAAACGGGGCCTCAGTGAGCAGGAACAACAAAGAATGCGGAGGCGGTTAGAGCTTGGGACCCAGTAGCTGCAACCGGCGGGCAGAGGTGAATCTGAGGTCGGGGCCGGCGGGCGGGCGGACTTGCTCTTGGGCGGGAGAGATTTTCGAAAAAACAAAGAGAATGCGGGGCTTCTCACGAAGAGAGGGGGAGCGCTGAGAAGGATAAGAGAAGGAGAGAGAAGGAGGCCGCCATTAATGAAGAGAGAGAGGGGAGAGAGGAAAAGGGGTAGCGTTCTCCGCATGCAGAGGAGGGCGTGCATGGCTAATGGGCTAATGAGAGAGACAAAATACGAGTTTTTTTGTGCAAAAAAACTCGTCCTGGCCCACTGGCCCCACCCGCTCCACGTGGACAACGTGGCGCTTCGTGAGTGGTCCGGGACCACGTGACGTGAAGGTCCCAGACCACCCAATATTTTATCAATCACTACAACTACGAGTCTAATTGAGACATTTCCCGCACGGTGGGATCGGGTCAAAAATGATCCAGCCCAAATTGTATACATACATGCCCGATCCGACCCATGTGACAAGAAGTTGTATTAGTGAAATTTAGGATGTCGTGGTTGAAAAGTTATTAAACTTGATCTGAATTTCATTTGGAAAATAATTTGGGAATAGCGATGCGGCGAGCATCAAAGCTTGGGAATCCCGTCGATCAAAAGACAAGCCCAACTCAAGTCCCATCAATTAATCAAATGCCCAATTGTTAATCATGTAAGCAAAGGCAAAGTTCGACCACAACATGATCCGGTGGGTCCAAGATGCCCCAGGCGAAACTTTTTGAACATGAGTAAATGCAAATTGGAGGACATGGTTTGTGGTTTAATTGCAGGGCCGCGGAGATAAAGTTTGAGTTCCCATGTATATTAATTGCCTCTTTTAATTCCTAAGTCGTTAAGGTTTGGCTGGATAAATATAAGTGAATTCTCAAATATATGTTCAGATCTGAATTTGTTAATACACGAGATTTCCTCCTCAAGTGAATGAAATTCGTTAATATTTCGTTTTTTATCCAATTCACTTCCATTGTGAACCTTGAGTTATTCATCCTTGGCTGGTGGATTAAAACATATTCCATCACACACTTCCTAGCAAACAGTTTTCCATTCACTTATCCATCATACACAATTAACATCATCTAATTCTCACCGCGCATCATGTTGGTATCAAAGTTTCAAAGTTGAACTAGTTTTGAATGATTTCTTCTACACTCCATCTCATATATTTGTTCTAAAAAAAATCAAACTGGTCTCTAGAGGCTTGACTTTGGAACAAGCCCGCAATGACAGTGCCATAGATCATCTCTAGTGAGAAATAGAGTGAGTCCTCAATCTCTTGCAAAATTAAACGAGACAAGAACAACCATAGAGACGTCCGGCTCATAGTCCATGTCATGTTCATCTAGAACCTAGTATAAACTCCAATGATGAATCCAATAATACTAATGGCAATTCTAATAATTCGGATTATCAAGTTAGAAAAAGAACAAGAAGGCATGAAGATAATGACCACGGACTCGGAGTCGAGAACCTTGAATTTGAAGGTAGCCTCAATCCAAATGACTTTGTTGATTAGTTGAATGCTATTGAGCAGTATTTGGCTTCAAGTCATACTCGGATGAAATGAGATGCGGGGCTGTTGTTCTTAAGTTCAAAAAGTATTCTTCACTTTGGTGGGAAAACCTGAAAAATCAAAGAATGATGGAAGGAAAAGGTAGAGTCAATTTTTGGAAAAACTCAAGAAGCTTATGAAGAAGAGTTTTTGTCTGACACCTACAAACAAGACATATTTCTCAAGCTGAATTCTCTCGAGTATTGAAGAATATATCAAGGAGTTTGAATAATTCCTTATGAGTTGCAATGTTCTAGAAATGCAAGAGCAAACCATTGCTCGCTTCCGCGGAGGAATGAACAGGGAAATCGCAGATTTGGTTGAGCATCAACAATTTGGTCCTTTGAAGATGTCTGTAAGCTAACGATGAAAGTGGAGAAACAACTTGTTGAGAAAATCCTTAATGAATTTTGAGGAATGACAAAACTATCTGTTACTGATCAGAATTACACTTAAGTTATTTGATGTAGGTAAATGCTAAGTCATCAGACTTAGTTGATGAAAGGACTTTGTCATCAGACTCAAAATTACTCGTTAGATTCAATGAGTGTTATTTTTGGCAAGTTTATGCAGGATAATCAAATTGATATCTCAGGATATCCAAATTGGCAATCACAAGATCGTTCCTTAAACACGAAGAATTACACTTATGGAAACCTTGATTTGATTGTATAGGCGATCAAATCACTCGGAGATAATGGTTCTTTTTCTAATGGCTATGCATCCTATTTTGGGAAGAATCTCCAACGGGTTGATTTGAAGATCAATCCTCTGAAGACTGTCCAACGGATAGATTGGAAGTAGAGGAGAATAAAAGGAGCGCAAACGTCGTACAAGAAAAAAAAAATTAGAATCGAGAATTTCAAAGTCTGAATAGAGCTTCGATCTTACACACTTGTGATTACTGTATTCCACGTTGTGACTTTAGAAAGAAAATTACTTGAGTGAAGAGTGTATGTGATAGTGCAGTCTATCATCTGTGAAGCACTGCTCTTGTAATCTTCTGGTGATTCAATAGTGAAACACAGCCAATAGGCTGCCAGCGTAGAGAGTGGACGTAGGCATGATAAAACCGAACCACTATAAAAATCTGTGTGCAGTATTCTCTATCCCTAAATTTTCATTTATTATTGCTGACATTATATTGCATACATATTTGTCAAACAAGTTCGTCAGAACATCATCTTAGTCATCAGACGCAATCATCTGACGACAACTTACATGCAAATTTGTAATTCGCATCCATATGATATTGTACATACGAGTTGTTGACCTCGACTATGTTCATTCCGCACGTTTAAATCATCCAATTTGGTAAAATCACCTATTCACCCCCTCTAGGTGATAGCACTAGCCGTAACAATTGGTATCAAAGCCAAGTGCTCATTTTTCCTTGAAGTGTTATTTTACTTCTGAGCTAACGATTCTTGATGACTAGTAATGCTGAATCAGGTCACAACAACAGACCGCCTTACTTCAATAGAACTGAATACAGTGTTTGGGAAAACAAGATGAAGACATTCATCTTGGGAATAGATCAAGATATATGGGACATTGTTGAACATAGAATCATTCCACACATTTCAATTGAAATAAAATTTCAAAAGGGCAAAATGAGACACCTTCTACCGAAGGAATTAGAGAGCAAATCAGACCTCAAGTTCTACCACTCTCGGCCAAAGAAATTTTCAAAAGAATCCATCTGGATGCAAAGATCAAAACGGTCATATACAATGGTCTTGCAAGTGTTGAATACAAATGAATTGCAAATCTCAAAACTGCAAAAGAAATCCGGGACCATCTCAAGCTTGTTCATGAAGGAATAGAGAGAGTCAAGGAGACAAATCTCAACATTCTTCTTGGGCAGTACGAGTCCTTCACTCAAAAACCAAATGAAATAATTTCTGAGATGCAAAGCAGATTCACTGAGATCGTAAATGGACTTGAATTTCAAAACAATCCCATCTCAGAACCTATGAAGGTGAACAAGTTACTGAGAGCTCTTTCAAAAGAATGGAACAACATCAAAGTTTCTATTCGAGAAACTCAGCGGATCAGACCACTCACAGTGGACGAACTCATCGGAACTCTTCAATCCTATGAAACTGAAAAGTTCTTAGAAGTTGATGAACCCAAAGGTAAAAAGTCTATTGCTTTGAAAACTAACATTGATTCTAATGACACAGATACAGATTCAGATGAAGATGAAGATGAAGATGAAGATGAAGAATTGGCTTTAATGGTCAAGAAACTGAGAAAGATGGCAAAGAAGGTGAAGATGAATAAGTCAAAGAAGCAATTCAAGAATTCTGAGTCATCAAAGACCAAGAAGCTAAATTTTCAGAAGGAATCAAGTGCCGAAGATGAAGAAAACAAAGATGTAATATGTTTCCACTGCAAAAAGAACGAACACATAAAGCCAAAATGTCCTCTTCTCAAAAAGAACAAAGGGAAGTATGAACAATATAAGAAGGCTTTCAAAGCTGAAACATGGAGTGATTCAGAGGATGATGAAAGTGAACAAGAATTTGCCAATATTTGTTTGATGGCAAAATTAGACTCAGAATCAAGTTCTGATGAAGAAAATGAGGTAAGTAATTCAAATATTCCTGAAGCAATTGCAATTATATTGATGAGTTAATCTCTGTTAATAAAACTGCCTTCAAAAAGATTTTTGTATTGAAGAAGGAGATTGTGTCCCTAAGAAGTACGACTTAAAACAAAAAAATTGATGATCAATTGAATGTTTAAAAAAGAAAAACAATCTTTTAAAATAGCAAGATATTCCGCAAAAGGATAAGATTGATTTCTTGCAAAAAGAGTTTCATCTTATCAAGAAAAATAACGATTTTCTTGAAAAGGAAAATGATTCATTGAAAAAGGAAATTTCTTATCTGAAAAATATTTCTAAGGAAAGTACTAATCGAATCTCTAATGAAAAAGAACTTTTAAAAAATGATATTTCTAATATAACTAAGAAATTCTCGATGGGTTCGAAAAATCTTCAACATATTTTATCAATTCAAGTTCCTTATTATAATAAATCAGGTCTGGGTTTTGAGAAAAATACTGAATTGAAAAATGCTTTTCCCAATGTCAAAGAAAGACTAAAGAAAAGACCCCCCAGATTTGTGTATCAAAATCACTTTCAAAAGCAGTTTGTGAAATTCAATGGTCAAACTTCCTTTAAGTGCTCAAATTGCGGTGATGCAAATCACTTAAAGAATGACTGTCCTAAGGTTTGGAGACCTGTTTAGAGATACATTCTGGGAATGATCGATCCTAACCAAAATGGACCTAAGAAAATATAGGTACCAAAGAAAAAGTGAGTTACTTATCTTTTGCAGGTACCAAAGAAAAGAAAGAACAAGTGGTACCTTGACAATGGTTGCTCGAGACACATGACCGGAGATCCTTTGAAATTCATCCATTTAGAAAAAATTAAAGGAGGAAGTGTATCCTTTGGAGGCAACAACAAAGGAAAGATAGTTGGCAAGGGAACTGTCAGAATCGAAAATCTCATCATCAATGAAGTCTCACTAGTTGAAGGTTTGAACTTCAATTTAATTAGCATTAGTCAATTATGTGATATTGGTTACAGAATCACTTTCCATGAAGACAAATGCTCTGGGATAAGTAAAGGCAACAAGCAATCATTCACGGGTCGAAGACATGGAAACATCTATCTACTAGACACAAAGTCTAACAATTTGCAAATGTCTCATTTCCATAAAAGAAGAATCTGATAAGTGACACAGAAAGCTCGGACACGTTAGTGTCAAGTTAATATCCACAATAGCTTCAAAGAAACTTGTCAAAGGATTACCAAAACGAAGATTCAAGAGCACAGAGTTATGTTCAGCTTGTTCTAAAGGTAAATAGGTAAGAAGTTCATTTAAATCAATAAAATTATGTCACCACTAACCGAGCTTTGCAATTGCTTCATATGGGCATTTTCGATCCTACTCAAACTCTAAGTCTTGGAGGTAAGAAATACTGCTTAGTTATTGTAGATGATTATTCAAGATTTACTTGGGTATTCTTTTTGGCTCATAAAAGTGAAACATTTGAATATTTCTCAAAATTTACTAAAAAGGTACAAAATGAAAAGGGCTATACTATTTCGAGCATTAAATATGATCATGCAAGAGAATTTGAAAATCAAAATTTTTCTTATTTCTGTGATGAAAATGGTATTCAACATACTTTTTCCTCACCCTATACTCCTAGTTGAAAGAAAGAATAGAACTTTGCAAGAAATGGCTAGAACTCTTCTATTTAAAAACAAAACCCCAGCACATTTTTGGGCTGAAATTGTATCAACAGGTTGTTATATATCAAATAGAATTTTTCTTGGAAAAATTCTTGAAAAGACCCCTTATGAACTGTTCAAAAGTAAAATTCCCAATATCTCGTATTTTCGGATATTTGGATGTAAATGTTTTATTCTCAAAAATCCTAATGATCGTGTTGGTAAGTTTGATGAAAAGTCAGATGAATGAATCTTTATTGGATATTCAACAACAAGCAAGGCTTACAGAGTATTCAATAAAAATACTCAAATAGTCAAAGAATCATTAAATGTTAAGTTTGAAGACTCAATTCAGACTCAACAAGATGATTCTGACACTGAAAATCCAGCATCTGGAGAATCTGACATAGCATCTGATGAAATGACGGTAAGTGAAAATGATCAAAATCAAAGATCTGATGAAGCTTAGGAATCATCAAACCAACAAGACAACGAAGAATAATCAAATCTCAATGATGAAAATGATGAAAGATTCAACAAAAACTGGAAGCAAAAATCCAGTCATCCCAAAGAACTCATCATTGGAAATTTATATGAAGGAATCAAAACCAGAGCAAAGGCGAAGAAAATCATAAATACGATGGCTTTCATTTCAGAAGTTGAACCAAAAAATGTCGAAGATGCCTTGAAAGATGAAAGCTGGATTGAAGCCATGCAAGAGGAACTTTTACAATTCCAGATCGATCAAGTATGGGAGCTTGTTCCTAGATCCAAAAATCATTCAGTTATTGGAATAAAATGGGTATTTCGAAATAAACTGGATGATCAAGGAAAAGTCGTCAGAAACAAAGCAAGACTTGTGGCCAAAGGATATTCACAAGAGGAAGGAATAGATTACAATGAAACGTATGCTCCGGTGGCTAGGGTAGAAGCAATAAGGATTTTATTGGCTTATGCTTGTTTTTGTGATTTTAAACTATTTCAGATGGACGTCAAAAATGCATTCTTGAATGGCTACATCAAAGAGAGTATATGTAGAACAACCTCTAGGTTTTGAAGATCCTCACAAGCATGATCAGGTATATACTCTCAAGAAAGCATTATACGGTCTTAAACAAGCACCACGTGCTTGGTACGAAAGACTGAGTAGCTTTCTGGAACAAAATGATTTCACAAAAGGTAATGTAGACACTACCTTGTTCATCAAAAGGAAAGGTAAAGACATTTTAATAGTTCATATTTATGTAGATGATATTATTTTTTGTTCTACAGACGAAAAATTATGTAAGAATTTTTCTAAAATGATGCAAAGTGAATTCGAAATGAGCGTGCTGGGTGAGTTAACTTTCTTCCTTGGATTACAGGTTAAACAAACCAAAAACGGTACCTTTCTTTGTCAAGAAAAGTATGCCGGGGAAATTACGAAAAAGTTTGGTTTGGTGAATTGCAAAAAGACAGACACTCCAATGTCATATTCTATTAAACTAGACAAAGATGAAAAAGGAAAACCAGTAGATAAAAAATTATATAGAAGCATGATTGGCTCGCTTTTATATTTAACTGTTTCAAGACCGGATATTCTATTCAGTATTTGTTTGTGTGCCAGATTTCAATCAGAACCAAAAGAATCTCATCTTACTGCAGTCAAAAGGATTATCAAATATGTTGGCACCAATCCTACACTTGGATTGTGGTATCCTAAGGGATCAAATTTTACTCTTATTGGATATTCTGATGCTGATCATGCTGGTTGCAAAATAGACAGGAAGAGCACATCTGGAACTTGTCAATTGTTAGGACACATGCTTGTTTCATGGTATTCAAAAAAGCAACAAACTGTAGCTCTTTCAACGGCAGAAGCTGAATACGTCTCACTTGGAAGTTGCTGTGCTCAAATTCTTTAGATGAAATAACAATTGAGAGACTTCAACATCAAAGACTCAACTGTGGAGATCAAGTGTGATAATACCAGCACCATCAATCTGACCAAGAATCCAATTCTGCATTCAAGAGCTAAGCATATCGATATTAAACATCATTTCATTCGTGACCATGTTTTAAAAGGAGATATTTATGTTCAATTCATTAACACTAAACAACCATTAGCTAACATTTTTACAAAACCTTTAGAAAAGAAAAGTTTTGAGCTTATTAGAGATAAACTAAACATCATTAACCCACTTTATTGAGCTGTGCAGTATAAAGTCTCATTGCATCTGATGACTTATTTTATCAAGCATATATTTGAAGTGTTTGATTTTTGCGCGCAACTCATCTTATAAAAGGTATGTATATCTCATATATTTTGAATGTCATGATTGTTTGAAATTAGTTGTCTTAATTGATACCGTTTGAGAATTATAAACCCAAAATTTTCGGAATATAATTTCCGAAATTTCCCATAACTGTCAATTGACAGTTTCCAAAAAGGGTTTTGTAAAAATCAATATATTGTACTCGTCGGTTTAAAACCTTTTCCATCTTCTCTCTCATTCTCACACTCTCTCCTAACACAAATTCTACTCTCTGAAACCCTAAAGATCTCCAAACACACGTTTTATCCTAAAAGATCTTATCTTTCTCTTCGGAAACTCAAAAATCTCTTCAATGGCATCAAAATCGACCACTGAATCAAAGAAAGGAATCAAAGGTTCCAGACAATCGAATCGAATCGTGGGAATGCTCACCAGAGCAGACAAAGATGGAGAAACAGAGAAAATTGATATCTCTGACTCGGGCTCTGAGAAAGAGTCGTCTGCAGGTAATAAATCTTCACGAATCCCTGTTCAAAAACGTGATCGTTTTGTTATGGCAAGACGACTGATAAAACCATTAGAATACTTCGAGAAAATCGGAGTGACCAGAGTACTGTAAATGCCGTGTGTAAAACATTAGGTTTTCTGTCTGAACGTGAAGTTATGGAGGAACATGAGAAGGGTATAAGGCTTGGTAGATCACCTGTTGCTGAAATGGGGATAGTTCTTAAAGAAACCTCTAATGTTCAGGAACCCCCTATGACTGTAAAGAAAGGAGTTTCTCGAAAAGGAAAAGAGAAAGTTGGAGAACATTCGAATGTTGGAGAAGATGAGTTCGTTGGTGAGGAGGAACAGCAGACTTTGGAGAAAAGCAAAAACATTGATAGTAGGAAGGAGAATGATGATGAGAAACTATTTGTTGAGTTTGTGCCCATTTCTGGAATTCTTCCTGATGATAAGAAAAACGACAGTCTGTGTAGAAACAAAACCCATAAGGTTGCTTACAATTCGCTTCTAGCCAAAGGAATAATGAATAATAGAGTTGTAGACTTTAACTTCTTTGAGAATTTCAAAATCAAGATTCAGAGTCTGATTGAAAATCTTGATTTTCAAAGAATGTGCTCTATCTCTCACAAAGTCTACCCTGAACTCACAGCTTACTTTTATTAAAATCTGTCATTCATTTCTCCTGCTGAAATTGAGTTATCTGTTTTTCAACAAGATTATAAGTTATCAGCCTTTAATCTCTCTGCCATTATAGGAGTAAAATATACAGAATTTTCTTTTATTCCTATCACTTCATATTTGGCATATTGATCTCTATCTGGTGACTCATCTTTCATCAGAGGCTTCACATCTCATGTATCTCACACCCTTTTTCCTCTAAATTCCATTGTCCTCCACAAAATCATCATCAATTGTCTCAGACCCAAAGGATCTTCCAAAACTAATGTCTCTCGATATGAGGCCAAGTTGATTTGGGCAATTCAAACCACCTTTCCCATTTCTCTGTCCCATATGATTCTTCTTCAAATGTATAGAACTGTCAAGAAGAGTAAATGTCAATTCCCTTATGGAGCTTTGATCACCGCTATCTTTGAGTATTTGAAAATCTCCATTCCTACAAAACTCAAAGGTAAACCTCTTCAAACTATGACTGTTGGAGAACTCATGATGACTAAGATGGGATACAGATTTGATGGTGAAAATTGGAAGGATAAGAAGGGTAAGATTATTCCTGCCGAAATGATGAGTGCACAGAACAAGGGCTCTGTTAACATTTTTCATGAGTCTAATGAGGAGGAATCAATTGAACCCTTAGTAAGAAAGATGAAAGTGCAGCTGACAGCCTCTAGAATTGACAGACCAGCCAAAAGAACTTAAGCCGTGGCCAGTGATTCTAATGAGATGGAAATATCCGATGAACACTCTGCTGAACAATTTCAAACTGATGATAGGAGCCTTGAGGAGTCAAAATTTATGCAATGGCTAATTATTCAAGATGCCAAGCATCAAGCCCGTGCAGACAGACATGCTGCCACTCAGATTGAAATTCAGAAACTACGAGATGAGGATGAACATTTGATGAACTCACTAAGTGACATCATCAACAAAATAGTCATGGAAAATCAGCAAGAACACATGGCTACTGCAAAAAAAGAAGCTGAGGAAGGACTTTCTAGGAGACAGGGGGAGCCTGAGAATGAACATATCATAGAAGATGATATGCAGGAGGAATTTAAGGAAGAATATGCTCAAGATGTTGAGGATAATGACTTTAATCTGCCTGACATACAGGAGGACCAAAATCAGAATGCACAAGAGGCAGCTCCTTCGACAGCAACTTCTGCAGATTTTCCTCTTGAAGGAAATGATTGTGAAAACAGTCCATCTGAAGCTCAACAGAGAGGCAAAGGGAAGGAAGCAGCATCTATTGACATTTAGACCACTCAAACTCCTTCTGGATACAATATCTCCTCATCCATGTCAGACCATGCAGCCATTACCGATCTAAGATGAAGACAAGCTGCAGTTCAGAATGAAGTCCGGGAACTCCACAATGAACTTAAAGAAGGAATTCAGGAGATCAAGGGCTTGATGGAAACAAGAATCAACAATTTGAAGATTCAAGTTAGAACTGATGTACAAATTGCAGCAATTAACACTGTAGGCCAGATTCATCAGCTCTCATCACATATTGAGCAATGATTGAACCAACTTTCTAGCTTCAATCTTGTCCAAGTGCCTTTCCTATCTGTACCTTTTGGAACTTCTTCATCTAAACCCGCAGGACCCTCAGCCCCTCCAGCAAATAAGCCAAATTGATCATATCTCTTCCCAACTTATCATTTCTGAGCTATTTGTTTCAACTTTCAATATTGATTTTTGTTAAATGTTTGACATGGTGTGAACTTTGACTATTGACATATGATTCGACAATGTTTGTTCGACTTACTTTTACTGCATTTTTATTGATTATGATATCTATCCTTTCTGCTGATATCAAAAAGGGGGAGAAGTATTATAGCGACAGAAGATGTGAATGCAAGTATGGAAGTGGCAAAATATGAATTGATATATATATATATATATATATATATACATATATATATATTGATTTCAGAGCTTAACAATGCTTTATATACTTCGAAAGTTATATCATTTGAATAGACTATTTACATTGCATATAGACAGTTTTGTCATCATCAAAAAGGGGGAGAATGTTGAGAAAAATCCCTAATGAGTTTTGAGGAATGACAAAACTATCTGCTACTGACCAGAATTACACTTAAGTTATTTGATGCAGGTAAATGCTAAGTCATCAGACTTAGTCGATGAAAGGACTTTGTCATCAAACTCAAAATTACTCGTCAGATTCAATGAGTGTTATTTTTGATAAGTTTATGCAGAATAATCAAATTGATATCTCAGGATATCCTAATTGGCAATAACAAAATCGTTCTTTAAACACGAAGAACTACACTTATGGAAACCTTGATTTGATTATATAAGCGGTCAAATCACTCGGAGATAATAGTTCTTTTTCTAATGGCTATGCATCCTATTTTGGGAAGAATCTCCAACGGGTTGATTTGGAGATCAATCCTCTGAAGATTGTCCAACGGATAGATTGAAAGTAGAGGAGTATAAAAGGAGTGCAAACATCGTATAAGAAAAAAAAAACTAGAATCGAGAATTTCAAAGTCTGAATAGAGACACACTTGTGATTACTGTATTCCACGTTGTGACTTTAGAAAGAAAATTACTTGAGTGAAGAGTGTATGTGATAGTACAGTCTATTAACTGTGAAGCACTGCTCTTATAATCTTCTGGTGATTCAATAGTGAAACACAGCCAATAGGCTACCAACATGGAGAGTGGACGTAGGCTTGATAAAGCCGAACCACTATAAAGATCTTTGTGCAGTATTCTCTATCCTTAAACTTTCATTTATTATTGTTGACATTATACTGTATACATATCTGTCAAACAAGTTCGTCAGAACATCATCTTAGTCATCAGACGCAATCATCTGACGACAACTTACATGCAAATTTGTAATTCGCATCCATCTGACATTGTACATACGAGTTGTTGACCTCGACTATATTCATTCCGCACATTTAAATCATCCAATTTGGTAAAATCGCCTATTCACCCCCCTCTAGGTGATAGCACTACCGTAACACAACTAAAGAGTGATAAGAGTTTTTTGGCCAAACCTTCAACAAAGGGGACATCCTTCTTTAAATATGCTTCTTCTAACAAGACCAAGAATACTTCAAAGAAGGAAAAAGGAAAAGAGAAGTCCACGGAATTTGTCAAAGAGCTCCATAAAATATCTGAAAGCGCGAGTAGGAAATGCTTCAAGTACCATGACTATGAACATTTGCGAGCTGATTGTCCTAATTTAAGGGTTATGACCCTTCAAGAAATTGAGAAATTGACTTGGAGCTTCAAGAGGTTGAGCAAGGCCCATACTAGATTGAGTCCGAATCCAAAGAGCAAAATGAGATCGTGGAACAAGCTAACAAAGGTGACTTGCTTGGTGTCCAAAGGGCCTTATGCACAATGATTGCCAAAGGCGGAAGAGAAAAAGGAGAACATCTTTCAAACCCGTTCCACCATTAACAGGAAAGAGTGTAAGTTGATTATCGATAGTGGGAACTATATTAATGTGGCGTCCACACTTAGATAGTTGAAGCTACCCACTTCTAAGCATCCCCAACCGTACAAGCTTCAATGGCTTAGCAAGGGAAGCGACCTCCTAAACAAGCTCTTGTGTCATTTTCAATTGTTAAAAGTTACCAAGATTAGGTTCTATGCAATGTTAATCCTATGGATTTATGTGCCCTTTGTTGTAGGGGAGACCTTCGCAATTTGATAGGAAGAGAATTACATCACCCTTACACTTTTAAGCCCATTTATGATCCACAAAATCGATCCAGGGTTTGAAACACCAATAATGAAAGTCTTTTCTTGAGTAAAACACAGGTTAAGAGAGTCATTTGCAAACAAAACCAAACAAAAGATTGTCTCTGCCTTGCTATGATTGAGAGCCAAAAAAAGTGAAAAGAGAGACCCTTAGACCCTAAAATGTGATCCTTAATGAATGGATTTGAATATGTGTTTCCAGAGGATTTACATGAAGATTACCTCCCTTAAGGAAAATTGAGCATCATATCAACTTACTTCCCAACGCTCTTCTTAAAGCTGTCTATCTTTGCAATCCAAAGGAAGCCAAGGAGTTACAAAGGCAGATTATGTAAGGGAAAACATGAGATCCTGTTTAATTTCACCCCTACCCGTGCCCAAGAAGGATGGTGTTTTTCTAATGTGTGTAGATATCCGAGCTACCAACAACATAACCATTAAGTATAATTACCTCGTACCTAGACTTCATGATATGCTTGATGAATTACATATATCACGCCCCGCACCCTACGAGCGCGCGATCATCCCTCGATGGTCGATCATTGAACGCGACGTCCCAGGCACGTCGCCTACCCAACCCAAACATCAGATATTAGGCACGCGCGGAAACAAATAGAAACAACCCAGACAATTAATAATGACAAGAGGTAGCAGTAGCACGAAACAATAACTGTAATTCCTACTCTTGGCAGATACATACGACGCTCACAAAAAGACAATCCCAAGCTAGGCCACAACAACAGAACCACATTCCTCAAAAGAGACAATAGTTCACAAACTTAACTCCTCTACAAAAAGGGAAACTCAAAATACCGGGTACTTAACCCGTCCTCGATCTCCGAGATACCCTTGCAGCGTCTCCAATCACTCATGATCGCGGATCTGAAATGGTTATATAATAACCGTGAGAACGAGTCTCAATAAGCAACCCTCTATACCCCACATAGGCCAATGCGTACCCAGACAAGTCGTACATGCAATCTACCCCATAACATATAAAATTCGCATCATTGTACTTACCTCGTCATCAAGCCCATGCCAACTCTACACGTTAGTCACAATGTGCTAATACAATAATAGTAATTAAATAACACATCACAATCGCTCAAACACCAACCACACTTGCACTCAATCAATCCAACTAATTCAACCAGCCAATTCAATCACACGCTCAACCAGCCAATTCAATCACACTCAATTCGCATGCGTGGCCGAACATCTTTCTCACGACCCGCGCCACTGCGCCTCAGGTCCATTCTCACTGCCCGCGCCACTGCGCCTCAGGCCCATTTGGCACACCGGCCATTCATGCTTTCACACGGACCGCCGTCAACACGTCCCAAGTCCGTAGCCCTCCGATCAATCCGGGCTCAATTCTAATGACCGACGTAAACACGTCCCGGTCCAACACACCTTTAACGGGCCACCGTCAACACGTCTCAAGCCCGCATCCATTTGGCACACCGACCATTCATGCCTTCACACGGACCGCCGTCAACACGTCCCAAGTCCGTAGCCCTCCGATCAATGCGGGCTTGTCTCATGCACATGCACCACAACACAATTCGAAATTCTCACAAGTCGTACCAATCAAGCTTAAGGCATGCTCACCACAATATTCCACCAACCCGACCTTCAAGTCGGTCACATTCAGCTATCAATTCCACTCACAACCGCCACGATAAGCTAATCATTGACTCACCACAATAGCCACAAATATGCACCCACAATCATCCCAATTTCAAATCACAAGCTCACGATTCCGACATTCAAGTCAACACATTCAATTAATCCAATTCACCCACAAGCGCCACGACAATTCAGTCATGCTATTTATCTCAGTCAATCACTAAATTAGCCACACAATTACCGCCACAATAATTCACAAATTGAGCACAATCAGTCAAATTAGCCCACGCCTAATTTAATTCCTAATCCGGTACCAAACACATCCTAAACAAGTCTAAAAATACCCATAGTTCTAAATAAGGAATAGGAGGTCACTTACTAGGTTTTTGGCCTGGGAAAAATCGACTATGGCCCGGAATGGCCCGGTCGGAATGGTGGTGTCTCGACGCGGCCGAGGGCGCGACGAGCGCGGGGCTCGGCCATGGGCTCGGTCACGGGCAAAATTCCCGGTCACGGCTGGGAGCGGGCAAACGGCCGGGACGCGTGGGCAACGGGCTCGGCCATGGCTCGGGCAGCGGCTGGTCAGTGGCCTCGGCGCCTTGGCCACGGCCGGACCGGGCCGGGTTGGTTGGCGCGGCACGGCACGGCCGGGGCGAAGACGGCGCTGCCTGGGCGACGGCGGCGACGACGAGCTCGGGCGACGGCGATGCGCGGAGGGGGAGAGGGAAGAGGTGAGCCGGGGCGGTGAGGGCGAGAGGGAGAGAGATGGGGCTATGGGGCGGCGACGACGGCGGGCAATGCTAGCACGGCGCTGGCGCGATTTACATGTACAGCGGGTAGCTTTGCACGGCGATCGGCGACACAGCGACGTCAGGCCGTGGCCGCTGGCCGGGCCGAGCCAGCTCCCGGCGAGCCGTAAGCGCAAGCCGCGAGCCGGTGGACAGGGATGCGACTCGTGCGGCTCGGCTGGGAAAAATAGGGAAAGGAGAAGGAGAGGGGGGGCTCGGCGGGGACCGCGCGGCTGCTGGCGGGCGGATCGGCGTCGGCGAGCGGTGGTCAGGCGAGCTCGGGCGGACGGCGATGGGCAGCAAGGAGAAGAAGCAGAAGCAGACGCTGGAGCAGTCGCGGGCCAAGAAGAAGGAAGAGAAGAAGAAAGGAAGAAAGAAGAAAAGAAGAAAAGAAGAAAAAGAGGAGAGAGAGGAGAGAGAGTCTGACAAGGGGGGAAAAACGCGTGCACAGCAGCAACGCGGCAGAGAGGAGAGAGGAGAGAGAGAGAGGGGGGGCCATCGTGCGGGGAGGGGGAGGAGAGAGAGAAAGAAAGAGGGAGGGAGAGAGAGAGAAAGAGAGAGAAAAACAAACGATCATTCAAATAATCATTGCGATCAAACGGCCTATATTTAAAATCGAAAACGATCTAGCGGTTCAAATTAATTCTAGAGTATAATAAAGGACAAAAGCCAAATTAATTAAATCAAACTACCCCGAGGGAGGTCTACTAGTCCAAATTCGCATCCGGTCAAAAATCAACATTTCACATATTCCGGGCAATCTCGAGGCTGGCCACAATAATATCGACACCGTCCAATTAAATTCATCCTGGAACTCCGAGAAATTCGACACCAAAGTTTGGGCTCTAATTAACGGCCAAATTCGATCGAATGCATTTCTAGCGAAATCTCTAATTTAAAAATAAAATAACCGAGAGTGATCAGTTCCCGGGCGAGATTTTACTATATAAGCACACTGACGAATTACATGTTTTATAAATCCCAAAAATGGGCCGAAATTTGGAATGTCACAACATGGCTCTACCATATTCTCTAAGATAGATTTGAGAAGTGGCTATTACTAGATTAGGATGAGAGAAAGGGACAAGTGAAAGACAGCTTTCAAAACTAAAGGAGAAATCTATGAGTAACTAGTTATGTCATTCAAAATTTCTAATGCTATAAGTACATTCGTGAAACTTATGAATAAATTCCTTTGTTCTTCTATTAGTTGCTTTGTGGTTGTCTACTTTGATAATATTCTTCTGTATAGTAGGAGCAAGGAAGATCATTATTCTCACTTAAGATAAGTCTTCAAAGTCTTGAGGAAACAATAACTCTATGCTAAGATGGAAAAGTGATGGTTCTTCCTGTATTCCTTGGCTATGCGGTTTGCAAAGATAGGATCTTCGTAGATCAATCCAAGGTGGAAGCAATGAAAATGTGGCCAATCGCTAAGTCCATTTTTTTTATGTAAAGAGCTTTCATGGTCTTGCCTCTTTCTACTAGCAATTTATGAAGAACTTTAGAATCATCATGGCTCCCATTACTAAATGCATGAAGCTGGGATCTTTCGAATGGTCCAAGGCTGCCTCAATGCCTTTGAAATCATCAAACAAAAGGTTTATCAGTCTCCTGTTCTTGGCCTTCCAAGTTTTGATAAAGTATTTAACGTAGAATGTGATGCGAGTAGAGTTGACATTGGTGTTGTCCTTGTCCAAGCTCAAAACCTTTGGTGTATTTCAGTAAGAAGTTAACGGGGTTAAGGAAGAATTGTTCCTCTTTTGACAAAGAGTTTTATGCCCTTGTGAGAGCACTTAATCATTAAAGTCACTACTTAAGACGTAAACAGTTTATTCTTCATTCAAATCGTGAGGCTCTCAAATATATTGGCGACCAACACAAGCTCAATTCGAGACATGTTAAATGAGTAGAATTTCTTCAATCATTTTCTTTTGTTTCAAAATGTAAACCTAACAAAACTAATGTTGTAGTATATGCGCTATCAAGATGATGTTCGATGCTCTGTGTTCTTGACTCTTGGGTTTTTTGCTTCAATTTGATGAAAGAATTCTATCTTGAAGATCTTGAGTTCTCGTCCATCATCCTTAATTGCAAACATAGAGCTCATGGTGCTTATTTAAACTAAGACAGATTTCGCTTTAAATGTAACAAGCTCAATGTGACAAAGAGTTCTTCGGGGAGTTGTTAAATCGAGAAGTACATGGTAGAAAATTGGCTGGTCACTTCAACATTAACAAAACTCAAGAGTCCTTCAAGATTTTATTAGCCAAAGATGAATGTGGATGTCCATTCTATCATTTCAAGGTGTTCGATGTCAAAGGGTAAAGAGTTATTTCCATCAAGATCTATATACTCCACTTCCAATTCCATTGCAAACCTAGGAAATGTGAGTATGGATTTTATCATGGCTCTTCCAAGAACTCAAAGGAAAAAGGTTGCTATGATGGTGATGGTTGATTGATTTTCTAAAATGGCTCATTTTATTCCGTGTCATAAGACGAATGATGCTTTTCACATGGTCGAGATGAATTTCAAATAGATCATCTACCTTCATAGGGTCTTAAAGACCATTATATAGGATCACAATTCCCAATTCTTTAGTTATTTTTGGAAGACCTTATGGAAGAAGCTTGGTACCAAATTCCAATTCAACACCACTTATTATCCCCAAACAAATGATCAAATGGAGCTAACCAATCGCACCCTCACCACTCTCCTTCAAAGAATGGTGACTAAGACTTTCAGGGATTTGGATTAAAAACTTTCTCATGTCGAAATTGCTTATAATCGTTCTCCAAGTTTCATAATAGGCCATTCTCCATTTAAAGTTGCGTATGAGATCAATCCTCTTACTCCTAGCGATTTGATTCACATCCCATTCAACTCATAAGCAACTATGAAGCAAAAGAAGAGCCAAGGTGATGAAAAAGCTTCATGAGAAGATTCACTCCAAGTTTTAAAAATCAAACGAGTCTTACAAGAAGAAAGCTAACAAGCACAAAGAAAAAAAGGCTCAATTCCGACCAAATGATGCTAACAAGCACCAGAAAAAAAAGACTTCATTTTAACTAGGTGATCTCATGTGGATACTGTTGAGCAAAATCCCTAATGAGTTTTGAGAAATGACAAAACAATCTATTACTGACCAGAATTACACTTAAGTTATTTGATGCAGGTAAATGCTGAGTCATAAGACTTAGTCGATGAAAGGACTTTGTCATCAGACTCAAAATTACTCGTCAGATTTAATGAGTGTTATTTTTGGCATGTTTATGTAGAATAATCAAATTGATATTTTAAGATATTCTAATTGGTAATCACAAGATCGTTCCTCAAATACGAAGAACTACACTTATGGAAACCTTGATTTGATTGTATGGGCGATCAAATCACTCGGAGATAATGGTCTTATTCTAACGGCTATGCATCCTATTTTGGGAAGAATCTCCAACGGGTTGATTTGGAGATCAATACTCTGAAAATCGTCCAACGGATAGATTGGAAGTAGAGGAGTATAAAAGGAGTGCAAACGTCGTACAAGAAAGAAGAGAACTAGAATCGAGAATTCCAAAGTTTGAATAGAGTTTCGATCTTACACACTTGTGATTACTGTTTTCCACGTTGTGTTTTTTCAGAAAGAAAATTACTTGAGTGAAGAGTGTGCGTGATAGTGTTATCTATCATCTGAGAAGCACAGCTCTTGTAATCTTCTAGTGATTCAATAGTGAAATACAGCCAATAGGCTGCCAGCATGGAGAGTGGACGTAGGCTCAATAAAGCCGAACCACTATAAAGATCTGTGTGCAGTATTCTCTATCCCTAAACTTTTATTTATTATTGCTGACATTATACTATATACATATCTGTCAAACAAGTTCGTCAGAACATGGTCTTAGTCATCAGATGCAATTATCTGACAACAATTTATATACAAGTTTGTTATACGAATCCATCTGATATTAATCATATGAGTTGTTGACCTAGACTATATTCATTCCGCATGTTTAAATCATACAATTTTGGTAAAATCACCTATTCACCCCCTCTAGGTGATAGCACTAGCCCTAACAATTGGTATTAGAGCCTAGTGCTCATTTTTCTTTGAAGTGTTATTTTACTTCTAAGCTAACGATTCTTGATGGCTAATAATGCTGAGTTAGGTCACAACAACAGACCCCCTTACTTCAATGAAACTGAATACAGTGTCTGGGAAAACAAAATGAAGACATTCATCTTGGGAATAGACCAAGACATATGGGATATCGTTGAACATGGAATCATTCCAAACGAAATAAAATCCCCAGAAACTTCAAAAGGGCAAAATGAGACACCTTCTTCTGAAGGAGTTAGAGAGTAAATTAGACCTCAAGCTTTACCTCTCTTGGCCAAGGAAATTTCCAGAAGAATCCATCTAGATGCAAAGATCAGAACGGCTATATACAATGATCTAGCAAGTGTTGAATATAAACGAATTGCAAATCTCAAAACTGCCAAAGAAATTTGGGATCGTCTCAAGCTTGTCCATGAAGGAACAGAAAGAGTCAAGGAGACAAATCTCAACATTCTCCTTGGGCAGTACGAGTCCTTCACTCATAAATCAAATGAAACAATCTCTGAGATGCAAAGCAGATTCACTGAGATAGTAAATGGGCTTGAATTCCAAAACAATCCCATCTGAGAACCTATGAAGGTGAACAAGCTGCTGAGAGCTCTTTCAAAAGAATGGAACAACATTAAAGGTTCTATTCGAGAAACTCAGGGGATTAGACCACTCACGGTGGACGAACTTATCGGAACTCTTCAATCCTATAAAACTGAAAAGTTCTTATAAATTGAAAAACCCAAAGGTAAAAAGTCCATTGCTTTAAAAACTAACATTGATTCTGATGACACAGATATAGATTCGGATGAAGATGAAGATGAAGAGTTAGCTTTAATGATCAAGAAACTGAGAAAGATGGCAAAGAAGGTGAAGTTGAATAAATCAAAGAAGCAATTCAAGAATTCTGAGCCATCAAAAGCCAAGAAGCTAAATTTTCAGAAGAGATCCAGTGTCGAAAACGAAGAAAACAAAGATGTGATATGTTTCCACTGCAAAAGGAACGAACACATAAAGCCCAAATGTCCCTTTCTCAAGAAGAACAAAGAAAAATATGAAAGATATAAGAAGGCTTTCAAAGCTGAAACATGGAGTGATTCAGAGGATGAAGAAAGCGAACAAGAGTTTGCCAATATTTGTCTGATGGCAAAATCAGACTCAGAATCAAGTTGTGATGAAGAAAATGAGGTAGCAAAGAAAAGAAAGAACAAGTGGTACCTTGACAGTGGTTGCTCAAGACAAATGACCGGAGATCCTCTAAAATTTATTAAGTTAGAAAGAATTAAAGGAGAAAGCGTATCCTTTTGAGGCAACAACAAAGGAAAAATAATTGGCAAAGGAACTGTCAGAATCGACAATCTCATCATCAATGAAGTCTCACTTGTTAAAGGTTTGAATTTCAATTTAATTAGCATTAGTCAATTATGTGATATTGGTTACAAAATTACTTTCCAAGAAAACAAAAGCTCTGGGATAAGTAAAGGCAACAAGCAATCATTTACGGGTCGAAGACATGGAAACATCTACCTATTAGACACAAAGTCTGATGACCTGTAATGTATCGTTTCCATAAAAGAAGAATCTGATCAATGGCATAGGAAGCTCGGACACATCAGTGTCAAATTAATTTCCAAAATAGCTTCCAAGAAACTTGTAAAAGGATTGCCAGAACGAAATTTTAAAAGCACAGACTTATGTTCAGCTTGCTCCAAAGGTAAGTAGGTAAGAAGTTCATTTAAATCAATAAATTATGTAAGCATTAACCGAGCCTTGCAGTTGCTTCATATGGACATTTTCGGACCTACTCAAATTCTAAGTCTTGGAGGTAAGAAATACTGTTTAGTTATTGTAGACGATTATTCAAGATATACTTGGGTATTCTTTTTGGCTCACAAAAGTGAAACATTTGAATATTTCTCAAAATTTGCCAAAAAGGTACAAAATGAAAAGGGTTGTACTATTTCGAGCATTAAATCTGATCATGGAAGAGAATTTGAAAATCAAAATTTTACTTACTTCTGTGATGAAAATGGTATTCAACATATTTTTTCCTCACCTTATACTCCTAAACAAAATGAAGTAGTTGAAAGAAAGAATAGAACTTTGCAAGAAATGGCTAGATCTCTTCTATTTGAAAACAAAACTCCAGCACATTTTTGGGCTAAAGTTGTTTCAACAGCTTGTTATATTTCAAATAGAATTTTTCCAAGACAAATTCTTGAAAAGACTCCTTATGAATTGTTCAAAGGTAAAATTCCCAATGTTTTTTCGGATTTTTGGATGTAAATTTTTTATTCTCAAAAATCCTAATGATCGTACTAGTAAGTTTGATGAAAAGTCAGATGAAAGAATATTTCTTGGATACTCAACAACAAGCAAGGCCTACAGAGTATATAATAAAAATACTCAAACAGTGGAAGAATCATTAAATGTCAAGTTGACTCAACAAGATGATTCTGACAGTGAAAACTCAGCATCTGACGAACAAAACATAGCATATGATGAATTGACGCCAAGTGAAAATCATCAGAATCAAAGATCTGACGAAGTTTAGAAATCATCAAACCAACAAGACAATGAAGAATCATCAAATCTCCATGATGAAAACGAGGAAAGACTCAACAGAAACTGGAAACAAAAATCCAGTCATCCCAAGGACCTTATCATTGGAAATTTAGATGATGAAATTAAAACCAGAGCAAAAGCAAAAGAAGTCATAAATACAATGGCTCTTATCTCTGAAGTTGAACCAAAGAATGTTGAAGATGTATTGAAAGATGAAAGCTGGATTGAAGCTATGCAAGAGGAATTTTTACAATTCCAGATCAATCAAGTATAGGAACTTGTTCCTACACCCAAAAATCATTCAGTTATTGGAACAAAATGGGTATTTCGAAATAAACTTAATGATTAAGGAAAAGTCATCAGAAACAAAACAAGACTTGTGGCCAAAGGATATTCACAAGAGGAAGGAATAGATTACAATGAAACCTATGCTCCCGTGGTCAGGTTAGAAGCAATAAGAATTTTACTGGCTTATGCTTGTTTTTGTGATTTTAAACTGTTTCAGATGGACGTAAAAAGCGCATTCTTAAATGGCTACATCAAAGAGGAGGTATATATAGAACAACCTCCAGGTTTTGAAGATCCTCAAAAGTCTGATCAGGTATGTACTCTCAAGAAAGCATTATATGGTCTCAAACAAGCACCACGTGCTTGGTACGAAAGACTGAGCAGCTTTCTAGAACAAAATGATTTCACAAAAGGTAATGTAGACACTACCCTATTCATCAAAAGAAAAGGTAAAGATATTTTAATTGTTCAAATCTATGTAGATGATATCATTTTTTGTTCTACAGATGAAAAATTGTGAAAGAATTTCTCTAAAATGATGCAAAGTGAATTTCAAATGAGTATGATGGGAGAATTAACTTTCTTCCTTGGATCACAAATTAAACAAACCAAAAATGACACCTTTCTTTGTCAAGAAAAGTATGCTAGAGAAATTATAAAAAAGTTTGGCTTGTTAAATTGCAAAAAGACTGATACTCTAATGTCATATTCCATTAAATTGGACAAGAATGAAAAAGGAAAATCAGTAGATAAAAAATTATATAGAAGCATGATTGGTTCTCTCTTATATTTAACTGCCTCACGACCAGATATTCTGTTCAATGTTTGTTTGTGTGCAAGATTTCAATCAGAACCAAAAGAATCTCATCTTACTGCACTCAAAAGAATTATCAAATATGTTAGCACCAATCCTACACTTGGGTTGTGGTATTCTAAAGGATCAAACTTTACTCTTATTGAATATTCTAATGCTGATTATGCTGGTTGCAAAATAGACAGGAAAAGCACCTCAGGAACGTATCAATTATTAGGACACATGCTTATTTCATGGTATTCAAAGAAGCAACAAACTGTAGCTCTTTCAACAGCAGAAGCAGAATATGTCTCACTTAGTAGTTGCTGTGCTCAAATTCTTTGGATGAAACAACAATTGAAAGACTTCAATGCCAATGACTCAACTGTGGAGATCAAGTGTGACAATATCAGTGCCATCAATCTAACCAAAAATCCTATTCTACATTCCAGAGCTAAGCATATTGATATTAAGTACCATTTTATCCGTGATCATGTTTTAAAAGGAGATATAATTGTTCAATTTATAGACACTAAACAGCAATTAACTGACATTTTTACAAAACCTTTAGAGAAGAAAAGTTTTGAGCTTATTAGAGATAAATTAAACATCATTAACCCACTTTATTGAGATATGCAGAATAAACTATCATTGCATCTGATGACTTATTTGATCAAGCATATATTTGAAGTGTCTGATTTTGGCACGCAACCCATCTTATAAAAGGTATGTATATCTTATATATTTTAAATATCGTGATTGCTTGAAATTAGTTGCTTTGATTGATACCGTTTGAGAATTATAATCCCAAAATTTTCGGAATATAATTTCCAAAATTTTCCATAACTGTCAAGTGACAGTTTCCAAAAAAGGTTTTATAAAAACCGATATATTGTACTCCTCGGAAACCTTTTTCATCTTCTCTCTCACTCTCACACTCTCTCTCTCTCTCCGAACACTCATTCTACTCTCTGAAACCCTAAAAATCTCTAAAAACACGATTTACCCTAAAAGATCTCATCTTTCACTTCGGAAACTTAAAAATATCTTCAATGGCACCGAAATCGACCACCGAATCAAAGAAAAGAGTCAAAGGTTCCAGACGATCGGACAGAATCGCGGGAATGTTCACCAGAGCAGACAAAGGTGGAGAAGTAGAGAAAATCAAGACTTTCAATCAGAAATTGAGTTCATTTCTAAAATTGAGCTCACAAAGTCTACCCAGAACTTACAGCTTACTTTTATTCAAATCTGTCATTCATTTCTCCATCTGAAATTGAGTTCTCTGTTTTTCAACAAGATTACAAGTTATCAGCCTCTAATCTCGCTGCCATTCTGGGAGTAAAACATACAGAATTCTCTCTTATTCCTATTACTTCAGATTTGGCATATCAATCTATGTCTGGTGACTCTTCTTTCATCAGAGGCTCCATATCTCATGTATCTCACTCTCTTTTTCCTCTAAATTCAATTGTCCTGCACAAAATCATCATCAATTGTCTCAGACACAAAGGTTCTTTCAAAACTGATGTCTCTCGCTATGAGGCCAAGTTGATTTGGGCAATTCAAACTTCCTTTCCTATTTCTCTGTCACATATGATTCTCCTTCAAATGTATAGAACAGTTAAGAAGAGTAAAGGTCAACTCCCTTATGGAGCTTTGATCACCGCTATCTTTGAGAATTTGAAAATCTCCATTCCAGCAAAACTCAAAGGTAAACCTCTTCAAACTATGACCGTTGGAGAACTCATGATGACTAAAATGGGATACAGATTTGATGGTGAAAATTAAAAGGATAAGAGAGGTAAGATTATTCCTGCAGAAGTGATGAGTGCATAAAACAAGGGATCTGTCAATATTTTTCATGATTCTGATGAGGAGGAATCAATTGAACCCTTAGTAAGAGAGAGGAAAGTGCAGCTGACAGCCTCCAGAACTAATAGACCAGCCAAAAGAACTCAAGCCGTGGCCAATGATTCTAATGAGATGTAGATTTCTGATGACCAATCTGCTGAATAGTCTCAAGCTTATGAAAGAAGCCTTAAGGAGTCAAGGTTTATGCAATGGCTAATTATTCAAGATGCCAAGTACAAAGCCAGTGCAGACAGACATGCTGTCACTCAGCTTGAAATTCAGAGACTGCAAGAAGAGGAGGACTATTTGATGAATTCACTTAGTGACATTATCAACAAAGTAGTCATGGAAAACCAGCAAGAGACAACGGCCACTGCTGAGAAAGATGCTGAGAAAGAACCCTCTAGAAGACAGGGGGAGTTTGAACATGAAGCAGAAATGCATGAGGAATTTCAGCAAGAAAATGCTCAATATGATAACATGCAGGAGGAGTTTGAAGAAGAAAATGCTCCAGATGTTGAGGACAATGAACACGATCAGAATGAAAAAGACGCATCTCTTTCAGTAGCAACTTCTGCAGACTTTCCTCTTGAAGGCAATAACTGTGAAAATAGTCCATCTGAAGCTCCATCAAGAGGCAAAGGGAAGGAAGCAGTATCTGTTCAGACCACTCATACTCCTTCTGGATACAACATCTCCTCTTCCATGTTAGACCATGCAGCCATTACCGATCTAAGATGGAGACAGGCTGCAGTTCAGAATGAAGTTCGAGAACTCCGCAATGAACTCAAAGAAGGAATTTAGGAAATCAAGGACTTAATGGCAGCAAGATTCAACAATTTAAAGGCTTAGGTTAGAACTGATATACAAATTGCAGGTATTAACACTGCAGGCCAGATTCATCATCTCTCCTCACACATTGAGCAACGATAAAACCAAATTTCTAATTTCCATCTTGTCCAAATACCTTTCCTATCTGCACCATTTGGAACTTCATCATCTGAACCTGCCGGACCCTCAGCCCCTCCAGAAAATCAGCAAAATTGATCTCATCTATTTTCAACTTATCATTTCTAAACTCTTTATTGATCTTAATGTTATTTTTATTACCGTTATATTGTTATGCATGTTTTTAATACAATTGCATGAGCTGTTGTGTTTTTTAATGTCATCTGACTCAGTTAAGGTTAGAACCTTAGGCTGCATGAATTGTTGTGTTTTTGACTGCTAATCGTTTCTGATTATGCACTCGTTTGATCACCTCATATATTAGGAGAAAGGTCCTAAAATCAATCTAAATTGCCTGACAAATATTTCATAAAATGAACAGGGAAAAAAGGTACCGAAAGGGCATTAGTTATCTAACTAGTGTAACCAAGTCCCCGAACTCGGTTAATCTCTGGTTCGCAGGAATAGGGTGATTCTCCCATCACCCTATTTGGGTTTCTAATCGGCCCACCCCAAATCGATTAGTGGCGACTCCTTGATATAAATCACTTGCATGTTAAAAAACTTAAACCCTAAGTCACGATATGGTATGGGCTTGGGAGAGCCCGAGTTAAGTCCCAAACCTAGACTTAGCACGTACCAGGCGAGCCCCCCTTTTTTGCATGTTCGATAAAAAAGGGCTCGGGAGTTCGATCGCGACAGACTGGCGACTCCGCTGGGGAATCCTGCATTTTTTTAAAAAGTGGACTTAAGCCAAAAAAATTTTATCCTGTTCAAAAATAATTTTTGCTTGGCAGTGAGGATTCCAGGTATGACACTGACATTAAGGTGTTATTTGTTCTTGCAGGTTCAAATTGATTATTTATAAATTGTTGTGCATGCTTTAATGATTTAGCACTACACTGTTGCACACACAACCACGCTACCGGACCTGGGCCGCGATAGGGCATTTTAGGATGGTGTTAGGAAAGATACGACCTCGAACGCGAGCCCGCGATGTAGAGGTTGCCTTTCTTTTCCCCGAAATTTATTTCTAAAAATCGTAAAGAAGTATCTTTAGCCGCTATTCGCGTGACTATAAGATATTCCTTTCGATTTGGCAGAGGTTAAAAGGACTTGACACCAATGCGAGACTGCGACGGTCAGGCACCCTTTTAACTTCATTTTGCTGAGCCAGTCTAAATAGAAAACAAACCTCACTTTTCATGCGCATGTCTCTGTGATTGCCATGGTTCCTAGTAAAGTAAGTTTTCTATTCATGCACTTTGTAATTTATTTATTTTTGTATATCCCGGTCGGTCCATGATTAGTCTAGGTTAGTTATGGATTTAATACCGTAATCGTTTTGGAAGAAATAGTTACTAAAACTTTTTCAAAATCTTACTTCCAATTTGTACCTTTATTTTTATAAACACATTACAAATCATTGTTTTCCCATACGATTTCTTGTCGCTTTCAAAAAAGGAAAAATTTGTGTATAAATACAAAAAAGGCACCCCGGTAACACTACCAGCGCTTTGGCCTGGTGGTACCCGGGAGTGAAGGTGGTCCGAGGCGACCGGGGTTCGAACCCCGGGGACGTCGTTTGTAATGAATATATAAATAAAAACTTTTTTTTTCTTCTGATATTTTTTGCAAATAAAAAAATGCATGATAGACAGATGCAATACTAGGCTAAGTCATGGACTGATCATTTATGAGATTTTATACTCATTCGTTGCCATTTTTTTTCACAGGTAATTACGAATTATACCAACCCGCCAAGTAAAAATGGCTGAAAAAGATATGACAACTCGTGTGGCGGACATGGAGACCGAAATGAAGCAAGTCTTCGCCTTTCTTCAACAACTCTCGAAACAAGTGGAACATTTGTCAGTCCGCTTAGACCAACTCACCATGACTCCGTTTTGCTATCCAAGACCAGGGGTGATGATTCAAATGGAGCCCTCCAATGTCAACCAAAAGGGTAAAGATGTCATAGTTGACAATGTCCACGAGTCCTCTGATCCTAATGAATTGAGCACCCTATGCCCAAAGTTCATGCAACGTGAACAATACAAGCCCGGTATCCCTCCATCACAAAAGCGAAACAACCAGAGACAGTTCACTCCCCTCCCAGGATCTCCGTCTCAGATGCTGGCAATACTCCGGAAGAAAGGGCTGCTCTCCACAGAACCAAAGCGACCTAATCCTGAGAGCTTTTCAAACTACAATCCGTCTAAAAAATGTGATTATCACATGGGCGAAGTGGGGCATTCAACTGATGGATGCTATACTCTTAAGCACCGAATTCAAAACCTGCTGGATATCAAGACTTTCTCATTCGAGACCGGTGAAGGGAATGGGCGCAAGCCCGCTTGAGTAGAACTCTTCTCATCCTTTTGCATGAATCCCTGGAAAATGGGCTATCCTTGTATTTTGCTTTTTATCGTCATTTCTGCTGGAGGAAATGTCTTTTTGAACTCACCCTCTTTTGAGATTGTAAATCCATGTATTGTAAATAATGTTTTGAGGGCATGAGGTAGTATACCAAACCGGCCCGTTGATGATATCCAGCCACGAAAAGGAAAGTGTTCTGAGGCCCGGGCTTCATCATGCTTCCTTGTTTCTAAGCTTTTGAAAATAAAACAAATGTTTTATCATTTTTCAAAAATAACGGTGGTGGAAAAGCGTGTGTGCTCATAGCCCTGTTTGTTTTTCTAACTCGCTCACTTCGTGTCTCAGAGCATACTCCTTTTTGATTCGTTATTACAAAGGGGACATTTGGAAATGACACAAACTGAAGAGCACATCAGACCCTGGTAATGATCGCAGACCGACTAATCCAATAGGGACAGTTCGAGCAAAGATCATCCAACCTTCAAATGAAGCATGGGGCAAATCTCGTTACTACCAGTGGGTGATATCAGCCCTAGAGAGTCAAAGAGAATGTTGAGCATTCCTTGACTCCATGATGAGCGAAACATCATTTCGTACAAAAGTCGGGGGCAGATCAAGAAAAGATTACCCCTTTTGAAAGAAAAAGGTATGTCTTATTCCTTAACAAATTTTGGAAATGACATTCCATCCCTTTTCTTTTACAGCTAATGAACTGGGGAACATGCTAGACTCTGACTGCTAGCAAGCCGGATAGAGCACCAATGTTAGGACCTCTCGAATGAAACATGACGAAGAAGTGCTTAATTGGAAGAGTAGACCAAGGGGCACGCAATCTCCCAGTCCATCAAAAAGGGTGTATTCGTTCCTAAAGTTTATCCACTTTAGCATAGAAATGACATATCTTTCCCTTTTACATAGGACAAAATTGAGTAAAGAACACTCATGGTAGCAAGTCTAATCGGAAAGGATCTCGCACATGACAAAATGGCGTCAAGGTCGATCCTGACAACCACGGAAGTCTCGATGGTAGTCACGCCCATATCCGTCAAAGACCTTTAAAGCAAAAATTAGCTTTGCTGCGAAGATCCCCATGCAAGTAATTGCACATGCCTGTCAGGAATCGAAGCATTTACAAGAAATTCCTCAAAATGCTGGAATCGCATTGACACAGCGTACGCTGACAGTAAAACCCTCTATTTGGAAGCACCCCTAATTATAGAGGATTTCATTCGAGCTTCGAAACCAAGAGTATGGAGGAGCAGACTGAGACAGAGAAGGCTGAACAAAGTAAAGAGGAGAAAAGACTCTGCTAGCTTTGAAGGCAAAATGGAAGAAGGGTAATTTGTATCGTTCTCAATTTACCCTAAATCCTCTAATTTCTAACATAAGCTCCTGTTTTTGTTAGAAGGGAATTATCAACATCCGAGAAAACTCAAGGAGTTGTCAGTTTGATCTCAAATGAAGGGAATCACGAAGGGTAATGTTGTATCGTTCCCAATTTCTGTCCCCCAAAGAGCCATTCATTAACATAGTCTTTCTTATTACCTGGCAGGTTTGTCTCGCCGCCATTGCAGCACAAGTAAGTATCTCTTTCCCTAAAACTCTTCTCATAAGAGTTGAAAGAATCAAAAGAAAGAGGAAACATGTTAAAGCAAATGAATGCTTAACCCTCCTCCAAGTGCATCGCATATCTTTTGGAAAGGAATTTTGCATGGTAATCTTACCTGTTTAATTCACTAATCCTTTGTGAAAATTTTGACAATTCGACGAATGGTGTCGAACTGCTCCGATGTATTGAACGAGGTGTGTCAGGATGATGAGAGGCAATCCTTAATCTATACACATTCTCACATACCAAACTCTTGCAAGATGAGCGAAAAGGTTTCATTTCTATAAGGTAAAGGAATTTCTCGCATAAGGTACGGTAGCCAAAATGATGAGAGGCAGTTCATTTCTCTGCCCCATACACTATCTTTGATCCTTTGCTTGACCATTTTTGAGCCCATACACTTGGAGGTTTCTTTCAAATCATCCCTGTCAAGAACCACCCCACATTGGGGCAGCTTGAGGTAAACCAGCATCACAGGGAGAATTCAAATTCAGAGGGAGCAAGAGGAGCGTCCCTCCCTTTCGATCACCACTCTTGTGGTTTCGGCCTCGTCGTCTTTACGGATCCGGCGGACCTCGACATAGTCCTCCGAGACAAACACACCATCGATGGCCGGACAGTCGAGGCTAAGAGGGCTTTGTCAAGAGAGAAGCAGCAAACTAAAGCCTGTTCAAAATGCCAACATCTTATTGATAACAGTGATGTTTTCACCTAGGAATTGAGCAAGACAAGAAGGATGAGGAGTTTGTAATATCTAAAATTTTCTATGATCATCAGCTGCAACAGCTCTCACAAGGTGAAAAAGATGAATAGAAATTTTCTTGCTCTCACTTGCATTAATCTTTGAGTGTTACTATTGCAGGTGAACTCTCACGATAATTTAAGTGCCCTAGGATGACGAAGAGCAGTTCTTCTTTTATCCCATACACTTATATCCCTTGCTAGCCCAATTGAGCCGGTGATTCCATTTCGTATGAACCCAGTTGGTGATCATCCCCCACACCGGGGCAAGGCAAAAGTCACCACAGCTTGAGCATCAAGGTCCAAAGTACCGAATCAAGATAAAGACTCCAAGAGCCTAATAACATTGTTCTGCTCAAACTTGTTTAGGCTAGTCCTGACAACACCAAAAGAGCAGCAAAAAAATGCTGAAAACTAGGGGCATGAAAAAGCAGTGTGCCTAGTAAAAGCAAGGCCAATGCCCATGAATAAAAAAACAAAGAAAAAGAAAAAGGAGAAGAAGAAAAACGATGAAAAAGACGACCCCAAAGGGTTAAACTTGAGTTCTTTTTCGATACAAATTCCTACTTTAGGAACTCTGTCTTGACAAAGATCTGTCACATGATAGATGAAGACGAACCTATTCTTGAGAAAGCAATTGGAACAGAGATAGAATGGTATCCAGGAAAATGCTTGACGCAGAAGCTCCTCAAGAAAAAGTTGTCAAAGAAGTCAAAGCACAGGATTACCCATGAAGTTTTCCAAAAAGATCCTAACGGTGGAGAAGAAGACTGGTGACAATGCCAAGATGATCACCAATTCTCACCCTTACACACATTTTTTAGCCTAACGATCCTTTCGTTTCTCAACCTGTGAACTGAGCCTACGTTACATCCCTCATGAAGTCTCTTCTGACTAGGGCACTTGATTTAACGTGGAATTTCAAATGTTGATAAACAACGCTCGAGGAAGTGCGAGCAAGACTACTTCTATCTCTTTTGCAGGGTTCTTGACTTGTGAACCTGAAGATAGTTATAGACTATTTTCTTTCATGGCCTTGACCTGGACAGTCACCTTTGTTAAGCCAGCGACCAAGCCTACATTACGACCCTGAAGAAGACCTCTCAGATTGGCAGCGTCGTACCGCTTGCTAGAAAACTCAGACCCTTGTTGATGTGATGACGGTCAGATTGAGTATTTTCGATGTTCCCACATTAATGGTCGGGACAAATAACCCTTTTCAATGAGAGTGAGTGGAAAGTCCTTTCTGACTGAAGGTCCCTCGTTCATCATCTCGAGAAGTCCACCTTGCGAACAAAAATTGTCTTGATTGACCCTCGGTGGATTTTTGGTGATGCAAACATGGTAAAATCATTATGCATGAACTTTCAAATACACATTCTGGAATAGCCCAGCTTGTCTATCCTTGATGAATGCATGCATGTTTGCGCTAACCCTCTTTGACAGGTAAAATATCCTCAAAGACTCAAAGAACATATGACCTTTGGAGCGTCTCCAAAGATGTCATAAAAAAATTTCTTCCGTTCCCCAAGTGGAATTGACACAGCATGCTTTTGCAACTCAGAGTTCTAATCCCCAGTGATAGAACATGAAAATTCGGGCACTGGAGAAGCCCTCATTATCATCACAAAAGAGGTGCCCCGAAAAAGGTCGGGTATTCAGCAGATGATACATCAAACCTCCGGGTAAGAAATCCCAGGTATTTCATCAGAATTCTTTTCAAACTACCCAGAAGGTAAACAGGGTGTTCCTTTGAAAAAGAAAAGCATCTTGACTTGCTGGTCAGGATATTTCATACGATATTCAAGAATAGCCTCAGTTGTCTATTTCTCCGATGAATACGTATGTCTTTGCACAAAAAAACTTATCTAACAGGAGACACGCCCTTAAGAGGCAGGAACGTGCCCAGGTAAGTATATTTTACCCATGCCTGATTCCAAAAATCCATGTACCTACGATTGTTATGGTACCCTTTGAACATCGGATTGACCCCTTTTGTTCACCCTCTGAACATCGGATTGACCCCGTTGTTCACCCTCTGAACATCGGATTGACCCCGTTGTTCACCCTCTGAATATTGGATTGACCCCTTTGTTCACTCTCCTGAGCATGGGACTGACTCCCATGTTCACATCAAATCCTCGGGCGAGGATCCCCAGGTGCTCATCGTTTGAGCCTTTTCAAGACCTGCTGGCAATGACCCACCAGGCAAATCAACAAATCCTCGGGCGATGACCCCCAGGTGCTCATCGTTTGAGTCTCTCCAAGACCTGCTGGCGAGGACTCACTAGGCAAACCATCAATCCCCGTCAAGGCGATCGAAGAAAGGTTCGGGTCCTAGACAAACAAAATCCAGTCAAAGCGACCGAAGAAAGGTTCGGGTCCTAGACAAAAGCAATCCCCGTCAAGGTGACCGAAGAAAGGTTCAGGTCCTAGACAAACCATTTCCCCAGTCAAGGCGACCGAAGAAAGGTTCGGGTCCTCGACACACAATATCAACTATCTGGAATTACTCTACCCTTCGGCAAGGTAAGTAGCCCCAGGTATGTTTTTATTTGCTTTAGCATGCATCATCTTATATCGCATCATAAAAATGGAACTCCAGTCTCGCCAAAAATAGCATTCATTGAGCATGCATGGGCCAAATTTAGGTATCATTTTATCTTTGAATGTAACCTCTACGAGTGCAACCTCTACAAGCTCACCTTCAAATAGGGGCAGCTGTTGACACCTATTTTTAATTTGCCCAAAATTAATTGCACAAAATTTAGGAGTTAATTTTCTTTAATTCCTAAAACAAAAAAAATATTTCAATTTAAAATGCATTGCATATAGAAATTAGGTACATTTTATATTAATAGGGTCTATTAGAATGTTTAAAAAAAATTTCAAAAAAAAAAAAAACAAGTCGGGCCGAGTTGGGGCGGGGCCAACCCAGCCCTTTTTCTCTTTTCTTTTTTTTCCCCGCATGGGCCCAGCCCATTCTTTTTTCTTTTCTTTTTCCCCTTCGCGCGGGCCCGGCCCGCTTTCCTTTTCTTTTCTTCTTTTCCCCGCTCGGGCTGGGCCCAGCCCGGCCCAGTTCCCCTTCTCCTTCCTTCTCCCCCTGCGCCGGTCACTTTCTCTTCCCCTGTTCTCCCCTGTTCGCGGTTGCAGAGTGACGAACAGCGGCGGCCTCTCACCGTCGCTGTCTAGTCAGAACCGAGCCGGGGGAAACACGCCAATGGGACTAGCATTAATGGCCAGTCCCTTCCTCCCCGATTTCCCGGCTTCTCTTCTCCTCCTTCCTCTCTTCTCTGTCCATCTCAGAATCGGCCCCCCTGCTCTGCACCGGCCTAAGTGGCCGCGAAAGTCGCGGGACAGCGTAGGTCGGTGCAGGCTGTCGTCAGCAGACGCAACGAAGCAGAGAGCGAGCGTCGTCGTCGGCTATACAGGCCAAAAAGAGGAGAGAGAGAAAGGGGGGTCTTTCTCGGTCCAGAGAGAGAAAAAGAGAGAGAGAGAGAGATTGAGAGAGAAACCGAGAAGAGAGAGGAGCCTCGGAGTGTCTTGAAGGTCCCAGCCGGCCTTTTCGTTTCCAGCAAGCCGACCGGCAACCCCCGGAAGCACCCCCCGGGTCGGCCAATTTTGAGAGAAACAGAGAGAGAGAACAAAGAGAGAAGAGAGAGAACAGAAAGAGAGAGAGAGAGAACATACTGAGAGCCCGCCGACCGTGAGAAGGAATCCAGCAGCGTCGCCGTCACCCCCAGGTCAGCCGGAGACCCCCCCAGACGCGCCGTCGACCGGTGAGCTTCTCCCGGCCCCAACTGCCCCTGTTTTGCCTTGTTTTGGTGTCCGGTTTGGCCGGGACTCGCGCCGGCCGTTTCGCGCGAATCCCGGCCCATACCGTCATTCCTCATAGCCCATGTGTCGTCACCAAAGGCAAGCCAGACCGCCGGAGCCGTTCGGGTCGCCGGAGCAGGTCAAAAACTCCCTTTTTAAGCAGTGCACGCCAGATGCTCGACGAAAGGCCCCAGTGAAACAGGTTTGATTTTGGTCGCCTGCCGGCAAGCGCGTGGCCGGGCGGTGAGTTGGGTGACTAAAAGGGCTTCGTGGGTGTCCCGGGAGGCGAAAGCCCCGCCGGATTTGGTCTGGATCGGCCGGCAAGACACCGGATCTCGCCGGCCGACGGTCTCACGTGCCTTATGCACGTGAGAACCGGTTTGAACCGGTCTGCAGACCGGGTCAGGCCATCTGGGCCGGTTCGACCCGGTCGAACCGGCCCTATTTTATCTTTTTCCACCGGACCGGGACCCAACCGGGCCCGATCCGGTCCAGACCCGGGTCAATGACCCGGGTTGACCCTTTGACCCGGGTCGGATCCGGAAATCCGACCCGGTCAACGCAATGGGTCGGGTCTGTTGACCCGGGTCGGTTCTGACCAACCCGGATCCGCCGACCCGACCCGGTTTTTAATATTATTATATTATTTTATTTTATTTTATTTAAAAAAAATTAAAAAAATTTAAATTTTTTTTTCTTTCTTTCTTCTTTCTTCTTCTTTTTCATTATTATATATATATTTTCGAAAAAAAAAATTTCATTTCTAAATTATGTGATATATTTGTTGTTTTAATTTATTGTTGTATTATTATGCATGTTGTTATAATTGTATAAATTGCCATATTTAAATTAGACAAGCCTGGGATTGCGCGGTAGTATTTTGCATGTTATTTTTATTACCGTTGTATTGTTATGCATGTTTTTAATACAGTTGCATGAGCTGTTGTGTTTTTGAATGTCATCTGACTCAGTTAAGGTTAGAACCTTAGGCTGCATGAATTGTTGTGTTTTTTACTGCTAATCGTTTCTGATTATGCACTCGTTTGATCACCTCATATGTTAGGAGAAAGGTTCTAAAATCAATCTAAATTGCCTGACAAATGTTTTCATAAAATGAACAGGAAAAAAAGGTACCGAAAGGTCATTAGTTATCTAACTAGTGTAACCAAGTCCCTGAACTCGGTTAATCTCTGGTTCGCAGGAATAGGGTGATTCTCCCATCACCCTATTTGGGTTTCTAATCGGCCCACCCCAAATCGATTAGTGGCGACTCCTTGATATAAATCACTTACATGTTAAAAAACTTAGGGAAAAAACCACCAAAAACCCCAAACTTTGCCATCTGTGACACATTTACCCCAATGTATTTAGTCCATGGGCATTTTCGTCTTTTTTGCTTTTTCTTTTTTTTTTTCTTTTTTTTTTCCTTTCCGGCGAGGGCTGCCCATCGCCGGATCCGGCGAGGGGCCCTCGCCGGCGTCAGCGAGGCGGCCCTCGCCCAGTCCGGCGAGGCGGCCCTCGCCGCGTCAGCGAGGTTCGCCTCGCACAGCGAGCGAGGCGGCCCTCGCCCGAGCTCGAGCGAGAGTCGACCCTCGCCGGCGTCGGGCGAGGGTCGACCTCGCTCGAGCCGGGCGAGGCCGCCTCGCTCGTCCCAGCGAGGCGACCCTCGCCGCGGCGGGCGAGGTCCGTCCGCCCTCGCCCGGGCGAGCAAGGGCGGCCCTCACCCGACTCGAGCGAGGTCGACCCTCGCCGCGTCCGAGCGAGGCGGCCCTCGCCCGGCGCCGGCGAGGCGGCCCTCGCCGAGGTCGGCGAGGGCGACCCTCGCTCGACGCCGGCGAGGCGACCCTCGCCCGATGCTCGGCGAGGTCGACCTCGCCAAATCGGGCGAGGGCCGCCCTCGCTCGCCCGGCGAGGGAAGACCTCGCCCGACGCCGGAGAGGGTCGCCCTCGCCCGGGCGAGCGAGGGCGGCCTCGCCGGCTCAGCGAGGTCGACCTCGCCGACGCCGGCAAGGGTCGACCTCGCCCGAGTCGGGCGAGGGCCGCCCTCGCTCGCCCAGGCGAGGGCGAACCTCGCCCGACGCCGGCGAGGGGGGGCCTCGCCGGAAAGGAAAAAAAAAGAAAAAAAAAAAGAAAAAGCAAAAAAGACGAAAATGCCCATGGACTAAATACATTGGGGTAAATGTGTCACAAAAAGCAAAGTTCGGGGTTTTTGGTGTCACAAAAAAAAGTTCGGGGTAAATGTGTCACAGATGGCAAAGTTTGTGATTTTTGGTGGTTTTTTCCCAAAAACTTAAACCCTAAGTTGCGATATGGTATGGGCTTGGGAGAGCCCGAGCCTAAACCTAGACTTAGCACGTACCAAGCGAGCCCCCCTTTTTTGCATGTTCGATAAAAAAGTGCTCGGGAGTTCGGTCACGACAATGAGTTTTGAGGAATGACAAAACAATCTATTACTGACCAGAATTACACTTAAGTTATTTGATACAGGTAAATGCTGAGTCATAAGACTTAGTCGATAAAAGGACCTTGTCATCAGACTCAAAATTACTCGTCAGATTCAATGAGTGTTATTTTTGGCATGTTTATGCAGAATAATCAAATTGATATTTTAAGATATTCTAATTGGTAATCACAAGATCGTTCCTCAAATACGAAGAACTACACTTATAGAAACCTTGATTTGATTGTATGGGCGATCAAATCACTCGGAGATAATGGTCTTATTCTAACGGCTATGCATCCTATTTTGGGAAGAATCTCTAACGGGTTGTTTTAGAGATCAATACTCTGAAAACTGTCCAATGGATAGATTGGAAATAGAGGAGTATAAAAGGAGTGCAAACGTCGTACAAGAAAGAAGAGAACTAGAATCGAGAATTCCAAAGTTTGAATAGAGTTTCGATCTTACACACTTGTGATTACTGTTTTTCACGTTGTGTTTTTTAGAAAGAAAATTACTTGAGTGAAGAGTGTACGTGATAGTGTTATCTATTATCTGAGAAGCACAGCACTTGTAATCTTCTAGTGATTCAATAGTGAAATACAGCCAATAGGCTACCAGCGTGGAGAGTGGACGTAGGCTCAATAAAGCCGAACCACTATAAAGATCTGTGTGCAGTATTCTCTATTCCTAAACTTTTATTTATTATTGCTGACATTATACTGTATGCATATCTGTCAAACAAGTTCGTCAGAACATCGTCTTAGTCATCAGATGCAATCATCTGACAACAATTTATATACAAGTTTGTTATACGAATACATCTGATATTAATCATATGAGTTGTTGACCTAGACTATATTCATTCCGCACGTTTAAATCATACAATTTTGGTAAAATCACCTATTCACCCCCTCTAGGTGATAGCATTAGCCCTAACAAATACATTTAAGGAAGGAAAGGTTACTCTCTCGAAGGAAAAACAAGCTCATGTCTATAGTTGAAGACCCTTTTAAGTACTCGAAAGAATTGGAGACAATAATTTCAAGGTTGATCTCTCGGGAGAAGGGGAAATTGTCAAATTAGTCTTAAACTTATTGTACGGATGTCAATTCAATCATAAATTTTTCAGTTTTGCCAATTTAGTTCTAAAACTTTTCCAAAATTATAATGCGGTCCTTCTGACCAATTTTCAACTAAAATCATTGACATAGCAGTGTGTCACATCAATGATTTCCAAGGAAAAGAGGACTACATTGAAATTTTGGGCAAAGGTTTAAGACTAAATTGGTAAAATTAAAAAATTTGAGACTGAATTGACATTCGTTCAATAAGTTTAAAATTGCTTGGAGAATTTTCCCCCGGGGAGAATATGGCATTTCGATTACTTTCAATGTTGGAGATCTTTCTCGTTATCTTGAAAATGAAGTCCTATCATATTTGAGGTTGAATCTCCAACAACCTAGGTGGATGGTGCAAGAGCATTAGAGCTTGGGAATTATGTTGATCATAACACAAGCTCAACTCAAATCCCATCAATTAATCAAGCCCAATTGTTAATGGTGCAAGGAAAGACATATTTCAGCCATAACATGATTTAATTGGTATGTCCAAGATGAAGATTCTTGAATGTCAAGAATAAATGTAGATTGAATGTGCTGTTGGTGGTTGAATTGCAAGGCTAAAAAGTCAATTTGAGTTCTCATGTGTTTTAAATGCATTTTCAAGTTCTTATATCTTTAGGCTACGTTTGGTTATCCAGATTTCTAATCAGGATAAGATTGGATAGGATAGGATATGAAATCTAAGGGATTTGCTATATCTTATTTACTGTTTGGTGAATTGCAGCAATAAAGTAAGATATTTTCACATATTTTTATGTCCATTATTTGCTATGAACATTATATCAGTGTAAATGAACCTAAAATTACACAAATGGAGATAATAAAAATTTCTCACGAAATTCATACCTATTTCATTTTTATTTATTATTTATTAATTTACCCTCTTTTTTAATTATTTTCTTTTTTATTTCTTCCCCTTCCATCATTCTCTAATAAATTTTATTAAATAGTGAACTATACAAATATGCCTAAAATATGTAATAAATATAAATACTAAATGTGTATATATATATATGAAATTTATATCATCAGATAGAAAGAAATTTGAATATATAAATAAAAATAAGAATAAATAAAAATGATTTTTTTGTTATTTTTTTGTTATTTTGAATTTTTATATTAAAATTCAAGTATTATTTATATTCAAATATCATTTTAATTTTATTAATTTAACAAGTTTGTTATTTGAGAATAATAACTTTTATATTATGGATATTAGAAATCATATCCACGTTTATCCCACCTCCCCCTTGGGATAATTTTATCCGAGTTATATCCCTCATATATCCGACTTTATCCTATCTCGAGCAAGCACCAGACACGGGATAGGATAAAATTTATACTATCCCGAATTTTATAAATTTTATCTTGACTACCAAACGTAAGCTTAGTGTGTTTTATATTCCCATGTTTATAATATTTGGCTAGTTTCCATGTCTTTAATGTTTGGCTGGTTCCTATATCCTAACTCCTTCACAAACAGAGGTGAGTTCTCAAATGTATGAATTCGGATTTGAGTTTGATTGTACACGAGATTTCCTCTTCAAATGAGAGAATTTCTATAATATTTGGTTCTTTATCGAATTCACTTTGGTCACGAACCTTAAGTTGTTTATCTATGACTGGCAAATTATCTTTTTATGCCTTGTTGGTGAACTCTATCTATCCCAATCTTACTTCGTCCAAAACACATTCCATCAGACACTTCTAGCAAACAATTTTCCATGCACTTATCCGTCATACATGTTTAGCATCCTCTAATTCTCGCCACGCATTAGATAATCAAGTCTAATAGTAGGTTTAAAACAATGAAAAATCTATCTTGACTCTATTCTTAGTAAATGGGATTCAAGGTTCAACCAACTAATAGAGTAGGTATATCCCAAATGGAGTGACTTTCAATTTCAATTTTTCATATTATTTTTTTAATAAATTTTTCAAAACTAACAGTTTGACTCTCAATAACCTGAAACATTTGAAATCTTCTAGGCTATTCAAATAATTGAAAAGATATAACCTTTTCCTGATTTGTATGAAACTTAAATAGTACTTTTATTTTTAAATATTAGAGGTAAAGTCGTCACTAAATATTTGCCTACATTTCAGGTTGCATTGGTCTAGAAATTGAGTAAATATTCGCCCGTTGATCCTAAAAAGAACAAGAGGAGTAACCTAACAAATTGAGTAACCTATCATAGACTATCGGTTGAAAAAAAAGTGAAATAGCAAATCAATAATTTCGATCAACAAACTAAAAAATGGTTAGCTCAACAGTGTAAGTTTGGGTAGGGCAAGAATTTAGAAAAGAAGACCATATGTGTACAACTACTAAATTAACTTGCTAGCACGCTGACAACGGTCCGCACAATTAGCCTCATATAGTTTATGTGCATATCATGCGTATGAATACGTTTGAATGTACAATACGAACAGGTATACTTAATCTCCCGAACTTATATCATCAAGATCGTCGTCTAAAGACAAAAACATCTCGTCCATGGACGAGAGTTCAGTCTCGCTTTTATCATCTCCTCCCGAGCAAAAGCTTTGTCCATGGCTTGTCTTGCATTCGTGAACTCGAGACAGAACCGGCGAACCATGTTCCTGTCACGTGTACAACACATATGACATTACATTCTAAACTTCCCGAGTAAGCATTCAAGAGTTTAATCAATGTCAAATCTCATTTGAACGTGTGAAACACTGTCAACATGCCTATCAACATGCCTATAAACCAGATATATTTTACTGGTGATCACTGCAATTTGATGGATTCTGCAAATAGGTCATTGAACTTTGATTTTGGTTGTAAGATATGCAACAAGTTTTCGTTTCTTTTTATAATTGTTGCATTTCGACTGGAATCCGACTAAATTTCTAGCAAAGTGTCAACATGGCAACCCGTGTAGAGCTGACATCTATAGCCCAAGTGGATGCCACCTTTGAAATTTTCTTATATCTTGGGCTGAGGTGGTATCTACTTGGACAACATGCCCTGTCGCCTCCATATCAGCACTTTGCTGGAGAAATAAGTCCGTGTTTTCAGTCAAATTGCCTTAATTTCAAAAGGAAAATCCGAAAGCTTAGCACAGAAAATGACCGAAATCAAAATTCGGCGACGTGATTGAAAAATGTGTTGTTAACGAAACTCTTGTAGACATGGTGTACGACGCACAAAGTCTCGTGAAGTTGCTCGAACATAGATTAACTGACAATCTAACTTCTAAAATTTCTGTGGAATATTTGCACTCACTTGTCTTGGATTGGTCAATTGATTGAAGGACATGAGATGATACTCCTGCATCACCCAATTTGTTTCTTGACCTGTTGGAGCCTCTCCAATGTGGAAAGTCAGAGATTTCTTGATTCCTATAACTTCTCCAGCTTCACTAAACACTGGCTCTTCCATGTCCAGATCTTTCCAATACCCATTTTCCGTAATTCGATTGTTCATCATTCTACTGAAATAGAAGTATTGGGTTCCATTCCACAGCGCCTTTCCTGTGCATTCAAAAGCTAATTTCAGCTGTGGAAGTGGAACTGATAAAAAAAAATTCTACAGCAAATCAAATATGATGATTTACCTGGTACTTTATTAACACCGCAAAAATTTGCTAAGTTACTTTTGATTGTCATGTGACTTGAAGAAAATCATTTACTCTAACAAGTCTCGTCTTCAAGATCTTGGCAGCTCATCATAAGATATATTAGGGCAATCAGAACTCATTTTTCTATACCTTTTTATCCAAAATTTCTTCTAGCTAGGGCACTGCTTCATACTAAGCAACTATATATATTGTACTAAAGCAAAAGTTGCTCTCTTTCGCTTACCATGGAGGTCCCAAGGATCATGGTGGTGAGACTTGAGATCAGGGACTAAGTGATCATAGAGTGGAGACACAGAGGCCGGCTGCTTCTTAGGATGCAGAAAGTGAAGGACGAGTTCTTCGTCCGTCGGTGAGAACCGAAACCCAGGCGGTAGCTTCAGCATCTTGCGATCATCTTCTTCTTCCTTCTCCTTCGTATCTCTCATGATCACAAGCCAAAACCAGCAAAATTGAGCAACTGCTGATTATCCTATGCATAAACACACGTTCTTGATGCTCTTTCCTTTCTTTACCAATTTCTATGATTGATATCCACACACGTCTATATATAAACACACAGAGAGAGAGAGAGAGAGAGAGAGAGAGAGAGAGAGAGAGAGAGAGAGAGAGAGAGAGAGAGAGAGAGAGAGAGAGAGAGGGCGGCGGTATATGGAGGACTATGATATGTTAAGTGGAAAGTCCTAATAGTGCCTGGTCTTTTAAAGGTAACAAGAGGAGAGAGATGGATGATTTAGGCTGATCTCTTTTGTTGCAAGTAACTTTTTCCTTCTCTTATAATCCAGTAACCTAAATGCAATATTCTTTTTTATTTTCTGTTTATGGTCATTCTACAAAGTTGAAGTGAATCATCCAATGATACTCATTTGACTGTGTATCTAATAATTTAAGCATTTGAGTTGCAGCCTAAGGTTTTAAATTTGGCACTTCAATGTATAGAATGGATCTTATGTAATGGCTGTATTATTTACGTGGTGCATCACTCTTTAATAGAGTGATTGAGAACTACAAGAATTAAAAAATAAATCCAATTTTTATCTTTCGATTCTTTTTATTGTGAATGGTGACTCAGAAAAAATGGTGACTTTGTTGTCTTCTAAATATGATGGATAAGATACTTTCTTGATTTCCACGGCCGCAGTATAGACGCGAGATGATCAAACACAGTGTTGTGTGTTCATGTTACAAGATATTTGAGAGATTATAAGCTTGACTCATTGGGTTTTTCATTCAAAACTAGGATTTAATCTACACTAGAAGTTTGGTCAGGTGATAGATTCATCGAATATGTTGCAAAGACCTTTTCCCTATTCACGCCCCTTATGCTCAAGACCCGTCTAAGGGACCGCAGAACATATTTGACAACTGGAGTTTAGTTTTGGGTAAGCCTACTTGGTGAGATTGGACTCAATCTACAGGATCTACTGATCTACGATACATGGCGAATCTACTGCTGTCGAATTCATCGAAATCAAGTTCTCACTTGAGTCATTAAATGGGTTGGTTTGAAGGTTGGAACCCAAACCTAAGGACATGTAGTTTTCAGTTTGGAAAATCCGGAATCAATCAAGAACCAAACTGAGTAATTCAGGAGCTTGGATTGGACCGATCAGGGTCTAATGTATCATTATCAGGTAGAACCAAATCAGAGGCAGACCCCCAACTTGAGTGCGACGGAAAATCCAATTTGAGAGTTTGGTTTCGTTACGTTTGAGGTTTGTGACGAGGTTTTTGGCACCAATGGAGAAAAAACATTCGCACCAACAAAAGAAAATGCGCTAAAAGACAGACGCGCAGCAGCAGCTCTTGATGATGATGATGTGCAACTAAACTTCAGGTTTCGTCTAAGTCTCTAGTTTGAAGATTAGTTTGGCAGTTTGCGATGATATTGAAATAGGATAAGGAGCTGAAAGTAATCAGCAACTTTTGATGACCGAGAGCGGTTGCATGACATTCGAACTAATCTTTTTGGTTCATTATCTTATTCTTATTTTTCCAAAGTGGAACTGCTCCTTGAGACGAGTTAGATCATATACAGGACGAGAAAAAATTCCTTAAATTCAAATGAATCCTTTCATCATCATCATCACGGATTGACATACACCTGAAATAGCTACTATTATAAAGCTCATGTACTATCTCCCAAAAGGCAAGTCCCCCCAAGGGAGGGAGTCAAGCCGCTGATAGGAAATACTTGATGAAATTGGCATCGAAATTCCTTGTTAATGTAGATGCACTTCACTAAAGATATTTTGATTAGGTCTTGCTAAGAATTGGCATCGAAATCCTTAAAGGGTTGATGAAACCTGCTCTATGGACCAGGTATAACACAAATTTAAAGGCTCAAATAGGTGGCACGAACATGAAACTATTGGTACTTGGCGAGGCATTCAGAGAATTGAGCTTATAGGCCATCAACAATTGTCCAATTCCACTTGTTCATGACCGAATATCTGTGTAACCTGCCATTAATATCAATTGCTTGTCTCTAATTCTCAGTGTACCTCAAGGTCAGTTATTTGCCATCAATATTCTCGGGTGATCCAAGAATTTCTTCTTTGCAAGAAGTTAAATAAAATCAAAGTCCAATCAAGTAATATTACTTAACTCTCGGCCAAACAAAAGTACACAATCAACTAGGGTTTTTTTCTTGGCAATCAAGCCATCAACACAGAGATAAAACATATGTAACGAGTCCAATTTTGTAGTAATTGAACTACAGATGCTCTACTCATGAAACCCAGAAACACTTTCAAGGGTTTTTCCGAGGAACCATGAAGACATCTTCTAGTGATAGCTTAAAGTCATCATGACAAGTTTCATGCACGCATGCTTACGAGTCTTTAACTTTCTGTAAAACTCCAGAACCGGGACGAGACGGGACACCCTAGCGAGTGCCAGGTGGAGTGTGCTCTCGTTGTGGATGTGATGTCTCCATTTATACGTTTGACCTTGCTTCAATCATCTCTTTTTCCTACGTGTCCATCTCTGATGCACACAACTGCATCATATTTCCTTGACCTGCCCGAACTCCGTGTCTTCTCTTTTTTCAGACGCATCATTTCAAAAGGTCTCACCAACTAAAGCAAGCAACAGTTCCGGGTCGAAGTGACCTCTAGCTGCGATCACTGTCCATGTGTCCTTTTAGTTTGAATTCGACGATGATAATGCCACTTTTTCTTAGGGGGAAAACAAACGATGTTGTAATAATGGTAGCATGTGGAAGGGATTGATGCGATGAGGGTGTTGGAAAAAGGACAGCGCAGCATATGATGAGAGATTTAAATTGTTCGATGGGGACAAATAGCTGCTTGAAGGACCCCTAAAAAGAAAGGGTTTTGATGCCCTTCGCAAAAGTTCTGTAGTTGAAAGTGATATGTTCGACGTTCTGGTGGACGAGAGACAGTTGGATTGCGTAATCATGACGATGCAGATCAAGAACTGAGCGCAATCATAGAAACTAACACTATCTGAGCTCGAAAAGAACACTGGTTTGATTCAAAATAATAACCAGACACCAGCTCATGCATGAGTTTCTTTCATTTGAATCCTACTTGAGTTCATTATCCACTATTCTATGCTCGAGTTACCAGACAAATGAGTGATTCAATATTTGAATGGCGTGACAGGTTGATGTTACAATGATTTTAGACAAAGAAATTGTGGATGAGTTAGTGAGATATTGGTGAATCTGAGATTTGTCCATTTAAGTAGAATTCTGCATCAACAAAAGAAAAAAAGGATCCTTGCAAAAAAAGATTATATGCACTTTATTGGTCAATGAAGCCCATCATCCGCTCAAATTTTATTCAAATTGACATATAGAGAAGGCATGCATGTTTATAACTTGATTTATATACTAGTTAAAAAAAACTTTATTATCCACAAGAACTTAAAAGGAAACACTTATCTCATGTACAAAAGTATAATATTTGTGACATGACCCATGTAAATTGAGCACGATAGTAACTGATGGTACCAAAGCAGTACCCTTCTTGTAGGTATGTGATTCGTGAACGGACTAGACAGAGTGAGGTAAGAGGGCTCGGACAAGATATGCCTCTTGGATCCTTCTAGGATGGCAGATGGGACATGAATGAAGCAAACAACACATCAAATAGGGGGAGAGTACTCCTTTTGGAAGCTTGGCCCATGTGGACCGAGCCGAATCGTTACCAATCGTACCAAAGCATGACCCTTCCAATAGGGGTGCGACTCATGGACGGACTAAACAGAGTGACCACAAAGATGAGAGAGTTCAGACAAGATATGCTTCCTGGCATTCTTATAGGATAGGAGAAGGGATATGAATGGATCAGGCAACACATAGAATAGGAAGGGTATCGTTAGGCGATACGAGCCAATACTAACATGGAACCTCACTTTTTAAGTGAGGAAGTTTGTGATGTCTCAAGTCCCACATGAGATGAGAGAGGCCCTATCGAATAAATCACAAGTAAGCACGTACCTCTAAATGGTCACCATCCAAAACCGAGCCGTTGTATATTGTTTGTTGATGGCACATAATTCTTTTGGTCATGCATTATTTCATCTCTACAGTTAAAATCTGCACGTTTTAGACTGCCATTTCCACATCAAGTACAGGAATGAGAGCTAATTGTAACGTCGTTCTTTAAAAGTCGAGATCTTAAGGAATCTGCAAGCTCAATTTGACATTCACGCTATATTTTCCAATCTCACACCTGTTTCTGATAGACTCTTTCAAAACCACACTCCACGAGAGAGAAAAGTCCTTTTCGAGACCCGAAATTTGAGCGACAACATCTGTACCATCAGTGGTAGGCCACTTGGCCAGGCAGGATGGTTGATATCCCACGTCCATCAGCATTCGACTTCACGCAAGGACTCGATGGAAGCTATAGAATGATGCAAATAGTAGCTACCTGAGAATCATCTGCATTATATGTTTAATTAAGCAAAACTAAGGCTCTCTCCGTTTGTTTCGCGATAAAATGGATGGTTTGAAAATTATTTTTCTAAAAATAATCGATTGTACCACTTGACATAATTACTCAATGAAAAATATTTTCTTATCGACAATAATATATATCTAAATATTTTCGTGAATGATGAAAATATTTTTCGTTCGTTCATTTTTATAAGTGATATGAGCGATCATTTTTAGGAAAACTGTTTTCCAAAATGCGGATTCTTCGCAAAACAAACGGATGTTTCGCAAAAAATGGATCATATGGAAAATATTTTTTTAAAAATAACCGATTGTATTGTTTGAAATAATTAGTCGATGAAAAAAAATTATCGACAATATGTCCACTTATTTTTGTGGCGACGAAATTTTATTTTTCGTTCGTTCATTTTTGTAAGTGATATGAGCAATTATTTTTAGAAAAAAAAATTCAAATCATTTATTCCCCGTGAAACTAACGGCCCCTAAATCTCTAATATTTTCTTATTGGTCTATCAAAGCTCGCTATCTACTTATTCGCACGCAATAGGGGATGTAGCGTGGGGATTAAGATTGAACACTCTTCGCACCTAGATAATTTGACCATAGAAGTACTGATTTTTTTTTGCAAGTGTTGATAAGTATCAGAAAGATGTTACTGAAATAAAATAATCCGTGACTTCTTTTTCAAGTGATTCGTTAGTAACTTCTAGCATTTTTGTGAACTTACCAACTTTCTTGTATAGTTTACATATTAGTAATTGTCCTACTAACTTCCCAACTATTATTTGCATATCTCACCAAAACTTTGAATCTAGTAACTCTTAAAATGAAATTGTCAACTTAAATAAGGGTGGTTGACCAACTTTTGTCGATTACTAACTAATTTTGGGTTACTTATTCTTATTTGGGCCATCACCAACGTTTTATTTTTTTTCCCTATTTTACCAACCTTTCTATTAATATCCCCTTACATTTACCTACTCTTTTCTACCGAAAAATCAATGTGGCTGGTAACAATTTTTTAAAATCAATATTTTACACTCATCTACTATATTGTAATTTACCGGCATGAAAAAAAAAATCCATCTGCTTAAACATAATGATAGAATCGTCCGTAACAAGTACTATCAATACTCGTGCGACACAAAACCAAGAGCTATTCTAGAATACACATAATAGGTCAGGAACATCTCTAGTTTTGTTCACAAAATATAAAATGGCCACTCTTTGTTTGTAGGCCTTCCTGATGCTTGGTCTGGGGCCAACAAGCTCCAAGCTTCGAAGTTTCTTGTCTCAATTGTAGGTTTCGTACAAGTTATAGTCACTTAGTTGCACCTATGCAACGACGTAAGATCGATCGAAGCATGATAATCATCTGATCGACCACAATATTCTTACTTTAACGAGCTAAAACACTATGAGTCTATGACTCACCTTGGTCGTCGAGAATGGGATAACGACGTCTTTGAAACTAGAAAAAACGTAAAATGGAAGAAATCAGAGAAGAATACTGATGAATTTTTTTATTTCAGAAAACCCTTCAAAATCAGAAATGGAAAAGTCCCGGGGCTGCACTACGCAATTTTTTTTTTAATTATCAGTATCTAGTTTTGACACACACAAAAAAAACCGATTAGTATCGAGTTACAATACAAGAAAAGTGCAATTCTTATATCTTGAATAAAGTGTCATGTACACCAGGTGAAAGACGAAAATACATGTAATATTAATAATAATAAAAAAAGGGATAAGTGCGATGGAAGTCCTAAAAATTGTCATGAAAGTGCAATTGAGTTATGAAAGTAAAGATGAGTCCTCAAACTTGTAAAATTGATCCAATCAAGTCCCTCCGTTAATTGCATTTTTTAAAAGTTTTAGAATTTAATTATACTTTCTTAACAATTTTTAGGACTTGATTGCACTTTTTTGAAAGTTTTAGGATTCGATTACACTTTCGTGATAAGTTTTAGGACTTGATTGCACTTTTTGAAAGTTTTAGGACTCGATTGCATTTTCCTAACACATTTTAAAACTTCGATTGCACTTACAAATGGTCCCTAAACTTTGACCCAATATGCAATGTGTCCCTGAACATTTAATTTGTTCAATGTAGTTCATAGACTTTTGGTACATATTTAATTTAATTCATGAGCTATGTGAAAATGTTAAAGGTTGTCTTTGACCTTAAATTAATAGAAGGATAACATTAAACAATTTCATATAGTTTAGAGACTAAATAAACATGTACCAAAAGTCTAGAGACCACATTGAACAAATTAAAAGTTCATGGACCATAATGCAATTGGGCTAAACTTTATGAACCACATTGAATAAATTAAAAGTTTAGAGACCACATTACACATTGGACCAAAGTTTAAAAAGCATTTGTGTCATTATTTTAAAAACAAATTCTACATATACGAAGAAATGTGCTAACATTTCTTTTACTAAGTGATGCAACATGTGACTATTGATGAATTAATTGCAATGAATGATTTTGTGGAAAAATTACCAAAAAAGTCATAAACATATTGTAATTATGTCAATTCAGTTCCAAACATTTTTTGTTACCAATTGAGTCCTAAACCTTTTGCATTTGTGTCAATTCAGTCCATTCTGCAAATTTTGGCCAAAAAACACTGACATGGACGCTGGTCGTCTTACGTGGCGCTGCTGGTGATGACATGAACATTTTTAAATAATTTTTTAATAATTTTTTTTATTTTTATCTATTTGTTTCTTTTCCTTTTCTTTTTTTCTTTGTCTTCCCTTCTTCCTCTAATCGGTCGACCTCACCGACCACTAGCAATGGCAAGCCTCGCCCACCCCTAGCAAGGTTCGACCTCGTCGTAGCTGGGCGAGGTCAACCTCACCTTGCCGTTGGGTGAGGCTTGCCATGTTCAGCTAGCAAGTTTGAGCTTTGCCTTCGCTATCGTTGGTGAGGCTCAACCTCATCATCACTTGGCAAGGTCGAGCCTTGCTAGGGGTGAGTGAGGCTGACTGATGAGGTCGAGCTCATCAGCCCTCGCGTCTGGCCGATCATCGAGATTTAGGTAGCACATGATAACCATTCTGGTTCTGTCCAGAACTGGTTTTCTGTTCCCAGAAATAGCTTTGGACCATAAACCCGTTTGGTAATGCAATTTCATTTTTCTATTTCTGGAACAACTTTTTGTTCCAGAACCGATTCTGAACCAGAAATCAGAACCAAAAAAAAGTAGGTTTTCTATTTCTAGACCAAAAATGAGAATCATTTCTGAGAGAACTCTTTCTTAAAAACACATGTTCATCTGGAAGTCACGATCTTTGAGGTGGGAAAAAAAAGCAAAAAATAAAAAATTTCAAAATTTTCACATAATGGTTTAGAATCTGTGGCTACCCACTTTGAGCGAAATTTAAATTTTTTTAGGTGCCGAAAAAAATCAAAAAATCAAAAAATCAAAAATTTCAAAATTTCACAAAATTGCTTAGAATACCTGTGGCCACCCACTTTGAGCGAAATTTAATTTTTTTTAGATTCCAAAAAAAATAATAAATAATCAAAAAAATCTAAAATGTAAAAACTTCACAGAATGTCTTAGAATACCTGTGGCCACCCAATTTGAGCGAAATTTAATTTTTTTTAGTTGTCGAAAAAAATTATAAAAAGCAAAATATAAAAAATTTCAAAACTTCACAGAATGGCTTAGAATACCTGTGGCCATCCACTTTGAGCGAAATTTAAATTTTTTTAGGTGCCGAAAAAAATAAAAAAATAAAAAATAAAAAATTTCACAGAATGGCTTAGAATATCTGTGGCCACCCACTTTGAGCGAAATTTAATTTTTTTTAGATGCCAAAAAAAAATAAAAATAAGCAAAAAAGAAAAATTTTCAAAACTTCACAGAATGGCTTAAAATACCTGTGGCCACCCACTTTGAGCGAAAATTTATTTTTTTAGGTGCCTAAAAATATTTAAAAAAAGCAAAAAAGCAAAAATTTTAAAACTTCACAGAATGGCTTAGAATACCTATGGCCATCCACTTTGAGCGAAATTTAAATTTTTTTAGGTGCCGAAAAAAATAAAAAAATAAAAAATTTCAAAACTTCACAGAATTGCTTAGAATACATGTGGCCACCTACTTTGAGCGAAATTTAATTTTTTTTTGGTGCCGAAAAAAAATAAAAATAAGTAAAAAAGCAAAAATTTCAAAACTTCACAGAATGGCTTAGAATACCTGTGGCCACCAACTTTGAATGAAATTTTATTTTTTTTAGGTGCCGAAAAAAAAGAAAAAAAAGCAAAAAATCAAAAATTTGAAAACTTCACAAAATGGCTTAGAATACATGTGGCCATCACTTTGAGTGAAATTTAATTTTCTTTAGGTGCCGAAAAAAATCAAAAATCAAAAAAAAATCAAAAATACCATTTGGGCACCTAAAAAAAATTAAATTTCACTCAAAGTGGGTGGCTAGAGGCATTCTAAGTCATTCTGTGAAGTTTTAAAATTTTTGATTTTTTTATTTTTATTTTTTTTTTCGGCACCTAAAAAAATTTAAATTTCACTCAAAGTGGGTAGCCATAGATATTCTAAGTCATTCGGTGAAGTTTTGAAATTTTTGAATTTTTGCTTTTTTGTTCACCTCAAAAAATTAAAATTTCACTCAAAGTGGGTGGCCACAGGTATTCTAAGCTATTCTGTGAAATTTTGAAAATTTTTAGTTTTTTAATTTTTTTGGGCACCTTAAAAAATTTAAATTTCACTCAAAGTGGGTGGCCACATGTATTTTAAACTATTCTATGAAGTTTTGAAATTTTTTATTTTTTATTTTTTTTTGGGCACCTAAAAAAATTTAAATTTCACTAAAAGTGGGTGGCCACAGGTATTTTAAGCCATTCTATGAAGTTTTGAAATTTTTGATTTTTTTTGAAAAAATTCAACAAATTTCCTATTTTCCCGAAATCTGAATTTTTTTATTTTTTGGAAATTGTGATGAATTTTTCTAGAATTTTTCAAAATTTTTTGGATTTTTTGAATTTTTTTTATATTTTTAGGAATTTTTTGGATTTTTTTAATTATTTTTATTCCATTTCTAAAAAAATGGATTTTTGTTCCTGGAAATAGAATTTTGTGTTGTTTATCAAACGGGTTTTTGTTTCAGGAAATAGAAATTTTGTGCTGTTATCAAACGGGTTTCTGTTCCAGAAATAGAAATTTTTGGTTGTTATCAAACGGGTTTCTTTTTTTAGAAACTCATCCTGGAACCAGAAATAAAAAAATCTATTTCTGTTTCAGAAACTCATTCTGGAACAGAATGGTTATCATTCGCTACCTTAGCAACCAGTTAGAGGAACAAGGGAATAAAAAAAAAAGAGAAAGAAAATAAAAAATAGAAAATTTATTATATATTATTTAAAAATATTCACATCACTGCCGGCCGCACTACCTAGGGCAATCGGTGTCCATATAAGCATTTTCCGGCCAAAATTGGCATGATGGATTGAATTTGCACAAATGCAAAAGGTTTAGGACTGAATTGGCAAAAAAAAAATATTCAGAACTGAATTAGCACAATGACAATAGGTTTAGGACTTTTTTGGTAGATCTCTCATGATTTTTTTCTCATGTATGATAACACATCAGTGAGTTACACCAATCAATCACGGGCTGAATAAGAACATGGAATGGGCCGCTGTAGAGAATGTAATAGCCTAAGCTCTTCACATGGCTCATTCTGATGTTGGTATAGATGCAGCCCATTTTGCTAGTGTAGCTTCCTATTTTAATTGATCAAAAAGGTCTAATTTGACTTAAAATGATGTAACTCGAGTTCCGGTATATGAAGCATGTATCCTTATAATCTTGTAACTATAATACTAAGTTATGTCGAGGTGAGTCGAATTTCTAACTCGAGTTCTGGTACATTGGAGCATGTGAATGTTGGAGCTCATAAACTTAATGCTTAATCAGAAACTTAGCATTTTAACTTTTAAGTCCTTTTTTCCCTTATTTTGCAGGGTTCTCGGTCTTGTTTCGGTAGGACGTGTATTTCTATTACTATAAAATTCATCAATGAAATGATTTTTTTTACGAGTAATGTGTAAATGAATTAGTGTAAGCTGGGGCATTTTCCTTGATTGATCTTCTTGGAAGAGTGAAAGTGCAAACTCATTGGGCTCTTGGAGCAAGGGATAGTCCAACAATACATCTATTAATTTGTTCTTCCCAAAATAAACTTGTGTAATCAAAAGATAAATAATGAATAGAAATTTCCCTCGAGACAACATTTTATATACTTAGTCTTTATACTGCCGGTTTTAATCATTCCTATACTTCTTCATTATGGATAAAATCTACCGAGAAATATTCCAATATTAAATTCGGATATTCCTCCTTATAAAAATTAAATTAAGAACCTTACCCAAAAAAAAATTAAATTAAGAAACTCTCATGTAGGTATGAAGACACTGCAATGTAATATTTTTAGGTAATTTTCTTCATCAAGAATACCGAACTAGACTACTTCATAGTTCAAACGATTCCACAGTACCATTTCCAAATTTTTGGTACATTTTCGAAAGAGTTAATAAATCTAAAAAAAGCGGTTGGTAAAAAAATTAATTATTGGTAACTTACCTACACTTTTATGAAATTACCAACCTTTTATAACCGTTTGTAAATCATCAAAAAAATTTTACCTTTTACCAACTTGTTTTTTTTTTTTTGCCAATGCTTCAAATTTACCATCTCTTATTTGAATTTACTAATCTTTATTCGAGTGACTCATCAATTTCTTTTCCGATTACATTATCAATAAAATTTGGATTATGAATTCTCATTTGAGTTAATTACCAATGTTTATAGGGTTTTTTATTTATAAATTTTTGTTATCATTCACCAACTGTTATTTGTCTTTCTTGACATACGCCTTAAATTTATCAACTCTTATATGAATGTACTGACCTTTGCTTGAGTGACTTACTGTCGTTTCCCCCAATAGACTACAATTAATATTTGTTTACCAACTCTCATTCAAGTTGCTTATTGATGTTACTAACTACCAATTTTTCTCCACTTAAATTACCAGTTTCTTTTGTGCTACCAAACCTTATTGTAAGTTGCCGACACTTTTTTTTTGGTTAAATTACCAACTTCTCTTATCTTTGACAAAAAAAAAATATCTTCTATCACCTTTTACTAGCTTTCATTCACCTTTATAATCCATGCTTTATATTTACCAACAAACATATGAAATTACCAGTCTTTTTATGAGTGACTTACCAACTTTTATCGGGTAATTTTGGTTTATCAACTCTCATATGATTTACTTGCCAATGCTTATTTAGTAAGTATAAATAAATGCCAGTACGTAACTCAAATGAAAGTTGGTATTATGGTAATTTAATAGGAGAAAAGTTGGTGAGTCAAACTAATTTAGATTGGTAATCTCTAAAAAGAGTTATAAATTTAAGCGGTTCTAACCGAGACAAATAAAAGCTAATAACTCAATAGAAAAAGTTTGTAAATTCAAAAAGATCATTAACCTTTTATAAATAACTCAAATAAAAGCTGATAGTCCAAAACTAAGTAATTTCTCTTAAGAGTTTTTAAATTTGAAAATTTAGTAAGTGGTGCAAATAAGAGTTAGTACAACAATCGATAAATTGCAAACTATCAAAATATATTGGTTATTTCGTAAAAGTGTTTGTAAGTTACTAATAAGTTACTAATAAGTTATATAAAAAAAGTTGCTGATAATTCTTTACCAGCTATTGACACCTATTTTTAATTTAGAGGTCGGTCGCGACACCAATAATTTTCAAAACTTACTGGAATTTGTCGAAATTCTGTGTCAACGACAGAATTTATCGAAATTCTGCTAACAGATCATATGTAGACCAACCGCTGTCGACCACCTTCTTGGGAATCTGCAAATAATTTTGTTTGCATGGATTTGCTAAACTCAAAGATGATGCGACAATTTTGTTCTCCTGAGAAAAGAACCAAACACACCTTTGTTTTGGGATAAGGGCCCTCGTTTTGTGGAGCGATACAACCCATTTTTTTATGGACAAATAATGCTAAACCCATCGTCATTTTATGCATGTTAAGACAATTATTATCAATAAGATAACCAGAAAAAATCACAGGATATTTTTCAGGGATCCAACCACAGGGGTGTCTTATGGGCTTCATTTGTTTTCTCTCACAACTCACTGCAGAACCAGTCCAGCCTTTTCAAGAGAGTCTCGTGAACGCAACAGCAGAAACGACACAGACGGAAGAGAGTACATTATTCTACGTCTCTCTCTCTCTCTCTCTCTCTCTCTCTCTCTCTCTCTCTCTCTCTAAAGCCCGATGTTCATCAGTTGAGGTTTTCTTGTTTTGTGCGCAAATGGACAGACTGAAAAGTGGTTGTCTTCTTGTTTTCAAGTGAAAGAGTAAACGTGGATCTCTTATTCATTTTCTTTAGGGCATATAATGTAAGTTTGTCATTTTCTTGGGGAAAGCATTATAGCTCCTTCTATGATGATCAAGACAAAGGAAGACAGCGAAGAGAGTTGTGATTTTTTTACTCGACCAAGATCTGGCACTTCTTATATAAATGGTGGCCCAATGGTAACCCGATTAGGCAGTGAGATCGGTTGAAGATGATCCACTTGAGCTCGAAAGATGAAGTGAGAAGAATCCAAAAGAATAACAGGGAAAAAAACGAGGAGGAAAATATATTCAGATATTATCACCATTTATCTGCAACGTTGGTCTGGTGCAACCTCTGTCCCAATATGATAGAACAAAAGAAAGACTAAAACCAATCTATAGTGAAGTTAATTTTGGCTATTTGACTAAAGTTTCGAGTCTTGAGTATTGAGTCCATGGAGAAGTTTACTTTCAATATGGGTTAGAGCAGTCTTTTAGCATAATTGAGAGTGTAATTTCCAGATTTCTAATTAAGCTCATCATTGTGTTTATAAACAGTTGAGATATGTTGGCCATAATTTTTATTGTTTGATACATAATAAACTCCTCCTTCAATCATGCATGGTTCCCTTTTTTTTTTTGGTCAAAATGGTACCTAATCATGTAGCTTATTAATGATGACAGAATCTAATTTAACCACCTAATCTTAGTATATGTAATCACTATCGTCGGTTTCATAAGTGCACTCTCAGTTGAGTGATTAATGAATTGTTCCAAAAACTTAAACTTTTGGATTAGGGTGCTTATTATATTGTATAACTTAAGATTTGCCTTGACACAAAGGTTTATGTATAAAAGAAAGCATGCAAACCGGATATGCATGACCCGCGAGCGAAGATTTGTTGAAATACATACATAAAGAAGGGAACTTATGAATGAGCGAAGGGGTGTGAGGATTTGAACTCGAAAACCTTTGACTTTTGATATCAAAAATCTGCAACTGTTTACTCCAGAATTTGAGCTTTTAAATTGAGTCTGCATGTAAAGTCGAACAAGATTCAGGGGTCACTACCACCAGAAACTCAACAGACAGAAACAAACGAAAAGAAAATAAGGCCCATGGCACGTCATAACATCTTTTGATTTACTAAAGAAATGAATACTAACTGAGAACCAAAACTGTGGACCAAGAACTTGAACAATAATGCCAGAAAAAGATAACATATCCCATACCACGATGAGTAAAACTAACGTAACATAAACGTTAAATGATTATCTTTACATGGAGATCTACACGTCTCTACATTCTGCATACAAAGCATGCATCCATTGCATGCATAACACTACTCTATACGTTAAACTTAAGTACCTAAGCATCTGTCATGAAGGGTTTGGACAGTTAGAGAGAACAGTGGTGATGCCAATCAATACTTTCGGAGGACTCATCCACATTCTTGCTAGGTCATCTGCAGTATCCACACCAAGCCCTCTCGTATCCCTCCCTGAGATCACACAACTGCATAACACTTGGTTCCAAACCAGCACATATCTCCATCCTCTACCTTTTGGATATGTATGTAGTTTTGCGAGTCTCACCGTACAATATTTTGGCACTTCATATATATAATAGTAAAGAAGGTTGAAAGTTGACGAGCGATATCTTTTCTACAGAAAGGTCGCACATTGAAGAAGGTGAAGGACAGGGACATAGGGTTCACGGGCAGAGCTCCCTGTTGAGGAAGGTGGCCTAACACATAAAAAAATATATATGTTGATAAAGTTGAAGAGCAGTGTTTGGTCGTTTAGGGTTTTTTAGATCCATTTTTTTTTTTTTTTGATAACCGAGGTGTCCGGGCCAGCTTGCGCGCACCTCGACTATTCCTCGGAGGAGACTAGCACAGCAACCCACCACCATGACCCCCCACTTAAATCACAAATACTCAGCTGGGGAATCGAACCTGGGACCAGATCCATTTTTTATCTTCAAATTTTCCCCCTTTTCTTTTTTTTGGGTGGCTCCACGCCTATGTTGGTGTGAAAGACCACAGAACTATAAAGAAGTTCACGGGTGCGAATTGGCCTCCATGTCCAGACAAATTGAAGCTTCAAAAACAGAGGTATAATGACAAATGGTGATTGGAAGACCCTCAAACAAGAAAATCTCCATCTTTAACTCTCGACCACACAAAAGATTCACCATCCCCCACATGATTTCACTTTACTCAAATCATCAGATCAGGTCCATTAATCTTAGAGTCATTTTTCCATCATTTTCATAAACTCTTGCTTCTTGTGGTGGACACGTGGATTGGCCTGGGTTGAATTTTATGGCTACATTTGGAAGAGATGGTCCAGATCGTTCATTTAATCTGGGCATCAGACGAATTGAGGTGACCAGTCAAATCATTGCTATTGATGTTCTCTATATTAATATGAATTTCTTGACCTTTCAATTTCTTGTTTTTGTTTTTTTGGTCGAATTTCAATTCTTGTTTAGTCCCACTAAGTATCATGCAATTTCAGCCACAAGTTAGAGGCCCCACAGGGACCACACCTGCTTTGTTTGTGGTCAGAATCTAAAGATGCCACTGCCAGGTCCTACATGTAAGTTACAGAAAACAGAGGTATTATTACATTTCTAGGCATTGCATTTTTTTAGATATTTTTGGAAGAAATTTCTTAGGTTTAAATTGATTCGGCTCACGACATGATAAGACGACTTATCCGTAATGGCACAAAGCACTGTTAAGATGCATGTGTAATTTATGTTAAAAAAAATCTCGTGTTGATTATTTGGTGTGATATAGAATAATTAATATATCATAATTAGATCACGACTCATTGACTTAAACTTTTAAGAAAATGTGAGTCCAATTGAATATATTGACGAGATCAGACTAGAACTCTCTCTTGACAATCTTTCCGAAAAAATGTTCGAATTACTGCTGCGCACTTCCAACAAGCATAATCACTTCAAGATTAGCTATAGAACATAAATTGCATGGCCTGCATTTAAGATGATAATTAGATTTAGTACATTTTTGCCAACAATACATTTCTCAGCAAAAAGAAGGTATAGTTTCATCATCACTTAATAATGTCACGTCTAGACTTACAAAGTGGCAATTATTTGAGAGGCATGGCAATTTTCTTGAAATATATACGAGGCATCTTTTCGAAATTTTCATGAAATAATGCACCTAGATTTTACGGTGATGGAAGGAGCCAGACCACCCAAGTGGCATATAATTGACATTTAAAAATACTAAGAATTTTCTAAAAGAAGGATACATATCCTTACTGAGAATGAGCACTCCAATTCCATTAGGTTTAAAAAGAAATCCGGACATCCATTAGTGGCTAAAATACGCAATACCGTGTGTACGTAAATTATGGAATAAACTTATGATCATGGAATCGACTCAATCATCAAATTAGAGATTATAAGTTCATAATCCGAATGCATTCCCATTTTGGGTGGAATAGATCTACTAATTCTTTATTTCAGTTAGTATCGTTTCTTTTAGTTAATATGAATATACAATGTTTGATGTCCAGAATATTTTGATCAATTTGCCACATGCCATGTTGTCATGTGACGTGATATGAAAAATCTATCAAATATGACATGAATTTTTTTTTCCTACATCAACGTATCTATTGAATCCCACATTTTAAGTGAGAAGGAAAAACAAATGTTTTATAATTGCTCAAGTGACACTTTAATATTGCTGGCGCAAGTCGTGTCGACTTATCTTGTGATGTATAACAATCAATTGAACTAAGCTAAAACAACATTGCTCAGAATCCATGTTCGACTTCTAGTGTTGGTTGGTAGTAGTTTGAGCAAGCTTGTATGCATGTTAATTAACTAAACCTAACTTTATGGTCGATAGTCCAATCAAATGCAGATCATTCGCGTCGAAGGGTAGAATTGAATTTAATGCAGAGACTGGCTTCATGATATAAGAGAACAAAAGACGTGCGTTCATCATACCCCCATCCTTTTTTTAGAATAGAGATCCTCTAAAATTAAGCATAATTGCACAGTCATCTCGTGTTGATGTGACGGCCTCTGAAGGAGACAAATTCAAGCTGCATTTTCGCCCACTAAATCTAAAGGATCTCAAAACATTTTTTTCGGGGCGTGAAATTTCAATTAACTTGTTACCTCGACTCATAACTCCTTCAAATTACATGTGGTCTAATCGAGGACCGATGAGGATCGCCCTTGCCAGATTTGTCGTAGGCCAACCTCGAGCCTTGCCTGGAGAGGCAAGGCTCGAGGTCGGCCCATGCCAAATTCAGCGAAGACAACCCTTATCTCTGGCGACCGGCAAAAGAAAGAAATAAAAAAATAAAAAAGAAATTTGTTTTTTTAAAAAAGTTACAAAAATTATTCACGTCAATGCCTGTCAAAATTGGCCAAATAGACTCAATTGGCAAAACATAAATTGGCACAATTGTCACAATTGAAAGATTTAGGGCTAAATTAGCACAAGTGCAATAAATTTAGGATTTTTTTGATAATTTTCCCGGATAATATATGATTCATTTGCAAGTTGATATCACCGGCTCTTGTTGCGCATTTGAACATGACCAACTTGTTTAAGAATACATGTCATATCCTTTGATATGAGAATTTTCTTAGTATCTTCTGTCCTAGCATTGCTCTTTTTGGATAAAATAGAGTGCCACAGGCAACTCACTCATTTCTTGGTCTGCCAAGATTGATTTTTGCTAATTTTCCAACATGTGGGTTTCAGAAAACTGATCGGCCCACTGTTATTTACACTGCCTCACAGGACTACGATATCTTGTTTTAAAATCATAGACATATCACAGAAATATATCAGGAATCTTGAGAAATAATAGAAAAATCACAGAACCAGGCTGTACAATTGACTTGTTAAGCTCTCACGGGAAATGCAATGCAAAGCTTGCTCAATCAATTCTCCCATCAAACCACCCCAGCAAGAGAACTGCAACCTAACCGCGTCTCTTCACTGTAATCTTGTTCTTTTTCCACTTCAGATTTTTGGTTCAAAGGATAAAAAATTCACAGAGACATGATCACGGTTCACAAGGCACAACTAGAGGGACCGAGAGAGGGAGAGAGATTGCACGTACCACACTGGCACGTGAAGTGTATATGCACAGCTACAAACTTCAATGGCATTATGACTTCAAGAAACAGCAAGAACGAGTTCACGTGAACCCCCCCATGTAACATATGCAAAATGGTTCCTCCATTTTAGTCTCTGTTAAAGAAAAAAAGAAAGCCTACTTGTTTAACTGCTTTGTGTCTTATTTTGGCCGAGTTTACTGTACCTTGCATTGAGTTGAGGCTCAAACATTACTTCAATCTTGACCCACAAAAGGGAGGGGGGGATAAGACAAGAAAGCAGAGAGAGAGAGAGAGAGAGAGAGAATATAGTTCAGTAGTTTTTCATAAACTTGGCACAGAACTTGAGCCTGGCTTGAGAAGCTGACTAAACTCAAAACACATTGTTGCGATCTTCTCTTTCAATGAAGCAACAAGGGTGTGAGATTGAAGCCATTGGTATCAACTACAGAATCAGTACAAGAAAGGCAGAGTTTCGTTTCCCAAAGATCAATGGGAAATTAGAAGGAGAAAAGAAACCAAAGCAAGGTAGTCAAGATCGGGGAGTTAAGCAAGTCCTGAAGGATGTGAATTGCCGGGCGAAATCGTGGGAAATCCTCGCGATCGTTGGCCCCAGCGGCGCCGGAAAGTCTTCATTGCTCGAAATCCTGGCGGGAAAAATCGCCCCGCAAAACGGTTCGATCTTTGTGAACCAGAAGCCCATTGACAAGGCTCATTTCAGGAAGATAACTGGATATGTTACTCAGAAGGACACTCTCTTCCCACTCCTGACTGTTGAGGAGACCTTGATGTTCAGTGCCAAGCTGAGGCTGAGGCTTCCTGGATCACAGTTGGCATCAAGGGTCAAGTCTCTGATCCAGGAGCTCGGGCTAGAACACGTGGCAGGCACCAGGGTAGGTGACGACCGTGTCCGCGGGGTCTCTGGAGGAGAGAGGCGGCGCGTCTCGATTGGGGTCGACGTTATACATGACCCTCGGGTCCTGATTCTCGATGAGCCCACTTCAGGGCTGGATAGTAACTCGGCCCTTCAGATCATCGATCTGCTCAAGACGATGGCTGAGACCCGAGGCCGGACTGTGATTCTGAGCATACACCAACCGGGGTTTCGGATTGTGAAGCTGTTCAACTCAATCCTATTGATGGCCAATGGCTCAGTGCTTCATCAGGGAACTACTGATCAGCTTGCTGTCCAGTTGAGGCTCATGGGCTTGCCGAATCCACCTCATGTGAATGTCATTGAATTTGCCATCGAGTCCATCGAGGCCATCGATAGCCACCACTACTTGCAAAACCAAGTGCAACAAGTCGAAATGCCTCCTCAGTTACCACCACAGAAGAGAGAGGAAGGACTGGGAGGCGAGAGCCGGAGTGGCAAGTTCACTCTCCAACAGCTCTTCCAACAATCCAAGGTCGTTGATGAAGACACCATCGATGTCGGCATTGACCTCCCTCACTGCTTCGCTAATTCCCGGCTGGGAGAGATTCTCGTGCTAACACACCGGTTCTCGAAGAACATTTTCCGGACCAAGGAGCTCTTCGCGTGGCGGACGATCCAAATGCTGGTCTCGGGGCTTGTCCTTGGCTCCATCTTCTACCACTTGAAGGATGATCTGGATGGTGCTCAAGAAAGGGTGGGCTTGTTTGCATTCATCTTGACGTTCTTGTTGTCATGCACTACGGAGGCTCTGCCGATCTTTCTGCAGGAGAGGGAGATTCTGATGAAAGAGACATCATGTGGAAGCTACAGAGTCTCATCCTATGCAATTGCAAATGGGCTTGTTTACTTGCCATTTTTGCTCATCCTTGCAGTGTTATTCACAATGCCATTGTACTGGCTTGTTGGGTTAAACTGCAATTTTACAGCATTCCTACATTTCTTGCTGATAATTTGGTTGATTCTGTACACGGCGAACTCAGTCGTCGTGTGTTTCAGTGCCCTGGTGCCAAACTTCATTGTTGGGAACTCGGTGATCTCAGGCGTGATGGGTTCCTTCTTTCTGTTCTCGGGCTACTTCATCTCGAAGCAGGAGATACCGAATTACTGGATTTTCATGCATTACGTTTCGCTGTTCAAGTACCCATTTGAGGGCTTCCTGATCAATGAGTTCTCGAATTCGGGTAAGTGCTTGGAGTTTATGTTAGGGACATGCGTGGTGACCGGAGAGGACGTGCTCAGAGAGGTAGGTTATGGAGAGGAAAGCAGGTGGAGGAATGTGCTCGTCATGGTTTGTTACATCTTAGTTTACAGATGCATTTCCTATGTCATCCTTAGATGTAGATGCTCCCAGAGAGGCCTCCGAGGGGCTCTAGCTTGAAGACTATGAGGTTTTGTTGGTCGAGTGATGGTTGGTGGGTGACCCCTCCTTGTCCCTCTCTGTCTCTCTCTCCTTGAAGAAGATGCTTCTTGTGGCTGTAATATTTTCTTTAAAACAAATATACATCAATGTTTAAATAGTCTTTTTAAAGTACACCGTCTGCAGTTTAAAATTTTTGTATTAGAAACTCATCTTCCGCGTGCTCAAGCGCCTATAGACGACGCCGATCACATCGAAAGAAATGGGTCCGACCCGGATATCAGATTCTGTACAATTTAGTAGCTACATAAGTGCTGTCCATACGATCCAAATCTCCTGTCCATGAAAAAGCACTTATAAACTCAAGTGCACATTTTGGAGTCTGAAGTGATTTTTCTGTTCCTCCATTTTGATGGTCGATTCCTCTCTAGTGAAGATATTTCACATCATGTTAACAGAATACAAACTGATGTATCAGATTCTGTTCTGATCGTGATTCTAGACAGAGGTCAAACAGATTCAAAGGGCTACTGTAAGGGTATCACCAGCCTGTCAAATGAAAAGCACCAATAGTGACACCTCGCAGTTGTCCACCGCAAGAACAATCTGTCCCGCGTTATTCTCATATGCAGATAGTCTACAAGATAAAAAATTCCATCTGGTTGCAGAAAGTAGCCAAGTAAGCCAATTTGGTTGTTCATGCCCACCACATGTGATTGTGATTGCAACACAGCACACTATGGAAACATGGCAGCTCCAGCTATGAATCAATATAGGAAATCCCAGTCCGTAAAAGCTAATAGGTTCTCAATAGGAATCTCGTGATTGGCAAACTCTCACAAATTCTAGATCTAAACTAACCGAAGCAGAATCATAAAGTGGCGGCAGCGAATAAAAAGGAAAAGTTAAGCATGAGAATCTAACATATTAGCCAAGAGAAGCAGTAGTCACCACACCATATCCACGCAGCTAGTTCAGGCACGCTCACTTTCTCCAATTGCTCCAGCTGATGGTAGGTTATCCAATCGATATTCAACAGACCAACTATTCCATTAATCATTTTGGCAGGAAAAAACTCGTCCACAGCATAATTTTCTAATACCAAAACTCAACCAGGCCCCAAGGAAAAAGAGTAGCACAAGCATTGTTCAAGCAACAACTTGGTTGAAATTCAGAAGGCCTAAAGAAAGAGAGGAACGACAAACTACAATAGACTTTAGAAGAAGGCATGTAGTAGTAAGACGGCGTAAGATTACAGCACTGTATAAATTGCACCTGAAGGAAATCCACAAGGCATAAAGAAGTACATCTAAAGATGACTCTATTTCAATGTATTACCTGAGTGCTCCATAAAATCTCTGAAATGGAATGAAACATCATGTTTTTAGTCATGCTGCCATTTGACAGAGTCCTCATTGTCCATTTTCAGTTCGGGTGGTCATAATCGCTTGAATAGTTTATCACGTAATATCTATTTGCTTGCCATCATTCACAAGTGCTGGGTACTATTGCATTAACATGTGTGATCAGCAAGCATGACCAACAACATGGAAATTTAGCAAGCATTTACTAAATAAGATGCAGAGACTCTCCCAATGTAATTCATCAATACGTTACATATTGCAAATAAAAAACTTAAGTAAATGATGACTTCCCTCTTCCAGTTAGCAGAAACTCATACGCCATAAATTGCAAGACCTTCTAGGCAAGACTATGTACCAGCTCAATTAGATTTCACAAACATGTACAGACTTGAAATTATAACTTCAAAAATAAAAATAAAAAACTAAGTGTTTATCCTAAGGGTTGGGTGTAACATCTTGTTCCTGATTCCGACACCTTATGTTGTACTTACAGAACAAAGTAAACCATCTTGAAGGATAACTTCCCACGTCTAGCTATACATCTTCAGGATTTTGCAGGAGCACACCCCTTACTTTTGACCTGATAGAAAATTGACGTTACTAGCCATACTGAAGTAGCTCAATCAGTAAAATCAATAAGAATAAACAGCTGAGTATTACCTCCTATGAGCAGGGACAACACGATTAGTAACTCTTTTTGAGCTTGCATCTTGTGCTACTACTTTCTCTGAAGTTTGATAAGTAAAAAAAAAATGTAAGGTGGTTAGACTGAACAATAGATCATGAAAAGGCACTGAAAATGTAAAACGAAGCTGTATTTGTCGTTAAAAATGCCCAAACTCAGTCAACGTGAATCAGTTATATGTCTCCTTATACATCATCTCGTAAATGAGTCATAATATCCTCCCTTACTTCCTGGTAAACTCATTTTTCCAATGTCACTGCCCAAATGCAATAGCTTCTAGTGGTGCAATCACTGCTTTTTACAAGAATAATATCAAAAGCTGATCCTTCACTTCAAACCACAAGTTAATAGAGACAAATACAAGATCACAGAAAAACCATAATCAATAGCAGCAGTTTGTGCATTGTTATATTTTAAGAATGCAAGATAACAGAGAATAGAGCCATTACCTGTAGAAGGGTCTGAAGCATCTGACATGGCCAACGCGCTTGTTATGGGCAACTTCTGCTTCTTCGAAAATGACTCAAGTTTGTTCTGGATGCTTTCATTCTTCTCCCGACAATAGGAACATACCACAGGATTCAGATCAAGAACATGCATAAAAACACTGAGTGATACTTAAATGATTGGAGCAGGGACATTACTCATAAAAGAGAAATTTGCATCGTCAGTGAGAGAAAAAGTACACAACTATTGAATATCAACAATACATAGAACTATATCCTACCTTTTCAGCAGTTACAGGCTTTGTCAACTGGTGATTGTGTTCTTGTTCTGAAGTGACAAGCAAGAGAATGAGCATCTATCCAACAAAAGCTTCACAAAAATTAACACATGAAGCACTACCTTCTGCAAGTGAAGTCTGAGTGTTCTTGAATGCCATGAATAGCTGCATTGACAGGTTGCCCATCACCTCCCTTGCAGCAAAATCCACAAGTTTTACAAGAGTAACAAATATCAATGGCATTCCTTTGGCTTTCTGAGCAACTAACTTTGCAGATGTAGCCCCTGCAAGAACAAAAGCAGATGATCTGAAATCTCATAAAATTTTCAAAAGATGCCTCCCATCTACGTCAACTTATTTTGCAGCTTCTCTGTCAAATGATACTCAAGGAAGTAGCAGATCAGAGCGACTATAAGTATAGACTCACCAATTACTAAACAAAATAACTGAAAGATACTGGTTGTCTCTCAATTTCTGTTGTTATCTGTTAGGGTGTCTAAAGATCTTGATGACAACTCCAACGGTAATGCAGTTGAGTTTACCAGCAAATAGGGTGAAACAGCCAGAGTAAGTTGTTCGGTCGAATAGGGCAGGATACACCCTAAATGCTACATTATTTCGTGGTACATAATGACAATTCCCAGTCTCCTGACTACAAGTCTAACATTTTTACAACTAGCTTCGAGCAGCCGCATATCAGAAGATTCAAGTTTATCTACTGGCATATCATCTACACTTTCAAGCAAGTTCCAAAATTTTAACACATAAAGACACCATAATAATATAATGAAGGAAGAAGCAAATGTACTACTTTTACTGATCAAACTACACATTTATTCTTTGTAGAGATACATCAACAAGATGAGAATATGTTATTAGACCAGGTTCAAATCTTCAGAATCACCATTAGTGACTCTGACCAACAAGGTATTTCAACTGTGGATATCCAAGAATAAGTTACCTTTCTCATCAATCAGGCACCAATTTCATCACAGTTGAGAAACCTTTCATTTAGAGGTCCAGTAAAGCTTGTCTTAATCAAATACACAGAAAAAGTCCCATAGTCAACTGAAAAGATATTGACGGCAAATTAGTCTCCATCTACAATTTCATTAAGAATAGTCAAAGATGTCTTGTGCAATATTCCTGAGGCAGTTACATGAAAAAGAAACTCAGAGTGACTCGAGAAGTATTTGATTTCCCTCACCCAACTGCAACCTTTTAGTGGCCACTTTTTCTGCAACGTCATCGTGATATAACTGCAGTGAAGGCCGGGAATCTAAGACTTCAACAATGGCAAGTCTCTTGCTCGGAGAAAAGGATCTTTTGCAGTGAAGGATGGGACTCTAAAACTTTAAGAATTGCAAGTCTCTTGCTAGGAGAAAAGGATCTTTTTCACATTAGGACATTCCTTGAAGCTAAAAATATATATTTTCCAGAAAATGACATGACATCCAAATTCAAGCCACATGAAGAAACTTCACCTCTACAAGTTGCCAAATATCATGAATAAACAGATCAAAGCGGCAATCTCAGATGAACATAACTAGGTAGAGGTAATAACATAAGGAGCATAAATTAGAAAAGGCAACAAAAGAGCAAAGAACAAACGAGACTCACCACCTGAGTCCGATTGTCCATGCAGAACAACTTTTACATCTTCAGACTTTATTGAAGCCACGAAATAGTCAATGAACTCAGACCAAGAGCCACCAATCCCAATGTTGTCCCTCTGCACTTGCAGTTCAAAAGGTATAGTATGACTACCTCACAGCTATATGAAAGATGGAAGTATTTAACTAATCGAACTGTCGGATAGTAGTTATGAGAATCATTAAGGTTATAAATAGTTTCTCACCAGTTGTCTCAAAATACAACAATACACTCATTTTTCTCTTCGTAGAGCTCATAGAGACTTTTGATGAGAATGACACTGACAATGACCTTGATCAAACAGTAACACCACTGTTCCTGGAGTAAGTGGGCCGGCTAGTTCGGTTTTGTAAAAAACAATTATCACTAGTTAGGCTCTGAATGTTAGTAGATATTGACATTTTTCATCAGCTCAAGTTGTTATTGTGACCTCAATATATCCACCAATGACTAGTTGAGAAACATCAGGCTCAGGGACAAGAAAGAACCCTAAACAAATTAGAAATGACTGTGGATCCAGATATTAAATCTTCAAACAAGGAGATTTAAGGACCTAAGAATTTTACATCCAATGCCAGGACAAGAGAAAGGAAATCATAGGGAGAATGCAACCATTTTTTCCAGGAAATTTCCAGCAAGAACACAAACTATACCTTCTTTTCTATCAAATCAATCATAGCCACTACCTAAATTCCACAAAATTGTGCACCACAAATACAAACTAGTAAAGAGACCTGCGATACCATTGAAGGACATCACGTACTCACAATCCCTTGTGGAGAAAAACAGGAATTGTTGACACGGAGCTAAAGATGTCTAATTCATACTGAGATAACCGGAAGTTCCAAGCTCATATAAATTCTAGTGAACGTAAGTTGCTTACCTTTTCAAAGACCCAACTACAAATCCTATCTCTATTGCTCTAATTGCCTACTCATACTAGATCTAGTTGTATTTTATTTTCTCCTTTATTCATCACTGCTTGTTTTTTTTTTTTTGGCTTCTTTTACATCCCCACTTAACTCAGAGATCTGGAGATTGGAACTAGCCATAAGACGAATGCATGCCCAACAATTTACTCACTCAAAATAACTATCTGATTCCCAAAGAGGGTTTATATAAAAAAGGAAGAAGATTTGTGCCCCCATAGATTTATATGTTGGTCTCACTAATTTTATAATAAAAGCATACTACATTCATTGATCAATCAAACTAAGCACAACCAAACAAACGAGAAAATTTCGAAATCGACTCTTTCCCTCCTTCCCGTTCACAAAACACCCACCACAGCTAAAGTCCTCAATATAAAATCTGTACCAATAAGAACAGAACCAAATAAAATGAAACAAAAAGGGGAATCAAAAGGCAAGAAGACAGACCATGTCCTCGAGCTGATGAACAGAGCGAATGGCCTCCCAAGTGTTGGAGTGGAAATCCGTGACGTGGATCCTGAGGTGAGAAGGGTCCGGAGCGTGGACATAATACAACAACCGCCGCAGCGGATGAGCTCCTCCGCTCGACCATTCCACCCTGGGCTCCCCAAATATCGCTTCAAATTCTTCAAACAACATTCCCAAGTGAAAAACCGATCCTAAAAAGGGCAACCCAGAAAAGGAAAAGGGAAGCTTGTCTCAGTGATCGATCCCGGGTCGACCAAGAACCGAACCCTGAGAGCAAGAAACGCCGCAACTCGGTTGACAACGACAGAATTCAGGGGGGACAAATGGAGGTACGAACGAACCGGGGGGATGACGGCTGCTGAGCTGGAATTCTTGTTCTTGCAGAGGAAGATTGCGCGCTTCTTTGTGTCTTGAACCGGAGAAAACAAGCGTTCTTGAAAAGAATCCACTGTAGTTTTGAAGAGCGCAAAACAATCTTTAGACCAATGCTAAGAATGACCACTTCTACTCTATATTTCATGAGTCGCTGAATAAAATCATAATTTGTGATAATTCAAATAATTGACAATAATCGATTAATCCCTCGTCTTCTGAACTTTGAACCCAAAAGGAAAAATAACACAAACGGTCCATGAACTTTGACTCAATGTGCAATATAGTCCTTAAACTTTTAATTTGTTCAATGTGGTCCCTAAACTTTGACTTAGTGTGTAATGTAGTCCTTAAAATTTTAATTAGTTTAATGTCATCCATGAATTTTTTATACAAGTTTAATTTAGTCATTAAACTATATAAAATTTTTTAATGTAATCCTTGCATTAACTCAAATTCAGGGACTACATTGAATATTTTCATATAGTTTAGAGACTACATTGAACATGTACTAAAAATCTAGGAATCACATTGAACAAATTAAAAGCTCAGGAACCATAGTGAATATTAGCCCAATTCTAAAAAAAACCCTCAACTTTACATTTTGTCCCAATTATATCCTGAACTTTTTTTTGTCTCAAGAAAAACCACAAACTTTTATCTAAGTCCCAAATCTACTCTCCCGTTATAAATCAGTCCAATTAACGTCAGAAAAAAAAAATAGAGAACCGGCAGCTGCGGCAGTGGCCAAGCCTTCGCCGGTGGCCGCCGCCACGCCCGCCGGGAAGGAGTGGCGGCCCTCGCCTAGGCCTTCCGGAAGGCCGGCGACCTCGCCGCCCGGCGAGGGCGCGCCCGGGCAGTCGGCCGGCGAGGGCATGCGGCCCCCGATCCGGGGAGGGCGCGACCCTCGCCCCGAGATCGGGGCCGCACGCCCTCGCGGCGACTCGCCGGGCCGGCGAGGGTCGCGCCTTCGAGAAGGCCCAGGCAAGGGCGCGAGGTCACCGCCCCGGCGAGTCGCCGCGAGGGCGTGCGGCCCCGATCCGGGGAGGGCGCAACCCTCGCCCCAGGATCGGGGCCGCACGCCGCCCAGGCCAACGAGGTCGCCGGCCTTCGGGAAGGCCCAGGCGAGGGCCACCGCTCCTTCCCGGTGGCTGTGGCGGCGGCCATCGGCGAAGGCTTGGCCACCGCCGCAGCTGCCAGTTCTCTGTTTTTTTTTTTTTTTTCTGACGTTAATTGGATGGATTTATAACGGGATGGCAGATTTGGGACTTGGATAAAAGTTTGTGGTTTTTCTTGAGACAAAAACAAAAGTTCAGGATATAATTGGGACAAAGTGTAAAGTTGAGGGTTTTTTTTGGAATTGGGCCAGTGAATATTAGGATAAAGTTCAAGGACTACATTGAACAAATTAAAAGTTTAAGAACCACATTGAACATTAAACTAAAATTCAGAAACTATTTGTGTCATTATCCCAACTCAAAATAATTATCAAGTATTTCATAAGTTGCTTTTCTTTGAATTTTAGTTTCAGATGTGGGTTTCCATTCTCATGCTCCGCAAAGAAGTAGGGCAAAAGTCTAAGAGTAAGTTGAGAATTAAAGTAGAACAGACCGAAAAAAAAAGACAATTGAAATCATATTTAGAAAAGGAATTCAATTAAATATTTTTCACTATTTTTCTTGCTCTTTGTCTAGCTTTAATTTAAAACGTATCACATCACTTTTAGTGTCAACTCTATAAAGCGATTTAGTAGACTAATTATTTGTCCTAATCCGTCTCTATATGTATGTATGTACTTGAATAAGAGCACACCCTCTGTGTGTGGAAGAAAAAATATAATGCAAACTATAAGAAACGTTTTCAAAGATTCAGTCTTATCTTCATGAAACAAGAAAGATGTTAATTTACCATATATAAGAAAAATTAAAATATAAGATTAGAAAGTGTTAGAGATTTTAAGGAATCATTACATGAGTGTTAATTTGCTTTCAAATCATGATTTTACTTTTCATGAACATTATAATTCACTGTGTGTTTCATGAATTTTTAAGCCAAAATTTGAGGTTGAAATCGTATTTTCTCTATTATATAGAGATAAAATGAGAGATTTGAACATAAATCTTTTACAATATTGAACATTGTATCCGTAACTTCTTTTCATCTATGATAATTGTTTACTTATGTACCAAATTGTCACTTATTTACTCAGCTACGCTCACCGGTCAGCGACCGACAATCACCACTCTCCTCCTCTCTTTCCCCTGTATCTCTCTTACCCCACCACCTCAATCGCCACCCCCGTCCGCCTCTCTCTTACCCCACTACCTCAAATGCCGCCCCCGCCCACCTCAACCGCACTGCTCTCCAACACAATCACCATCGTCCCTACTGTCCAAGTCGTCGAATCCGATGGACAAAGGACAATTAATGTAAACGTGCAAATAGAAATATGTAAGCGATCAATGAGTAGAAGGCAAGATATGCTTCTAATATTTTCTCCTGTTTCATTCACTCAGCAATCAAAGTTGATGTGATACTCACAAGCCAATCACTCGGTGCCACCTGAAATTTGAAAAGGTGTTACAATTGCTCACTGCCCATCCACTTTTGGTTCACCAAAGTGGAGTGAAAAGCATCTGGTACGGTTCTATCATCACAGTGGAGAAAAAGAATGGCATTTGGGAGAGAACAGTCACATGAAAACCAACTTGAAAATGGATTGTGCAACAGTGGACTTGGGGTTATTTTCACCCTAGAAGAACCTAATACTCAATTTTCCACAATGAGGATGAATGTGATCCATCAACTGCATACATCAGTTGAGGTGATACGTTCCGATTAATCCCGTGTCTGGAAAACTTGGACTTCAGATACGATAGCAAGTCCTTATGCCTCGACTGCTTTCTCTCCAGCGTTCGGATGTAAGCAACTAAGCCAAGCCACTCGACTTCTCCCTCCTCCAGCTGAAGAACCGGGCGAAGAGAAGGACCGAGACGCACCGTGCGCATCCTCTTCTTTATCAGAGAGAACATGTGCCTGATAATACAATAAATCAAGAGCAGAACAGAAATACCATTCAAACATTTGAAGTATGATAAATCGAATTTACGTGTCATCTTGCTTTTTTGAGAATTTACATGTGAGCAACTCAAAACGAAAATGCCAAATAAGGAAAAAACTTCTTGGCAAATTTGATTCTCGATTACAAGATGAAGATAATAAATATCGATTCCAATGAAACACTAGAACTTACTTAGAGAATCGACGGAAGTAAAACAACTAGCTTATTAGGAAGAAATGGATGCCATTACCTGAAAGACGTCTCGATCATCTTCACATAAGAACTCGCCTTAATCTTGCAAATGTATGATAAATCACAAACATAGCAATGGAACTTCATAGCACAGAGCAGAAAAACCTGATAGACATTTAATCTGACAACAGCTGCTGAGTTAATATTCAAATCGAAAAATATAGGATGGCATTTAGGCCTCAGAAAATCGCATAACTTCGTCTGCAAATGAGAACCAGGTTTTCCTTGCCAACGGACAGTAAGAGCAGAACGCAGATGGGTTTTTCGATACCTGCTAACAGTGAACGGAGTTACTCCGCTAGATAATGAGGAGTTACAAAGAAAAGCTAATGCTCCATAAAAATTCCTGATATGTTTTTCCTTTCACATGAGCAACTTATTTTAACATGTAGTATCAGCGAAATAATTGTAGTATACCGATGCAATAAAATCGTAATAGCCTGATATCATTATGTGATGAAAAAACAGAACAATCTCATTCATGCAAAATCTCATGCAACTAAGCAAGATATTGCACTTGCACAATATATATGAAATAAGAAGCATTAGACATACATGTGGACATGACGCAGCTGCGATGAATAATCACAACCAGCGGATGCTTCCTTCGTGATTTACAAGTTTGCTAGAATTATAAGTTTCACTATCAGTGACTTTAAGTCTCCTTAGTTTATTCACGCATAATAATCATCCCAAAAGCATAAGAATATCATACAGCCATAAGATACATCTATGCACCAAAACCTCTTCACATAGAAGCTATATTCCAGAATAATAACGAGCCAAAGGAATCAATGAAAATATAACCTTGTGTAATCTGCCTGAACCTCTAAACTGGTACAGTTTATGAGCAGGCCACTCCATCGCAGAAATGAATTACCACTTTCATCAATGTAAACCCTGTGAGATCGAATCCTTGACTCGGAGCGGGGACCAACATCAAAATTCAAAGAGAACTTCTCCTCATTCATAAAGCAATTATAATCCCGAAATCCTCTTTTGAGCCTCAAGAAAAAACTAGCAGCCTGTCTTTTTGAGGTCGATATAAAAAGAATGTCATCAATAAATCTGAGAAGCAGAAAACTAGGATTGGGTAAATCATCCATCTCCAACATAGTTACTGCATTAGAACCAGAAACCCCCTGACAACTTTGTCTGGTAGAAAAACCATCAGTGGCAAATTCATGAGCCTTTTCCAGGAAAGGAAAAACCACACTTTGCTCAAGATGCCCATAGTACAATGAGCAAAGAAGAGAGGATATAATACTTCCTTGAGGGATACCAACACCTTGTAGATAGAAGTTTTTGTCAAATTGTAGGACATTGCGCTTGACATGCTCAATTAGATTAAAAAAGAGCTCTTCTCGTTTTACAAACCTGCTTCTTTCCTAATGCATCAAAAGGAAGAACAAGAGTCGTATAACTTCCTCCAGGAACAGAAAGAGAAGCAGACACAAAGCGGAATAGTTATGCTCAATCAAGGATCTGACCTCAGGAGAACCAGATTACAGGACACATAGGAAACAGTTTCATAAAATACATTAAATAAAAAAGATAGTTGGAATACTTCCAATTCTACTACGATATTCTTTCCTTTCCCAATCTCCAAAATTTATTAAAAGCAGGTCACCTGTTGTATAGCAAACTAATGGTTCAGAAAAAGATCAAGCATCAGAAATGAGGCTGAATTGACTTCCTAGTGCTCTAGGGCAAGTGCCAAGTCTACCAGCTGAGGAAAATGCCATGCATCATTACTCGGAATACGGTCATAAAGACATGGACTTAGTCAACCTATTGTCTGGGTAATCACTACCATAAACTAATTTTAGCTATCAATTATAACGTCCATAAAATGATCAGCATGTAGTCTTTTATTCGTTCTTATTGCTTTTCTCCCAGTTTTTCCCTCCTTTTCTGAAATCTTCTAAAGAAAATGCAACATAGAAAAAGGTTCCACTTCCACACAATAACGGTTTATTGTTTTAGCCAGTTCATCCAATTTAGACCAGTTATCAAGTCTATGATGGCAAATTGAACTGGACCGGACCGGCACATGATAATCAGTTAAATAAGGGCAGTCAAATTTTCCAAACAGTGTTCCTTCCCTCTGCTCCTTCCTTCCTCTCATACTATTTTTGTTCTTATCGTGAATGTTAGAAAGTTCAATCCAAAAACTTAAACTGATAGGTGGGGGAGACTACATGAATATAAGGTCGATTGGAACCCCTTAAACAAGCGAAGTGAGATACTTTAACACTCCCTTCTAATATTCAAACTGAACTGAGAACAGCAAGTGGAATTGACAAATATGGGAGGCCTCGTGGGCAAAATAAATCAGGGGCAGAACCTGGCCCTAATATCATGTTAGAAAGTCTGATTTAAATATTTAAAACGACAGGTGAAAGGAGACTACATAAATAGAAGACCTACGGAAACCTCTTTGACAAGCGACGTGGGCTACTTTAACAATGAAAATAGTTTATCACTCGATCAGACAAATTATCCACAAACAACATATTTCCCGAAAAAGAGTTGCTGCATAATCAAGAAAATATTCCCAAGCCATGACAATGCAGAGCATCACCAACAAGTAATTGACCTATAATGGGATATATCAAATGTTCCCTCATGGTTTAAGAATTGAAGGGACTCACAAACTCATCAGGGGAAATTGACCAACCTCTAACTTAATATAATACCAAAACTAGCACCTCCGGAGATAATTTTATTGTAAAAAGAAGAAAATAAAACAAAATAAAAGGCAGCAGAAAGAGATGTAAAATCCACAAGGATGACAGCTTGAAGAAGACCCATACTTTATAACAAACCAAAACAATTTACAGGGTGTCTGTGGTCAAGTTCGGGGATCTGTGATCGAGTTGGAACTGAACAGTGATTTGACAAATCGGAGGCTAGAATTCAGTCCAAGACTCACCATCTGAACACAGAGCTCAGCTGAATGGTTAAAAGGTGGGCAGAAGAAGCTGGACGAACCCAGTTCTATCAACACTCAGTACACCAGATATTAGTTATTGCCCGTTGCTCCAGGTTTTGTCGATAGGCACACAACATATTTGTTCAACTAAAAGGTAGGTGTCCGCAGTGCATAGTGGCAAAGGCTATGGCATTAAATATGAGGTCCCTGCTTCTTACATCAGGAGTGCATCTGATACCTTTTTAAAGGAAAACAAAGTTGAATGACTCAGTTTATCCGCCCCGATTTGACCATTTCATCAGGTCAATACCAACTGAATTTGGTTTCGGACCAATGTTACTTTAATAGTTTGAACCGGTCCAATTAACCACTTCTTGTCCACCCAATCGAACCAGCCCACTTGGACCGGTTATAAAAATACCAGTGTAAATTCCTTTCTTTTGCACAGCCTGTCCAACTTTTGATAGGGGTGGACTACTCTTGAAACAGTTAAGAAAGTTAAATATCGATAAAGAACCCACAGTATCTTACGTACACCTTCATCCGAAAAGATGAATGACATCTTTCTACTGGAAATCAAAGTATGTGTAATTGGATGTATCATCAATAAATATGGATGAACAACTATAAGCCTTCTCACAGAATAAAATTGGGCTTTCCACACTCAAATTCCACAAAAGAGATGCAGAAAAGTAAAAGAAAACTACATTCAAGCTACTCTCATGAACTTAAGCTATAGTCAGAAGTTTCAATTATTATGCAGTGTTATACAAAATTCCATCTCCAACAAATGAATGTTTCATGCAACTTCAAGGAAAATGAACTACGTACGAGTGCAAGTTCATGTTAGTAATGGAAATTACCGCTCATGCTGAATTAATCATGGCCTATGTACATTGACTAAGAATACTTTGTAAACGTGGATTTCAACTTCCATATCTATGCATGGCCACAAAAGCAAATCCTCTGTCCTATGTCAGCGCCTATATAGAGTATAAATTTCTTGGCACAAAAAAACAGCGCGCCAACCAACAAACCAGCAAAACAATTGCATGGACTAACACTGAAAAGCAAACTAGTGAGCAGGATATATAAGAAGATGTGCAAATCCTTAACAGCCGATATGGCATTAGATAAAGCAGTGACTTATCTGACTTATCAGCTCAAATTTTTTCAAGGGGTTAAAAGAAACTGCAGGTGTGACTTTCCTCCATCTGATATACCTGGTTTGTAAGAACACCATGTAACGAGCTGGAGAAGAAACAGGGAGCCAGTCTTCTTGGTTCGGATCGAATATGTTCTCCAACCAAATTTAGATTATGATGAACCCACAATGCTTTCTTTCTGCAGACAATTTCAGAAGACTCCTCCAAAAGATAACCAGGTTGTGTTATTACATCTTGCAATATGCTTAATAGCTTATCATGGTTGATAGAGTCAAATGCTTTGGATACATCAGACACTACGATGAACATATCAGGTAACTCTGTCGCACCATTCTTCATACCAACCAAAAAAGGGCAAAGCTTTCTGTAAACATCGTTGTAGTCAAATACTGATGACCCTAACTTCTCTGATTCTTCAACCTTCAAACTTTTCAAAACAGCGTGCATATCACGGAGAACACTATTCGCAGATCTGAAATGTTTACATTTAACTGCTTTTTCCTGAAACTGCCTTGTCTTCAAAGTTTGGCAACACTGATCATTGTAATGTGACTTCCTTGATGGAATACAAGATGAAGCTTTAAGGTTTGCAAGCATCCTCAGCCCATTTTCTTTTGGACGAAATCTAAGCTTCGAGAAACCAAAAGATCTTCTGCCTAAAATACTTCTAACAGATGCATCACTCAAGCAAGTGTAGCTCTTATCTTTCAAGCGGCTCATAACTCTGTTTGACAAACTCTCCCATATTGACTTCCGAAAATAAAATATCTCCTGCTTTCCATGTTCACTTTCAGTGACATAAAAGTTGGCCCGCACCAATGGCACAACTAGAAATGAAAAGAACCAGTAAATCCATCTTTCGAGAAGTGTATGCCTCAGTATTGACATCATTTCATTCAGTTCATTGTTTCCATTTCTATATATGTCTATATTCTCCCCTACTGCATACTGAGGCACCTGACCATTGGATCGAATTGAAAGATCCTTGAATAGAAACATAAACCTTACTGCTTGTAACTTATGCATACATTGCTTCAGAGAAAATTGCTCAAATCTCCGTAGTTCAATGAACTTGTAAATGTTTCTCCTCAATTTTCTCCAATTAATAGGAGCACCTAGTAGTTCTAGAGGAACTATACTCCTACAAACAGCCCATATGAATGCCACAACCTGACTCTTCGAACAATATGACTTCAGTTCCTCAAACTCAGTAACATTTGTTTCCAACTTATTTTCATGATGCTTCAAGTTATATCTGGGTAACTTATCAACAAATTCAAACCCCTGAAAATGACAAACATTTAAAAGAAACCATGTATCTATTAGAAACCACAAAGAATGTCAAAACTATGGCTTATGATACATTCAATTTATTACAATAAAGAAATATGTCTAAGGGATGTAGTAAAGAAGCTTGCAAGCGATCATCGAAAACAAACGGTTAATTGAGATGAACGACCAATTAAGTAATATATTCTTGAAAAAGGAGATGGAAAAACATTCATGGACCATACAAAAGGGAGTTTCCAACACTTACCTTGTTAAGGTATCCCACATAGCTCAAATGCAGGCTCTCAATGGGCCCTACATACGTCTACTCTTCCATTTAGTAGCTTAAGTTTTTTGTTGAACTTTTTAACAAGGTACCACGGCCAAGTCTCGCCCCATTACTAAACACATGAGGCTCCCCATTCTATCAATTTTACATGTCCTTTTCAATCTAGTTTGCACATGAGAAGGGCTGTTAAAACATCCCGATATCGCTAGAAGATGGGGTTCCTCCGCCAGATATCTTAAACAGTAAAGGCTCATACAGTAAATGCTCTGTTCAAACTTCTTTGATCTTAATGATATGATGCTTACAAATTGTAGTGTTCCTCCGCCAGATATCTTAAACATTTGGGTTTTCCTTTGCTACCTCTATTAGCAAAATACTCATTTTTGCATATAATAGGAAAAAGTACATGATTTTCAACAAAACTTCTTTTCCCGCACAATTCTAAACATACAGAAGAATGCTTGTTCTTTCTAGTAAGCAATTTATGGGTTGAATGGATATTGTACTATACTGAAGCACTTTGATTTCTAACTTAGCATATCTATTTTTCAGTCAGAAAATCACGTAACATCGCAAATTTCATGTATATACAAATCATTTTGTTTAGTGGCCCAAGGGCACTCGTCCAACAACCGATTGAGGAACTTAATACAGTTTCCAGTGCACTCGTTAACACTAAACCATTTGCAAGACATTTGTTCGTATCACATCAAATTCACCCAAATAAACATAATACATTCAAATAATTTTGATTTCTCATTGGATAGATGAAAAAGAGTAACAAAATTTTAATTTCCAGATGTCCACAATTTTTATTATTTAATTGATTTACATTAGCGAAAATTCAAATTTTCTCAATTAATAACTACTTAAAGTAGACTCATTGTCCCACCAATATCTCGAGCCCTATTAATTTTTCCCCATATATTACTATGAAAGTCGGTTACAACATTATGCTTTCAGAAAGCCCACCTCTTTGAACATTAGGATACCTAACTAGCAAAGTCAAAGCGATGCATCCTTGTAATTGCGAAGAAAACCATTTCTGAGTTTGGCCCATCCTTCTCAACATCACAACTAATAATACAAGGATTTTAGACCAGCTAAACTCCCATTCCCAAGTTGGGTCGGTCTAGAAATGCTCTGTGAGAATATTTTTTTTCTCATACCTGAAAAGATTGTCAAATCTAATTCTAAAGCTAATGATAACTAAAAACATATTGCCTGAAGATCCAGTAGACAGCCTAGATAGAATGACTTGAAGAAAACATAAAGATTGTATCCAAATACTTCATTGTGACGGAGATGAGGCAATATGCAGAATATGTTGCCTATTCTCCAATAATGACTAAAAACCAACCACATAAACAACAGTAAATTTTTTATGGGTACTGAACCTCTGATATGGAGTGAGCATTCCCTGAAGCATCTCGAACTGATGTAAGCGGAGGACAGTGCTTATCCAGTAATCTTGAATACTGGCAACATTGCGTCTTGCGAATTAGGGTCTTAAGCAAGTTACTCATGGAGTGGTACCTAGGGAACCTCAGGAAGAAAAGAAAATTAAAATGTGATAACACTCATAGACCAGATTAATGTATCATTATAAATGCAATATTTCCTAGTTTCCCTCCAAAGTCCAAAGATATAGCTTGTTGAAACACATGTCCCATCATAAAGGCATCATCTTCCTATATTCTCTCCAATTGTATAGCTCTGTAACTTTATCGAAACTCCAACATAATGCCCAAGACATAGTTTATAATTCCAGTTTATTCAGCTAACTACCCACTTCGCTTTATCCATGTCTACATGACACCATTCAGTTTCCAAATTCTACCATTCTAAGTGCCAAACAAGTCCAAAGGTCATCTAAAATTGAAACAATATTAAGAACAATACAGATATCTTAAACAGTAAAAGCATCCCGTGAGAAGGGGTGTTAAAGCAATACATACAGTAAATGCTCTGTTCAAACTTCTTTGATCTTAAATGATATGCGAAACATTCAAGAGTGAGATTGATATGGAAAGCCTTCTACTATCAATACATTTTTCAAAAGGGAAAGTGATCAAACTTTAGCATAGTAAATCAATTGAACTCGAGCAACATCTTTCTGAAGCATTGAGATAGGAAAAGGATATTAATGTCTCTTGTTCAAAAGAAGATATGGGATTGCATCTTTCAATTTGTAAGCATCATATTCATTAACACAATATAGTTCCATATCAATCTGTCCTTTCCCAATATAAGGTTTTCGTATGCAAAAGCCTTCTTGGTCTTTTCAAGCTTCTTACTTCACAAAATTTCCGAGTGGTCAGAAATTCCTAACTAAAATATTGCCTTGTTACTTCTTCAACAATCAATCAATTTTGAATTAAATTTAACTAAAACAAACTCACTAAAAAGGGATTTCATGTCCAGAAGAAAGTCGATGGTGGAAAAAAAAATGCTTTTTTATGACATATTGGATCTGTCCTAGTTGGCACTCAACATATTTTCGAAATCTTGTCATAAGGGGTGCAAATTTGACAGGATGTGACATAATTTGACATATTTATAGAAGTAAATATTGATAAACTCAAAACTCACACAGACTTAAAATAAATTGATGTTTTGGCATGTTCAGTAGAAATTTAGAGTATCCTCTAATGACACCAATCAAACAAGAATTCAAAACCCAAATTTGACACTGGAGCACCGTTTTGTGAGATGACTTGACAGCTCAATCTCAGCGAAGAGGCCTCAACAAACCATCTTAAAGTATTGAAAGAATGATTTAGAGCTTGAGACTTCTATTGATAATGTTAGGTGGTTGACATTTCAAGCACGTGCTTTTAGAGATAATGATGAGAGTAATAATTCATTGAATCGTACTGATTTTATTAAATTTATGAAGATTTTGGCATCTTATGATGAATAAGTTGTCAATCTTGTACTTGATAATGCTTAATAATTGCAGCCAGTACCATATTCAAAAGCAAATCTCATATATATTGGCAAAATTAAGTAAAAATATTCATTGAGAGATCGATGATGAAAAATATTTAATAAAAGTTGAAAATGGATCAAGAAGCGCCAGAATGGAAATTGATTTAAAATTTGTGGATAGAGAAAGTGGTGAACAAGATTGACTATTTTTTGTCTTCTTTATATTTTAGATACTAATGCTATGACTTTGAAGAACGAAATAATGTATGTTTCTTTTCGTTCATAACGTAAATAAGATGTCAAGGAAATGATGGAGCAAGTAACGTGCACACTGAATGAAGAGTTACTTCTAAAGAGTATCATCATGCATACTATATTCATTCTCTTGCTCATCATATTTAATTGGCAGTAGTTGCAGCAGCCAAAGGAGTTAGCTTTCTTAGCAAAGTATATTGTCAATCTTGGTAGTTATAACAACTGAGATTTTCTAGCACCCAACTTCAAGAAAAATTAATAGCACCAACACAGCTATTGCCAATTCAAAGACAAAGATCAAGACAATCAAACATGGTATGCATTTCCATTCACCGTGCATTTAACTTGCTTCATCATATCCTTGACCTCTTATCCTCTTTACCTTAAGGTTATGACGAGAAAACAGAATTAGTTCATTCTTCAAAGTCATCTCAGTAAAATCTATAAAATGGACAAGATCTAAAAATATGTCTTGGTACACAACACTCTCTATCCACAAATACGAAACAATGGTCATATGTTCCCTCCCAGACTCATCACCATCTTCATCAATTATTATTCAATACTTTTCACCACCAATCCCTTCGCAACTTTTGCATCTTCTAAAAAAAAATTTATAAAATCTCCTTTTGAATGCTAGGATATACTAAGCCTTATCAGGATCATAATCAAGCACAACATTGACAACTTTTCATTGGTATAAGTTAAATCTTTATAATTCAATAGAGTTATCATGATTCAATGAATTATGACTCTTTTCCATTCCTCCAAGAAAACATGCTCGAAATGTGAGCCACTGGGCAGCATCAACTAGAGTCTTAGATTGAAAACAATTCTTTGCAATTAGAGGATCTTTTGTTGAAGGCTATTAACCCATGTTGAGATTGATCCATCAAATTATAACAAGCTTATACGAATATTCTAGTTGGTTGAGACGTGCTCCAATAAATAAATAAAGCAGTTTTTATCCTTAACTATAGATGCATCTATGCCAGATTTAACGTTCGACATAACAAGGCAAATAAAAAGGATATCAGAAAAAGGATATCGGAAAGGACCTTGCTTTGATCGAATTTATCGCATTGATCAATGGATTCCTTACAAATTGAACAATGTGATCATGAATCAAGTTCTAAATAAAAAAGCTTCAATATATCTTTCTGAGCTTTAAGAAGATATTGCTCGAGTTCAGTGGACTAACTATTTGACATAGAAGATGATGCAATGACTTCTAAAGATTGATTTTTTTTATTTGATAACTGCATTAATAGAAGGCTTTTCCATATGAATGTCGCCCTGGATTCTATTTCGCCTATCATATAAATAAAAAAAGTTGTCGAGAATTCATATGCATAAAAAATATCACATACATCAGGATAGAAAATCGAGACTTGCAAAGATAGAAGAAAACCTAGGCGCCTCCAATATATTGTACTTTTTATACAATTAGAGAGAAAGAAAAGGACAAAGAGAGCCTGAGAGTATGCGCTGATGGGATGCTAAAAGTAATCTATTAAGTTTCGGAAGAAATCTTGCTGACTAGGTTCTGATAAATCATAGATGAAGGCAATTCAATTATGCCTTATATATATCCTGCAAAAAAAAAAAAAACAATGCACAACCTCACTGTGATATGCAAAAAAAAAAATTATTGTTCACTGGCACTGCAAGGTATGGATTAAATCAACGCAATAAGGCCTAGTTGTTTACTTACAGGCATGTGGATCCACCAGGACAGAAAGAACTGTCATGTAAGCATGTGTTTGACTTGGTATCGAGATCTATATTAGACAGTCCAAATAATTTTTGGAGGAGAATCAGTGAACCAGCAACACTAGGCTTCAAAGTATTTAGAATATCTGCAGAGCATTAAGGATAGCATAAGTCCTTTACACTAAAAGACATGGAACGTTGCACCTTTCTAAGAATCAATAAATTTTGAAGTTTTCAACTTGTATTTGTATTGCATACATGTATCATCTGAACACCAACTTGTAGCTGATCAAGCATTCCGTAAAACAGGCTCAATATAGTGACAAAACACTCTAGGTTACATTTGGAACGATGGATATAATGAGTGGGATGGGGCAATGGAATGGAATGGAAGTAAACAGAAAAACAAAATGAAAAGGCATTCAACCTCCTATTAGCAATTACAGAAATAATATTGGAGTGAAAGAAATTAAAGATTGTCCTTGAAATAAATTCTGAGGAAGAAAAGTGAGGACGCACTTTGAAATTAGTGATATATTGACATATATGAGCCCATGCTCGTGTATTCCAGGGAAATCCAAGAGAATGCTAAACTACAAGCTAGTTTTCACTAGCATCCTCAGGACCTTCAGTTTAGACGGACATTATCGGAAATACTAGGCAATGCATGAAGGACAGGCACAGTATAAAAAGCAAGACACTACCTAGAAATGCTCTCTTTACTTCCTATTCATGATTAAATGAGCATCAAAAGGGCTGTGGCTATAACATATCGACCAATTGGCAAATAGGAGACACAAGAATTAAGACAATCAAGTGCAAAACCAAACCAGAAAAAAAAAGAAGCTCATCAAAAGACTAGAAATTCATTACTAGCGATATCACACAGTCTCCTCTAGTTCAACTGGATGCAACACAATATTGTCAAGCAACCTTGTCTAACCAAACAATCATTTCACTCACAAATACAAGATGATAATGATAATAACAAGAGAAGTAGGTCATATAGTATGGGTTGGTTTATCACCTTTGCGCAACAAAGTTACAAAGAGGATTTCCACAAATAATTCTGTCAATTTCCCAATGCCTTACGATCCTCATACACTAGTTTGTGTCGATCCTCTTAAAACTAACTTTACCCTATTGACAGCCAACTTTCCATTGATAAAATTTTTGTGCTCTCTATTGGCAAACAACTGTATCTGGGACATAATATCACTCTGTATTTTGACAAAAACTTCTACTATCTGCCCATTGTCATTGGCAATTGACCATTCTTTGTCAAACTGTTCTATCGAGTACCCAAAGAGCACAGTAGCATTCAATTAAGATGGTAAAGAAGACTGGTCTCCAATTTTCAGCTAAATTTGGGTGGGAATATGAGGAATAGAAAAGCTAGGATCGTAGAAAGGGTATTCATGAAATGCCAAATGGTTCATTGCCAGATGATATTCAGAGTTTGTGCAGAAAAAGCATAGGCAATGAAAATGACAGCCTTGATCAATTATTGAGGTAAACTGATTGTTATCAGTGCTGTTCACACACAACAAAATGTCCATGACAAGAACAGACTTATTCAAATTTGTGTCCAATTATATAAAAAGCAGCGGCAACTATATTCATCATCAGGAGTTGCTCTGACAAATATAAAGACATTTCCAGAGAAAAAAGGCACAAGAAGGATACGTTTTCTTGGAAAGCCTGCTGAAAGTGTTGATTCCAGATCATAAAATATATCTTTTCTTGAAATTTGAGTGCCTTTGGCGAGTTTTTTAACTGCTACCAACAACTGACAGCAGGAGCACAACACTGGCATCTGTAGACAAAAATACAGAATAATACGCACTGATATATACTCAACATGCTTACACACGAGCAATGAGAAAATGATTATAAATATACAAGCAAAGCATAACAGGATATAAATTGCCTATTTGTAGAGATTCAAAACTCAAACCCCATCAAATAGAAGACAGCAGACAAAGGCATTAAGTGAAAAGACAGAGCACAAGAACAAATCAACTAAAAACTACTCAGGCTCTATAGAGTCAACAAATTATGTCTAAATGACATTATGATTAATTGAAGGTCCTGAATGAGTCACCAAAAAGCACAATACAAAAGGCATCAAAAGATATGCTATGACAAAATTTTCATGCCCCTCAGCCAGCCCATAGCAGCAGCTATTATGATTGCATTTCCATGGAAAACCTGGAGCTCATTAATGATTGCTCGTTATATCGATAAGAAATATAATCCTCATCCATGTCATCGTGTACATAAAGCGAGTAGAACTGCTGTCAAGTGTGTTTCCTTCCCTAACCAACACAACCTATCTATGCATTTAACCTTCTTAGAACGATGATAATAGATCCACGACATTCTTCATTCCAGCCACAGAACTTTAACTAATTTTCACTTTCTTATCAACAATAAGCACTCCCCCCCCTCCCTCCCTCCCCCAAAACCTTGGTGCGGGTCATTGCCATTCCTCTCCTTTACCAACTAAATGGTTCGTACATGCAGAAAACACCTTATCATTTGCAAACTCATGTCAGTCATAATGCCCAACATCTATTATATTACGGTAAATAGAGTAGGAAACCTCCCTGGAGGATCAATCCAGCAATGGATAATAGCTTCAGAACCATTGCATGAAAATGCTATGATTTCAAACAAAACTAAGCAAGACAGATATTTCTACTAGGGTACTATTCCGGTAATCCAAGCCAGAACATTTATAGAACATACAAAGATGCAATGCCCATTAGCTTGGATTATAGAATAAGGCGGAAAATGGCTTCTTTGAGAATTATCATTTAACATTTCGATTGACATCCATGACTTAACTTATCAACATTTCATGATAATTAATAAGCACCTTTATGTATGGGTGATTAAAAGCAGAAGATGATTCTCCTTGCGAACTCCCAGCGAGATTATCTTGATCAGCACATAATACTTCAGAACAGACCACGCCACTTCCATGGGAATCAATTCTCCTTTTCTTTCCCCGACGCTGCCAGCTAAATGGTCTTCTGTGCTTTCTGACCTTTGATACAATCAGATTAGAGCTTCCTTGCAGAACCTCACAGAAAGATTCATCGCTAGAAGCAGCACGAATTATACTTGTTGATGTAGCTGCTTCAGGGACGATCATCTGTAATTCCTCGTTTTTCTTTCCATAGTCTGCGCCATGGCTAGAAGAAATTAAGGATGTTTCATGATGGAGTAAATTAGTGGATTTCTCCATCTGTGAGAACAATTTAAAATAACCAGCTCTTTTTCTCTTCTTTTGAGCTCCTGAAAACAGATCAAGATGTAATGGCAATTCAGAATGGGCTATCACACTTTTGTGATAAAAAAATTAAAGATCCTTTGGAAGGAACAACTAAAAACATGGTTGTAGTAGGATCCACAAGATCAGCAAACAATAAACAAGGAGGAAATAAGAGGGACGGAATTAACATCAACTACAGATTGACTGAGAATCAGGCAAGTTCACAAATAAATTAAACCATCGGATTCTTGCCCAAATGCCAACCATGCAACTGTTCAATATAGTAATTTCCATAGTGAAAGATCTGGTTTCAATTTTCAGAGTAGAGAACTATCTTGGACAACTTACAACTTCTAATGAAAAAAATGGAAAAACGAAATTTTCTGCATACATGTATCCAATAGACTCCACGCAATTAAATAACCAAACTCATCAAAATGAAGCTTGACATTCCTTAAGAAAATTATGTAAATGCCTTTTTCGGTATTTTACCTCGTATGAAGAGCTTCAAATTGGCGATGAACATAAATGATAAAAAATGTATGATAAAGAAAACGGGTACAACTCAGTTATGTAAAGCACAGCGATGTTAGCAGCTCGAATTTCCATGCAGTGAGACAAGTAGTTGGTTAATTCCACAATGACTGTACTAACTTTCTGATACATGGGTAGATATGGGTAATAAAAGTAGGTAAACTTCAGACATGATCTAAATAACATGCATGTGTCGATGGTTTTCATTAGCTTATCTCTTTGAAAGTTTTGATTTCAATGCATCAAACTCTGACCAATCAAAAGTGAGATAATAGACATTTTTAAGAGTTCTTCTCATCAACTGCCAAGCAACAATAGTCGGTTCTTCTCTCAACCTTTCTATTAAAATCAGCAGTACCAAACATAGACTTCATTCACAAACCAGCACATTTTGCAGTGTAGGACCATATAAGAGAGGATTTTATTAACAAGTGCCTCAGGGACAACCGTTAAATGATCAATTAAGTAAACTTTATGGTTTCCAATGCACTAACTTTATTGACATGCATGTGTAATCAATGCTTTTGAGAGTTGAAATATTCTTTATCGAGTATGCTTAACAAGCTCCCAGGGCACTCATTAACAGAACATACAGAAAAATATTCCCAAATAGAAGCTAGACAGTGGGCATTTGCTTCAAGAAACAAATGTATAATAGGAGCACCTGCAATTCAATTACATAAAGCACCAGCATGCTTTAAGAACATTGGAAGCCATGTTACAAATAAAACTTATCCTCTATTTTGGTCGAGAAACAACAATATAACTACCAGGAAAGATTTTGATATAGAAAGACATGAATCCTTAATGCTTATTTTATAAGATCTCTAAATCACCTATATTTTACCTAGAAAAATTCAGTAAAATCATCTCAATTGGCCACTTCAGTCATCTCAAATCACGTAAACTCATCTTTCCTCGGTTGACTATCAATATCCATTGATTTGGTAATTATGAAAACAAAAATGTGAATAGAAACTGTGAAACCATTCCTGATGACCTCTCTAATCTTTTTACATTAAAGACTTCGAAAATAATGCATTGAACTCTCAATTTCTTCATTGTCATCATCCTTATACAGCAATTGTCCTAACTTTATGTCATGATTAGCAAATTTCACCCCTTAATTGGGTTTTCCTCAACCCATTGTGTTTCATATTATGATGTTATTCTAAGAGAACCAAGTTAACATATGTGTGACAAATACAATAGAAAGGATGCATTGACGGACCTAGAGGAAGCTGGTCCCCCTCCACACCCCCCCCCCCCCCCCCAATACCCCTTTAGGTCCAAAAAATTCATGTTACATAAGGAAAAATTTTCAGAAACAATTATGTATTATATTCTAATGTAAAATTTGTGTCTCACCCCCCTAACCTCGAAATTTTGGTCCGCCACTGCCATCAAGGAAGCAGTTGGATAAACAATCAATTATAAAACTTTCATTGAACTCATATACTACCCTATTGGAACAAATAAGTACGTTGAGAGTGGGATTCTAGTGAATGCTTCGACAGCATATTGTCCAGTTTTGTGATTGGAAGTCCAGCCACCTGAAAGTGTTTCTTACAAGGATATGGCAAAAAGATTGATGCACACTTGAGCAAGTACATCATTACACTGTCACCAACCTGCAGATAAGAATTTTTTCAGTTCATCCAAGGTCCCAACTACGATTATCTGATATGTTTAAACACCAGATCCAACAACGGGAAGGCAGAAGAAGTTGAAAAATCCACTGATCAGAATCTTGCCATGACATACCCTTTCTAAGAGAAGGCACCAGGCTGAAGAAGTTAGAAGCTCGACAGCAACACTAGAATGGTTATCCTGTTGACAGAAATTAAAATTCACTTGGTATAGATTCTTCATTCACAATCTAACTCGACTAGAGAAAGTCTTAAACTTATTAAGCTTTATTTTAAAAGAAACAAACGACAACCATAACGAGAAATACTATCACAGTATTTAAAATTGATGATTATAAAAGCTCGCATCCTTAGATCCCAGCTTGCCACACAGGGAGAAGGACAGGTATAAATTCATACCAACAATTTGTTAATCTCCGAAGAAAACATATTTTGACTTAATTATTTCCAAAACTATGTGGTAGAGAGAGAGAGAGAGAGATGAAATATAAAACTGACTATTAAATCTGCCCGAAGAAAAAAAACGACTTACCGCAATATGCTAATACGACTTCAGAAAACAATGCAGTGTCACAAGTAATACAGACATAAAACAACAAGTTCTTAAAAAAACGGAGCATGAAACTTGAGCAAAGCTGAATGTTGCAGGTAGGAGCAAGAAAAACATGATTGCCTTTTAACCAAAAAAAAAAAAACATGATTGCCTTTGCAATGAAGAACGGCTAATTACCTTACTAAAGCCATTGGCTATTACATTGCCGGGTGCTGAACTCTCAGAGCACACCATCTCGATGGTCCTCAATACAATCTACAGGACGATTAAGGACTAGTTATAGTAAGGGAGAGATACATCCTGCGCCAAACGCATATACCAGAAAACAAAAGCCAGTGCAACTAGAAGCGATTGACTAAGTAGCACCGACACGACACGACACGACACGCCACGCCGACACGTCATTTCTCAAAAAATAGAGAATTTTGACACGTTAGGACAAATTATATATTAAATGCATATATTCATATATACATAATAAATTATCGTTTTTATGATTAATTCAATCAAATTAATTTGATTCAAATCCACAAATAAATAAATAATAAAAAAAGAGTGCCGGACAAGTGTCGGTTTCCAACACATGTCCAACACCGACATGGAGGCCCCCGGAGAGTATCCGTGCTTCCTGGGCGATTGATAGCTGAAAGCTGAAAGTCAGCACAAAAAGACAATTTGACTGATGACAATATTAAAAATCAAACCTTCAAAAACTGACAAAGTCGCTGCTACAAAGAAATTGTTGTCAATACTTCTCGTATCTACGTAACCGAAACTCCTAGATATATTATTCAAATGGGACAACTTCAAAACACCATGTTCATCTCAAGTTCCAAACAGAGAAAAAAACCAAACAAAAGTCCCAAAAAGTTCGTGCAAGTCCGCGCCTTTTTGGACAAAGCCAACACTAGATTGACCTGAGAATCTATCTCCGGTGGAATGGAATGCACGGCCGTACCTGGCGTTGAGACCAGCGAGCGAGAGGACTCGAGTCGGAGAGCGGAGGCGCATCGTCGCCGACGACGACGAAGCACCGGGTGAGGAGCCTGCGGTACTCGGACGGATCGTCGGGCCTGAGGAGGAACGACGCGACCGCCGCCCCTCCTCCGCCGCGGACGCAGCCGAGGCAACGCCTCCCCCCGCACCACCGGCAACGCTCCGCCCCCGCCGCCGCCTCCGCCGCCGCCGGCGGTGGTGGGGGGAGCAGCCTGACGATGGCGTCGGCGAGCGGTCGCGCGCGGTCGCGGAACAGCCTCCACAGGACGTGCGGCACTCGCCGCCTCTTCGGCATTTTTGGAGGCGGCGGTCCGGCGATCGCTCTCCGGCTCTGCTTGAAAAAAAAAAACTAAGTTTTTTAATACTTTCTGATTTTTTGTATCGAACCAAAAAATATAAAAATTTCCGAATTTTTTTTAAGCGCCATTTTTCTTTTTCAATTTCAATTGGCGCCTGGATTTTGAGTTTGACCTTCAATTTGGTCCATGACAAATTGATTAAGGTACATTTTCATGCGAATCTTTGTCTCGTGTCAAGGTGTTGGTTAAGAAGTAACCTCGTTTAAGGAAGAAAGCCAAAACTTCTATAAAGGCCTCCGCAACCTGTTCCTTTAATATATAGAAATGATGAGCTTCACGAATGTGTTTCTTAGTTTAACATGTAGGTACTCTCACGTTTCGCACCCTGATTTTTTCCAAATATTTTTCTTTCCTGTGAAAAAAGAATACCCTTTAGTAGAAGTTTTGCATCTCGGTAATCCGAGGTCCGAACGGTAACCGAGATGGAGCCTCTTAGGACATGCTCGGGTCCAAGTCTTACAAAGGAGAACCACTGGCCACTATCTTTTTTTCTAGGCGTGGAAGTTGCCTCTACCCTCTATGTGCTTAATGTCCAAGAATGCCGAGGTCCACACGAGGCTCAAATTGCCTCTACCTTCTATGTACTTAAGGTCCAGCTATGTCGAGGTCCGCACAAGGCCCGGACAACACCTTTTATAGACCTGCTTAGGTCCCTGTCTTACACAGGAGAAACTCCGACCACTATCTTTTTCGAGGCATGGGAGTTGCCTCTACCCTCTATGTGCTTAATGTTCAGGGATGTTGAGGCCCAAACGAAGCCTTTTGAGGACCTGTTCTTTTTCCTGAAGGGTTATCGCTAGCTTACAAGCGGTTCAAGTTTATTACTTAGCGAGTCCCTGGATCGCAGCTATATCAGGAACACATTAAATCGAATTGGGGTTTTTTAATATGGTGAACTTTCGAAATTATTTTTGCGTTCTAGTTGCTAATAAATTACAGGCAAGAATTGGCTGCTGCTTGAGTAGCAATATGATTGCTTCTCGCCACATGTGGACAGTCCATTGATATTTCCATATACTAGTGCACCAAACCACTAGTAGTATGCAAGCAAGCTCCGCCGCGACACTCGAGGTCGACTCCATCTGGGCCAAGCTCCGCTTGCAGCTTCAAGGTCGACCCTAATTGGCAGATCGAGCACTGCCACACGTCATGCTCGACCCCCAATCTGGCTTGAGTTCTATCATGGTGGGAGCTAGACCTCAGATCTGCGATCATGTCAGAACCTGAATTTTCCATACTGTTCCAGCCTCTGAATGAATAAGTAATTTAACTTCAAATGTAGTACACAATTTTTTTATTACTATAAATAATCAAAGTACTGAATATCCAATGTACTTTTGTTGTGCACTTTGTTCGGAGCTTAAAGAAATTTGCAGAAGCGCCAATCTAAATGTCCATAAACTTCAAACTCGACTTGTTTGTAGAATATTTCTGAGATGCACATAAGCTCGGTAAATGAAAGCTCTACCTACAATTTTATTTGTGTATTTGATGTATTCAAACCACGAAAAAATTTCTGAATTAATCATCGGTAGTCAATTTTATTTGATGATTCAGAGCAACAAGAACAAAGAAAGTAATCTATAGGATGGAGAGGGAGGTGTCTCATAAAAACCAGAAAGTCTCTGTGCTGGATTTTCCTTCCTTTTGTCTTTTATCAGGTCAGGGAACTTGTGCTGCATAAGTTGCTCTCCTTTGCCAGTGAAGACAATAGTAGGTATTTAGCAGAATTGCAGATACCGAGTTCTGCGGCGCTTCTAAACAATTAGCCGCAAAATAGGAGTACATCAATTTAGTATGATGTGATCTGCAGTTCTGGACTTGAAGCAACAAAACATTAATAACTATATTATGACTGAAAAGAATATGTTACAGCATCCAGAATACATCCATTTCCCTAGATCTATAAAAAAACTTTTCTATCTGCAAGTCGACTTTCAGGGACCCAGCGGCCTCGTCCAAAACCCTATATAAAATTAGCAGCGACCAAGCTTCTGCTTCCCAAGTTACTACCGGAGACTAAGTATCTGCGGTAGGGACAGACGTTCCACAGCCAAAGTGCCCAAGAAAATACTAATATTTTAACAGCTAATATTCATCCATCCTCGGCACCATCCTTTGGAACTATACTTGTGCACAAAGGATTTCATTCCATGTGTCCGGTATGCCAGGTAGGCACCAGTGTAAGCAATCCCGGACACCATCACTGGCTTTAGCACTGAAACGAGATATGTGTCCCTCGTCTCTCAATTCAGAAAGAGCAGTTATATCCAGAATTTTCACCTTTGTACCCCTGAGAGCGCTCTGCACTACCAAATCATTTGATTCGTCTTGCGAAACTACGCTTCCTTTAGATAAGGGGCTCATGTTATCGCAGCTACCCCCAGTATTCCACTCCCCATTCAGGAAGTGCCTAGGTGAAATGGTTCTGAAGAAAGCTTTGAGACGTGGATGTGAAGGAAGCTGCAAGTCTACCCACCTTGCAACACTATGGACTGTGAAATTTTTGGCATTTCCAATTGCTGCCAGATTTCGGTCTTTATTTGGCCTTCCATTGACATACATGACCCACTTGTTTGCATTAAGCTTACCTCTGTTCCAATGATGTCCTGTGTTCAGAACTAGAACATCAAAGGTATCCAGAAATTTTCTCATGAAAGCTGGAGGACGGTCCAAATGCATAGCGACATCTGTTGATGGATCAGTGATGTTTAAGGGCTCGAGATCACAGAGGCTGGCAGACCAGTAGTATAATATAGTTGTATTCGTACTTGGCAATCGAAACGCCCAACCATCAGGACGAATGGCTCCAGGAGGAATAACAAGCCCATAATTGACTCCGACATCTTCAACGTCAGGGCTATCTTCTCCACCAGTCACCATACACATTAAAGATTGGAACTGCTGCCTCCCGAGTGAATCTCCTATAAATGCAATAGTTTTGTCCTGCATTCTGAAAGTAAAGATGTTTTCAAGACATCATAGGCAAAAACAAGCAGAATGAGAGCAATGCCAAACTTCCTATCGATCTCTGTAAGACACTTTTTTTCTGCTTTTCTTTTCTTTTTAAGCAGAAGGAAGGGATAGCAGAAAGAAGGAACCAGAGACCTTTTGGACAAACGAAAGAAACTTCTACATGTAGGGAAAGCATCCAATGATATCTGAGAACAGAAATTATGAATTTTGAACATCTCAATTCTAGTAGGCAAAATATCTCCGATTATATAGGACAAAACATATCTATCTATGTTCCAGGAATGTCGATAGTGCCAAGAGGAAGTGATTATGCACAAGAGGAATGTTTTATATGTAGCATTGCAAGCTAAAAGGAAGGTATGCAAGAAAAGAAAACCTTTTCAAGAATGAAGATCTCTCGAATTCAGGCATTTCACAATTTTGCGGCTGCCACCGATATCCTTCATACAAAAAATCGGTTCTTTGCGTCAGTCTACAGGCCCACATCTCAGACAACCACTGCTTGCATCCAAATCCCGAATACAATGGTCTGCTCTTGTCTGCAACCCATCTACCCTTAGCATAATTGCAGACTGCATCCATGAAGAAAAGCACTTTGACTAAGATAAAACACAGGAATGTAGTATGTTTTTCTCAAACCTACGTATCATACTTGCTGATATGCCAATTACTAATGACAGAGATAAAAAGTAAAACCGAATTCCTGCAGAAAGTAGAATAGATCGACATTTCTCATTTAGATCTCCCAGTGCTCATCATAATTAAATTGGCTAGGAGAAAAAGCAATATCAACTTATAGGCCAAAATCTGAAGACATGTTTCTCAAGGACTCTCATTTTGATTATTCAACAAGCTATGCCTTAAATGTACTAAATTTCAGCCGAGTAGACATGTTAAAATCAGTTGCACGTATCCCAACACGATTAGGCAATTCTCCCTCTGTTTGTATTTCATAAGGCACAAAACTTCAGTACTCTCAGCTGCAAAAAATAAATTGTATGGTATGACAACTCTACAGAAGATATAGATGAGTCGATAATAACAAAATATACCATCAAGACGGCATGTTCTTTCTTACTCACATTTCGTCTATTAACTGGAAGGAAGTTACAGGAGTTTCTTGAAAGAGGGGAAGATCGCGCACTGCACAAACTCCTCGCGAAAACTTACTCTATGGTCAAATGTGGTCAAATATAAAGGACAACAAAAAGTACTGACTCCGAGATCTATTTTATTGACACATGGTCGCGCTCAGTTCATGGCTTCCAGATAAGGTACAAGTAAATACAAATTCATTGAAAAGCTAATATGCATTTGTATGAATGTTTCTTTGGATGAATTTTAGGCATGACCCATGAACATCAAAAAGAGGAATGCGGATAAAAGTTTATGACCAAAAGAATATGTAGATCCCACATACTTTTTCATTATGACGACTCAATCATCACAAATTTGATCCAAAATTATATCATCAGGAAGAAAAACTACCTTTCCTTTTGGAAGAGGAGTTCCTATGTCGAGTGCCTTTTCCTTTAGGAGAGAGTGCAGAAATAGACTTCTCTATTACTGAATTATCACTACCTTGTCCGGCTTTTCTTGAAAGTTTTGGTGTAACATGTGCATCTTCTTCCTCAATATGCTCTTTATGATGTGCAGATACCGTGGAGTCATTTGGTATATCAAAGATGAAATCTGGATAATCCCAACACCACCACCAAAAGAAAGGGAGAAGCAAGAAAGAAAAGCATCGTGAGCAAGTTGACAGAAACAAAAAATAACAAAACCCGAATTACCAATGTTCGAATGACTGAAAGATAGGACATATAAATCAAAATTCACGATAAAGTCATATCCAGCCTATTGAGATACTTCACATGCTATACCTATCTAGAAAATCACCAGCAATGTCTCATCTAAGATGAAGTTGAAAAGTGTAAGTGCAGAGCAATGCCTATCCTATATTTCTATGTTGGGAGAATTTAACAGCAATGACGAGTTTTGAAGGAGTGACTCCGAAACCACCTAATTGAAGCTTGAGGAGACTCATGGATATTTATATTTCTAGGAGAATTCTTCAAATTGTTTCAGTTTCCTGCCGAGAGATATTTGCACAAATAAATGTCCATTCACATCTCTTCTAATCGTTTGGCAAGAGGAGGGACCTTAATTCAGCTATAACCGATAATCTTTCCTGTTGCAATTGCCTCCTAAATAACTGTGTCGAAATGGGGCAAACATGCGTACCTATACCGGAATCTCACTGACAGAAGAATTTTCACCATGTTTTATGAAACAATTCCACAGATAAGCTTTACATGATTAAGAGATTTTGAGAAGCCTAAGATCGTCTGCTTCAGTTTCAACTATAACTTTTTTTTTTTGGGCCAAAAGTTTCAACTGTAATTCGACTTTCTATTATTGATCAGATCAAATCCCACCCAAATAGAGACAGGATGCAACTCAATTGTTACTCGTCTGTTGAGCTGTGGCACAAACCATAAGTGAAATACTAGAAAACAATTTTATTAAGTTCAAAGTCTGCTATCACCAGAATGATATCCCAATCTACTTCAAATAGCCATGATATAGTGTCCAGTCTAGTATATTCGGAAAAGTGCAGAATATTGCAAACAATCATGACATTTTTATTGCCAATCTCTATCTACCGTGATTTTTCCTCATATAGATACTCTAATTTCAAAACACTAGACATCCAAATACATGCGTGCATGTACACACATGCATATGCACTATATTGCAGCAATATACAGATACGTGTTTGCTGAGCTCTTTTGGCAACATAAATCACTCAGTCTGTATCCTAGGTTAGTCATGTATATCTTCTTCACATGCCTCTTTACTCTTCTAAAAAACAGGTTTCTTGAACATCACTAAATTTGGCTTACACCTACAATCTTCAACTGCAATTTGTTTCTTCTATTGAATACTGTCTTTGTTATTTACCATCGATTAACATCAGCCTTTAAAACTGCCAATAGAAATGCTGCTTCAGATATTCTGCCCAATGCGATGCACAGCTACACTTAATTATCTAAGTCCCCGGAATTGTATTTGAAACTTATACCCATGGTACACTTAGGAAATGAATAAATCTCCCTTTGAACAATTTTCTAAAGTTTTTTAACCAATTCTACTGTTGTAAATTCCCTCTAAATATCTTTTATAACAAAATCTGTCCAAGTACATTAGGAGTATAGAGAACACGAAAGCAACTGACAACACAATAGTAATTCATATTGAGATAAGAGCATGATGTTCATAAATGGCTATAGTCAGAAAAAAAAAACAGCATAAGGTGAAGATTCAGAAAACAGTGGGGTGCATTTAGAACAAAATTCTTCTGAATATTAGGCTGCCAACAAGGAGCCAATCCTTTGACATGTAATAATTGTTAGAAGCAAATAAAGAAAGTATACTCCATTTTCTCATCTTTTCAAATTTTAATCGAACAAAATGCAAAGCAATGTGCTCCAAGAGACATTATAGAACTTCCCTTGCCCTCAAAAGCTCTCATCTTTCAATTTTCAAATCGATAAAAGAGTTAACTCTATTTCCATGAGAAAAGAAATTACAATGCGAGATGAAAGAAATTACAATGCATTGACATGTACATCCGTTTCTCCACACAAGCATGTAATCCATGCCAAGCCCACAATCCTCTCTCCTAAAACTAGATGGCACCCAGAAAATAGACAGAATTGAAAAGAGGAGGAACAGAATAGCTGGATCTCGAAGAAAAAATGAAACCCAACCCTAGTAGCATCTCAACACAAGACTTCTGGTGAAAGTTAGCACATGAGAATCAGTAACTACCGTCAAATGAAAAGATTCAACAACTGACCTGATGAAGACAACAAAAACTGATCTTGAGCGGACCGGAGGGTGCTTAAGAAAGGATTCTTCTCCCAAATCCACAGTAATACTGTCGCAAAAAGAAGTGCTATAAGACCGAAAGAAAATTTTCTTCCTCTTGGTCTGTTCGAGTTTCCACCTTTCATTTCTGCTTATGCACTAACAAAGACACATCTCAATTCCTTGGACAACCTTGGCATCAACATCTTAACCAGAGAAGCCAAGAAGTTGTTCAGCAAAAACTCAGCAAATGTCGCGAGAAGCCATTTCTGTCCTTCCAGAAATACGATCTGTAATTATAAGCCAAGAAAAGATGAGTGTCAAAACATGAATTCATGAAGCAATCACGTGTGCTATAAACACAGTACAGGGCATATATACACAAATTCTTGGTTGGGTAGGCATATATACACATGTTGCCAATGACTGATATTTGGCCGAGTCAAAGAAAACGGCATCCTCACTTTTGCCCATCATGAAGCCAAAAAAAGAAACATGCCTCATTCAAACGCATAAACAATTTAAGAAACACCTTACCCTTTTTGTAAAAGTTTGCAAAGCCACCCTATTGCAGCGCTAACAAAAACAACCCATAACAAACAATCGCCGTGACGAAGACAATGCAGTCACAACAATCCAACTTATACCATAGAACATCGCCCAAGAGGATTCTTTCGAACTCGCAACACATGAAAACACCGTCTTCGATCGACCCAATGTAGGGATCAGGCGATCGACCGAAAACCTGAACAGATCTCACGCAATGCAATTCGAAGTCTTTCGAAAAAACACTGAAAACCCAAGACCAAGAAGATAAAAAGAGAAACTTTACCAAACAAACCCGCGCTTGCTCTCGATCGAATGCCCGTGTTCCGATGGATCTGCTGGACACCCTCTCTTGCGGGAATGAGGAACAGAACATGGAATTTCATGCGCGCAGGAGAGAGAGAGAGAGAGAGAGAGAGAGAGAGAGTACGAACGAAGCTCTATTTTCATCCGCTCCATGAATGCATCGGAGATCTGACATCCACAACAGCGCAGGGGCGAAGTCGCCATTCCGGGTAAAATCCAGGGCCAGTTTCGTACATCCGCCGCCACTCTAGAGTCAAACGTTGACTCGAGAGTGCTTGACGAGACACGTGGCGCGATCCTGGAGGGTGACGGGGGCGATTTGGTTGGGAGAGGGACATGGTCCTAAGCCGGGTTTAAATATAGTATCTCAGTTATAGCGATTTTGTCACGTCTTATTTTTGGAAATATATTTGATTTTATAACGGTTTCATGCCTCTAAGGGGAATACATATGCTCAAGATTTCCATTTTTTTGTTTTTGGGGGCGAGCATGGTTTGGCTGGATTGGTTTAAAGTAGAAACTCAAGACCGATGATCCAGATTGTCAAAACGATCAGTTCCCGAACCAGTCGGATCTAGAGCGAGCGCTTCAAGTTGGATCCCCGATTCTGCTCAAGAATCGCACTCCTCTCTCTTTGGAAAGGAGGAATTTAATTTCGAAACTCGAACCAGTCGGATCTAGAGCTAGCGCTTCAAGTAGGACCGACAACTGCCCCCGTTTCAGCATCATTCCATCGTTACAATAATTTCAACTTTTGCAACTCGTCTATGCTAGATTTGCCCAAGATATAATTCTTTATGCGTAACGCACGGCTTAATTTTGCCATTAGCACCGGTATTCATTTGGTTCAGTTCGCCCGAGAAAGATAACACACATAAATTATTGAGCTCTCGCCTAGCGTGCAATGGTGATCTGATTATTCCACAATAGAATTTCAATTGGATGCTTGCAAGACCCTAATGTTGCATAATAATTTATTTCGTCTGCCATACCCCAAAAGTCAAACATCAATACGCTTTCAAATGACGTTTAGTCTTTATAGCGTTCCATGTGATCCCAACAGGATTGGACCGACAATTTCCTAACATGTATCGAAAGCGTTTGAGGCAAACTTAATCGATCCGTTTTTATACACGAATAATATATGTGCTTCATGCGGATTAACTTTGTCAATATTTTTTCGTGTTAGTTCTATTAACACCGCGCATGTAAAATGTATCTAGGCCCGTTTAGATACATCTAAACACATTTTACATGTCTATGCATTAGAGCTTATAATTTTTCAAGATTTATCGAGCATGTCGTATCTTCTAACCTGCTTAATAATCTATAATTTGGTCAAATTGCAAAATTCATGGCCAGATTAGTCTGGCCCCATGTTGTTCGGCTTGAAGGGTGACATAAAACGATTATGACACGATGTGATCGTGATATGACAATAAAAATTGCCCGCCCGATTCTACACGATATTTCTACGCGACATAAGAGTCGACACTACTTACCCGTAACGTTAGTTCTCTAACTCTAATATCCTAACAACAACCCTACCTTTGTAATGTTGGATATTATAACTCGTGTCAAGCTTTTTTTTTCATTCTATTTTTTATGATTTGATATACAATCATGCGAAATGCTCGATAATGTACATTAACAAAAGTATTTTGTGGGCAAAAGGACACTACAAATGCCATAAATTATGTACGAAGATCACTTTGGTGCCATAATTTTTTTTCGGATCACTTTGGTGCTAAGTCGGAGGAAAAGAGATCACTTAAGTGCCAACTTTGGTAAGTTTGACCGGAAATCCGACGTGGCATTTTTTATTAATTTCTGACGCCGATGTGGCTCGCCGGAGGATGAGTCAGCGTGTACAGTCAGCATTTTTTATTTTAAATAATTTTTTTTCCTTTTTTTTTCTTTTTTTTTTCCTCTTCTTTCCTTTTTCCTTTCTTTTCTTTTTTTTTCTTTTCTCCCCTCGCCGGCCGGTTGCTGGTGGCCGGGCCCGACCACCGGCGAAGCCTGGGAAGGGCTGGGCGAGGGCGACCTTTCCCATGGCCGGCGAGGGGTGGCCTCGCCAGATCTGGGCGAGGCGACCCTCGCCGGCGACAGGCGAGGCCGCCCCTCGCCGACCATGGGCGAGGGGCGGCCTCGCCAGATCTAGGCGAGGCGACCCTCGCCGGCCATGGGCGAGGCCGCCCCTCGCCAAATTTGAGAGAGGCAACCCTCGCCGGCGATAGGCGAGGCCGCCCCTCGCCCATGGCCGGCGAGGGGCGGCCTCGCCAGATCCGGGCGAGCGACCCTCGCCGGCGATCGGCGAGGCCGCCCTCGCCGGCCATGGGCGAGGCCGCCCTCGCCGGATCCGGGCGAGGCGACCCTCACAGCCGACAGGCAAGGTCGCCCATCGCCGGCGAGGGGCGGCCTCGCCAGATTTGGGCGAGGCGACCCTCGCCGGCGACTGGCGAGGCCACCCCTCGCCGGCCATGGGCGAGGCGACCCTCGACGGCAACAGGCGAGGTCGCCCCTCGCCCAGCCCTTCTTGGGCTTCGCCGGTGGCCGGCCCGGCCGACAACTGGCCGGCGAGGGGAGAAAAGAAGAGGAAAAAAAATGAAAAAAATTATTTAAAATAAAAAAAATGCTGATTATCCACGCTGACTCGTCCTCCGGCGAGCCACGTCGGCGTCAGAAATTAATAAAAATTGCCACGTCGGATTTTCGGCCAAACTTATCAGAGTTGGCACTTAAGTGATCTTTTTTCCTCCGACTTGGCACCAAAGTGATCCGAAAAAAAGTTATGGCACCAAAGTGATCTCCGTACACAACTTATGGCACTTGTAGTGTCCTTTTGCTGTATTTTGTGCTATTATATTACATGTGGAATTCGACTAATTTAGTTAGATTGATGTCTAACTATTGACACCACAATAAGAATCGGCATAAGTGTCGAATCGGCTTTAATGCCGAATCCGGCGTATAATGGAAATCAGCCATCTTCCGAAACACGTCTGGACCAAATTCAGAAACATGCTTAGAAGCAAGTGTGAATGGTATCGTGTCCCGAATTCGGTAATTGATGAAAATATGTATATTTACCGAAATATGGAGAGTTATAGTTCGGGATGTTGGAATATATATGCCTCAGGACAGCGATCCTTTCCCGAAATTCGGGAGGTTCACATTTCGGGAATACACTGAAGAATCACAGCCCAGCCATGTAAATCACGACAGCAAGAAATTACGAACAGAAGTGGGGATAGTGAGCACGAGCATATTATGGGAAGTTACTTGTCCAAATTTGAAATCATCTTAGCGGTTGAGATCAAGTTTTGGCGGACAATAAAACTGGAAAAACGTGGTTAGAAAAGGCAGTTATTGGAAGCGCCAAAATATTCAAAGTTTGAAAACATGGAGGTAACCGACGAGCAATTGCAGGATAGGAGGAGATACAAATACTCAGAGGAAGCAAAGAGGAGAGGACACGACCAACAACAATGTAAAAACACTCAAGCTTATCTGCACTTTAGTTTCCTATGCACCTTTACTTCCTGTATTTACAACTTCCTGTAGCTTTAGTTAACTTTCAAGTCCTTTACAGCTTTCATAGGAGTATTGTAACGTAGCTCGAAACTTTGTTGATCTCAGATCCATTTCCAGTCCATTCGGTGTCTATCCATTCCATACAATCTTGTGTTACACTTTATTTTTCACCACAACTCTCATAGTAATCAAGCCACAGAACCTACCTTAATAAAAATCGAAAATTGAAGTTTCGGTGAAGGATATTTCTCATCGTAAAACGAGCGAACACTAACTATAAGAGAGAGATTGCATAAACTTATAATACGTCTCCTGTTATGCATGAACTGGAGTAAATATGTTAGTAAGTGTTGCTCGTGTAATTCGTGCTAGGAGATATACGATTAAATTATCAAGTAATTTTATGTTACTTACTCTTATTTGAATTAGTTACCCGACGTTCATTTGATTCTTTATAATTACCAAATTATTCTTATCTCTGACAAAAAAAACTTCTCTTATTGTATACCAACTTTTACATAGCTTTCTTATCAACACTTCAAATGCAACTACTATATGAAACTACCAAGCTTTATTTGATGACTTACCAATTTTATTCCCGACTAAGTAACACAATAGAAAATATGGTAAATTAAGAAAAAAATAACAAACAAAAAATTGGTAATTAACTCAAAAGAGAGTTGTAACCCAAAACTATTTGATAATTTAATCGGAAAAAAGTTGATAAATCTCTTAAACTAAAAGCTAATATTTTCATATAAAAGTTGGTAATTTATAAGGCAAAATTAAGAAAGGTATATAAAAAGTTGGTAGAGATTAGAAAAGTTGGTAATATAAAGAAAACTATACTTGATAAATAACTTATAGGAAAATTGGTAACCCAAAACTAGTTGGTAAATCAATTAGAAAACTTGGTAAGTTACTTATTATGTTGATCAATTGAAAGCATTGCTAAGAAATGCAAATGAAAGTTTCTAAATGATAAGAAAAGTAGCAAATTAGACAAAACCAAATAAATGTTGATAGGAAGCTTAAGGGAGAGGTGATGACCCAATACTATGTCGATATTTAAAGGGAGAGTTATTTGTGGGTTACACTAATTTAGGTTGGTAATAACTAATACATGTGAGGGAAACAACATTTAAGCACAAGTAAATAACTCAACTACGAGTTGGCAACCCAAAATAAGTTTCCTATCAAAAAGTTGGTAAATCACTTTAATTTAGGTTGACAATTTCATATAAGAGCTTGTAAATTCGAAGCACCCTTAAGTTAAGCAAATAAATATTGGTAAATTAGTACAAGAATTGTTAATTTCCAAATTCCAAAAAAAAATTAGAAATTCATAAAAGCGTCGGGTGAATTGCCAACTAGTTACCTAGAAAAAAAGAGTCACCATCAATTTATTTTACCAATAGCTCTTGACATTTACCATCACTAGTTTTAGCAGAGTCTCTTCTTCTTCTTCTTCTTCTTCTTCTTCAACATTTGTTACCTGCAGTTGAGTAAGCAAGCAGAGCTCGAAACCAAGTTTAAAGGCTTGGAGACTTCAATCGATAGCCTATGGCAACAAATCGGGCAAGTCTCAGGCCTGTATTTTGTGGAACTCAGACTTGTGCTAGGCTTGTTTATCCATCCAAATTACACTGCACAATTGCTTGGATGGTGGTCACGCTCATCATACTGGTTGCAGCTCATAACTTCACCAATTTCGTCAAACTTGTGCCAAGACTTATGGAGGTCTATGCAGAGCTGGACAACCAGCAATCTTAACTAAACGCCCTAAAGGATCGCTCGAAATAGCTCACACAATTGGTGGCTCTGCCTCGAAGACAGGGAGAAGGAAAGGAACTGTGAGGGGAGCCCGCTAGAAACGCCGCAGGTATGACACGCTCACATTAATGCATTTTTCTCTTGTTCAAAGGTGTTATCATTAAGATTTCTGTGGTGATGGCTTGTCCCGGCCTCTTTCCAACGATTGAGTCATACTTATTAAACGCTTGCCAATGCTACCCAAGTTCTCCAAATCAGGAAGCTGGATCTTAAGATATCACATTTTTTAAATCATGATGGTTCAATTATGAGGTGTCGAGAATTAATTCCACCTCAAAGATCAACTCATATATAGTGACTAGATTCTTAACTAATAAAATATCATTACTCTCCACCACGGCAGTTCACTCAGCCCAATTCCTGGAAATCCGCAATGCCAACACTTCTTTTGAATATTGAATCATAGTTTCAAAAGTTCGAGTCACGAGCTCTCTATTGACTTAAAAGTCTAGTAAATCGAAGGAAAGGTCATATATGGTCAAAGTTTGGTCAAATTTGGAAAATAAATAAATAATAAAGACAAAAATCATCTTTCCAAAAAAAATCGTTCAACAATTTAACTTAATGCCATGAAAAATCGCTTGAAGCAACTCACACAATTGGTGACTCTCCCTCAAGCCATAACTTTCAACCACGGCAGTTCATTTGGCCCAATTCTAGGGAATCTGCAATTCCTAGGGTGAGTAGTTTCCGGTTTAGTCCAAGTTTAATTTGGAACCTACCATGTTAGAATTGGTTCCTCAGTTTTTGAAATCTAGAACCTACCTGCATACCTTGAAACCTAAAACCTACCATATTAATCGGTTCCATGATCTACAGGGAACTGGCCAATTTCTTCTTCTTTTCTGTTCCATTTCTTCTTATTTTGTTTGACTTTTAGTTAAGCAAAATGAAAGTGACTGCAACAACAAAAATCTCCATTAGTCCTTTGTGAAATAACTTCATCCTTTAAGTGGTATCTACCATTTAGACATTTGTGGTAATATATGTGTTATCAAAATTTGCGGGTGGAAATTATTTTTCATGAATTTGATCATGCTAATCAAACAGGACGAAGGCCTTGTTTCTGGCAGTAGAGGAATAGAGTCAGATGCTAGAGAATTGGCCAGTTTATGGAGAACTAGTGTTACCATAGGTCGGGCCGGCAAAATGGATCATGTACGCATTTTATAACTCGGTTTTAGGAAGCCCGTACCTATTTCGGTAACTCACTTTTTTCTAGAATGGGCACAAATGGATTAGAGAATAGATAAAGCCCAAAAACAGGTTAAAATGTGGGTCAGCAACTGACCCATATTTTAACCCATAATTTCTAAACCCACGTTACCCACCCACCCATGAACGACCCATTCCACTCCACCACGCCATCGCACGCTTCGCTGCTGGCCACTCGTCGCTTGCTGCTCGTCGCCCTTCACTGCTCATCGCTTACCGCTCGCGGCACTTCGCTTCATCTCCGTTTCCCTCCTCTTCACCACAGAGAGGAAGAACTTACTTCACTTCACCGGAGCTGGCACTAGGGTTTCAGAATGTTCACGAAGGTAAAATGTTCATTCGGATTTTCGTGGTTTTTCTTGGGGGGTTTTTGTGTTCATGTGTGCCTGTTGAGTTTGTAATTTTAAGTGATTATTTCCTGATATCAAGCAGCTTTGTTCCCAGGTTCAACATTGAAGTTCCACAAAAATTGCTTGGTATTTTTTAGTGGTCAAGAGACAAGGGAGGGGATTTGGCAATTAGTCTTGGCGCCAGTGACACTGGGAGTCGAAACTAAACATTTGCTATGTTTATGCATTTTTTCACACTTCCACACGAACCAACATAGGAAGATACCTGTTTTAGGAAAGAAAGAAACACACTAATCCTTCGTTGTTTTATGCAATTATCTGTAGCTTCATTGATTGATCTGTCTGTATTCAACCCAGGGTCCACCGTCCCGTCATTTACTTAGAACTAGCTTTGAAGAGAACCTTTAGCTAGAATTTTTCTTATTAGAAATATGTATGTAGTTAATATCTGTGCACGAAACTGCCAACCAAGTTGCCATAGTAAACTTCTTGCTTATCAGCATAGCATGTCTACTTGTCTAGCTAAACTTGACTCTATAGAGTTGTATGATGATGATGTGCTACTTTAAATACCGTATTTGTATGCATTATCTTTTATTGGTTCGAATAATTCGGCTGGAAAATTTTAGCATACGAGTAGAAAGATATAAGTGTTTGATTACTGAGTTTTGGCAAGTGTTTGATTTAATGTTTAATAGAAATTTAACATGTTATCTTTTCTTTCAGTATTTGTTCTAATTTACGTTTTCTATAACCAATTAGTTGACATGTCGAGATCTAGCAAGGAACAAGAAGAATATTCAACTACATAACGATTTGTAGAAAGATATAAATGAAGGATGCGATTTGTACATCACCTATTCTGTTTCAGGAATTTAATATAGTGAATGGTCCGTAGTTTTTCTATTTCAAACCGTCTTTGGTGCCGTTGGTGGTCATTTTAGGATGTGAAATAGTTCAAGTAATTTGTTCTTTCTTTGGATTGATTGGTTGTTAGCTTAGCTTGAGTTACCCATACAAAATTGGGCTCATTAAATCTGAGTTACAAAATGGGTTTGGCCGATAGTTCTTTATAAGTTATTTTTTGGGTCAAATTTATAAGTATTTCAATTTATAGGTTTTTTACATTTTTTACTTTATTTACTAATTTTATTATTATTTAATTTTCTTTTTTAATTTGATGTGAAGTTTTTATTCAAATAACATATACGTGTGAAGAGCTTAAAGTGGATTCAATGAGTGGGTATGAGTTTTCCTAAAATATTAATGTGTTCTGCTAATATAAGTTGGATCGGGTATGAGTCGGAAGTGGGTTAGGTCGAGTATGAGTCACTATATTTGCATTGCATGAAAATGGATCAGAACGGGTTAAATGGTTCAAATATGGGTAGGACCATATTCGACCCGACCTACTCGTTTGATGAGTCTAACCACAGGTAAGTTTGTTTCAAACTCTCTCTGGTAGAGCTTTAGAAGAAATTGATGTGCTATCTTGACCGGATGTTTTCGCACTTCACAAATATATGAAAGGGTTAATGCATATACGGTGGACAACAATAGATGATTGCTTCATGGAGCATGCATTATGTGATGTTTGTGTTGTATTACCTTTGTATTGTCTCTGGATCTAAAAGTGGAGGAGTGCGTAGATTGCCTGTTCTAGCAACAACGCGAGACACCTGAAAATTTCCTGGGATGTATTTTGTTAGGTTTGGTTCCCTCGTTCTTACCCAAGAACGGGAATCGAATCGCACAGTACCGGTTCTAATTTATTTGGAACAGGGAACCGAATCAGCAACTGAGAGAACGTGGAGCCGGACCAATTCCTATGATTGATTTGGTCCAATTCCTGGTTTTACCCCAGACCCATGCTCATGCCTAGCAATCACTACACTTTTTCGAATATTGAACTGCATTTTTAGAAATTCGATCACGAACTTCCTATTGACATAAAAATCAAGTCAACCGAACATCAAATGGAAAAGTTATACCCGGTCAAATTTTATTTAAATTTAGGTAAAAATAAATAATAAATGCAAAATATCGTATTTTCCATAAAAATGGTGGTCAACTAACCCATGATTTCTACGCGAGCATGGTGGAGTGCTTGTCCAACGCTGCGCAAGGCCAACCCAACCTTGTGCAAACCCTTCGAAGGGATTTTATACACTTTCAAGGGTTCCGCCTAACTTCCAAATTTCCCAAAAAAATAGGCCTTCATTTTGCTTATTCAACAAGGCAACTTATTCCCAAGCTCTCGTTATTACATTCTCTCAAATTCAACTTACAAACTTGAATTCATCCGATTTGACCAAAATTTGACCGGGATAACTCTTCCATACAATATGCAGTCGACTCGATTTTTATGTCAATGGAAAACTCCTCGCTCGAATTTTTAAAAATGAGATTCAATCTTTGAAAAAGCATTGGCATTACACGTTTCTGAGAATCGAGCCGAATGGACCGACATGGTGGAAAGATGTGATATTTTCTTCTTTAAAAATCCGATCAATGGAAAGCTTATGACTTGATCTCTGCGGTGAAATTATTCGATCGGACCAAGTCATAAAATTATCAACACCTCGCGATCGAACGGCTATGATTAAAAATGTGATATTTTTAAGACCTGGCTTTTCGATTTGGACAACTAGGGTATCTAGGAGAGTACTTGAGCTGGGGGGCAAGCCAATATCACAGTAATCGCAATGATAAGACGTGTAAAGATGAGAAAATGCATTATGGTGAGAATGGCTAACTCGCAACGTTTCGAATGGGCTCCCCTCCCGACACCCTTCTCCTTGTGCTTCTTTTCCTTCTCCCCTGTCTTTGAGGGGGAGCCGCCAACTGTGTCAACAACTTATTTGTGTCTTTTAATTCATACACTACTGGCCATCCAGCTCTGCATAGATCTCCACAAGTCACAACACGAGTTGACGAAACTGATGAAGTGGAGAGTTGCAACTAGCATAAAAGAGCTCGATCGCCATCGGAGTGCCTATGTAGTGCAACTTGGATAGAGAAGCAAGCCCCCTACACAAGTCCGGGCTCCTCAAAATATAGACTCGAGAGACTTGCTAGATTCGTTGCCATTGGCTATTGATCGAATTCTCCAAGGCTTTAAACTTGGTTTCGAGCTCTACTTCCTTACTCATCGAAAAACTGCGGGTAAGAAATGTTAAGGAGAAGGAGAAGGGAATTCATGATCAAGACTCATCAATTATGTGCAAATTACTCCAGATTAAAGCCATTAGCACAAGCCAAGGGTGATTTTCATGAGCCTCCGTGTGAGTGATTTTCTACACTCTTACTCCTTAGATTATAAGGAAGTGGTTGAGATCATGTGTTTGAGGAAGCCTTGGTTGCCGCCTTAGTCTCGGGTCTGAGATGTTTCTCGTTAAGTGGGATGATGGTTTTATTGTGAGTATGATGCGGTTGAGATGAGGTCCTAGACAAAGTTCGTCACCGAACGACATAGCTAGGTGCAGTATTCTCGGGATTCAGATATTATCTAACACGGTAGGATGAGTTGTAGGTCAGTATGACAACAAAAAGGGTGTGATCCATTATTATGGGTGCACTTGATTCGGCAATCCCAATAAGAGATTTTAGGGAAATGCAAATACCTTTAACTTAAAGCCCGTTGGGGAAATGCAAATTGCGTTTGGTAAAAAATCATTTGTGAAGCTATTTTGGGCCAAGTAGTATTTGGCAAATTTTATTTTGCAAAGGGCTTTGGGATTTTTTTTATTTAAAAAAAAAAGCTTACCCTTCACCGGAGTCGGCAATGGGCGATGGGTTACGACCGCCGGCGAGCCAGATCTGGCATCGACAGTCGTCGCCCGAGGTTGGGTGACCCCCAGCGAGGGTCTTGCGACCCCAAGTGGCCCTCGTCGGGGTCGCGGGACCCAGGCGACTTGAGGTGGCTGTCGCCGGGGTCGGGCGACCTAGCCGGCGCTTCGCCGTCCCGATTTAGCCTCGGGCGACTCTGGCTAGCCACCCTTAGCCCAAAAAAGATAAACAGTCACGAGGGGCAAAATTAAAATATTAAAGAATTAGTGATTGTAGTTTGGGAAGAAAAAAAATTGGTTTAAGTATTCCCAATATTAGCTTTTGGCCGAAAGCCCATTGGAAATGCTCGCCAAATGCCTTAGCATTTCTCCAAGGGGCTTTCAAATGCTGAACCAAACGCACCCTATGTATGGTGGTGGATTGCCATGTAGTATAGTGACATACCATGTGTCCTTTTGTTTTTGGTGAGAAAACATTGAATTTCATTGTTAAAGAAAAGTCCACGGAAACGGTTTAACCGCTTTTGAAACAAGAACGTTCCCCCAAGACCGGGGGAACATGTGTTTTGAAGAAAGAGTTCTCTCAAAAATGTTCTCATTTTTTGTCTAGAAATAGAAAACCAACTTTTTTTTTGTTCTGATTTCTGGTTCAGAATCTGTTCTGGAACAAAAACTTGTCCCAGAAATAGAAAACTGAAATTGCGTTAACAAACGGGTTTCTGGTCCAAAACTGATTCTGGGAACAAAAAACCAGTTCTAGACAGAACCAGAATGATTATCATGCGATACCTTACAATCCAATTTTGTGATAATCTACTCTTACTCTGGGTTTTAGCGACCCAATCAGTTATTCTACTGGACCCTCTATTTAATGGGCCAATCTAATTTGCGTATAGAGCCTTAGGACCACACGGGCTTCGCTGACAAGTAGATACCATGTGTCATTTGTGTGCCCACTATAAGCAAAATAGCATGTTTGATCCCCATGGAGACGGTAGATTACTTCCTGAATTGGTGATATGCTTACTCAGCATTAGTGCCGACTCACCAATAATATTTGAAAATTGGTTTAGATTGGGAAGAAAAAGAGATTGTGCTGCATCACCACTCCTCTCTGACAATGAAATTGTGAACAATCATTTGTTAAATTCGAAGGCAATTTCTTAAAATATCTTCCTTTTTTAATTGTTTAATGGGCTTGTCTGCACAACCTGAGGGATTGAACTCAAATAATAGAGTATGCTGTTGCGATGTGGCTAGGTAGTAGCCAAAGGCAATCTGACTTGTGTGTGTAAATAAGGCCCAGTACTTTTGTTTTTAGTCACGAGGCCCAGTACTTGCAAAGTCATGCATTTCATGAATTTGCACAAAATTGAATGAAATCCTCTTAGGGTGCGCATGATAATCATTCTGTGCCCGGGAACTATTTTTACTCAGAAATGATTCTTTTTTATTCTGTGGCCGGAAACAATTTCTGAGCATTTGAAGGCGTTTGGTAACTGTCCAAAATTTCTATTCCTGGGATAGAAAAGAACAGAAATACGTTTGGTAACTACACAAAATTTCTTTTTATTAATAATATTTTAATAATATTTTAAATTGGTTAATATATTTTTCTTTTTTTTTTCTTTCTACCCTTCCCTTCTTTGGCCATGGCCGGTCGCCGGCGCCGGCGACCGGCCACAGGCCAGGGCGTCACGGCCCTCACCGCCGCCCTGGCCACCTGACTCACCGCCGGCCTCGCCCAGATCAGGCAAGGCCGAGCCTCGGCGTCGGTCGCGACGGCGAGATCGGCTTCGCCGTGGGTCGCAACGGCGAGGCCGACCTCGCCATGATCGACGGCGAGCCGCCTCGCCCAGGCGGCGAGGGTCCAGCCCTCACCCTCGCCGGCGAGGGCCGTGACGCCCTCGTCGGCCCTGGGCTATGGCCGGTCGCCGGCGACCGACCACAGCCCAGGGAAGAACAACACAAAGAAGAAAAGAAAAAAAAGAAAAAGAAGAAAAAGAACTCATTCTCAAAATTGTGCCGAGAAACAAGAAGCAACTTTTTTTTACTTCTTGTTTCTCTTCCAAAACTGTTTCTGGGCATAAATTTTTGCAAAAATGTGCCCAGGAACAAAATGTTTACCAAACGCATTTATGTTCTCAAACTATTTCTGGGAACAAAAGAACAGAAATTTTCACTGTTTGGCACGTTACCAAACGGTCCTTACTAACCAAACTGTCCATTGATCCTTGAATCACTCCCAAATTATCACCCTCCTACACTTTTCTAGAGCAACGTGTTCCGGTGTCGCTCAAGTGGAGGGCAATACATGTGGAACTTCGGAAGCACACGTTAAACACGTCGATGGAGCAAATCCCATCACTTCTAGTACACCGTCTTTATCGTGTATTGTGAAATTTCGTGCATTCGAAATGAAATGGTTTCCTATTTAAGTTTAGTTTTAAAATGCCCGAAATATTACAAATCTCAAAACAAGAAAACAGAGCAAATCCATGCATGCAGTGCATGTTACACAAAAATCCAAAGATCTCTCAACGTAACTTGATGGGCATCACGTCGGCCATTGGAGTCCCGGCTCTCGATATGCTTCTCCTAACGTGGGGACACTCTCTCCACAAACTTCGCAGCACCCAAATATTATTATTATTATTTTTATTTTTTTTTGGTCGAAGCCATAGATTATTATTTATAAATAATAATTTATTTGCCAAAAATTAAAAAATATATTTAATAAGAATTTGGTGCTTTAATTGGACTTCGGGGGTGGTGCTCGTGCAACGATGCAAGGCCACATGGGAACGCGCGCCCTCTCGGATCTGCACCGACGCCACCGACACGCGATGTCATTCTGCAATATTTCGTGTCCAAAATTTGTTTGGTTTTACAACTTTATCTCGTATTCTAAAGATGAAAAAAGAAAAAGCATTTTGAGGTTTTTGAGAATTGCTGAGAAATTATAATTGCATGTGTTGAAAATGACAAAAAAAAGTCAGATTACAAAAGGCAGAAAGACTTCGAGAAGCATAAATTTCAAAAATAGAAATCGCTCTGAACAGAAACTTAAATTAAGTTTTAGAGGAAAAGGTTATGCTACTGCTCGATAGGTGACGTGTGTATTGATTTCCTTATATTTATCGCTTATGTGTAAAACCCGAACAGAGAATACCTCCATCTCTCTCTTTCCTCTTTGAGGTCGCCTCTCTCTCTCTCTCTCTCTCTCTCTCTCTCTCTCTCTCTCTCTCTCTCTGAGCATAGATCCTAAACAAAAAAACCTTCTTGACTTGACTTGCTTCTCTACATGCGATTGCTATGTAAATGTGGCGGTGGTGGTGCATGCCGTGCATGAAATATTTTCTCCAACAATGTACCCTGGTTCCTTGATTCGTTCGTACACCCAAATGACAGAATATAACTACATAAATTTTCACGTAATTTACGAATTCACCGACCGCATAGTATTACACACCGATGAAATAAAATTACTACACTATATTTCGATATTCATTCTCGTCGAGTAAGAGTTCATGTTTACTGGTTAACTCCTCGAGGTCGGTGTTGAGTAATCATGGATTTCCAATTTAGGAACCGAGCGTCATCCGTTTGAATCTCACCAATTACGTGTAAACTGTTCCAGACGAGGGCCACATGCACAAGTCAAAGGCGTGTACATAACCGGTCCATGGGTGCATGTTTCCACGGGCCTCCAGGCCGTCGGAATTCCATGTCCGCGCCCTCGAATTTCTTAAAAAAAAAAGGTACTGCGTGATTTTAAAAATTCGAAACACTTCATTTTAAATCAAATTAAAACTTCAAATCTCGAAAATAAAGAATAAACAAAGGCCATCATTGATATGGACTAATTATCAATTTTTTTCCCATGGAGAATGGTTGGTCCAGCATGCAAAAATCAAAGGAAAAAGGACGTCGTGCATTTTTGTCTCCATTATTCTGGAATATCATACAAGACCGTGCTTGGACCGCAGCTGCCAGCTATCGATTGAAAAATGCACTAACTTATTTTATTCGACATAGGTATAGATCTTACTTTCGGTCCACCCTGTCTAGATTCTCCTCCCAATGCAAATCCAAGTTTCCTTATAATATAAATTAAAGCCAAGTTCTAACAACTACTAGTCAAACTATAACTTAATTTTATCAGATCAAGAGTATAATCACAACTATAGTAACACCATCTTCACATGTGACGCTATCGTTCTCCATCTTTGAACGAAGGCTTTGAAAGGTTCATTCCTTCTTTTCTCCACCCGAACCATGTCTTCCCTCGTATGGATAATCTTTGGGTTAAACTTATATTGTCGAAGGAATTCCTCAGCAAGATTCTCCCACCCGGTAATCTTCTCGACGTCTAGCGCAATGAATCATGACAGAGCAGGACCGATCGAACTATACTGGAAAGTATGGATGAGAAGCGGTATGTTGTCAGAGTAACGAGCCATCTTCCTTATAGTGCACAACTGGCTAATTTCTACACTGGCATTGGCAAGTGACGGTCGTGCGCCTTCCTTGCGTTTATGCGCAAAATCGACATTTTAAAAGATTGAGTAATATCATGTTATTAGTACCTATTTGAATTATTTAGATAATGGAAAGATTTTTATCAGTAAAAGTACACAATTTTCAAATCAAATGTATAATAATACGTGAAATATACAGATATTTCAAGAAGTGAAATATTTTTGTGGCAATGTTGTTGTCGGATTGAAAAAGAAAATTCGGATTTTATTATTAGAATACGTGAGAGATTACATAGAATTATTCACTAACGCGGTTGCCCATGAATTTACTATTTGTGGAACAAGTAATTAATGACATTTTTTGAAGAAAGAAAAGATTGAGATCCCACAAAATTAGAAGGTTCTCTTTATTTTATAGTATAGTACTTTTACATGATCTCGATCGCTTGATTAGTTATTTTATAAACATCGAGTACATAGACAAATACGTATTTAAATACGCAACTTCATCTGATCCCTCACATGTTTCGGTATTAAAATTTGGATTCTTTATATTCCATGGTACCTTTCCTAAAAAGCTTTCGAACCGTGAAATATTTTTCTCCTTTCACGTATATTTGTACAATTTCTCTGTATTATTGCTTTAATTTGTCCCTTATTTCTTTCAACTATTCATCGACTCAAATATTCCATACCAAAGTGATTTTGCTTAATGTTTCGGATGCCAATTTCTTGGACACCCACAAACGCGCGTGCACATTTTTCTAGTTGTCGTTTATACCAATTCACTTTTACTACTCGTAAACTCTGTTTGTTTTGCGAAAAGTAAATGATCTGAAAAGCATTTTCCTAAAAATAATCGTTTATATCGCTTGAAATTATCTGTCATTGAAAAATATTTTCACCATTCACAACAATTTATGTCTAAATATTTTCATGGTTAATGATAATATTTTCTGCTCGTTCATTATTATAAGCGATCATTTTTAGAAAAATATTTTCGAAAGCATTTATTTCTAATGAAGCAAATGCACCATTATAAGTAGGTATTATCATATAAAATAACTAATCACACTTTTTTCCCAAAAAGTAGAGCCCTAGCACAATTTTCCAGATAGTTTAAGTATAGAGATCCAATGCCTTGTCGGATCAATCGCAAAAATCGGTTCCTAGTGCCTTTCAAACGATAATACCAGCTTCCTCTCGTTTTGGACTATTTTGGTCTTCCATCCTTCTCTTTCACCCTTTTTTCCAACCGAGATCGCTCACGTCGCTTTCCTCCATTGCAATTTCTCCTAAATTTTCGGTTAAAAGACCAGAAATCTCGTTGCAATTTGACCTAATTTGCTAGAAAAATTTCCATCTGATTGGCCGCGCATGGCGGTGAGCATTTTAAGGGTGAATCTGTAATTATACATTCTCGCCCTTTCGTCGTCACGCCTTTCGCCACCTTGTCTGAACCTCTCGTCTCAATGATCACTCCTTGTAGTTGTCAAATCGGCTTGAGCCTAGTCCGTTCTCAAATTCTCATCTACCTAAAAGTGGTCCCTCTCTAATACTATTTGCAACGACCCCACGAGATGGTGACCATTTAGGGTATTCAAATGACTTCACGTAAGTCAAATCCTCAAAAGAAAAGTAGTCACGTGATCATAGGAGATTGTAACCCCATTCGATATCGAACTCGAGGTGTCGCATTGACACTCGTTATTTAACCACTGTTCAGAATATTTGCCTAAGAAGATTGACCCAACTTGATCAAAAGTTAGACAACTCGTGTTCTCGACATGAATCGCGATTGGCTGTCATTACATTACCACACTCTTTTCTAACCATTCCTCAGCATATCTGCTCACGAAATTTTTTTTGCCAAACCTAATCAAAAGTTGGATAACTCGTGTCCCTTATCTGATCCTTGATTGGCTGCTACAATATTAACATCGCGCTCCAAAATAAAACGATTAATACTTTGAATTAGTAAAACATGCTAAGGCTGGACTTATGGAAAAATAATCACTATGTGGCTGGCATGAGCTATCTAACTCTTACCAAAATAGGAAGCATGACGCCACATCAATACCTTTTAAAGGCAAGAAAAATCTCTATTATTCTAAATCAACAATAGCATTTTAGTGTAATGAATTTTCTTCTTCTTATTTTATAAAAAAATAAGAGCACCTAACTGTCTAGATCACTGCGATTTTGTTCCCTAATAGGGGTGGACATTGAGATCCGACTTTAATGATGAAATGTGACTCATGGTCGATAAATGTGACAATTAATTGCAGCTTTGCTTGAGGATGAAGCTTCCATCGAGCCCTCGTTTTAATGAATCATGCCCTAATGTACCATGAGTCGGATCCAACTGGGCCATTGGCTTTGCCCTTTTGATTCCAACCCGACAAAATAGCCTTAATTCCACTTAATTGCACATGCTAAAATCATGCCTCTCTTTTGGAGGGAAAGAGAGAGTAATGGGGTCCGATTGAATTGACTAAGCTAAGTGTTTTCTCGTGATATGAATTAAGTAAATTTGCTGGAGGGAAGGTGACCGTGCTAGTGCACATGATGTGATATAAGTAGCTACACACGTTGGATTTTATTTTTTCAAAATTTGTAGTGACCCAAGTACAAAAAAAATTTATAGTCGATTTTCATAAATAGGGTATATTCACACCCATAATTTATATTATTTAAAAGAAAAGAAAAATTAAGTGAAATTAGAGGTAAAATCAATATATGAACTTTCTTTTCAAACTCTTCCTTGTCTCCCTCTATGAAGACTTGAATCTTGATCATACATATGCATATCGTTTGTCTACGAAATTTATATGTTCTTACACATGGTTTTCATCCACCTATGAATTTAAGTTTTTATGTTGGACATTCTAACGTGATATCAAAACCCCAAGGTTCGTTCCTGATTTATTTGGCATTTGCTACCCTCCGTTCTTCGAATTTCCACTACATATAATTTGGAAAAAGGAAATACAACAAAAAAGAGGATATAATTATTGAAGGAACGAAAAAGAGGAAATAATCTTTTAAAAAATCTTTTATGGCCCTTATGATTTCGCTTTTATCATACGAAACAACTAAACTTAAAACTAAAGATCCATATATAATCATGCACGTTTCTTCACAAATTCCTTTTGTGACAAAGACAGATATTCGAGTTTTTTGGAATTTAGGGGAAATTTCTAGTTTCGACACAAACTCGATCTTAATCTAAATCAAGAAGGTGAATCTCAATTCAAACGCATAAAATAGACCTCAAATATTTCATCAACTAAAATCTCCAAAATAAATAAATAGATAATAATAACTGCACTTGCCAAAAGGCATAATTCCAAAAAACAAACACCAACTTTACTTCCAGTGAAAACTCTTGTCCAAATTTTCTTTGTCTAATAAAAAAAAATCGTCAAATTTCACTTCAATTCCAAATCTGACTCGAACAACTTGAAAATCTCACATCACGGGGGTCATATTTTTCGGTGCCTTTTATCGAGACGAAAAGAAGTTCTAGTAAGAATTGTCACTCAAAATAAAGTTCGTGCTCTTTTTTTTTTTATGAATTAGCCTTGCCAAAAATAGTAATTTCCTCCTTACCAAAAAATAGTAATTTCCGAGTATTTATGAAATTTCCTAAATCAACCTCGCTCGGTTTTGAGCAGTTGGAGGTTTTTTCTTCCTTGTCGTCACCCCCCCTCCTTATCCACCGATTTTTACCCGTGGCTGTCTCTCTCTCTCTCTCTCTCTCTTCTGTGCTTCGTCTCTTGTCCAAATTCTCTCTCTTCCTGTGCTTCTTGAGAGAGAGAGAGAGAGAGAGAGAGAGAGAGCTTTTCTTGACCATCCTGTCGTAGGCCGCCCCTTCATCTCTCCCAGCCCCACCATCGGTGCACCAAATCTAGGAGAGCCTGTGTCTAATGTCGTCAATCCCACGACGCGGTTTCCCTCCCTTCCTCTCTCTCTCGTGATTTCTTGAAAGTTAATGCTGGATTTTAACTCCAGCTGACGGCAGCTCAGAAAACACGAAAGAAAGAAAAGGAAAAAAGCACAGGAAAGAAAAGGGGAAAGATCCGTTCTCGCTTTCTATAAGTAATAAGCCGTCATCGCTCCGTCCTCTCTCTCCCCTCAGTGACCCACCAAGGGAAACAGTGATGGGCAGATAGCCGCTCTCCTTCTTTCGCTCCTCAGACTCAGATCCGATCTCGGGTGTTTCTGGTTTCTCCGATTGTGAGTACTGTTCTGATGTCTAAGCTTGCTTGGGATTCGTTCTTGTTTTCTTGATCTTGCGCTCCTGTGCATGTGGGTACGCGAGTCTTGCTGCGGATCTAGACGGGTCTCTTGGTTTTGTGTGTTTGGTCTTTGATCTTTCTGGGGGTTCAGGAATCGTGGGTCTCTGGAAAATCTGTATCTTGATCAGCATTTCGTGATGAGCTCGATGTTTTATTGGATTTTTGATTTGTTTTCTTGCGACTGGATTGTGATTTAGCGTAGATCTGGGCGGGTCTGGATTGTTTCGTTTATTTTCTCGGTTCAGTTTGAGTTTTTTGAGCACAAACAAGCTGGTTTTTTTTTTGGCATTGAAGGGATGTGATTCTTGCGTTTCGCCTTCTTCATCTGTCGGTTTTTGGGGATAACTTGCTCGGTTCGATTGCCTTTATTGGTCTTGAAGCTCCTTTTGATATGATTTGGTCTTTGCCTGATGTTTTTGCTTTGAAGAACTTGTTTTGACATTGCCATCTTTTTTTTAATGCCAATATCTTTACTCAGTGATATTTATAGTCTGGAGAATTGTGAATTTATTTGTGTGCTGAAGCATCTGGAAAGAATCGCGTAGTTCTCGATTCGTCTTCTACATGATGATCATCTTTTACTGGTGGCTGTTGCAACCTGTTAAGCATTTCATCATTGTTTTTAAGGAAGTAATTGGATCTGTTGGATCTTTTCTTATCTTGAATGAAAGCAATGGATTTATTAAGCTAGTGGTGATTGAAGTGGTTTTGATCCTTGATTGTTAACTAACGTTTTGTTATATTACTAATTGTATCTTCTACTCCTTGTTCTTCCAGGTGTTAACTTATAGGATTCAGTAACACAGTAAACATGGCTTTAGGAAAATATACTAGAGTCGATAATAGAAGGTCCTCATCGAGTTACTGCTCTACGGTGACAATCGTAGTTTTTGTTGCCCTCTGCTTGGTTGGGGTTTGGATGATGACGTCCTCGTCAGTCGTTCCCATGCAAAATGTAGATGTATCCCAGGAGAACAAGAGTGAGGTGAACGAGCAGGTGATTGAGAACAATAATGAGGTGAAGGAACAAGCAAATGAGAATGTGGATGAGGTGAAGGAACAAGAGAAAAAAGATAGCGACACCAGCCAATTTGAGGATAATCCAGGTGACTTACCAGAGGATGCCACCAAAGGAGACACCAATGATACGCCTTCTCAGAGCGAAAGTGACTCGAATTCGCAAGAGAACCAAGAACAGAAGCAAGATGAGAACGTGGAACTGAAAACCGGAGAGAAGGAAAGTTCAGCGGAGGAGACCAAGTCCGAAGATAATGAATCAAATCAAGAAACAGACGGATCAAAAACTGAAGGTGGAGATAATGATTCTGGTGGGCAGGGAGACTCTGAAGAGGGTTCTGGTGAACAGAAATCTGACACAGATGAGAGCGAGAAGAAAACAGATTCAGAAGAAAGTTCAGCTGACACTAAGAGTGAAGAGAAAGTGGATGGTGAGATTGAGGAGAAGGTGAGCCAAAATGATAAGGATGGATCCGGGGATAACTCAGATGACAAGAAAGACGAGAGTCAGACAAAAGATCAGACTCCTACTGAAGTGTTCCCTTCTGGTGCACAATCAGATCTTTTGAATGAAACTACTACTCAGAATGGGGCATTTTCTACACAAGCTGCTGAATCGAAGAATGAGAAGGAATCTCAAGGTTCATCCAAGCAGCAAACCGGCTACAGCTGGAAACTGTGCAATGTTACTGCTGGTCCTGATTATATTCCCTGCCTTGACAATTTGCAAGCTATCAAGAGCCTTAGCTCTACCAAGCATTACGAACACCGAGAGAGGCACTGTCCCCAGAATCCACCTACTTGCCTTGTTGCTGTTCCTAAAGGATACAAAAAGCCAATTGAATGGCCTACAAGTAGAGAAAAGGCAAGCTCCATATTAAGCTACAAGTTTGTATCTGCTTATTCTCACCCCGTGTCGTTGCTAACCTTTAATTGTCTTGTTGCAGATATGGTACTATAATGTTCCACACACCAAGCTCGCTGAAGTTAAGGGCCACCAGAACTGGGTGAAAGTTACTGGTGAATACCTTACCTTCCCTGGTGGCGGAACCCAATTTAAATTTGGTGCTCTGCATTACATCGATTTCATACAGGGGGTGAGTTGCTTCTGGTGCTATCCTTCTTAAAATCGATCCCATACTTCAAACTGCTTTTGCTTATGCTCTTTATCTCTTCCATGTGTGAGCTTTCTTCATATCCTTGCATCTTTCTTATAACCTCACCATTTGGACTGCGAGTCTGTTACACACGATTATATTGCTCTTCTTGCATCATCTTTCCTTTTTCTGATGGTTGTTTTTTGCCGGTATCATGCAGTCTGTTCCTGATGTTGCCTGGGGAAAACGCTCTCGCGTGATATTGGATGTGGGATGTGGTGTTGCTAGTTTTGGAGGCTATCTCTTTGATAGAGATGTTCTTGCAATGTCACTTGCCCCGAAAGATGAACATGAAGCACAGGTTCAGTTCGCACTTGAGAGGGGAATCCCCGCTATATCTGCCGTCATGGGCACCACAAGACTTCCCTTCCCTAGCAGAGTCTTTGATATTGTGCATTGTGCACGCTGTAGAGTCCCATGGCATATAGAAGGTACACTACTTACTTGATAACCAAAACTGCTGTAAGCCGGTCAAGAAGTCTATTTCTTTCTACAGTTATGTTACTTAGAATCATAATACCTCCTTATACAATGCAGTTACCGATTTTTTGTTCAGAAAAGTAAATGCATTTACTTTCTGTTTAGCCTTAGCTAGTCTGCATATGATACTCAGTGCTAGTATAATTCTTTTGCAGGTGGTAAACTCCTTTTGGAGCTGAACCGCCTCTTGCGACCTGGTGGTTTCTTTGTGTGGTCAGCTACTCCAGTTTATCAGAAGATTCCAGATGATGTTGCAATTTGGAAAGGTAGAATATTTTAGCTTAATATCTGGATTTCTTTGTTAAAATGAAGCTTATTTGATGGATTCTAATAGCTCTCTTCTCATGATAATTGTTTTGCAGCCATGTCTGAACTAATAAAATCAATGTGCTGGGAGCTGATATCTATAAATAAGGATACCGTGAATGGAGTTGGTGTAGCGACCTATAGGAAGCCTATGTCTAATGATTGCTACGAGAAAAGATCCCAAAACAATCCCCCAATGTGTGCAGACTCTGATGATTCAAATGCCGCCTGGTAAGTAATCCCTTTTCTGAGATAACCAACATACTTTTTACGCAAAGAGGAAAATATCATACTTTTTATTGGTGGATAATTGCTTCTTTTAGAACATAAATATGTGATTCAAGTCTTTCAAAGCATCTGCAGTCTGGCTTTTTACCAACCAACCCGATTAATGCGGAACTTCTCTACTCTTTCTTGTTTATCTTTTTTTATAACTCTTTACTTGTTATTGCATCTTATTGAGGTTTTAACTTTCATCTACATCTATAATCATTAATGGTTCCCTGGTGTTGTAAGAATACTTCTAACAACCATGTCCTCCTTTCTGAATAGGTATGTGAATCTGCAAGCATGCATGCATAAAATACCTATAGACTCCACCGAACGTGGGTCTCAATGGCCAGAGGAATGGCCAGCGAGGTTGGTGAAAACACCTTATTGGCTGTTGAGTTCCAAGGTTGGAGTCTATGGTAAATCTGCCCCCGAGGATTTCGCTTCAGACAATGAGCACTGGAAACGGGTTGTGACCAAGTCATATTTAAATGGAATTGGGATTGACTGGTCTACTGTGAGGAATGTCATGGACATGCGAGCAATTTATGGAGGGTAAGCAATCTTTTGTAAAGCAAGTGATAACGTCCTGTTTTACGATTTGCTCTTACCTATTTTTGCTGTATCCTCTTCTTTACTTTTCTACACGGTTGTTTTTGCAGGTTCGCTGCTGCTCTAAAAGATTTGAATGTGTGGGTCATGAATGTGGTATCCATAGATGCCCCGGATACCTTACCCATAATCTATGAACGTGGTCTATTTGGCATTTATCATGACTGGTGTGAATCTTTTAGCACCTACCCCAGATCTTATGATCTCCTCCATGCGGACCATCTCTTCTCCAATATCAAAAAGAGGTGCATGATGATGTCATATATGCAATCTTTTCGTCTACTTGAATTTATATAGCTCAATCTTTCCTAGAAGGAATATACACAATAACTTCTGCGACCCTTTCTGGTATGATAATCTAATCTCACTGGGGCATATTATTGGTCTCAACAGGTGTAACTTAGTAGCTCTAGTAGCAGAGGTGGATCGTATCTTGAGACCTGGGGGCAAGTTGATCGTTAGGGACCATGTTGAGACGATCAATGCGGTGGAGAGCATGGCGCGGGCGATGCAATGGGAAGTCCGGCTGACGTACTCCAAGGACAACGAGGGATTGCTTTGCGTCCAGAAGTCCATGTGGCGCCCCAGCGAATCGGAGATGATCAGCTACGCCATTGCTTAGAGTAAACTCCATTTACACCCTGCTTCTCACATTCTTGAGGCCGTGTTGTCGGTGATGCCAATTAAGATTTAGGTTATTCTTTATCTCCGTCGCGATTCTGCAAGTCACGGAAACTGTATCTCTGCCTTAGGCCGTGTAGCTTGTCGGTTAGGCCCCATCAGTGTCCTATCCTTTGCATGCCCTTTTTGGTTTCTTTTTTTGCGGTTTCTTTAGATGAAAGTCGGCTGGTATATTATTGTAACATTATTCGTTATTCGTCAAAGAAATCATCAATGCTTTCATGCAAGTGTGAAGCTCATTGATTCTGAGTTCCTATTTTGTCTATTCTTTCTTCTCTAATTGATTGGATGAAGAGGAGGGAACACATATTTATGGATCAGTCAAGATTTTTAATGAATTCGCGTCTAATCGAGATCCGATCTCCGCTTATGCTCAGTAAATCTTGAACTTAATGGAAGCTGTCTCCCATGTGCTGTTCTTTGGAGTTGGTGCTGATTAGTCATGGGCGAAAAGATACTATGTAGCTCTTACGTGTCCTTAATGAACTATCTCAGTTGACCTCACATGAAGGCAGGGCTAATAACTCAAACTCATCAGGACAGTGGTGGAGCTCACTCTTTGATCCTTGGCTTGATAAGTGAGCTCACTGCTTATCAGAATTCTATGACTGAACTTTAATCTGAGAGAGCAAGAATCGAACTTCTCCACGGATCTGTTTGGAAGACTTTTGCTTTGAACAATTTACTCAAATCTTGCAACTCTGGTGTAGCACCTCAAATGTTGTAAACCCGGAATCCCCCGCCTGCCTGCAAATATCGACTTGGTTCGTAAGATCTTCTCAAATTTTAGATTCGGGTAAATATATGTGGTGCAAAAATGGTAGTAACCAAACTAGAGTCGCCACCAAGAAAGTTCATCTGCCTAAGTGCATGGGTAAAAGAAACCGGTCTAGATCGTAGGTAAGGGTGTTTGGTAATGCGTGGGACGGATTAACACACAGCTCTTGTTTTGATTAAGTTTTAAATCATTCTTCAATCAATTTCCTTAGCACACATGATGTTTTGTTTGCAAATTTTAAAATGTCGCGAGTACACTTACTGGCCATCGTCATTGATTACAAGACCGTTTTCTCGTGTGTGTAGAGGCTCCGTTAGTATGTGGAGGTGCCTATACAAATGTTACTTCAAAGTTCAAACGCAAAATTCAATCATGAATTGGGAAGATGACATGACAAAGATACATCAATTTCGAAATTCAGACATAAGGAGGAAATGACATGGCATCACAAATTCACGATTTAGGACATGATGAAAAAATGACGTGACATGGCAACCCCATGATAAACTCAAAATTTAGGGACAATAAGAAAATGACATACTATAACCAGGGTAAGTTGAAAATTCAAACATAATAAGAAAATAACACGATGTGAAAACAACATGACAAGTTCATAATTGAACACGATAGAAAATCATATGAGAAGGTAAATTTGAAATCCAGGACGAACTGAGGAAATAAGATGACATAACACAACATAACAAATCCAAAATTTGAAACATAATAGCTAAAAAACATGGTAATATTCGAAATTCAAAATATGGGCCGAGTAAAATTTGACAGGTGATAACTTCCTTATTCGACTTCCAATTGACCCTATTTTTGTTGCATTGGACTACTTGTGATCCCTAGTTTTATGACGTATAATTGAAATATGATAATTGTAAACTTCCCAACACTGTGAAGAACGGGCGACTAGTTTGTGTAAAATTGGTTGTCAGATGCAGTTGGCAATATCAAAAGACTCGTTATGATGAGCAATACTCATTTTTTACGTTTAAAACGCACTTTATTTTTTGGTTGAATTTTAAAACGCACTTTGTGCCTTGCATATCATCAGTCTAACCTTGATAAACTCTTGGTCAACACTAGACCAAGCTTAATGATTTTTGAAAATGGGAACAAAATTTGAGGTGTCAACGTCAAGCGCTCAGGCTTTAACCGAATTCGAATAAAATGAAACCTCGCCAAATATGCAAGTATTGACATGTAAAATCAAAACACTTCATAAGTCCTCAAAACTTAAATTTTCTTTCTTTCATTTTCAAATTTTGAAGGAAACCCCATAGTGCAGTGATAAGTAGTTTTTCTTGTCCCTTCCAAATCAGTGTTAGATGTTCAAATTAATAAAAACCAGTTTCTTAGAGGATTTAGTTGAATTGCTCTAGCTGAACTTGGTTCTAGACATTATTAAGCTGGTAAAGTTATCAATGTCACGAGAACAAACCTGGTGGTGGTCATATCACTACCCTCAAGTAAATCATGATCAAGGGAACATTCCCAGACCAGATCAAATTGATCAAGAATCACATCAGAATACAGAAAAGAAGGGTCCTTTCCAACTGTTCATGTAGAAAAAATGGTATAAAACAGAAAACACAGTTGAGCAAGGGTGAGATAGCAACAAGGGCAAGCAAAATATAGTTAAGAGATGGGGTCAGGACAGTTAATTCCCCCATCCGGGAGGGGAGCGAGTCCCTTGGGGCTCACCCTCTTTGTTTGCCTATTTTCAAGCTTCCCATGCCATTTTTATTTTTACTCATCCTCATTTAAATAAAACAAAATCACTCCCAAAAAATTTTAGGACCTGTCTTTTTCAGACACATACTCGGAGAGAGAGAGAGAGAGAGAGATGGAAGAAGAGATTGAGAGCCATCATGGAGATTTGCCAAATGTTGTGCGCAGAAGAAGAAGCTCAAGCCCAGAGAGCCCTTGCTTGAAGACCAACCATCACCACAGCAACAAAGAACAGGACAGGTTCTTGCCGATTGCCAACGTTGGGAGGATCATGAAGAAGGTGCTTCCTGGGAATGGCAAGATCTCCAAGGACGCAAAAGAGACGGTCCAGGAATGCGTGTCGGAGTTCATCAGCTTTGTCACTGGGGAGGCATCAGACAAGTGCCAGAGGGAGAAGAGGAAGACCATCAATGGGGATGACATCATCTGGGCGGTCACCACCCTAGGGTTTGAGGATTATGTTGTGCCCCTCAAGACATACCTCAACAAGTACAGAGAGATTGAGGGTGAGAAGCTGAATGTCCCCAAACAACAACAGAGATCATGCTCATCAGCGGATCAACAGCAACCACAACAGCAACATAGGATGCATCAACAACCATTCGATCATCAGATTCAAGATCACAGCACCAACATGGGGTTTACCAATAACGATAATAACAGTAGTAATGTTTTTTGTTCTTCAGCAAGCATTTTGTCTCAGCCTCGCTCTTTCGGGGGCACTGATCATCAGCCATTGATCTCCTTGCCTTTCTCTCCCAATTCCATTCAAAAACAATTACAGCACCAAGACCAAGTTGATTCGTTGGGGCAGTGGTAGATATCATACTCAAATCTCACCTTTTGTCACCTTTTTGTGTTATATTATACAATGCTGATATATACCATTCAAACAATACGTTACAGTTTTTATAGTATACATGTATGATTTCTGAGATAGATCCTTTACCAGCCCCTCACATCATTCATCATAGTTTCTTGCTCAAACCTCGCGCCTTCATCTATTTATTGAGGACAAAACTTACCTCCTTAGGGATGATAAGATCCGAGACCAGGATTACTCATTTTTTTCACAACCCGTACCCGCATTACGACACCTTTTTTTCAACGTATCAGCTTACAATCTTACAATGTTAGACGAGTTTATAGGCATGAGTGACACCGGGATTTGAAGGTAGACGTGATACTAGAGGGTCGAGGGGTGCTTTGGTTCCCCAACGCGCGAGTTCTTGCTTGTATAAAGAAGAGAGAATCAGTAGCATGAATCTTTCATGTCGCTAGAGCGCATTTGAGCATTGATTGTGAAGCCACAACGGTATCTTGGAGTAAGTTCATATCAACTACTCTTATCATAGTCGTGAATCATTTGTTAGTTGTTTTTTTCTTGTGTAAACTGCAATGACCCCATTTGCGTTTCACTTAAATTGCAATCAAACCCAATAGTTTGGAAATGGACACTCGCTTCTTCATTGGGAACGGCTGATGTTCCAAATCGGATTTCATGTTCGCAGCCACGGATGGTTGGCAAGCAAACTACTCAATCGTGTTTTGGCCTCGAAAGGCCCATGAAGCGAAAATTCAACTTGTCGAAACCAAGTCCGGTCCTTGATTGTATATCGGCATGATTTATACTCGCATGGTGTTCTCCATTGCCAGACTGCAAGAGACTCTTGTATTCTACGAACATCGTAAAAGATAATTCTTTTTCAAGTAGGCTTAATATCTGGGTAGCCAAGGAAAAATATAATGCGGTTCCTAAACTTCTATAAACAAAGTTTAAACAAATCAAAGGGGCTTTTCTTTTGTGACATGGCCTTACAAACGACAAACTTGCCGGGGTTTGGTGACCATACTAAATGAAATTTTGACTGAGGCTTAGATAAGTGCGGAGGATTAATCTTATTTAGTACTTAATAAAATTAACCACTTGTGATAAATATAACTAGCTTTGACTTAGTTAAGTCAGGATTTGCAAACTGAGGAAGCGAATAGATAATTCATCCAATAAGATAGGCAGCCCAATGGGAATCAAAATCTTGCAATTACATTGCCACAAGTTTAAAACCTATTAATAATTCACTTTGCTGCCTTGGGTGGCAAAGAGCTGACATCGAGGTCGCAAACTTCTATGTTAATGTGAACTCTCGGGGAAGATCAGCCTATTATCTCTAGAGTAATTTTCATTCATTGAGTGACGATCCTTCCACAAGGATGCTTGACTGCAAGACCCACTCGTCGAGAAAACAGAAGTTGGCCTTAATGATCCGACGGTTCTAGCTGGTGAAAATAATATTATTTTATAATTAAGCTCTTAAATTATTTCAATCTTATCAAGCAGGCCCTTAATTGAATCTTTTAAGTCAATAACAAGCTCATTCATCAAATTTTCTTTTATTTTGAACTCTTAATTGAGTTATTAAATAGGTCTTTATGCGTGAGGGTACAAGTTGAGGGAAGTGCATCCAGTTAGCTGAAAAAGTAACACAAAAAAATGAAAAAAGAAAAAGAGGAAGAAGAGAATATTTTAAAAGACAAATTGGACCCCTTTCTATCTACACAAGACCTTCATCGGACTCAATAGAGAAGAATCTTTGATCCAAACAGGAATGAAGATCTTGTCAATTATATTCCTCTTTATTTCACGAAAAATAAATAATCTAAAAATATTTTCTTAAAAATAATTATTTATATTGCTTACAAAAAATGAATAAACTAAAAATATCTTAATCATCGACGAAAACATTTAGATATAAGTTATTGTCGACAATGAAAATATTTTCCATCAACTAATTATTTCAAGCGGTATAAATGATTATTTCCATAAAAATCCTTTTCAAATCATTCACTTTCCACGAAATAAACAGATCCTAAATAACCTTTAATTCCATTATTTAAGACTTAAAGACTATCGATACTTAAAATTCAATACTTAAACTTTCAGTCTCTGTGTTATGGTTTTTGTCAAAGGAGCTTTTAATCGGATATTTTAAGTTAACAATTGAGTCCTCTGTAAATAAATTTTTTAGTCTCATCAAGGATGGATTTGCAACTCTTGGCACTTAATTAGGGTTTTTTTGTTGTAAATTTCAATAATTAGGTTATTAAGGGCGCGTCTGACAAGTTACCAAATAGTAACTATTTCTATTCTTTTGTTCCCAGAATCAGTTTTGGAACAGAAATCCATTTGGTAAATTTTTTGTTCCCGGGCACATATTTGCAAAAATTTATTTATAGAATCAGTTTTGGAACATAATCAAAAAGCAAAAAAAAAAGAAGCTTCTTGATTCTGGGAATAAGAATTAGAAATGGAAAAAAAAAATTCTTCTTCTTCCCCTTGGTTTTCTTCTTCTTTCTGGCCTGTGGCCGGCGAGGGTGTCACGGCCCTTACTGGATCTGGCGTGGACGACCCTTGCCGCCGCCCTCGCTAGATCCGGCGAGGGCGACCCTCGCCCAGTCCGCCGAGGGCAGCCCTTGCCCAAGTCGCTAGCCGCCCTGGCCTATGGCCGATCGCCGGCACCGACGACCTGGCCATGGCCAAAGAAAGGGAAGGGAAAAGAAAAAAAAAGAAAAAAGGTAAAAAATTCAAAATATTATTAAAATATTATTAATAAAAAGAAATTTTGTGTAGTTATCAAACGTATTTATATTCTTTTTCTATTTTAAAAATTGAAATTTTGGGCAATTATCAAATATTTTTAAATGCTTAGAAATTATTTTTGGACACAGAATAAAAAAAAATTATTTCTGAGCAGAATTAGTTTCTAAAAACGGAATAATTGCCAAACTGACCCCAAAAAAAGGCCTCTGTTGCAAAGGTACACCACGTGGGGGAAGAACAGGCTAAGTTATTTTAGAAAACAATAAACCGAAAAGAAAGAAAGAAAGAAAGAAAGAAGAGTAAAATAAGACTCTCATCAGACGAGAACCAAAAAGCCATAAAGACAGATTGGTCAAGCGCCCAAGAAGGCCACTTTCTCTGCATCTGCCGAAGACTTTCTTCGATCGAGAGAAGAAGCTCCTTTGAGTTGCTGCACATCTTCTGGCTCATCTCCAACACATGACCAGGTACATCTCCCTCTTCCTATATCAATTCGCCATGACTGTTGTTGCTGCTTTCGGCTACGGGGGTCTCTTGATCTTTCGAGGGTACTGTTGCGAATTCTTGATCACAGTGCTTTTCAGGATCTTTCTTCAAGACCCATTTTAAGATAGACTGAACTGAGCCGCTACGCATGGAAAAGTTTTCAGCTTTTTCAGAGGGACGACTTGGAGTTGGTCCTGTTTCCATAATGTTGTTGGCCGTGGGCGTGGATCTTTGAAATCATGGGGGTCGAACTGTTGTGATTGTGCTTGGTCAGTTGACTTGTTTGGTTTGCTTCGATTAGAAACTCATTGAGTGCAACAGATGTGGATTCTGTAAATGTTGCAGGGTTGGAATTTTTCTGGGCCGGGTTTTTCAGTTTCAAGTTAAATGGAATGTTGATAATTTATCGGGAAATTTTGAGGGAATAGATGATTGAAGGAAGCAAGCCATCTTTGTCTTGCATTCTTTCTGTGGGAAAGAAATAATTGATGGTCCAAGATATCAGATAATGAATTTGAATGACCATGCTGTAATTTGTTTCCTTGACATGTAGCAGATTATACAAGAATTATGCTTTACTATGCTTGATTTTTAAAATAGTTCATTGGTCTTTGTTTATTCCTGTGATAGTGCCACCATCTACATCATAAGATAGTCTGATCAAAACATAAATATAGATACCTTTTCATAGGGAAATCTGTCGTTCTAGAAATGGGCGATGACGGATCAACTTATATGATCCTCATGATGATTTTTGGCATCAACCACCTTCTTTTGCAGAAAGCTCAATGGACTCAAACTATGGACATGAGCATCGATCGACGCACTTTGGAGATAATTTCAGCTCCTTGGATCAGGTTTTTATTGTTTTGTTTGTTTCCATTAATCGTTAAGGTTTAGGAGGATCATGAACATGCTGTCTCTCTTCATCATTGCCTTTTATGTGCTGAGGAGATTTGGCTTGGTTGTGATTGGGCCCGCCAATGTAGTTTCCTGGTACCACTTTGGTTAAATTTAAGTTTAATGTGGTTTATGTACTTGAGTTGAGGTGACTAACGTGAGTTGTCAAAGTAATTTACATCACTTGTTTACAAGTTTGTTCGTATGTGCATGTAGTCTCCCTCCGTGTAATTACTTAAATTTTTGGGTTGAAAATTCTACCACAGAATTTGAGCCAGTCTTAGTTCGAAATTCCCTAGTTGATATCCTTTTTTATCTGCGGTTCTTGTCTATCATATTCGCTGTTTGTTAATTGGCAATTTTGATTGTGGAGCCGTAAAATTAGATGGGTGTGTGAACTGTGGTGATTATACTTTGGCTGTTTTGATTGTAAAGATGTAAAATAAAACAGTAATGGGATTTGTGATGCTCATATTTTAGGTCACAACTGCATTGAGGGATGCTGGCCTTGAATCATCAAATTTAATTCTTGGTATTGATTTCACAAAGAGCAATGAGTGGTCAGGTGATTCTATTTCCAATAGACAAACAAAGCGTTAAGGTTTTATGAAACTATATATTGGAAAAATAATGTGAATTTCATACTGTAGGCAGACGTTCCTTCGGGAGAAGAAATCTTCATGCCATTGGTAACACGCCTAATCCATATGAGCAAGCCATTTCTATAATTGGCAGAACATTGTCCCCTTTTGACGAAGATGAACTCATACCGTGTTTTGGATTTGGCGATGGTCAGTGCTGTCAGTAATTTGTAGCTTTGGTAGGAATTCTTATCATCGCCTTGAAGCTTTCTTCTCATCACATTGCTTTTGCAGCATCAACACATGATCAATCCGTCTTCAGCTTTTATTCTGATCATCGTTATTGTCGTGGTTTTGAGGAAGCGCTTGCACGTTATAGAGAGATCGTCCTACACCTAAAGTTGTCAGGTTTTCTCCTACTTTGCTGATCGTTCTTATATGATAGTTCCCATTTTAGGCCAAAATATTTTGCACTTTATTCATCTTCTATTAAACGTGAAATAGTCAAATCTGCAAGTTCAAGCAAAGTGCAGTGTTGTTAATCATTGCAAAGAATAATGAAACAGCTTGTCTGAATCAGTAGTATTTTCATTTTTCATTTGCATTAGACTTGATGTGGCAGGACAGATGGAAATCAGATTATAGCATGTATTCTTGTCAATGAGACCCAAATAATAGCATTATAATCCAAGAGGAGAACAAGAGGTTTTGGTGGTTCTACGTGGTTAAGAAATAAAATTGAAATGTCCATACCAAACTTTCCCAACTTGTAAACCAAGTTATTAGTTTGAATAGTTTTTAGGCTTGGGTCGGAAAATAGCTATCTCACTCAACATACTGCTAGTTCATTCCGAAGCCATAGTTTAGCTGTGATAGTCTTCCATTTTAACTGATATTTTCCCATGAATTCACTTGTCCTTCGTCTTTCTCTTTTCCCCATTTTGGACGGTTCATTGCCCTCACATTGTCTCACGTTTCTTTTGTTGGTCTCGTACAGGAAATTTGTCCTATGCTTAAGAGTTTATGATGGATCCTTTAAGACTGTCTCGTGCAGGCGAAAGTCCATATAATAGAAACTTCCATGCTGTAGTATTTAACGCTTTCTGTCACCGTTGTTTATAGGGCCCACATCATTTGCGCCAATAATCGATGCGGCCATTGACATTGTTGCTAGAAGCAACGGGCAATATCACGTCCTTGTCATTATTGCAGATGGACAGGTTCTTAATACTCTGCGTATCCTTTACTATGTACATCCTTTTCCATTATTGCTCTATCACCAAGTTCTTTCCTCGAGCTTATTGGTCCATCACCATGGTTCATAGGTTACTAGAAGTCCTGATTTACCTCGTGGGAGATTCAGCCCACAAGAACAGGCAACTGTAAACTCCATAGTGGCTGCCAGGTAATTTGGAATTGCGTGTTTTTGTTGCCATCCTGCTGGGTGAAGAAAGGCCACATATTCCAACTTTGCAAATAACACATTCCTCGACATCCTGTTTGTGTCTTTTTGGTAGAGTAGCCATTACCCTCTCTCCATTATTTTAGTTGGTGTGGGAGATGGACCATGGGATGCAATGAAGCAATTTGATGATGATATCCCTCAACGTGCATTCGATAACTTTCAGGTACTGAAAGATCTCTTTGGGGAAAATTACCTATACCATCCTGAACTTTGCTCTTCTGTCAATTACTCTCCTCACATTTTAAAACCTACAATTACCATCCTGACTTTTTTCCATTGGTTTTAAGTTGCATCTCCCTTCACACATAATTTGCTAAGTTGCAAATTACCTCATTTTCTTTCCCAAATTACCCCATCCTAGACCTTTGTTTTAATTTTTGGGTGTGGATTTCGTGATGTGCATGAGCGCAAGTAAGTTTCTTTAGGTTGGGGAGATGCAAAATGTAGGTCTCGAAATTTGAGGAGGGTATTTGATATGGAGAGCACAATTGATGATGCCTTTTGCAATTATCCAAGTTCTTTTTATAAGTATAGTTGCATCAATAATGCCAAGGGTTGTTCACATAATAAGACTAGCAATGGAACTGCGTAATTCAAAATAAGTTTCAGAAGAAGTAATTCAAGTATGCTAAATGTATATTCACTAGTTTGTATTGAGGGATGTTTATTGAGTACCAATTCTAGCCAGACGTGTGGCGTACTTACTGCCGATGACTGTGCTGTTGAATAATGTTTACGCAGTGAATTATGTCTTTTGGTTTGTGAAGTTCCCCTTCTCTGTACTTTTTTGTAATATGGTGTGATATATTGGTCTCTGACTGTAGTAATTGGTGCACGAAGTACACATTTTAAGTTCAGAATCAATAAAATCCATCACAGTTTTTTTTTGGTGCTTTTAACCTTCTTGTTTATTTATTGTTCCACGACGCAGTTTGTCAACTTCACAAAAATCATGTCTGAGAACACAGATACTTCAAAGAAAGAGACCGCTTTTGCTCTTGCTGCTCTCATGGAAATTCCCTTTCAGTATAGAGCCACTCAAAGCATTTCGCATGTCAAGTAAGATTGGGAGCTGCAGCTGTTTGTTTCTACACCACATTGAGGCCTGCTATAACGATAAATCATGCCTATACTGCAGTAACACAGTGACTGGTCCTCGTACGAGGCCACTTCCACCCCCACCTGAAGTCAGTGGTCGTGACAGCTTGGATAAGTCAATCCCAGAAAGTTCTCCAAAAACTCAGGAAGCAGCTCCGGCAGAACCGGTATCATTTAATCACCATTTTTTTTTTTTGTGAACTTCAGGTTCTTGGTTAAATCTAAGTTTGAACTAAGCTGCCTGTGTTCTTCAAGGTTTGCCCCATTTGCCTTACAAATCCAAAGAACATGGCCTTTGGATGTGGCCATCTGGTGAGTAATTCTCCATTCAGCAATTAGTATCATTCTTTATGTGACCTCCAATTTGTGGAGTATACACGTTAGCACCTGTTATAGCCATTTCCCACCTGAACTTGCTTTCTCACTTTCAGGCTAGAATCTAATAGAATAGAATTCTTCCTTATTCAGATGAGGAAGTTAAAAGCATAAAACTGGCTGTCCCCAGTATAACAGTGCCAAATTAGGTACTTCTGAAAGAAATATATATTTTCCAAAGAAAGTTCTGGCTCTCATTCAACTGGTTTTGTCAGAGTTGGCTATGGCTCAGCCAACAAATGAACTTATTTTACAGTATTGCTGTTTATCATGCCCCAGAAATCTGACGTACTTAACTAATCACTAGTTTACCCACGAAATAATCTCCAACTAACGGTTGGACTAGTCTCATTCTTAACGGAAAAGAATACTACAGTAGTAGCATATACGGGGCACGAGATGTTATTCTCATTGAAGGCTAACTAGACTAGAAAAGATGTTCAAACTATGATGGACTGTGGAAGTAATGATTCCTTAACATGTTAGACACACAGAGAGAGAGAGAGAGAGAGAGAGAGAGAGTGTATCTGTAGTGCTGTGGATATTGTAAGCTTACATATGTTATTTTCTTATCCCTTTCCAGACATGCAAGGACTGCGGCGCATCAATCTCAACCTGTCCTTTGTGCCGACAGCCCATAACAACCCGTTTGAGACTGTTTACTTAAGTTGTCACCTTGAATAGTTGGCTTCAAAGCTCGCAAGAGCAGTAGTGAAAGTCTGGCCTTGGCATCGGAGTGTCCAATCATCGACTTGTGCCATTACTTGCAGTAACGGTAGATTTCAAGTAATAGCAGAAGCGAAGATGAGCGGATGATTTCAAATTAAAAAACAGATAACCCTAGTCGTGAATGTGAAAATTGTTTGCTGGGTGATTGCGTCTCCTACTTAAATTATGTGCAAATTTTATAATATTTTTCCTTTCCTGATCTCCTGTGTGACCTGCATTACTAGATGCTCGTAGTGAGTAGGGGTTGTTCCAGATAGCGGGCCATTTTTCCAGACTGCAATTGAAAGAAAAAAAATCTTGTAATTATACTAATTGTGTTCTCACGGCAAAAACAACCCATGAATTGAGGATTGATCTACTCAAACAGTGTTCGAGAGCGATAATTGTAAGCATATCATGATGTCTTTTTACTTCTCTATGCAGATCTTTTGGTTTTGGGATCCAATCAGACAAGTATAGATTAGATGTGTACATTCGCTCTAACACCCTGCATTTTCTCAAACATAGATAGTACATGATCAATCTGGGAGATTTCGTATTTGATCCTACCCTATCATATCAGTTCCAATAGTTTCCTTTCTGACCATACACATCTGAAGAGGAGAGTATATGCAAAGCCATTTGCAAAGTGGGGAAGTCCTATCATCCCTCCAAGATCCATTCCTTCAAATGCTTTTTGCCCCCTTTTGAGTACAGATCCCTTAGGTTTTAATTTTAACGAGGCTTTGGTTTTGACAAACCAAAACTAGACGGACTAAGCCATCTCTTTACCCTAAAAGACCCGGAAGTTAATACGTCTGTAACTAAAATGAAAAATATCGGAGCTCAAATGCTCAATTGAAAGGCGATAAAGTTAGTAAGGAAAACAAACAGGATTTGGGCGGACAAATTTTTGCATGACATTTTCTTAGTAATCTTTAGGACATTTACTAACCATCTTTAAGGTCAATGTTACCTCTGCCGTCAAATTCACCATCATATTGAAATAAAATAAGATTGGGGAAAAATAGCCATACCAGCAAACAGAAGTGAAGATAGAAGCATCTCCTCTTGTCGACCAGCACAGATCACTGCGATCAGATCAATTTCAAAATCTCGACAGCAGACTTAGCTTTGGCATCCGTAGCAGCGTTCACTTTACAAGTGCCTATGACAAGCTCACACTGACATTTCCAGTGGAAATCTCTCATTGTCTCGTACAAAACTCCAGCAGCCAATCTTTTTCTTGTTATGTACACTAACGGAGATGCTCAACTAAACACCCCGCCATGAAGATACATGCAAAATTAGATTATAGAAAAGCTGGGAGGATAAGAATAATACCATATACATGACAATCCCATGGCCTGCAACAGGCAATCAGAATAGGTACACAGTACGTCGTGCTCACACGTGAAGTCGAGGAGGCTACAGGTGAGCAGAACTCTTCTCTGTCAAAAACCCCCGACAGGTCATTTTCTTGGCCTTTTGAATAAGATGAGGCATATCTTTCTTCATCAATAACCCGTAATGGATGAAGCCAAATCGCTTTTCTATATTTTTGTCAGAGGCGTCAGTAACAAGACCTCAGTGGCGACTTTCCATCTACCATCTCTCCTGAGGGAGAAACTTCTTCCTTATTACTTCAGTCCAGAGGCCAGGAGCAACTTTGAATTTTCCCTCATCTTGACCACGGGGATCCGGCTTGTCCACCGGCATCAACACAGAGAGCTCTTAGTACATTTAATTAGGTAATCAAAATTTGTCTGCGGAAAGAAGACTACAAAGTCTGTTGACATTTTAGAAGTTCCATCTATCTAATTGCCCCTTGGCTTCAGCCATGTCTTTCTGTGCCTTCTTTCTCCGGTAAAATATGGGACAATCCCGACTGCAAAGGTTATGATATCAATTATGCAAATAATATACAAGCTATCTTAAAAAGTATTGTGAGGAAACAAAAAATAACCTTGTGCAAAGTACATCCTGATGAAGCGAACCCTGGCATTCTTGACACTGTGTCCAGAGCCTTCCAAAAAGCTCCTCAAGCTCGGAGACTGCAACCATTTTATGCAAGTAGCCAAATTTACCTGTGTGCTATATATCCGACTAAGGTGCAGGAAGAAAATATAACATCAGCAGAGATGCTTACCTTGAGATACCGTTTTACAATACAATTCAGCTTCCCTTCCCTTGCAGTGTGAACAAAGAGTTCCATTTGTATTGCTGGTACAGTGGACAGAAGCAATATAACTCAGGGTTGGCACACAAGTTTAAGACACATTGCAAATTAACTTTCTATCCGTACAAAAGCCCAACAAAAAGACTTTGCCAGTTTCAGGTCCCAAAATATGAAAAGGGAGCTCAAAAAATTATTTCGTTACAAAGCAACTCATTGGTTGGACAAGAAAGATAAAGTATGCCATATGAAGTGAATGCATCTATAACTTGCATGCGTGTGCTGCAAAATTGGAAAAAATATTACCACTTCCTCATTCAATGGGCAATTCAAGAAAGATGAGACAGATTGCTCTGTGCATAACAACAAACTATATGTCGATCTTCAGTGGTTATGGCTCTCTCAGCATCACATGGTGATGTTAAAGCTTGAAGGAGAAGCCAATAGCAAGATCATTCTTCTTTCCTCTTGTTTATTGCGGAATACTAGTCCAAATATATAAAATTTTGACAGAAATCTGACATTTCATTAATCAATTAATTGATTACTCAAACTAAATTCAAGATCTCACAGATGTTACTGGCAGTCTAGCAGGAGAAATGCTGATTTTCACTTTTCCAGTCATTCCTTTTCCTAATGTAAACTCTAGTCCATCATTCACAGAATAGCCCCAGAATGTGATACTATCTTTGACACATTATATTGCAGATGAACCAGAGGACTGTTTGAACAAGAAAAAAATCCTTAAGAACAGAAGCTTACCATGTTCAACTAAACCATCAGATTTTGAAACCAAAAGGCAAATAAACCTAAAGATCAATGTGATCTGAAAAGAAAAATACAAGCACACAAGAAATTGAAACACAAGAAATTGCAGCATAAGAACTTAAATGCAATCAATACCTTATCAAAGCTTTGCAACCAATGCAAGTTAGTTGCTTCTTGGCAAATTTCATGATCCCGCTGTTTGAAGGAGTAGAGATGGAAATAGATCTTGTATGACTTCCCTGAAGAAGTTCCTTGCTAGCATTCTTCAAGATTGGTTCGAAGATTCTGAGAAGCGGCTGCAAAATTGAAACCCCTTGACCAGTGAATGAGAGATTTTCATTACAAAATGCAGAATTACTGATAAAATTACCTTGCTAATTTGATTTTCTAGATAGTATTGAGGGTCAATTGGGATGTTGTTTTCTAGCACATAGATGGGATCCTCTGATCTTTCATAAGCCTGTTGTCACCAAGTTATTTTGAGAAGAATGGTACCATGAACAAAGACACTGAAAGGAAGAATCTAACCACTGATTACCTTGGCACCTTTTGCAGCTTTAATGATGACATAAGGTACTCTATCACCAACAGTTGGGGCAGTGGCAGCATCTCGCTGTCAACAAAGAACAATTAAACTCCAGAAATTCAAAAGAGCAGGAAATGGATATACTTCATGGAAAGTAGCATCTTAACTAGCCAAAGATGAATATGGATAGAGGCAAAATGTCATTAGTAGCTACAAAGACGAGCTGATTTTATCCAAAGACATTAACCATGTTGTCAATTTAAGAGGTGTTCTAAAGATCTAGGCAATCTCAGAACTTGACATAAATCAAGGCAAAGGGGAATCTAATTTCTAAAAAGAGGAACACCAAAGTGCTATACTATAAGTAGAATTGACACCGACATGCAACACGCGACACGACACGCCGACACGTCATTTCTCAAAAAATAGAGAATTCCGACACGTTGTATTTAAATATATATTTTTGTATATACATGATAAATTATCATTTTTAAATGGGTTAATACCACAAAAACCCCAAACTGGTACACCTGTGACAAATTTATCCCAAACTAATTTTTTGACCACAAAAAACCTCAAACTGGTACATTTGTGACAAATTTACCCTCCGTTAATTTCCGTTAAATTGAATTAATATCACAAAAAATTACAAACTGATACACCTGTGACAAACCGAGGGTAAAACATAAAACTGGTAGATAAGTCAACTGCCGTATGTCATTTAACAAAGCAACTTAACAATAAAATTTAACGGAAATAAATTGAGGGTAAATTTATCACAAGTGCACTAGTTTGGGATTTTTTGTGGTAAAAAAATTAGTTTGGAGTAAAATGTCACAGGTGTACCAGTTTGAGATTTTTCGTGATATTAGCCCTTTTTTAAATTGATTCAAATCCATAAGTAAATAAATAATAAAAAAAGCCTAGAATGAATTTAAACTAAAAACATTATACACGTGATCTTAGTAAGAATAAATTTTCAAAAAATAATTATGTATAAATAAATATATTAGTTAAGAAACTGAAAGTACATAATCAAATTTGCAAAAAAAGAAAGTACAAGATCAAAAATAAAAAAAGCAGCGTCCGTCGTTGGAAGCCCAAGCCACTTTCACTTCGTCAAAACCCTAATAATATCCTCCCTCGCTATCCCCCCTACTCTCTCCAGCTTCCCTCCTCCGCATGACAATCCTCAGCCTCCTCCCGCCTCTTCCTTCTCCTCCGTTGCCGGCGAAGCGGGAGGTGAAGGAGATGACAGCGTGGAGGGCGTCGTCCTTGGCGTTAGAGATTTGCACCTTCTTCTTCATTGCCACGCTCATCTCTCTCTCTCTCTCTCTCTCTCTCTCTCTCTCTCACAGTGACGAATGGACTCGCGAGTTGCCGGCTTGTCCGATGCATTGACCACATGTCGGATGTCCGACACCTGTTGACTGCGTGAAGGACGCGTGTCAGATGCCGACATGTGTCCAACACCGACATGGCGGCTCCCGAAGCGTGTCGGTGCTACTTAGGCTATACTAAAGTCACACTTCTTCCATTTTGTATTATGCACTTCCTTTAGGAGCTTCATTCAAGGAGAAGAGTAAATGGCAACTAAGCTAATCATTTGACAATATGAAAAAAAGCTGGACAGTGGGAAGAGAGTTTAACTAACAACTACCTTGATTAAAAGTGCTTTAACAAACTTATCTGTGTTCCTTGTCCATTTTCGCTATCCTAAGACCAAAAGAATTCCTTTAAGTGGGAGCCTGTATTGCCCTACTGGATAGCAGGTATGCACTTAGACAATTTTTGCTTTTTAACTCAAGTACCTAAGGCAACTGGATCTGCATTTCAAGAAGAAGACCAACTCCGCAGACAACTGACACTAGCAAAGTTTGGTATGACAGATAAGAGAGTGGATCCCGAAACAATCTAGGAGCTTACCTAATGGGAACATGAAAAAGAACATAGGGTAGGAGTTCTTGAATAAAGTAGAGTATTTAAAAAGCCATAGAAATGACATTGGCAGGTAATCATAGGGTAGGAGTTCATGCTGTAAGTCCTCAACTATGCATGGATAAAGATATTGTACTTACAGGCTGTTGATAGTTTTTTCAATCGGTTGAGAAAATTTCAATACTAAAGCACCATGGGCCCTGAGCATGATTGTTTACAAGAGAGGGATGGTATCAACTCGCGAACATTAAAAGGTCATAAGAAGTATGATGCGCTAGATGTTCCAGGGAAGCCCCTAGTTTTTATAAAGGAACTGAATTTTACATCATAAATAAATTATGAAAGAATTATCATTGGCAATACAAGATATTGGCAATCATAGAAAGGGAGGCAGCATGCGGACTAACTGATGTTTTCTTTGTAAAGTGTGAAAGTGATAGTAAATCATCTGCACCGAAGCAAGTGTCAGCAACTTCCTATTCGCGCTTTGAGATTGACCAAGTGATAGAAAAGACAGTTGAGGGATAGCCATGGTCGTGAAAAGAAAATAGGCCTAAGGAAAAAGCAACTGACACAATCCCTCTTCCCAAATTTTGGATTCTTTGAGAGAGAGCAAGGAGGAAGAGAAATCTTAAAAGGAATTGAAACATAGATGGATCTGTTCATATCTAGAAATTTTACAGCTTATTAGCAAAGTCCAACTGATGAATAAGGGATCACAAAGTAACAAGAGGAAAGAATCAAACAGCGCTAACCTTGCGCATGCGTTCAGCCAGCTCAACATGAGCAGCCTTTACATCATAATCATCCCCTGACTTTGTCAAACCCTGCAAAACTCTATGTAAGTAGGAAACTAAACATCTGACAAAGTTCACAATGAAAGACAAAGAAATGGTATCTAATGGTCTGTAAATTGTAAAATCACTGGAGTTAAATGACATTTGGGTACCCTAATTCGTTTTCACCTTTGTAATAACTAAAAGTGACAAATCCACTCGATTCATGAGAAGGTCTGAAATAGTGTTCTTGACATACTGCACTGCCCCAGGAATGTCTCTGTCGATAAGTAGTTTATGAAGACACTCAGTTACCAGGTTTTTCACCAGTAAGCAATTGTCCCTTCTGACAGTTTCAATGCCTGCCCATTGCACACAATGACTAGTATAAATTTTAATAAATGGAAGAACGTAATAAAGTTAGGATTCATAATTTTACCTTTTGTATCCATTTTGTCGAATTTCTCTGGACTTGTCCAATAAAGTCCAGCATACCTCTTCTTGCTGATCAACAAATATGGATAGTAGACCTTCTCAAACTCCAGTTTGATGGGCTTAAGAAGTGGAAAAACAAGAGAGTATGTTAACATAAAACACTGAGAAATACTCTTCATATAGTGACTCTAGCTAAGCCAATCATCATTAGCTGAAAGCCAATAATCAACAGTGAAGTCCTTCCAAAGTGAAACCAATGGTCATGGCAAATAAGTCCAAGGTGTGCACTGTCAACGTTTCTCACAAGTTGGACAGCCAAATAACAGCAGAAGTCTGTAAAATTGGCACACAATGCCAGACTTCTTAACATTAAACTATCTGTTGGTATAGACATTCTTTATTGTGGATAATTGCAGTTGGGAGCCAATGACAAAGCAACAGCTACTAAATCTTCTATTAACTTTCTAATCACCATCTTCCCATAAAAAATGCCCTTCCTATGTCTGACTCCCTTCCAGGAGCAGTTCCTTAAATAAAGATCATAGCAAGTATATTCTACGAAAGCATATTGTCAGAATATCAATATAGGCCACCCAGGATGTTAGTACAACGAAAGTTTTTAAAGGTGGTCCCATAACCTTATATAATTTAGCCTTTCTTTAGTACATCAACACCAATTCACTAGGATCTATCTGATTGGTAAGGCGCAAAAGTGACTCACATGTAAATCCTGATTGACTCCTCAATTCACTTGATTCACAATCTCTAATATTTGACTATAAATAAGGATCCAAGTATGGACGTCGTTTTCTCCTTTACGATCCTATGAGAAAAGTGGATTTTGGTTGATTAAGTCAAAATTGAATGCTAGCAGCACAAATATATTTTCACACCACTAAAATTACCAAAATCGTATAAAATAAAACTAAGCACCTTGGTTTATACTTTTTGAATAGATGTAAAATGTCTGTCAAAGCGAAAAGAAATCAAATGAACCACTCAAATTGTTATCAGTATTTTATACGGAAAAGATTCATGTTCTCAGGTACATTTATCAACTTCTTCATCTTTTGCTCCTTCAAGAGTTATATTTGTTAAGCTTGAAGTTAAGTTGAACCGCCATTCAGGCAAAGATTCATCTCAAAAGAACGGCAGAATGGAGAATTTCCTCAGTTGTTCACAGTTGCTTAAGATGGGGCAGTTTCTTTCTTCGTGTGAGAAATTATTGGTTCCACTGGACACTATAACTTAGTGGGCCACTTTCTTTCGCCAGAGGATAAATCAAAACATAGAAATTTTGGACAGATGGGAGTCATTAGCTCAGAGAAATGAGGGTGAATCGCCCTCAGGCAGGATTGATTGTAGTTCTTAGAAAAAGTAAAGTCTCTTATTTGTGACAAGATGGAGCTTTTTAAGAGGAATCGACAGCAAAAATCAACTAATATTCTGCTGGAAAAAGGCATACACCAAAGCAAGCTACTAAACGTATACATATCACTGTGAAGCTGTAAGGTCAATCACGTGAATATATTACCTTGGTGAAAGTTCCACTAATATAATCAGCAGCTTCTCTTCCCAATTTCATTGCTTCTTCCACTGTAGGTACACCAAATTGCACCATAACTGAATCTGTGTCACCATAAACAACCTGATCACAGAATGCAATTCCATTAGGACATGAAGCATCTAAACTGCAAGTAAAAAATTGCAGAAATTACATGAATGGTGGTGTGAAATATCAACTATTTAAGCCTTCGATTGAGCTACGCCGCATATGTGTACACGCCCGTGTGTGTTTGTGTTGTGTGTGGTTGAGACATTCAAGGCCTCTAACAAGTCAAAACTTCATTTTTTCTAATGCTCTTTAGGATCTCTGTCTGCTTCATAGTAAAGATTGCAAATAAGAATTTATAAGACGTAACATGCAATATGCACGATCAAGTTCATAAAGTGCCAAGTTTGCTTTTATAAAATCAAAAGGATTGCTATAAAATGAGTTGTTTCGTTAGATTGTGGTTTTCCTTAGATACTTCCAGATTGCATTGTTGATCACCAGTTATATCACCAAGACAAATACAGTAGACTAAGTCCAGCACTGCAGCTTCTTTTTTTTTTGTAGTTCGTGATGAGAGTAGCCAATTGCTCTAAATGCGAAGATCGAAGAAGGTTTGTCCAAAGAACTAATAATTCATGAGTCAACAGAAGTACCAATCGAGCTCTATCACCATCGCGAAAAGGAAAGAGAGCTTCATAAAGCCCAAAAATCAGAGAGCAGCCACATTTTCAAAATTTTAGACTCTTTCAAACCACTCAACACATGTGAAAATAAGTCTAAAAGATTAGTAGAAAAGGCAGCCAAATAATAAATCGAGATGCCACAGAGAATTCATGGTAAGATGAAGATTGCAGGGTAACAAACAATTCTCTAAAATGATGAAGATGACAGATCATCTTTCATTTTCTTTTCAGAGACTTGAATGGGAGAAACAGAATCTGCAGATTCAAATCCTTCAAATATCACAGATCTTCTATTATCGAAATATTTCGAGAAACAAAAGAAAGCGCCAACTTAAGTGCAAATGACAAATTTTCATTATGAGGAAATTGGAATCTCCAGTGTAAATATCTGGTGGAAGTATTCCAGCTAGAATGCTAAAACACACAAAAAAAAAAAATACTCTATATACAGCTCTGGCCAGCTTTATGATCCACTAGATAATGAATAAAACAGAAAATAGGGTAGATAACTACCTCCGCATTGTGTTCATACCCTCCAAGCATGGTAAATTTATCTTCAACAAGCTTTTTTGTGTGCTCAATCATCTGCCGACCTACAGTTAAAAGATTTTCGTAGTTTATATTAGTCGCAAGTTATTTATTTGAAACCTCAATGAACTATGTTATAGGAACCTCACCATAGCTTGTGACACTTGAAGATATCTCAAGGCAGGGCAACTGGCCAATAGTAGCTCCAGTAAACCCATATACAGAATTTGCACTAATCTGAAAGTAATGCAAATCACAGGAGTCATTCTGCTGGCAGTTGTTATGATGGTTTACATTATGGTACATTGTAGATAAAAAACAAATTCAGTGAACCTTCAATGCCAGCTGCCGACCATCTAGCACGGCCCTTTCAAGTGGATCCTTTGCCTCCTGAAATAATCCACAAAAAAGAGTTGTTTACCAAAGGTCTGGCAACGAAGATGCATTTTAGTGCTTTCAGTATCTTGTATACGAGATGCTAGATAGAAATTATGTTCATGCAATGTAATCACTACAAACATGCCATGGTGTGGAGAGTTGACATTTATACATTCATGCTTAAAAGCATGGAGATTGACTAAACAAGCTGCAATGACAGTGCAGAAGAGAGACTGCTGCAGTCACCGTAATCATTCAAAAACATATGTAATTACCTTCAGGTCCGCCTTTGCTCTTTTACGAGCAGCTAGTAGTTCTTCAAGGATCTCTGGCAAAATTCCCTGCAAGGAAATTTTTTTTCATACATCGCCATAATAATTATGCAATTCAGTCTTCTAAAATATTACAATAGTAAATTCAATAGGAATAGAGATTATCAACACCAATAGGTATAACCTTTTGCAGACTCGATTTGACAAATGTTTCACCAGACGGAGTTCTATTAACACACTCTAGTGGGAGGTTGAGCTTGCGAACATCCTCAGGAGTAACCTTCATGCATAACAAAGAATAGTTTTATAATAAATAACAGTCACCACAAAATGCTTCTACCTTAGATGAAAATGAAATCTAATTTTCCTTAAATAAATTTGTCTTGACATAACTTAAAGGCATTGTAACAAGCCACGGAAAGAAGAATTACCAGTGTGCAATAGCACAAATTATAGGCCATCATTATTGATGGATACAGAGAAGCAAAATCCAATGTTGCAATTGGCTTTTCATAGTAACCTGCCCTGGCCTCCAGAACCTAAAAAATCATGGACCATAAAAAATTACGAATTATTTTTGAATTTTCACAGGCTGCAAGCCACGTAAAGTTGATTTTCCTAAAAATGCTCAGTGAGAGCAACATAACTATTAGCTAGTGAGAAAAGGGACTAATTGGCAATATACTAAAACTATATGGCAATTTTCAGATAGAGAAGTTTATAAGATCAACTCACTGTAGCACCCTCAAATGTTCCTTGCTCAGATCCTGCCTGTTTCATATTTGGGATAACAAGGTTCTTCTGCTTTGCCTTCCTAAGAAGTTGGGAAAGCACCTGCAACAATGAAATGTTAGGATTTTCTGACATCAGCAACAATCTTTGAAATAAAATAATCATCAAATTAAAACCCAAGAATACATGACCTTAATGCTCTGCCCCCGTGAAAGAAGAAAAGATATAGGAACACCAGTGACCCTGGCCATCTCCACATAATTGTAAATGAACATCAGTTTGTCCAGCAACCGCTGTGGGAGATAAGCATCCTGCGATCAAAAGAATTGTCGACCAGTTGATGCATTAGTTGCAAGCAATGTCTCCTAAAAGCAAAGATATAGTCAAAAAGTAAATGAAGATAGATGGATGTTTTCGACAGTATCTACATCCCGACAGCAATCACAACTCATCTAATTCTAGAGGACTGAAGGCAACACTCGAGGAAAAAAACAAGTTAGACAAAGCAATACACTCACGTCAGGACAATATATCAATGCTCTAAAGCCATTTAACTGATTCAAATGTTACGTAATCCGGTCAAGCAATTTTTTAAAAAGACCATGCATCTACAGGACACTTGATGTGCATCATGAAAGCATTCTGCTGGAATATAAACAAAAAACAATATATCAAAATATACATCCAAGTAGAGAAATGCACTACATCACACTAGATAGGGAAAAATGGCAACAGCATTTGATTTGCCTGCGGCTGAGAAGCCTCAAGCTCCACACCCTGCAGATTACTAACTAATTCTGGAATTATATCAACACCGTACATACTACCCAGCCAACATATAGGATCGTGTATGGAGCAAGGGTACTATATACTGGAAGTAGAAGAAAACTTCCAAAGAATGTCTGTACCTTCAAACAATATACGGCAAGCCGCCTCCTTGTTTCCGCATTGCCATTTTGAAGATCCGATATAATTGAATGGTGAACATCCTCTTTCTGCATGAAAAGAAGTGGCATGAACTCGTATAAGATAGTACGACTACTTAGTTATGAAGGGACAAAATGTTCAATTACAAAAATAACAGTTGATATTTATTCTCTTAATTAACTTATGAAACCAGATCCCTAGAAGAACAATTCTTCAAACTCCTACTAGTGGAAGCATCATATTACGAATGAGATAATACAATCTTTGATGCATCAGATATAATCTCATACAGACTGACGCACAGTGCACTGGCAAATATTTTCTTCAACCATGCATGCCCCCAAAGCACGCGGATGAAAAGCATTGTCATTGGGACATGAGCTATGATAAGCTAATAAATAGTGCTTCCTAGCTCACTATAAGGAGCTGATAATTCAAACAACCAGATCAACTAAATCTTATGATTACTCCTTATAAGAGTGAAGAGTTCAGTCAAACCCAACGAAAGAACTTTCCAATCATCAAAATACACATTAAATTATCTTCTAAATATGTGTAGCCCTCAATAATCATCTTCAAAGATGTGAGATTGGTAATGCTGAGGTCCTCAAGAAAAAGCAGTCTCAAAATTAAAACTGTTAAAGAAGAGATCAGTCGTGGAAGAAATTAATCCAGCTCCTTAGACTAATAATGCATTTACTTAAGGCAAGCATTGACCAACTTATAGCAATCACATATTGGTTTCAGCTCATCAAACTATGAGAATAATGATACAAGTCTTCCCTCGTCATGAAGATGCTTGGTGAACCTTAAGCTAGAGCATAAGGGAACTCAGATGTGAACTTGCAAGGCTGATACTACAATTCACCTTATACCACTGTCTTTAGAATACGTCGTCCCTATAACATCTTTCCAGTATGTACACCATTTTGTGATCCCCAAACCAAAAAGAAGCCCCTCAACTGATGAAGACATTTCAATCACCGGTTACTTCCAACTAAACACAAAGTACAGAACCTTTTCCTGCTAACCACATAAACTACCTTGCATCTCGATCATGCACATGTCCAAGACAGACACCAAGTAAGCACATGATGACCTAAACTTTAGCAAGAGATTGAAGCTCACCTGTTCAGAAAGGAAGTGTGCTGAAACAGAGTTCAACGAATAAGAACTCAGTTTATAATCTCGTTGCATAACCTATCACAACAGAGAAAACTTCGGGTTATCCATATAGCTTCATGGAAAAGAGCTAGGTACTCAGGTAAAAGCTCTGGAAACCGTACCTGGAGCAAGTCAAATTGAACCCTCCCTTCAATGGTAACTTCTTTACTTTCCCTTATTCCATACTGCCTGTGATACAAAGAAGCATTGATGAGCCACACTGGCTAGTGACATCAACTCATGCAGAACGTCACAAGTTCTGCAAATTTATATTGATAAGCCGAACAAGGTAACTAAAAGCACATTAGAATGCGTTTACATGCACTACCTCAACTTAATTGTGCCAGCACATTTGTTTTGGAGCAGATCCAAGTCAATTCCCAGTGTTAAGAAGTAATAACAGTTGTTTCAACTGTCATTGACTTTTTCGTTCTACTTTTCAACTTAGGAGTGCTAGTTTGTTTGTTCACTAAGATCTTGTACTTGTCAAGTTGGATATATGGTGTTTTCAGCTTGAGGGTCATATTCTCGAACTTGCTTTGACCCTTGAACTAGGTACCATTTGTCGGTGCATTTGCCATTTCCAATATGTAACTATCAAGTCAAGTAGTAGCTAATCATTTGTTGCTTTAGTCAGTTAGAACATTGGCAACTATATTGTGAAAATGAGGCCATTCAAACTATCATTGTCACTTAATACTAAACCAACTATTTTTTTTTTCTAGTACTCTAAAATTAGATCTTTCGACTCAATTTTATAGAGAATCAGATGAATGTAGTGGCTAACTTAATGTCAAGCCTTAATTACCTTGAGGAAAAAGTTGTATCTCTGACACGAACCCTGCTATTCCTCACACGGCCCAATAAAGGAAATTCAGGAATGCCCAAAGCTTCAGCCCTCTGCACAATATAGAAACCAAATTATTGACAATAGGCACCATAGCAATATTTGATCCAAGAACTAGCATAAATCTACTCAGCTGCAAGTAATATATAAAGAATTGAAAAAAAAAAAAACCCCTAAAACATAACTCCCACTAGCCATCAAGCTGACCACTCCATCAATTTGGTCCAGCATCCGAATGACAATGATAGAAAATTGAAACCTCATTTATTTTCTCCAATAGCAGGCACAGAAAATAAGAGGTTGGTCACCAGCCAAGAGATCGCATGTATTGCAATTGCACCGCAGTTATAAACAACCATAAAGCAGGTCGGTGCATTAGCATGTTGTAGCCAAAAGTAGCAGGAAGAGGTCAATGACAGAGGAGAGGGAACCAAAAGATGCATTTTGACTTTAGAAGCTGCTGGGCTTATGCTTGCTATAGTGCCTGTTCCATTTTAATAGAACAATACTAGCATACAATATCAGAACCCTAAGACCCAGTATCCCGGCTAAGATAGATATCCATATCCAGAACTCATAATCCATAAAAATAAGGTTTAAAGCATAAATATCCACAACAAACAAACCATCATCTCTGCTAAGATGAACCACTAGACTCATATTTAGCTGTCACAGGAGGGCAATGGAATTATAAGTAATTGAAAAACTCTTAGCCAATTATGGCCATCAATAATTCCAAAGATTAACCGTCTTCAAGATGCATGTCCAAAGATTTGAACAATCCTAACTGATCCATACAAGTAGTAAACTTTAGCAGTGACGGAGAAACCCAAGTGAGATGCACAAATATGGACATTGGAAATTCTTGATTTTACTAACCTCAATAAGATATGGCAAATCAAACTTGCAGATGTTATACCCTATTACAATATCGGGGTCGACTTCCCTGATAAAATCCTGCAACCAAACCGACACTTATTATAATGGCTATACTTGCTTAAGAAAATCATATTATCTCCCAACGGAAAAAATGAATTTAAAGATAACAGAACTTGCCTTACCAAGTATAGGACGTGGGAGGTGTTTTAAAAAAATGATTACAAAGAGAACATAACTTGCCTTACCAAGTATAGTACATGGGATGCTGTTTTTTTGTTTTTGAGAGGAGGGGGGGGGGGGGCAACTAAACAACACCCTCTATTTGACCAAAAACAAACAACACCCTCTGACATTTGACAATTGACTGCAAGCAAAATTGTTAATACAACATTACTACCGTGTAGTCTAACTGCATCCAGCCAACCAAACGACCAACAGAAATTTCAAGTGAGAAGGCAAAGAATCCATGGAGATATAAACGTAGCATACAGGAAGAAAATAACTGTTTCAGACACTTTTCGAAAATAATTAATATATACAATGCCATTAGTGACTAAATTGCTAAAGCAGTTCAAACCATGCACAGATCTAGTATATACACCTAAAGCAAGGCGACTAAATCCTTTTACAACAGTAGAGAAAAGAACTCTAGGGACAAGCCTAATACCCTCCAAGCTAGCAGGAGTTCTCTTTCTGTGTCAAATGACATGACATCGACACCAACTATCGGAGAGCATGACTTCAGGGTCATCACATTTCGCACATGCGGCTGGCTCTCTCCCTGCAAGGTGACTAGATTGGCCACCTAAAAGACACCAACGGTTTCCAGAAATAGATGAATAAGATGATTGCAATGACCAAGCCATTGTACTTTCAAAAGTTTAGCCGACTAGAGGGATAGAAAATTTCAGACCTGGATAACGGGATCATGGTTAGGCTCTGGAAAATGACCTTTTCGACCGGCACACTCAATGTCAAAACTCAAAATGCGAAAAGGAGCCATCTTAGAGAATTCACCTTCTGGGGAATGGCTGATGAGTTCAGAGTACCTGAGCAGGTATGTTAAGTGAAACCATGACACAAGTATACCCTTAGACTTAAAAATGAAAAGGAAACTCCCCTCTTCCTTGAATAAGTCGCCATATATGTCCAAGGATACAAGCAATCAAACTCCAACTGGCAATAAGACAAGTTTTTGGCTGTCCTTCGGTACTTCCCAGCAGGTACTTCAATCCAATTGCCACCAACAACATTGCAGTCAATCATGAAACGAAGTGCAAAAAGGATGTTGCTTTCATATGTCATGAAGCTCTTCATACCCAACCCATCAATCTGAATGCCTCTGTCAAGAATGCCTGCCATTATGAAATCTCGAATCAACAGGAAGTACTACTTTGAATAAACATCCAAATTTCTACCCCAAATAAAGTTTTAATAGAGAGTGATAATTTTCCGCAATCTGCACAAAGATGATTCAAAAGGACATATGAGGAGAAGAACCGTGCATCCAGTCAAACATATTCCTCAGAGTGGTTCTCAAACAAAACAAGCCTGAGATGTTACCACGGCATGTGGTCACCATCGTTGGCAATGCAACCACGATCTTGAGAAAAGGATGAGAAGTTTGCTGCTGATAATGCATAATACTTCTTTTCTGCACCCGTTCTATGCGTCTAACGTACTTAGGCACTTTGCTATTCCTGTTTGCATCTCTCATCCTTCCCTGAGAAACAGTCGCATGTGAGTTTTAAAACCAAGAAGATAAGGCTATATAATCAATGAAGCAACTCTTCGTTGTCTAACGACAGAAGATACCTCGAGAACTTGATGAAAACGGGAAATATCATCCGGGCCCATTCCTGGAGGACAACTAATGTAGAAGTACGGCTCAAACCCATGAACATTGCAGCAAACACTATGCCCTACCAAACAAGGTTAGAAATAATTAACCCACCGTAACATTCAATGGAAGCTAAAAAAAAAAGGTATAAGCCTTAAAGAAACTGTCACTTGTTGAGGCTACCGGGATCTACATGCCGTGCTTAACTGAGGAAACACAGCTGAGAACTGGCTCATGCCCTGATGAAGACTTTTTTCAACTAAAGAAATTAACTTGATGAACAAAAGTTAAAAGAACGAAAGCAAAGTAGCTAACCTTCCCTCGTGACCCCGAAAATACGAATAATTGCAGCAGGCCCGGAACGATCAGGCAAGAGTTCCCTGTGGCTCTCCCCGATCACGTAATCGATCTCCAATTGCTGATACACTGAACCCAACGAACAAGACAGAGATCGCTTAAAACCGAACAAAACCCCGAACCCAAAACCATACACGACCGAATTCAAAAAAAGCCCGGCACGAAGACACGCTCACCGATGTTCTTCGACTGCGACACGTAGGCGCCGGAGAGGGGCGGGCGGGCCCACCTGGCGAGGCGCGAGGCGAGTCCCTGGCGCTCCTCGATGTCGCGGAGGATGAGGGACTCCTCCTCGTCGTCGTCGTCGCCGCCGTCGCAGGGGATTAGGGTTTCGTCGAGGTAGACGTCCTCGTCGAGGAACTCCTCCTCGAGGGGCGGCCTCGGGGCCCGCGGCGGCGGCGGCGGCGGGGCGGTGGCCTGGTGCTTCGGCGGGTGCGCCGCCGAGGAAGGGTGCTGGCTCGTCGGGGGCCGTTTCCTGGCGGAAGCGCTCATGGCCGCGACTCAGCGTAAGCTCTCTCGGGGCGAGTCGAGGGCGCGAGTTCGAGTTCACGGAGAGAGAGAGACGGAGAGACAGAGACAGAGTGAGGAGGAGGGAAAAATGAGATTCCCGCCAGTTTTGTGGCGGATTGTGTGCAGGGGAGGGAGGGAAAGGGAGAGGACTTTAGTCATGCCATGTTGCTGTAAATTTTCTTTCCTCCTTTTAAGGGAAAATTCCAATTAAGGACCCAACTTAGGGATTCTTTTCTTAAAAGAGGACCTAAAGTTAATATGGTATTAAATAAGGATCTGAAGTACCCAATCAGTCTCAAATAGGGGCTCGAAGTACTCAATTTGTCTCAGGTAAGGGCCTGAGTTCGCCGGCCGGTCAAATCTCGTCACCCGGCAAGCACAGTTACTGTTTCGACAACCGGAACAGTATATTTTCATCTCTATTTTTTTTTCTTTTTCTTTTTTTTTTCTCTTCCCTCCGCCGGCCATAGCCGCGGCCGGTGGAAGTCGCTGACCTCAAGAGGAGGCTGCCCTCGCCCGACGCCGGCGAGGGTCGCCCTCGACTAGGCTGGGTGGGCGAGGGCGACCCTCGCCGGCGGTGGGCGAGGGCTCGAGCTCGCCGGCCATCTAGGCGAGCTCAGCCGGCAAGCTCTGCCCAGATTTGGGCGAGCTCGAGCTCGCCGGCCATGGCGAGCTTCGCCCAGATCTGGGTGAGCTCGAGCTCATGCCGGCCCTCGCCATGGCTGTGCGGGCCGGCGAGGGCGAAGCTCGCCCAGATGGCCGGCGAGCTCGAGCTCCCGCCGGTCTCAGCGACCTCGGGCTCCCGCCGGTCTCGGCAAGCTCGAGCTCGCCGGCCATGGCACCCTCCCCTCCCCTTCCCGCTCCAAGTTCTCCCCACGAAGCCGCCGCCGGAGTCCCCGGGCCGCCCCCCCAGCCCGCCCGATCAACCCTCGACAACCCGGATCTCGGGCCCTTCCTCCTCAAGCTCGCGCGCACACCCATCGCCTCCGGCGACGGCCCCGCCAAGGCCCTCGACTACGCGATCCGGGCAAGGCCGGCCTCCTCGAGCTCGCCCAGATGGCCGGCGAGCTCGAGCTCTCGCCGGCCTCAGCTCTGGCCCTATTCCGGTGCCGTAAATGTCGGCCGGTCGCCGTCCGGAGAACATTTGGCCGGCCAGCGAGCTCAGGTCCTTATTTGATACTAGTTTGGCACTTTGGGTCCTTAATTGATACCTTGTCCACTTGAGGTCCTCTTTTGAAAAAAAAGCACCCACTTTGGGTCCTTATTTGATAATTTCCCTCCTTTTAATGATCTCTTTCTTCTTCCATTAATATTCTACCGTCTTAGTACCACGAAAAACCCTACACTAGTATAATTATGATAAATTTACCTCGAATTAATTTTTTGACCACCAAAAAATTCAAGCCGGTGTACTTGCAACAAATTTACCATCCGTTAAATTGGATTAATACCACGAAAAACCATAAATTGATGAACATGTGACAAAAAGATAAGTAAAACCCTAAACCGGTACACCCGTCAATTGTCACATGTCATCAAACTCATTAAATTTAACGGTAAAATTTAACAGAAACTAACGGAAGGTAAATTTGTCACAGGTATATCAGTTTGGGGTTTTTCGTGGTATTAACCATATTCTACTTGATATCTATAAAAAAATTTGGAATAAGTGCATTATAAATGCTAAAACGTGTCACGAAATTGCAATAAAGTCCTAAAACTTTCAAAAAAAATGCAATCAAATCCTAAAACTTGTCAAACTTGTCCAATCAAGTCCTTCAGTTTATAGTACTTTTTAAAAAAAAACTAAAAAGAGCTAAATTATTAATTTGTTTAAAATTGAGTATAATCAAATGATGTAATTTATTTAAAAGTGAGTATAATCGCATTTCTTTTTTGGCTAAAAAAATTTCATCAAAGTGGATCTTTCTCAATTAAAAAGAGCGTAATTTCATTATCTTTAAAAATAACAAACATCCTTAACTATTTCTTAAAATCATGACTATTTGATCACGTGTCATATCAGAAGATGCATTATCATTTAAAGCACCCGCACCCGCACCCTCAATTTTCTTTTTGATCGAACTCGCCCCCTTAATTGAAGTTGTTGCGTCTTAATTGAAAAGAATTGGTAAACTTCAACACTTCCCTCACATTCTGTCCATTTTTTCGACGCACGGGGAATTAACACGGTAAGAAGTATAAAACGGATGTATTGCGATCAAGCAAAAGAATCGATCAACTTATTTGTTACAATAAGTTCATTTAAGTTCTGTGACTATCAATAGATATTACACATGTAAAGATATTACAATAGATAAAATGAATGTGTGGCGGCGGGAATGGCGGATGCGGAGACGTTCGCGTTGCAGGCGGAGATAAAACCAGCTCCCGAGCTTGATCGTCGACACCTTCTACGGCAACAAGGAGATGCTTCCTTCGCGAGCTCATCAGCAACTCCTCCGATGTACGTCACCTCTCCCCTCTCTCTGTCTGTCTGTCTCTCTCTCTCTCTCCCTCGTTGAACTGTTGTTTTGCTTGCGCGTTCCTGCCTATTTTTGACGTTCCTGGCTGTAGCGTCCGCATCACGAGCTTTGAGGGAATTAGAGTTGTGTCTGTTCGGTCGTGCGGAGAGGAATCGAAACTCGCGTTTCGCCGGAACTTGGCAGTGCGACTTTTGCGATCGAAGGCATCAGCGCATGCAGCAACGTGCATAATTCAATGTCTTGGCTGTTGGGTGAAGTCATGCAGTGTGATTTTTGTCTCGGCGCAAAGTAATTGCTCGCAGATTTAGGTCCGTTTGTTTCGCGGAAAACACGGGTTTCGAAAAATATTTTCCTAAAAATGATTGGTTTTATCGCTTGAAATAATTAGCCAATAAAAAAAAATTCGTCATCGATTGTAATTTATGCCTAAACATTTTCTTGGACGATAAAAATATTTTTCGTTCGTTCCTTTTTGTAAGTGAAATAATCATTTATTTTTAGGAAAATCTTTTTCAAATCGTTCATTTTTCGCGAAACAGACGGACTCTTAGACATAGCAGTTGTGATTTTGGATTTGTATTTGCTTGAATCAGACATTCGATGTCTGGTAAAGGCTAAGAGCGTCACCTATAGTAATCGATTAGGAAAATCTTTTTCAAATCGTTTATTTTTCGCGAAACAAACGGACTCTTAAACATAGCAGTTGTGATTTTGGATTTGTATTTGCTTGAATTAGACATTCGATGTCTGGTAAAGGCTAAGAGCGTCATCTATATAGTAATCGATTAGGAAAATCTTTTTCAAATCGTTCATTTTCCGCGAAATAAACGGACCCTTAGACGTAGCAGCTGTGATTTTGGATTTGTATTTGCTTGAATTAGCTGGTAAAGGCTAAGAGTGTCGTCTATAGTAATTGAATGGCTCTGCCTGAACATTGCCGAAAAAAAATGGTTGTGATCAAATGGAATATTGTGATGCTGAAGACGATATACTCATTCTGCTCTCTGTTCGGATTGTGCCCTTTCGGCCTTGGACAAGATTAGATACAAAAGCCTCACGGACAAGAGCAAGCTCGATGGGCAGCCTGAGCTGTTCATTAGGCTGCTGCCGGACAAGGCCAACAAGACCCTCTCGATCATTGACAGTGGCATTGGCATGACTAAAGCAGGTAATGCAATTGGTTGACTGAGATTAATCAATTTTCTTGTACACGTCCTTTGGCTCTGTCCCCGTGCGACAGCAGTATTTGTTACAATAAGTTCATTTAAGTTCTGTGACCATTTTAAGTTTTTAAATTGAGTATAATCAAATGACGTAATTTATTTAAAAGTGAGTATAATCACATTTCTTTTTTGCCTAAAAAAATTTCATCAAAGTGGATCTTTTTTAATTAAAAAGAGCGTAATTTCATTATCTTTAAAAATTACAAACATCCTTAACTATTTCTTAAAATCACGACTATTCGATCACGTGCCATATCAGAAGATGCATTATTATTTAAAGCACCCGCACCCTCAATTTTCTTTTTGATCGAACTCGCCCTTAATTGAAGTTGTTGCGTCTTAATTGAAAAGAATTGGTAAACTTCAACACTTCCCTCACATTCTGTCCATCTTTTTGACACATGGGAATTAACACGGTAAGAAGTACAAAATGAATGTATTGCGATCGAGCAAAAGAATCGATCTTTGTTCTCAGAGGAAATTTTTTTGAGAAAATCTGATGATATCTTCTTCTTGTTTTTGTCGCTAATCTGATGACATCAAATGCTGTACATAGATACTAAAAAGTATCCAGTGAAGGCTACAACGGAACGTCTACTTCGTAAAAATAATCTAAAATATATCATAAATTTATACTGTGGATCATCGCACTTCATCTATAATTAACCTGCTATCACACGTGCCCAACAAAAATGATGAATATTGTACAAGACAAATGGTAAAATATATAAAACAAGAAAAACATGTAAGGTACATGGACTGTATAAATTTGGTTCCCATTTTCCTGCTGGTTGCAACATCATGAGCGACCTGCTTCTTCTAAAAAAACCAATGTTTCTTTTTCGGTTTTTGAGGAATTGGAGTATCTGCAGAAAATGAGAAAGTTATGTAATCAAGATTCCATGCCAAAGGATTTAAGTAGTCAGAAGGAAAACACACCTTGTATTTCATAGAGGGAATTATAGTGAACCCTAGACCAGAAACTCAACAAAAGAGTGCCTATGTTCAAAACCTCGCATAAATTGAAAGTCAGGTTACCAAAAGGAAAAACTTAAAAATATATGGAGTTTCGAAAGATCAGTTACACATTGAACAAAAGCAACAATAGATCAATTGCAAATGTTTACATCCAGGTTCTAAATCAATCAAAAAATATTTTAAACCGTAACCAAGTAGCTGTTCTAAGCAAGCAAAAGAACAAATATTTAATTTCCCAGACGAACAACAAGCAAAGCATCACAAAGGTGGGTCTATGCGTATATGTATGCAAGCAACACTCTTTTTTCCAAGACAAAACAAGTAAAACATAAGGCGTGTCTATGTGTATATGTATGCAAGCAACACTTTTCCAAGACAAACAACAAGTAAAACATACCCATTCGGACTTTTAACGAATGAAACCCAAGAACTTCACATTCATCACATTGCACCTACTGATGATTTGACCCAACAAAACAACTATGAAGAAGAAGACAAGTAAGCAATACCCCAGGCAAGGGAACTCCTAAATCCCATTGCCCAATAATAATCAGGCAGAGGGAACTCCATTCGTCTTTCGTTTATCCTTCTCCACTTTGCTCGTCTATCTTTTTATAACGTAAGCCGAGTGGCCGAGTGGATTATGCAATAATCAGGTAGACAATCGCAACATTGCGTAAGTTCAAGTATGAGTTGTCAAATTTCAAACCATTGGAGAGAACAGCATGAAGAAAAACAAATATGTTAAGGCTGCGCATGACAACGATTCTGTGCCCGGGAATAGATTCTGCTCAGAAATGATTCTTTTTTATTCTGTGCCCGGAATTGATTCTGAGCATTTTAAGGCGTTTGTTAACGGCCCAAAATTTCATCCCTGGAATAGAAAAAGAACAGAAATGCGTTTGGTAACGCCACAAAATTTCTTTTTATTAATAATATTTTTAAATATTTTAATATTTCTTTCTTTTTTTTCTTTTCTTTTTTTCTTTTCCTCCTTCTTGGCCATAGCCTCGCTCGCCGCCATGACCGGTAAAATATTTTTTATTAATAATATTTTTATTAAAAGTATTTTTCTTTTTTTGGCCATGGCACAGTCGCGACCATGACCGGTAAAATATTATTTTTATTAAAAATATATATTTTTATTTTTTTGGCCATGGCCTGATTGCCGGCCATGGCCGGTAAAATATTTTTTTTATTAATAATATTTTTTATTAAAATATTTTTATTAAAAATATACATTTTTATTTTTTTAGGCCATGGCCTAGTCGCCGACCATGGCCGGTAAAATATTTTTTTTATTAATAATATTTTTTATTAAAAATATATATATTTTTTTTTGCCATGGCCTATCGCCGGCCATGGCTGGTAAAATATTTTTTTTATTAAAATATTTTTATTAAAAATATATTTTTTTTCTTTTTTTTGGCCATGGCCTGATCGCCGGCCATGGCCTGTAAAATATTTTTTTTATTAATAATTTTTTTTATTAAAATATTTTTATTAAAAATATACATTTTTATTTTTTTGGCCATGGCCTGGTCGCTGGCCATGGCCGGTAAAATATTTTTTTTATTAATAATATTTTTTATTAAAATATTTTTATTAAAAATATATATTTTTTCTTTTTTTGCCATGGCTTGGTCACCGGCCATGGCAGGTAAATTTTTTTTTTTATTAATAATATTTTTTATTAAAATATTTTTATTAAAAATATATTTTTTTCTTTTTTATGGCCATGGCCTGGTCGCCGGCCATGGCCGGTAAAATATTTTTTATTAATAATATTTTTTATTAAAATATTTTATTCTCGTCGGATCCGGCGAGGGCGGTTCTCGGGCCGAACATTAGAAGCTAAATTAAAAACCAAGAAAAGGAAGAAGAAAAAAAAATTGATTCTCAAAATTGTTCCCAGAATCAAGAAGCTACTTTTTTTTTATTCTTGATTCTGCTCCAAAACTGATTCTGGGAACAATTTTTGATAAAATTGTGCCCAGAATCAAAAAATTAAACAAACGCATTTCTGTTCCCAAACTGATTCTGGAAACAAAAGAACAGAATCAAACACTGTTTGGCAAGTTGTCATGCGCAGCCTAAGGAACTTATTTCTGTGAAGTGAAGTTGTACGCTTAGTGATTTTCTTTCCTCGGCTGTGAATATGAGTGTCATCTAGAGGCTTTTGCCCTCCTTCATGACTAATCTACTCAAAATAAGATCAATCCCAGAGAGTATTACAACCAAAAGCACATAATAGAACAATCAACGATGATAGACAAAAAAAAGTCCTAAGTAGCATCTAGCTGTTGCCATTCGGTTTGATCGAGCAAGCTAAATTCGGGGAAAACAAGCAACGAATCGATTGCCACGGCAGTTTTGACATAGATTAGCCAATCAAACCGAACCATGTCCGAGCCCAACCGAAGGTAACTAAATTGCCGATCGGGTTGAGTTGGACATCAGTGGCAGAGTCTAGTAGGGAAAACGAAGGTACCTGGCCGATGGCGTTGCGGCGAGAGAAAGGAAGCCGTTGCGATAGACCTCGCGCTTCAGCTTTGATGTAGAACAGTTAGCCTGTGATTATCTTGAACAATGTGATCGCCATAATCACCGGAAATCTCGGCAGTTTTTCTGATTTTGGGGAAAACAACCATTCAGGCAATTTCCTATATTATCATTTAGGCAGTTTCCTATATTACCAGTCAGGCAGTTTCCTATATTACCATTCAGGCAGTTTCCTATATTAGTTTATTAGATGTTATCTTTAATTATTCGGTTTCCATTAGTATTAGGAGTCCTATCTCTATATATAAGATATCCGTTTTGTAATCAAGAACACAGTATTATAGAATAAAAATTTCGAGTTCTTTGGAGTTGTTCTAAATTTACGCTTCTCTCTGCGTCATTTGGTATCAAAGCAGGTTTCTCCTGTGACGATGGTGAATAACGTGAATGTCAATCTCCCCGCTGCTGAGGGCCGTGAGAACGAGCCTATTATGCGGGCTGAGTTCAATCAGTTCGTGGATCAAACCGATCGGAGGTTTCAAGAGATCCTTGATGCCATCCAGCGTTTGTCCACAAACCATGCGCCTGGCGTTCTTCCAGTCGAGCGAATTCCTGTCGTTCGTGATCCCGAAGATGTTATGGGGCGTGGAGGAATTCCCCGACATAGGCGTCAAGACTATGTCGAGGATACGGAAGACGAAGACGATGATTTCCAGGAGATGTAGATTCGTGGTGGTCGCCGATACAGGGGATTCCAGGAGGAGCATGTTCGTGGGAATTGACGTCAGGGAGGATATCGACGAGATCCTGAGCAGTATCAACTAAAGGTAGATCTCCCTACTTTCAATGGAAATTTGGATATTGAAGATTTCCTTGACTGGCTTTGGGAGGTCGAGAAATTCTTCGACGCTATGGATATTGACGAGGATCGCCAAGTGAAACTTGTGGCGTACAAGTTGAAGGGTGGCGCTTCAGCTTGGTGGGAACAGACTCAATTGACGCGACGTTGACAAGGCAAGGCTCCTATTCGATTATGGGGTCAGATAAAACAGAAGTTGAAGAAGAGGTTCCTCCCAACGGACTATGAGCAACTGTTATTTCAGCAATTCCAGAATTGCTGACAATCGAATAGATCGGTCCAAGCTTATACGGAAGAGTTCCTTCGACTCTCCGCTCGCAATAACCTGGATGAGTCCGAGGCACAACAAACTGCTAGGTACATTAATGGTTTGCGACTTAATATCCAGGATCGAGTTTCTTTACATCGACTATTCTCTGTCGAAGACGCCCAGGATATGGCGCGAAAAATTGAGGTGCAATTGGAGAGGACTAGCCCTAGTACTCGTGGTAGCAATTATTCGGGTCGTGGGTCATTCGGGAAAGGAAGACAGCCTGATGTTGCAAGTTCTTCTAGTCAACAAATACCTGATTCGAGCCGAGTTCCAGGGGGTACTAGTGGGACGCCTAAGGAAGCAGTCGCAGCAAGCAATCGCACTCCCAATCAGAATATCCAGAATCCATATGCCAAGCCCCAACCGATCAGGTGTTACAAGTGTAACGAGTTGGGCCATCATTCCAGCGATTGTCCTCGTCGTAGAATGGCCAATATCGTTGAACATGACGAAGATGTGTATGAGGAAGATTGGGAAAATGAAGAAGAAGTGGGAGTGGAAGATGAAGTGGGCGAGCAAGTTAATTGTGTAGTGCGTCGTCTATTGCTTACTCCGCGAACAGAAGATACCCAGCGGAATCAGCTTTTCCGCGCTCGCTGTACTGTCAACGACAAAGTATGCGATATCATTATTGACAGTGGAAGTTGCGAGAACATAGTGTCAAAGGCCTTGGTAGATCACTTGCAACTAAAGACGGAGCCGCATCCCGCGCCCTACACGATCGGGTGGATACGCAAGGGAGCAGAACTTAAGGTAAACCAATTATGCCGTTTGCCTATTTCAATCGGAAAATCATATCAAGATACTATTGTCTGTGATGTTGTGGAGATGGATGCGTGTCATGTTTTACTGGGTCGACCATGGCAATATGATGTTGATGCTACATACCGAGCTAGGAAGAATACGTATTCTTTTGTGTGGAAAAGGACTAAAATTACTTTGAGACCGAAGAGTAATTCCCCTAAGATTGTGAAGAAGCATAATGTAGGGGTTATGATGAATATCCGAAAGCGTGAAGGGATGTATATGATTGTGGACAAGAGCGACCAGCAAGTTGTGGTTCGTGTTCCCGACATTCTTAAACCCTTATTAAAGGTATTCAGTGATGTTATGCCTGAGGATTTACCTGACGGATTACCTCCTTTGAGGAATATCCAGCATGAGATTGATTTTCTTCCAGGTGCTAGTCTTCCTAATTTGCCGCATTATCGGATGAATCTGAAGGAGAATCAGATTTTACAGGAGCAGGTGGGAGAGCTCATTCGAAAGGGCTTCTTGCGTGAAAGCAAAAGTCCATGTACAGTTCCTGCGCTTCTCACGCCAAAGAAAGACGGCACCATGCGTATGTGTGTAGACAGTCGTGCCATTAACCGGATTACTGTCAAGTATAGGTTTCCGATTCCACGACTTGATGATATGCTAGGCAGACTTGCTGGATCACAGATTTTTACGAAGATCGACCTTCGAAGCGGATACCACCAAGTTCGCATCTGTCCTGGCAACGAATGGAAAACGACCTTCAAGACAAGTGCGGGTTTGTACGAATGGCTTGTCATGCCGTTTGGACTCACTAACGCGCCTAGTACTTTCATGCGTTTGATGACTCAGGTTCTCAAACCTTTTATTGGCAAGTTTGTGGTAGTTTTCTTTGATGATATTCTCATCTATAGTCCGGACGATCGACAGCACATGGAGCACTTGAGAGATGTCCTGCTAACCTTGCAGAAAAATCAATTATTTATTAATTTGAAGAAGTGCAGCTTCATGACCGAGAAGATGGCGCATTTCATCCCTTGTAAGAAAACTTCGGATGCTTCGCATGTGGCGAGTTTATTCTTTCGTGAAGTAGTCCGTCTCCATGGTGTGCCAAAGACAATCACTTTCGATCGTGACACGAAATTTCTGAGCCATTTTTGGCGTACTTTATGGCGTTTGTTTGGGACTGATTTACAGTATAGTAGTTCTTTTCATCCCCAAACGAATGGTCAGACAGAAGTTGTGAATCGTACTATGGCGGATATCATTCGCTGCCTCTGTAGTGATATGCCTAAGCAATGGGACCGATATCTTGCTCCTGCTGAGTTCGCCTTAAACAACTCGGTTAACCGCTCTACCGGTACCTCTCCCTTTCAGGTCGTTTATGGGCGTACACCACAGCATACTCTGGATTTGGTTCCCTTGCCCAAGATTCCAGGCTATAGTATCGCGGCAGAGAATTTGGCGACCAGAATTAATGAAGTCCAAGCTGCTGTGGCTAGTCAATTGGCTGCTTCTAATTCAAAGTATAAGGAGGATGCTGACAAAAGGCAACGTTTGAAAATTTTTGCGGTAGGCGATGAGGTAATGGTTTTCCTGCGAAAGGAGCATTTTCCTGTAGGTACCTATAATAAACTGAAGCACAAGAAGATTGGTCCTTGCCACATCCTGAAGAATATCAGCGACAATGCCTATGTAGTTGACCTTCCTGGTGATCTCAACATTTCCCCTACATTTAATGTGGCAGACTTATTTGAGTATCATGCTCCCGATACACTCCTCTATCCTAATCATAACTCGAGGGCGAGTTTTTCCGAAGAGGGAGGGAATGATGTAGAACAGTTAGCCTGTGATTATCTTGAACAATGTGATCGCCGTAATCACCGGAAATCTCGGCAGTTTTTCTGATTTTGGGGAAAACAACCATTCATGCAATTTCCTATATTATCATTTAGGCAGTTTCCTATATTACCAGTCAGGCAGTTTCCTATATTACCATTCAGGCAGTTTCCTATATTAGTTTATTAGATGTTATCTTTAATTATTCGGTTTCCATTAGTATTAGGAGTCCTATCTCTATATATAAGATGTCCGTCTTGTAATCAAGAACACAGTATTATAGAATAAAAATTTCGAGTTCTTTGGAGTTGTTCCAAATTTACGCTTCTCTCTGCGTCAAGCTTCTGCTTCAGGTGCTTCGTGAAGGTGACATTCCATTTCTTTGGAGCTTCCATGGTCGTTGGATTTGGGATGAAGAAGATTAATAGGCGTGGTGACGCCGGGGTTGCGTGACCTTGGCGAGCCTCGCGACAACAGATTTGGAGCGACGGTGTGACCGTTGACCAGGTGACCGATGTCGCCAGCTCGGTTGCTTTTCGTGAGGCGAGCGAGTCGCGTTTCTTCAGGCGAGCGCGAGTGAAGAGAGAGGCAAGGGAGGAGAGACACAACTGATCTGAGGGGTTTTATGCTAAAAAGGGGTAAATGTGGAATTATGATTAGCGAGTGAGGGTAAGATTGGAAATTCAAAAAATTTATTTATTGAGGTCTATCGCAAGCCCAGAAAGCCAAAATCAGGTGAGAGAGAGCCTTGAGCTAAAGGCGTTTACAAGGCCTTAGAAATGCTAGCATTTGGAAAATGGGCTCCCAAAAATAAATGCCGAACACAGTAGCATTCACCCAAGGGCCTTTAGGGCCCGTTTGGTTTGGCTTTTCAAATGCAACTTGGGGGAATGCAAATACCTTTAGGTGAAAGCCACTTGGGGAAATGTAAGTGATGTTTAGTAAAAAAAAAAATTTATGAAGCTACTTTGGCCTAAGTAGTGTTTGGTAAAAAAAAATTTTACAAAGACCTTTGGCAATTTTTAGTTTTAATATTCTGGTTTTGCCCCTATTACTGTTCATCTTCTTCACCGGCGAGGGTGGCCGGTGAGGGCAGATCTGGCCGGCGAGGGTGGCCGGCGAAGCGCCGGCGAGGTCGCCCGACCCAGGCGACGGCCGCCTAGGGTCGGGCGATCGCCCAGCGCCATCGCTCGAGGTCGCGACCCATGCCGACTGCCGCCGGGTCGCGCGACCCAGCGGCCGTCGCCTGGGTCGCGTGGCCATCGCCCGGGTCGCGCGGCCATCGCCCGGGTCGCGACCCAGCCAACGTCCGCCCGAGGTCGCGACCCAGTGCCAACGTCGCCCGAGGTCGCGCAACCCAGGCGACGGCGCCTGGGCGGTCGCCCGACCCCAGGCGGCTGTCGCCTGGGTCGGGCAACCTCGCCAGCCCTTCGCCGGCCAGATCCGCCCTCGCCGGCCACCCTCGCGGTGAAGAAGTTGAACAGTAATAGGGGCAAAACCGGAATAAAGAAATTTGAGTGAGGGCAATTTGGGAAGGGAAAAATAAGCTTCAGCATTTGTGGAATGCCGAAAGCCCAAAGCTGGTTCGGACCAGCTTTAGGCTTTCGGCATTCCAATGGCATTCCAAATGCCGGCTTTCGGCTTTCCGGACTCGGAAAGCTGAACCAAACGGGGCCTTAGAGGTCCAAAGGGCTTTGCAAAGCTCTTCCCAAATGCAGTCATTTCTTAACTAGATTGATCTATTTTTACCATTGAAAGTTTCATTCTTTGCAATGACCACAAATCCTAAACACAGAAGGTGTCAATTTCACTCCCAAAGGAACATCTACTAAGAAGTTTTTCGACAACTCAACTTCATTTTCAAATGTGAGTTTGAGAAAAAATTTCCCTTTCCTAAGAACTTGGGCAATTCTCGAATTACCAAGATAAATAGTTTCTTGTTCTTCTCCCGTCAGAGCGTAGGAAGATAAAGCATTTTGTTTATATATACATGCCTGGGAGCACCTGAGGCTACACCTGTTTCACATTGGCCATTATATATTGGCTTGGGAAATGGCCGCAACAATTATGTAATCAGACTCACCTGTTTCAACCAAGTTGTTTTTTTATTTAGTAGGATTGTCATTTCCCCACAATTTTTGTTTGGCTGATTTCCAAGTTATAGCACTTTCACTAAGTTAAGCACACATCCACTAGTGGGTTTTGTCTAATGCGAATCTGAGATAGTTAGCATCATCGTATGTTTCTGATACGGCGGGAAATCCACTATATAAAATATTATTATTCTATTTCTGCTCTGTGATGCATTATTTGTCTCATCCATTGTATTATTATCAAACACATCGGTTTTTTAATAGAAGGAAATCTATTTGCATCATTATCTTCAGCATAATCAATAAACGTGGTATCACGATGTAAAGTGACTCAACAATATGCAAATTCATAAAAAGGTCCAACATCGCACATGTAGGCTCAATCGAGCACACATATACTAAAATCACCTCGTAACAAGATTGGATCTAATTGAACTCAAATTTCATTACATATAGTTAAATGACATATAGTTAAATGTGGCAGTGAATCTTTTCAAAACCTTCCAAAGCTAATGTACACTCACATAGCGATAAATATTAAAACTCATAATATTCTTGGATGCCCAATCAATGGTAAACATGAACCACGTAATGCCAAATTGATGGAAATTCTTATTATTATTTTTTAACATCCAGCATGGACACATAATAGGATAGTCACTAGAAACCGTCGCATTTGAGTTTCATATTTTGAGAGGCGGAATTATAAAAAGATGAAAAATATGAAGAAAATATCTAAGACGTGTATACACTGTATTAAAGATAATTCTACCCATTGGAATACGAACAAATCTTTCTCTTTCCTCTACACATGATAAATAAAGGAGCATGACAACGTTTTATGTAAAACCCAACAAATAAATGGAAAGAAAAGAGATAATTTTTTATTTTTAGTATGTTTTGATCATGATATGTAGATTTTTTTATAGGCAAATGAAGGGAAAAGTGTGGGAAAAGTCCTAAACCTTTTGCATTGGTGCCAATTTAGTCATAAACTTTTTTTTGTGCTAATTTATTTCTAAACCTTTTGTCTTTGTGCTAATTTAGTCATTTCGGCTAATTTTGGCCGAATATTGCTGACGTTGATGCCGGCCGGCCTACGTGTCACCGCCGGCGATGATGTGAACAACTTTTAATAATATTTTAATAATTTTCGATTTTTTTTCATTTCTTTCATTTTTTTCCTTTCTTCTTCCTCTAGTTGGTCGTCAAACCGGCAACCGGCTGGAGGGCAGGGGGCCTTTGGCAAGTCCCACTGGCCGCTGGCAAGGGCGAGGGCGAGCCTCGCTAGTGGCTAGGCAAGGCATGACCTCGCCAGATCTGGCTGGGCAAGGCATGACCTCGACAGGCTGGCCTTAGCGAGGGCCAGCCTGGCCAGATCTAGTGAGGGGAGGCCTCGTTGGGGCTCGCCCAACCTAGTCGGGCGATGGCGACCCTCACCCAGGTGAGGGCAGCCTGCCCGGCCATTGCCTGTGGCCGATGGCCAGTTACCGGCAAAGGGAGGAAGGGAAGAAGAAAGGAAAAAATATTAAAAATATTAAAAATTTGAAAAAATATTAAAATATTATTAAAAATTATCAACATTAGTGCCGGTGTGCCACGCGAGCCGATTGGCATCCACGTTAGCAAAATCCGGTCAAAATTAACCAGAAGGACTAAATTGGCACCAGTTCAAAAGGGTTATGACTAAATTGGCACCAGTTCAAAAGGTTTAGGACTAAATTGGTACAAAAAAATGTTTATGACTGAATTGGCACAAATCCAATAGGTTTATCACTTTTCTGACACTTTTACTAACAAATGAAAGAGAGGGTTAATAAAGAAACAAATCAAATCAAGACGTTATAAAGCCGTTACAGAACAAAGGGATTACAAATCAAGACATTACAACGTTACACACTATTGAAATATCCATAAGAAGAAGGCTCTCAGCTTCCCCCTGCCCTCCCCTGCCCTCCCAAACATAGCGCAGAGAAGCTACTACTACTGAAGCTCATAGACTCCATCCGAACGCCGCCCACGACGGGCTCGCTTGCACACCTTTCTATAAACACTCTCCTAGTTCAGAGAGTCTAGCGACGGCTGGCTCTCTACCATCTCCCTCCCCAACCTTCTACAACTCACTTGAAAACCCTAGCTCTCAACGCTGCAACAGTGCATGAAGTTTCCAATCTTGAGCATGGGCTAGTTGCTTTTTAGCTGCGTGGGACACGGCTCGGCATGTCGCAGCAGCGGTAGGGACGCAGGAGACCACAGAAATCAGTAAGCTTTCGCTCACTTGTGCTGGATGAAGTTAGATAGATACACCTACCTATGAACACTGGTAATGGGTTTTGGTGGGAGTGATCAAGGGGGTAGAAGAGGGTGGGTAAAGAAAGGAATGATTACGAGGGATCGATGTTGCTAATTTTATGTATATAGATAACCCTACCTCTACTTTATTTCTGTATTTCAAAAACCTTTAAGAAAAACTTGAGTTGAATGGCATCCTTTTCAATTCAATTCTTTCTCTAGCATCCATATAAAATTATAACTCGAGCTATGAGATCAAAATTCTCTCGATCACACTTCTGATTGGTGAATTATAAACACGTGGATGATGTCCGAGTATATATCCCACTAATCAGAATACCGGTTGGAGAACTCTCAAATGTCGCGTAAATCGATTGTGCTTCATGTTGCTGGCCTCAGTTTTGAGCGGTATTTAATTGTAGGTTTTGGCTAGTTCTCGAGAAATTGTTTCTTAAACTCAGGAGGTGTTTGATAACCACATTAATTGCTGAAAATTAAAGTTTAAAAGATTTAAAGTCCTCAATCCGTTTGATATCCTCTAACTACATAAGTTTGATATCCTCTAACTACATATAATGTAAAATCACTCAGGCTGCGTTTGGTCGACCGGATAAAAGCCAGGATAGGATATGTTTTATCCTATCCTGTGTTTGGTGATGGTCCAGGTTAGGATAAGGTCGGATATAGACCGGATATAGCCCGGATAAAAAAATCCGAGGGGGGGTGGGATAGACTTAGATAGGATTTCTAATGCCTATTTTTCCAGAAACCCTACGCTCCACTCGCCGTCATCTTCGTCCCCACACCTTGTGCACTTTCACTAAAAAAGTTTCTCGGCTTTTTTTCCTTCACCGACTCCTCCGGACCCGTGAATAGCAAAAAAAAAAAAATTATCCTATCCGACTTTAAATCCATAGTCCACCAAACAGTGGATAGGATATGAAGAAATCCCAGGATTTCTTATCCTATCCTATCCAGTCCTATCCTGTTTAGAAATTCGGACAACTAAACGCAGCCTCAATGTGTTAAGCATGTATGTCGTACTTAATTTTTTATTTGGTCAGAGCCTTACTTGATTGGGTAAGTGGTAAAATGTTCAATACCTACTATTTATGTGGTCAAAACTCCAAACTTTCCAACAATATTTACTGTTTCATGTTTAGTAAGAATCTATTAACAAGTATTATTGAATTTTCGTTCGTTATACAACAATTTTCTACTTTCATATCTAGTACTCAAGGACTTCAACACTTAAGATTAGCACTTAAGTTTCAGTAAGGGAAAAATAACATAAATAGTCTAAAATTTTTTACCCAATGTGCAATGTCATTCTTGAAATTATAATTTATTCAATGTGGTTCTCGAACTATTTCTAAATGTTTAATCTAGTACCTAAATTTTTAATTTGTTAAATCTAGTCCCTTAACTTTCCATAAAAAAGGTCAAAAGTTTTTCATAATTACAGAACTGCCTTATTTTATAATATCTCTTCATTTCAGTCCGTTTCCTAAATAGACAATAACTATGGCTATCTTTTTGGCCTTTTAAATACTATGATAGTTTTTCAACAAGAAAAAAAAGTACCACAATAGTTCTATTTACAGATTTAAGTACATTTTAGCTTACGATCTCTATAGTATTAGAAATAAAAACCTCATTTAGAATTGTAGTGGGTTGATATTCTTGCCATTTTACTTTCCTAATTTGCAGATTTAACTAAATTTAATTAAGAAAGCACAAAACATAGAAACTTGAAAATTGGATCGAGTTAAAAAATTAAGAACAAGATTCATATTAATATAAGCACGGGAAATTTATAGATAAATTGATGTCACTATCAAATATTCTTATGAAAACATTTATTTTTAAAATAAAAAGAATATGAATTTGATATAACTCTAAATGATGTTACATATAATTAAATGGAACTATAATGATATTTATAACAACTAAAGAGGTAAAAAAGTAATAACAAAGAGAAAATACTTTTTTTTGTTGAATTAGGAAACGGATTGAAATGAAAGGAAATTCTACAATCTCAGTAATAGTGTAATTATAAAAATTTATAAATAAAATCGAACGACTGAGGGATTAGATTGAACAAATTGAAAGTTTAGGAATTAGATTGAATATTTAGGAATAATTAAAAGGACCATATCAAACGAATTAAAAGTTCAAGGATGATATTGCGAATTCAACCAAAGTTTAGGGACCACTCGTGTCGTTTCCTCTTTCGGATAATCCTTAAACGTGCCCTAAACATGAACCGAACGTCGATCATCAAAAAAAGTTAGTGCACCCGAATGCGGGTCCCACCAAATCTAACGATTCAATTTTTGACGCTAGATTCAATTTCTTATTTTCCTAGCACCGCCCGGAAACACATGCCTACGTCATCATGCCAATTTATTGCGACAAAAATCCCGTTGACGACCCCTTTTTTTTTTTTTGGTCTCGCGACGAGCCCTTGTCGTCCCCTCCCAGAAAAAGAGTTAAAAAAAAAAGAGGCGGAAAATCGAATTTCGGTCCTCACCTATTTCGCGCAAAAGTATAAGCTGCGGTCGGTCCCATGGGAACGACCTACGCCCGCTCCCCGGGTCAACGCGGAGCCGCCCATCGCAGCCGCACGGAGCCAACCGCCGGTCCTCTCCTCCCAGCAGCCGTCCGATGCCGCTCCGGGGGGTGGGGGGCCTCGAACCGGGGGGGCGGGCGCACGGTGGGTCCGGGCGCAGGGGATCGCCACCCCGGGGAGGGGAAAACGAAACAGGCCCTATTCTCCCCGCAGGCGCAGCAGTCCCCTGTCCCTGTCCCTGTCCCTGTCTTGCCCGTCCCTTCTCTCTCTCTCTAGAATTTCAAAATCGAGGGAGGCTCCCGAAGAGAGAGAAAGAAGAGAGAGAGAGAGAGAGAGAGAGGAGGAGCTCCAGTGGGCTGCTTTGACTCCAGCCAGGAGGAGGAGGAGGAGGAGGAGGCCCCCCTTCGTCCTCGCGTCGCGGGCTCGGATCGCTCTCGATTCTCGCCGGCCGATGGATCAGAGGAAGCTGCTCCTCAACGACCGAGTCGAGGTTAGTCCCCCGCCGCCCGCCGCCCGCCGCCGGAGCGGCGAATCGAGCGGCGGCGGCTGCGGCTTCTTCCGGTCGAGCGATTAGGTCGTTAGGTCGTGTCTCGATCGATCGACGGGACTGCAGGCATTGTGTTGGAATGCGGCAAATCCTCCTTAGCTTTTTTTCCCCCTGCGATTTGCGTTTTTGTTCGCATTGATCCGGGGGGGAAGACTGTGCTGCGCGTTTCGCGTTCCCCCTTTTCCGTCCGTAGGAAAGTTCTGCCTGGCGATTGATTGGGATTGCCTTCTTTGCTTCATCTCGGAATCGCAATGCGAGTGTGGTCATTGATTTGGTCACGAGATTGGGGGATGGCGTTCTTAGGAATTACCGATTAGCTGACTCTCGCGCGCGCTGTTCGTGTTACTTGAATGTGTAGAACGTGCGAATTTTTGTTGTGGAGGAACTGAGGCGGAAGAGGAGAGACGGAGGTCGCTCCCCTTCTGGTCATATATGTAGCTGTTGTTCATGTCAATCCCCTGCAAATGCTATTGTTCACCGTGAAACTTGGTTCGAGCATAACAACTTCGCCAAAGTGGCGCATTCCTGAAACATGTGGCGACGATCGATGTGAATAATGTTTACAAGAAATAAGTCTAGGAAAGTTTGAATTTTGAGGATTTATTGGTCTTACATTTAGGTAATTCCTTTTTGTTTTAAACGTAGTAGATTCTAAATTTTAGCTAGGATGTCAAACTTTTTATGTCATTCCAGCTGTCGATCTCCGCTCGTCCTTTCTTCGTATTTCAAAGTTCATTCTGACTTGGTTTACAGAGTGTTACCTATGTCTTAAGTTCATTGCATAGAGAAAAGAGTAATTTTGTTTGATTTCTCGTCTTGTGAAAAGTTGAAGCAATGGTGGAGCACAAATACATTCTGTTATTGCTATAACAGATTCGAAAAGCGCTTCATCTGTTTGATAGCCTTGAAATTTATCTTGCCAAAGTTACCCCAACACACTCTTCTCTCCTTTTTATGTAGTTTGATTCATGTATTCTGAGTAGAAACCAATAATGAATTGCTTAAAAAACTACCAAGTCTAGATATATATGAGTATTTGCACTAGCAAAATACTAAGGCAAGGTCTTCCATTGGCATCAGTACGATGGACCTTGTCCATGTATCACATGTTTTGAGACTCTTTGGTTCTAAAAGATTTATAGAGCTCAAGCTAATTGTATCTCGTACCAATAACGGGACTGCTATATCAAATTTGGCGAGCAATATTTGTATTTTAGACGAGCATGTTTTCAATCTAAGCATATACGAGAATTTATCGATTTAATTTGTTTCTTTTGCTAATTTAATTAGCTCTTAACTTATATGTGTTGTTCTTGTAGATGCTTATGTAAGAAAAAACCATGGAATTTTTCAGGTTCGCCAGTTTGAGGAAGGACTACAAGGGTCATGGCACCAGGGAAAGGTGGTTGGCATCTCAAATCTGTGCAGAACAGTTGAGTACGATGAACTTTTGAGCGAGACAGGCAATGGCAAGCTTATTGAGCGCATTCCTGTAACAGAGACAATTGAAGGCCTTCACCGCCGCCGGCATGTTTCTACAACCTACCGTGGGCATATCAGACCCCTTCCTTTGACATCTCATGCAAATTCACGTGAAACAAAGTTAGGTTTTGGGGTGTGTGTTGATGCCTTTTTTAAGGATGCATGGTGGGAAGGTGTCATTTTTGACTGTAATGAAGATGCCTCAGAGAGGTCTGTGTATTTCCCCGATGAAGGTGATGAACGCAAATTTAGTTTGAGAAACTTGCGCGTGAGTCGCATTTGGGATGAATTCTCAGGCGTCTGGACAGATCGTGGTGTCTGGGTATTGCTGGAGGTGGTAAGAGAGCTTGAAGTCAATATGCCCCCCTCCAATCATATCAAAAAGCTGTGGCTCCAGCTGCAGGCTAATTATGGTTTCCTGAAGATGATTTCGGAGTGGACTTGTGGGGTTCGGAGTATGTGGAAAAAGTATCTACAGGATGCTGCCTATGAGCTTGGAAGGGGATTAAGTATGAAGAGTCTTCCTCGGAAAAAGGTCGTGGTGTGCAAAGTTAGAAAGGAAAGACGAAAAGCTAGAAGTGACCTTGATTTAATTGATTCTTCTGCTGAATTAAAATATCAAAAGGAAACGAATGTTGTTACATCGGCTCCAAATGGAGAAGAATGCCTCCCCAGCAAACTCCAAAAGCAAATGTATACTATGAAGTTGAGATCAAAATCCGGAAATCCTGACTACGCTGATGATGCTGTTGCTGACTGTAATGCTGCTTCTCCTGAAAGTTTATACAGTGGAAACCACACTGCAAATCTCGATCGGACTAATGTCATAATGGAAGTGGATTGTGCCAGAATCTCCCGCATTAATTCTGGTTTAAATAGGAAAAGAGAAAACGCTTTTGGTGAAAAACTGCTTGGGAAGGTAAGCATCAAAGAAAATCATATGTTAGAACCGGATGCCGATGATGACAGTCATGGGCTGTCATTCAATGAATCAAGGCAACATACTGTTGCAGTCCATTCAAGATCTCATATGGAAAATAACCACTCGCCGAGCAGAAATTTAAAGAAGTTGAAGCAAGGTAAGCAGAAAGTTGGTATCTTCTTTCCTGAATGTGAACAAAAGAAGTTGAGCTGGCAGGCTTTTCTACTTGTTGGTAATAAAAAGAAGAGATCGGTTAGGAGAAATAAGAACTTCGAGGAGGCCCAGCATGCTGATGTTTGCTCTAAGCCTTCATCAAACCAAGAGGGTACTGATGCCTTCAAAGCAGACAGTGAGTTGTTTGCTAATCGCCGTCGGAAGACTGAAGTATTTCAAAGCTTTGGAAAACAATTCAGGCTCAAAGATATGGTCTCTAGTCCCCGAAAACGCAGAAGGAAGAGGGCACATCTTGCACGTCCTCAAAGTGACACCATATGCTTTGTTTGTCATTATGCTGGAGATCTAATCCATTGCCAGCGCTGCTCTTCCTCATTTCATTTGGGTTGCCTCCAACTCAAGGTTTTTAACTTGCTTCTTGGGCTTTTTTTTTTTAATTTTTATGAATAGATTATGCTGTAGATTGTGTGCTTTAAAGCCTATTTGCCTCCCTGTTATTGGTAGGTCCTTAATAATGATTGCTTTTTTTCTTGTGCTAAATGTATTTCTTTTCGCATAAGTTAAGTAAACCTTAAGGTAAAAGTATTGAGTATTAATAAGAATTTCACAAAGGGAAAGCTATTTTCCAAACACAAGATAGAGGAAGATCCATTGGCAAACTTCTTTTGTAACTCCGTCAAACTTAATCAAATACCCAGATTTACAAAAAATGCCACCCAGTATGTTCCATTTTGAGCCTTTCCTACGAGATCAGCAAGTGTACTGGACCGAAGACGTCTCTGAGGTTCTTCCAGATGTGCTCCTTTGAGAATATCAGAAAATACCTTCTTGAATTCCCAAGTTCGTAATGCTTGGTGCATTTGTTGTGGGGCATTGATTAATCCTTTAATCCTCTTGGTAGTTTCTTTTTCCTACATAAATGTGATGGAATTCCCCTAAAATGTTGATACAAGTTTCCTTTCATAACTTTGATTCGTTGGATTGTTTAGGTTGTTCCAAATGATAAATGGATTTGTCCATCTTGCTGTTGTGGTTTGTGTGGCGTGAGGGATTCCATTAATGGCAATCAGCAAATGAGTAATGCTTGTTTCCAGTGCACCCGCCAATGTAAGTTATGTCTCTAGAATATATATTGCAGTATTGTTAGTGCTTCATGGTAACCCTTGTTGTTCTTTTCTATAGATCATGTGAATTGCTTGGACAAAGTGGGGTCATTATATGCTTCAAGCTATCCATCAGAGAGATTCTGCAGTAATGCTTGTTATAAGGTACCATGATTTTAGTATGTGCATTGTCCTGGTAGCAAATGAGATGAGTTGTTTCAGATAACTGACTCAACACTAGAAGGATGATAATCACGGACTGTATGCACCATCTATTATGAGGATGCTTTACGTTCTTTCTGTCCCCACAATAATACTGTGAACCGAGTGTCTATCATTTATGTACCTGTCTTTTTTCACTACCAGTTATATGTGCAACTTCATTTGCTTCTGGGAATATCAAATTCCACTACTGTGGATGGCTTGACCTGGACCCTGATCAGATCCATGAGAAATGATTGCAAAGCATGCAACATCACAAGGAATTACAGCTCTTTGAAGATATCCCATGCTCTTAAGGTCATCAAAGAGAGTTTCCAGCCCATCACTGAGCTTCACACCAATAGGGATCTGATCAAAGATATCGTTTTCAACTCTGCGTAAGACTACCTTTTCTATTGTGTACAGCACATACATGGATGAAGTAATTTCTACTTGCATAATAGCTATTCAGTGCCAAGTGGTAGAGAAAACTGAAGCAGCTGCATTATTTTTGAGCTCCGTGACAACAAAAGTGTGAAAGATGCGACATCCTTGATTCCTCTTGATTGTGATGTCTATATACTGTGATCTTGTTCAACAGATTACCTGTGATTTGTGAACTGATCTCCAGATCATGTATCTGTTTCGTGTGGTTTTGGTGTATTTACATGCATATCAGAATTGACATGTCTTTAGAACTGCTTGGCATTGAAGTCCTCTAGCTATCAACAAATATAAACCCAAGAACTATTTCGAGAAAAATATGAGAATGAGACCAAGGATCTGGCTTGTTTGGTTGACCAATGCATTGGGTTCCTCTTGTTTTAACCACTATAAATGCCACTCGTTTGTTAGAAAGCATAGAAAAACAATCTTTGGGAGGCCTCGAGTTTTTCCCCTAATTTAAATACCATTTAAAAGCTTAATGAGTTAGTTGCCTTAGAGTCAGGACAAAGGTATCCCTCGTCAAAATGCAGAATTATAAGGGGCTTTTAACGTCATCTAGAAAGCAAGGTAACTTATACTGGATTATAGGTGCTCATTGTTGCCCCTATTTTGGCAACTGTGCTTATGTTTATGGACGGTGAGATGATTTTTCTGGAGAGAGTTGCTCTAGCACATTTTTAATGAAGTTTGGTCGCGAAAAAATGGTGTCCATGACCTGGTAGGTTCTAATTGATTGCCCATTGAAGTGAGATGCCCTATCCTTTTAATAGTCTTGCAGATATTTGCTATTCTTCAGTAAGAACCTTCATGTTACTGAAAGGCTTGAAAGGGGGAATTCTGCCTTGTATCTCCATTCTCCTGTGACAATATTCAGGACCGTACATTGCAGGAGGTGGCAGTGAGAGATTTTGTTGTCCTGGGTTGACTAAGGCCTTCCCAAATTGCTTTAGCAAAGATTTGTTGGGGTCTGAGATGCTTCTCTATCTGTAGCCAGAGTGCTTTCTTGACTTTTGTTTCTTGACCTTGTGTCATTAACAATGGTTTCTTTTAGGTGGGCAATTATTTTGGTTTTAGGGAAAAGATAATAATGGTTTAAATATCGGGCGGATCAGTTACAACATTGGTAATGTGGCGTGATTTGGATATGTAAGTTGGCAGGGGTAAGATGATGCTGCAATAAGATATCAGTCCATGGTCAGTGAATGTCTAAGATGGGTTGGAGAAACCATCATTCAAGACCTTGAATATATGAATATCATCGAGGATGCAGCACTAGATAGGGCATTTACAGCAGAAGAACATCCGCATAAGCCCCACAACCAACTGCTTTTAATAGAAAAGGGTCAGTTGTCTATGCTGGGTTTGCAGTGTTCTTAGGATACGTAAATTGGTAGGGGTCGAAGATGCATTTATAAGATATCATTCCTTGGATAGTGACTGTCTAAAATTTGTTAAAGAAACTGCAATTAAAGTCCTTAAATATCTAAATATTGAGGATGCAGCACTAGATAGGGCACAGTGGCAAAAGAACATCCGCATAGGCTACATAGCCAACTTGTTCTAATAGAAAAGGGTCAGTTGTCTATGCTTTGTTTGCAGCGTTCTCTGGATTGTGGAAATGTCTGAGCCTTACAGTTTTTCTAGCTTCAGATATAGACATTGCAGTTCAACGTATTTATCATTATCACTGCACCTTTAAAAAGGGTTATTCGTAATTGTGATTTTCATGTTTAGGTACGGATGAACAACTGAGATCTATATTATCACGAGTAGTTGGATCACTTTGCTGTTTTAATCAAGTCAATTGGTTTTTCATGGTCTTGTGCTTCATGATGGTTGTGCTACGGTGGGAAGAGCTAGAATGAGTAAGATTTCTCAAGTTGAAATTAGTTTTAGAGCTGGCTTATTTGGCTTGTCTGATCCATTCTTTCTAACAAGGCCAGAAAAATGGAAAAAAGAATAAAAGAAGAGATGGAAAGGCTTTCTTTAATTCATTATCCTGTTTAGCTTTGGGATAAACTTAGTGTCAGCATACGCCACAAGTGCTGTAAAGAAAACTGACCTGGGTAGAAGAAAGTTGCTTATTCTCTCTATTTTCCTTTTACTATACATTATTCTGTCCGTGCTTTTTCTCTTTCCCATGATCACATTGATAGCATGGTATTTTGTTTGGCAATTTTTTGGTAGATAGTATGTATAATTAAAACGTGCTTGTGTATTTTCGCAGATCAAAGCTTAAACGGTTGGATTTTCGGGGTTTTTATCTCATGGTTTTGCAAAAAGGTGATGAAATCGCATCTGTGGCCACAGTGAGGTACTTATTTTGGATAAGATATGGGTTTCTTTTTCCAATTCTTATTTCTGTATGCGTTTTGATGTTCATAGACTGTCTGAAGTTATAACTAAAGCCTTTCGCATCTAATTCAGGATTCTTAGCCCGAGGCTGGCAGAGATGCCTCTCGTTGCCACTTCTTTTAAATTCCGGCGACAGGGTATGTGTCGTGTTTTGATGTGCGAATTAGAGAAGGTACTTTCTGGTTGCTGCATCTTTTGGCATGCTTTCTGGCAGGAATGTTTATGAATAGATGGAGTAATAAGTGGCTAGGAACTTTCTTTTTTTTGCAGCTGCTTGTCCAGCTTGGTGTTGAGAGATTGATATTGCCAGCTGCGAGTCAAGTGCGAACGACGTGGGAAGCATCCTTTGGATTTTCAGAGATGCCTATTTCTGATAGGCAAGAACTACTGGGTTATCCCCTCTTGGGCTTTCAGGGGACGACAATGATACAAAAATTTCTCCGCCGTTCTACATGCAAAGCGACAAGGGGTACATGTTTCAGATTTTACTTCTGCCTTTCCATAACAAGCTTCATTTATTTAATCCTTTACTACATGTACCTTATGCTTCTACTTACTAATCTTGATTTGGCTTTTGTAGCATCCCATGATACCGGGAGTGCAGCCCTTTTATCTCTGGTATGTTTTTGCATTCATCATTTTTGGTTGAGTCGTTCAAGTTTTGAGTACATTCTCCGGTGTGAAATGCATGTTGATCCTGATTACTCCTTGATGCTGGCTTATGTATCTTCTTGAACCTGATTAAAAGCTTTATGGCTAGTTATCAAGTTAAACTTTTGGTTGTCTTGCTACGTGTTGCAGATAGCTGGATCAATGGACCAGAGCAGATTTTGCGGTTTGTGTTACAAGCGCAAGCTTAGAGACAGGGGTTTCGGAAAAGAAAACAGAATGGGATCTTGCAATGGAGTGTTGCATCGTTACCAATTAGTTTACAAGCGGAGACGAATCTTAGCTGGCAGAGATTGAAGCTTCGAAAATGGTTTCTTCTCTCGATCAGGACATCCATACATGTTCTTTAATTTCGTTTATAGGGTGTACAGATTCTTTTAGTTCCTTTCCTTTTGCAGCTATATGCTGTGAATCCCAAAGTACAATTGGGCAAAAGCTAAGTTTTTAGGTTTTTGTTCTGGGAAATCTGTGTGCTAACCCGAGCTCACCGAACATGTAATTTCGGCGAGAAAGTTAAATGCAGATCAAGTTTTGAATTCCCTCCCTATTCGTTCGCTCTTTCGATAGACTTGTGCAGAACTTTGAGCGGCTACTGCCTTTATAGTGTCTTGGCTTGCGAGTTGCCATGGATGGATATACACGATGAATTCGACGAACGCATCAAACCTGTATAAAGTGGAAGAATGGCATAGCCTTTTTCCAGATGACGCGATGTTTATTCATAGTAGTCCATCCAGACCATCTTTTCCGCTTACACCCTCCCTTCTTTTGCGCTCGAGATTGATGCTTCATGCTCTGGACAAATGATTCGTCTTCTCCACGCATTGCCAAAGCAACATTGCCGGACCGTCCTCTGATCGGCAGCACAGCTCGGAAAAAGGCAAAGATGATCATCACTGCTGGTTCATAACAGTTCACTAATCACGTTAATGCGTTCACCAAACAAGCCTCCTTTTGAAGAAATCAGCACATTGTTTTGCCTCTCTACAGATACACCGTGCCCTCATTTTAACAGTAGAATTTGAACGTGCGCTTCCAAAGTTAGCCAAAAGACGGATAAAATTTTAAGTAGATTAGTTAATCTAGATGGAATTGAATGCGACCTCCAGCGTGCATAGAAACAGTAACATGTGGGGGACTCCATAGTACACTGCTTCTTCATCTTGTCTTCTTCTCATTCTTGTTTTCATTCGATTTCTTTTTAGCAACATGACAGCAAATTCAATTTCTTTAGTGCACTCACACTTGTCATCACCCTTTCTTGTTGGTTGGACCACTTCATTCGATATTTGCACAGACGGTATTTTGACATTGACATACTAAATAAAATAAGACGAGAAATACATCTCTAGAAGTAAGATAAGGTGGTTGGATTCTTCCAGATCCCAGGTTTTTGTGGAAGGAGAAGGCGGTATTATCTCTCGAAAAACACATGATAAAATAGATCAATTTGGGACCAGTTGGTTCATAAGCTCAGATGGGGACAGTTGCGTGTTGGTTCAAAGTTTCTTGGTTTGAAGAAAGGGGCAAACTAGCTACAAGAAAATACATAAAATAAAACCCTTTTCGATTTTGAATTCGAGCCCACGAATCCGATACGTCACGTCTTAAATGGGCAGATGAAGACGCCCTTACAAAATTGATTTACCAAAAAATGCGATAGAAAAGAAATCTTACTAGGCACTCGAGTCCGACCCGCATCTTTGATAATTTAACCGATTGTATCTTGACTTCCTAAGATTAAGAATTCTCCTCGTGCGTTTCACGCTCTCATTTGTCATCAGCCGGCAAGTGGATCTGATCAATCGGCTCTTTGAATGATCTTCTTTCCATCTTTTGCCTCCCAGAAGAGGCAAATTTTGTCACTCTTTTAGCGAAAAGCTGGGGGTAACCCCCAAAAGTCAAGATGGGCACGTGCTCGTGCCTTGTGGAATAGCGGGTGCGCTATTGATGCTTTACACACTCAAACAGTCAATTTGGATGTGATCCAAGGCAGATTCATTTGTGGATTAGCCAGGGACTATGTGGTTGAGATATCTCAATCAGCCCGGTTGCATAGGTGGAGTCAGTCTTTTGGAATTTGTGCAATACATCAAAAGCAATTAGTTATTTAAAAAATTTCCTTAAATTTATAATTGAAACTTGAGTAACAGTTGGTGGCATTACGGTTGTTGCCATCTAAGGCATATGAACATCCTTATCCCCCCATCTCTCTCTATTATATTTTTTAGGACAAAAGCCACCAAAAATCCTAAACTATGTCCGCTGTAATACATTTACCCTAAACTTTTTTCTGTGATACCAAAAATCTTTAATTTGTATATGTGTGACATATTTACTCTTCGTCTAAGTTCTGTCAATGAGAACAGTTAAAAATTTGCTTACATAGATAGTGTTGATATGATGCCCATGTGGTTTAAGTGAAAAAGTCTTTATTTTGGCCGAAAAATAGTTTAACAAAACCTTGACAGAAGGTAAATGTGTTACATATGTATAAATTTTGGGTTTTTTATGTCACAAGAAAAAGTTTATGGTAAATGTGTTATAGTGCGCATAGTTTGAAGTTTTTGATGTCACAAAAAAAAAGTTCAGAATAAATGTGTCACAGTAAGCATAGTTTGGAGTTTTTTTGTAATTTTTTCCTTTTTTTTTATAATTAAGAGAACCCTAATAATCCATTTGTCTTAGCATGAAAGCCCCCCAATGGATTAGATCCTTTCTGCCTTAGACCAAATCTCTTTGTGTAAGTATTTTGGGTGGTGGATGGGGAATCACTTTTCTTAAGTTAGTGTAATATATGGACATGGATATGGATTTTTTTTTTTTGATAACTCAGGAACCCCCCGCACGGCCGACAGCCGGAGGGGTAAACCTGGGGTGACGCTAGCGCAGGACCCACCACCACGGCGCCACACTTAAGAATCCTTAACGACTACGCTGGGATTCGAACTCCGATCCCTTCGTGGGGGGACAAGAGCGCAAGCCAACGCAGCCGCTGCGGGCGGTGGTTGGATATGGATTTTTATCTCTCCCTAAGGAAAAAAATCTGCTTTTTTGCTAAGTAATTTTGAATTTAGTATTCGTGGGAAATTCGAAAAAAATAAAAATCCAAATTACCTTTTATGAATTTTGCATTATGGATGATATATGACACCAGAAAGCAACAAAATACATTTTGTGTGGATGGAAAATTCCAATTTTTGTGAATAATAATGACAAGGATAATCGATTGGTCATGTGTACTTTGTTGACTGCATCAGTGCTTGCTTACCAGCTATTGTCCAAAGATGCGACAGACCTATGAATTGTAGCTACCGCTAGGGCTAAGCATTGGTCGATTGATTTGTATTCTATCAAATTATAAAAGCCTGGAAAATCTATCTAGGACCCACCAATAGCATGAATATAAAAGTCATTTGGTTTTTATCGTATGAAGATTCCTTCAGGGATGACTACAAAAATCTATCCTGAGCTTTGCCCTAAGATTGCAACTTCAGATCTCCTAATTTTTAAGAGCCCCACATTTCGTACCCTTTGAGCTTTTAAAGCCTACAATTTGCACCCTAACCATCTATGCTTTTCATGCTCTTCCTCGTTTAAAATAGTTTCATAGGAATAAAGTTATGCATGTTGTCAAAGAGATTTACAAAATCAGTCCAATCGAAATGTTCAAACACCCATGTTTTATTATATAAAAAGGATTCGTATCGATCCAACTACCATTAGGATGGTAAGTTTGTGAGCTCATGACCAAACACATCTGAATGGTTCTTCTTTTTGAAGTAACACTAGCATACAAATAGAAACAGACATGAAATCCAGTTACTATGTTTCTGTATTCGTTTTAGGGCTTCTTCTTACTTCTAGACTATATGTCTATCATAAAGTGTGATTTTCGAATTTGAGATATAAATATCGTAAATTAAGTCAATCTCATAAGTTGACATGTCAGTTGTATTTTTTTTTTTCATCGCCGAAATATTTTGTAATTCTATCAACCTTTCTGAAAACATGTTTGTTTGCTCCACTTTTTTGTTTTTGTCAATGGACAGCTAATGATAGGCCACTACAGAGTCATGTCCTCGTTCCTTCTAACATCATTGATATTTGTCGGAACGGCTATACATAAATCATGCCTTATGATCTCAACTAATCTATTCAGATCTATTTCGCGAAAAATAAATGATTTAAGAAAGATTTTTCTGGGCATGGCCATTCGCATCGTTTACAAAAGAAAAAAAAAATTAGCCATTGTTAATCACAATCTATGCCTAATAATTTTTTTTCGGTAACGAAAATATTTTTCTTTTGTTCATGTTTTTAAGCTTTAGAAATGATCATTCAGGAAAACATTTTCCAATCGTCGATTTTCCACCAAACAAATGGAATCCAGCGAGTTCATTTTTACTTTTTATTTTCATTTTCCGGTTTGAGGAGCTCATATACCTTTACACTGGAGGTATGGAAATTACACAATAGAACTATTTAATTTTCCTAAATTAGGGCTAGTAACATGACCCATCTTAAAGTCAATCATGCCATCAAACAATCTGATATTATCCAAATCCAAAATGCCTACTTTCTAATAATGTCTTGGCCGGCCTCTCCAATATGAGAAACATGGTACCCAGTCTAAAAACGTGACCCTCATGTCGTTTGACTTTGATGAAGAATGGCTCCCCAATGTGCTAGCTAAATGCCACTCAACAGCAGCCAATTAGTGCCGTCTCACCTCAAAATTAGTGATCCAGAAACCCAAAAAAAAAAAATAAAATAAAAATAAATTGCATGCTTTGCTTAAAAAACCCTTAAAAGAAATAATTCTGAAAGGAAAATTAGGCAGGTAATGAACTGCTCAATGAAGAAAATATCATTCAATAGTCCACAGCTCAAAAGGTCAAAGGCTCCCCATCACAATAATGTGTTCAAGTATTATCTTGTTTAAGCGACTTCCACTTGGCGACATTGTCCTCTTGCTCGCTTCTAGATTGTCTGTACAACCACACAACTATTCTTATCCATACACGGCCTCTTATATGACGGAAGAGTCCATATATCTATTAATTTGTGTGTGTCTATATATATACTTCCAATCTAGTTCCGTATCTGTGCACGCGTCCAAACATTGCCACTATTTTTTTTTTTTAAAATTATCAATATTAGGAGACTACTGTTGTTCTATGCGACAGGTGAGAATGCTGATGGAAATACAAGTTCTGATAATGAATTCTAATTGGTCATAATGTTGATAATTTTGAAGAAACTAGTGGTGATTTTCTGATGTATGGATAGATTTGGGATAGATTTGGGATTAGAGTCAAAGTTGGGAATTTATTTTTAGACAAAAAAGGTTCCGGGGTAGAGTTGAGATTGGACCCAAAGTTGGGTTTTTTTTTCTTTCTTTCACAGAATTAGGCCGCCAATCTATCATTCCATGAAAACCCTAATGTAAAGGATGAAATGAGAGAGAAGTGCCCAATTGTTTTGGTACTTAATTAGGGAAATTTAACTACTATATCAACCCTCCATCCGAGTTATCAAACATATCTAACAACATACCAAACGTAGCTTGGTGTCTACAAACTAAAGTAATCGCATGCCAAGATTTGGATGAAATCTACATAGAACCCCGCAACACATCTTGAGTTGATATGATATAATGTTGTTTTCTCACTCGTACATGGACCCTCGCCCGTTTTGTCTAAATCCCAAAAGATTCCAATGCTCCCAAAGAAGTCAATCACAGTATATGGAAAATCAAGAGGTGTCGCGGGAAGAGCACATTTGGTCCATCTAATGTCAAATCGGATGGTTGGTTGTTTCCCTTTTGTCCTTTTTCAACTTGGCTATGCAAGTGGCGGGTGTTGTGCGATAAACTTCATTTCATTATCGTCCACTATATTGGGTATTTTTGGACTCCGAATGCTGGTAGGGCCCATGCGGTAATTATAGTATGTTTCATAAAAAAAGGGCGGAAGTGACCGTCCCGTTTTTTATCTAGCGACGACGGTTGTTGAATATATCAATTAATAAATTTACAACATCCGTCGGTATCCCGCATCGCATGATTTCTGTCTCGTTTGTTACTGATGGAGGCTCCGAAGTACAAAAGGTTCAGAGCCGGAAGGCGAAGGCTTCTTTGCCGATGGCAAACACGTCGTGCCAATTGAATGAATTTTGCGTACCTTCTTAAGAAATTATCCGAATATCGTTTTCAATTAATTATATATCGAGGATATTAGAAGTGATAAAGATGATACAGCGTCAGCTTTAATGGTCCGGAAAACACTAACCACACAATCCACCAAGTCGAAGGGAAGGACAAGTGGGACTAACACTCCTTTGATTTAGGCAGCAACTTTTTTGTCTAAGCAGTAATTTCCAACTGGCAACAACTAATACCTGGCAAAAACTATTGCCTTAAATCTTCATCTCCTATGTCGTGGTGGGTCATGATCTGATGCTTGAATATAATAATACTCAAATCTTCATCTCCTATTTCAGAGCTAATTCAGATTATCTGTCCATAACAATTCTCGGAAAAACGAAAAGGAACAATCAATACTGACAACAATATAGAAGAGTTAATGCAGAGAAAGAGTTGCGTATCCGGAATCCTTCTCGGCATTGCCTCTGGCGAGGTTTGACGTGTCGGTAGAGACATTCAAGCTGATACTCGTCGTTCACTTCTGCGAGGTCTTTGAGTAGAAATCCTGAATTATCAACAGTAACAATAACGACAATAACAGAGGAGAGTTATGCAAGCAAAGAGTTGCATATTCGCTATCCTTCTCGGCATTAGCCTCGGGCGAGGTTCACTGCGTCAGTATAGACATTCAAGCATTATATTCGTCGTTCACTTATACGAGATTTCTCCTTAGAAATCTTGCTTCGAAGTTCAATCCGATTATTCTACCTGTTCAGCACGCTCGCTCGCGCACAAGCGAATACATATGAACATGTGTCTGCATATGCATGACAGATACAGTATGAAAAAAACAGTAGGAACCCGAGATCTATCTGTTAGCGCATGCGTGTATGAGAATCGAGAATCACCTGGAAATATGCCTACCACTGTAAAAACATCACAAGCTTAATTTGGGGAGGATTCTGATAACATTTCACATAGGCGAAAACGGCATATATTTACAACACTCAGATCTGGGTCATCCCGGCATACCCTTCATAATATGTACATCCAAGGGAGACAGGTTATATATTTCACATAATCGAAAACCTAATTACACACACCCCCCCAAGAATTAAGAAGCCTGAAGATCATAGCAATTTCAGTTCTTGCCGTTGCCATAGACGATGGTCTTCATGACGTTGCCTCTTTTGGGTGGGAGGTTGCTGAAGGATGGGGATGGATGGGGCTTCGGTGGCTGATTTGGTGGTTTAGAACTCATCTTCCTCTTCCTCTTCTTCTTCTTCTTGCTACTGGAGCAGTGTCGGGTGAGTGAGCTTTGCGTGCGCCGCTTATGAAGGGAGCTCAAAAGAGGCTCAGCAGCCACACGAAATTTATACACGTTGCCACAAGTTGGAGTGTTTTATACAACCCTCTTTCTTGTATTCCTTCAACCCCACGTGGTTTAAGATCTCTCTCTTGTTTCACCAAAGCTCTTACGCCATGCCAAATACCTCAAGTGGGCACGTGAAGTGGGTCAGTCAGTAATTATGATGCCAAGACTGTAATGCCCCGGGATCCGTCATTGTACATATATTGTCCGCTTTCGGGTGCGGATGCACCGTCATCCCTCTCAAGGCTTTGTTCTCAGCAGCAACATAGCGGAACCTCTCTACTTTGAAACGTGTATGTACAGATAGAGAACCCCGAACCTTATAAGCCCATCCAGGACTCCTCCTAGGCGATGTGGGACAAGAGACGCTACCCCCCTTCCCTGTGCACGTCCGAGGACCAAGGCGTGGACGCACCGCCATCCCTCCTCCCCGCGCACCGCCGCCTGGGCCGTCGCCTCGGTGAGTTAATTCCACTTTTCACATATATATTCTAGAATCACTCTCTCCATGTTCGGTGCATAGTTCGGTTCATTCCTGTCTCATTCGCCATCCCAAAAGCTTGCCAGGGGCCGCTCTTTGTCTAGACTCTCTAGCCTCGGTGACCACTCCCCGTCCTCGTCGGACCGGATCGTTATAGGCCCACTAGCTTCCGCGTGATTCGTCCCCGAACCACACACTTATTGGAGGGGGTCCCGCTCTGATACCATAATGTGACATCCCCGGATTAACTCACTCGAGGTATTGTCCGTTTTGGCCCATCCCATACCGAGCCTCACGGTTTTGTCCATTGGCGTATAGGCAGCCACTTTCTCAGAAGGTCACCCATCCTAGTAGTGCTCTGGCATGGGCTCGCTTAAAGTAAAGCTTGCCGTTATGTCAAAAGGCGTCTCTGTGAGTTAATTCTAGGGATGTCACGTTATGGTATCAGAGCCAACTCTCCACCGGGTGTGGGGCCACAAAGAGGGCGCTGTGCTCGTAAGGGGTGGAGATTGTGACGGCCCAGGCAGCGGTACGCGGGGAGGAGGGATGGCGGTGCGTCCGTACCTTGGTCCTCAGACGTGCGCAGGGAAGGAGGGAAGCGTCTCTTGTCCCACGTCGCCTAGGGGGAGTCATGGACTGGCTTATAAGGTTCGAGGTTCTCTATTTGTACATATGCGTTTCAGAGTAGAGAGCTTCTGCTGTGCTGCTGTAGAAAATAAAGTCTTGAGAGGGATGGCGGTGCGTCCGCGCCTCAAAGCAGACAATATGTGTACAGTGGCGGACTCAGGGCGTTACAAAGACAATGCCATAGAAGGCAGAGTCCAAAGAATTCTGAGGGGTTGTTCAAATGATAATCGCGATCATCTTCTTCTCGCTCAAAGAGCGGGCGTAAAACGGGGCGCCCTAGTCTTCCCTTTTGAGGTTAAAGTAAGGAGAAGCATGCCTTGTATGTTTTGGGGTCGATATGTATGCGTGTTCGGATGGGGACTATCGTATCCAGTCAAAAATAGTTAGATGATAAGAAGAGCTCTGAACACCCCACATACGAATCTCGCTGTTTTTGTAATATGATCGAAACTCGGTTAATAGTGCTACATATGTATTAAATGTCTTTCGAGGCACGAACGTGCTATGTGATGACAGATTCAATGTTTCTAATTCAACGTATGATATACATAATGATCACGATCGTTTAAGTGTATTGTGGGTTACTGTTAAAATCGAAAAGTCCTATTTAAGATTATGTGTTGCAGGTTAATTCTCATTACTATAAAGAGAGTAGTTTTGATTAGCGTATTGGGTCAGTCGTACTAAGCTATCATAAGTATCTACCTAATCATTTTTCTAACAATTGCAGCTATATATAAATATTAATAGTCGCACGTCATAAGGAATTAGAGGCAGATCAGTATGATATGTATCTAGACGTATAGTTGGACGTGCCCATTCTAAAAGTTTCTTTTAGGGTTAATATCACGAAAAATTCCAAACTGATACACTTGTAACAAATTTAGCCAAAACTAATTTTTTGACAACGAAAAACTTCAAATTGGTATACCTATGACAATTTTACCCTATTTAGTTTCTGTTAAATTTTATCATCAAATTTCTGAATTAGATGACACGTAACAGTTAACGGTGTGTGCTAGTTTGGGGTTTTATCCTCCATCTGTCACATGTGTACCATTTTGTGATTTTTCGTGATATTAATCCAATTTAATGGAGGGTAAATTTATCACAAATATATGAGTTTGTGATTTTTGGTGGTCAAAAATTTAATTTAGGGTAAATCTGTAACGGGTGTACCGGTTTAGGGTTTTTAATGGTAAAAAATTTAGTTTGGAGTAAATTTATTACAGGTGTACTAGTTTGGAGTTTTTCGTGATATTAACATTTTCTTTTATCCTAGTTAGAAATGAATCGAATTCCATAATCGCAAGCCTTTTAATTACAGCAAAAGTCATAAATGAATAACGAACCCTACAAATTTTTATCTTCATCGGATGAGTTTTCCACGTTTTTAAATCAATAAGCCACTTTCGATCGACGACTTGATTCAATGTTTCTACAAAAAAACGGTAAGTGTGAGAGCTTAATCGACCAAAAATTAAATAATTTTAAAACCCGACTAATTAATGGGGGCAAATGTTTTTTCATGCCCGAACGAATTAGATGACGTAAGGGATGACACAGAAGCAGAGTGACGTGCGCATGGCTGATGCCGGCATGACGATTTTTGGCATCAAGTTGCCACTTGCATGGAATCATGTGGTACGTGGCTCGTCGTTCGCCTTTCATTTTGCTTTAATTGTCCGGAACCTCGCTCCCTTGACCATCCCCCCCACATTTTGAAATTGAAGGAATTTCGTGCATCGAATTTCAAGATTCATTCAGGCATTCATTCGTTCTTTTGACGCACTGCTCTAGTCCTCTCATTAGAAAAATTATAAAATGAGCAATAATTCAGGGGATAATTATTCAAGAACGGTGACCAATTCAATCCTAAATTTTCTAATCCTAAACTTTTTGATGATTTTTCAATATAGTTCTTCCGACCAAAGCTGATCAGCATCTGCGAACGTGGCGGCCCAGTCAGGGGCGTGTCACGTAGGCATAGCATAAATTTAGGACTTTTGGGATAATTATCCCAATAATTTAGTCATAGTAGAAACCCATTTTAGAGCCTAAGTAATTAGGGCAATTATCGGGAAAATTGTCCAAAAAGTCTAAACCTATTGCACTTTTACCAATTGAGTTCTAAATCTTTCAATTTTGCCCATTGAGTCCTAAACCTTTTCAAGTTTTGCCAATTGAGTCCGTCTGATCAATTAGCTGATGATCAATTAGCTGAAAAATCAATGACGTGGACGCTGGCCGTCCTACGTGGCACGACCGACGCTGACGTAGGCAATTTTTTAATACTTTAATATTTTTTTATTTGAATTTTTTATTAATTTTTTTCTTTTCTTTTTATTTTCCTTCCATCTTTCATTTTTTGTTTCCCATAGGGGTTGGTGAGGGTTGTGACCCTCGCCTGGCGTTGCCCAAATCTAGGTGAGGCCATTACGGCCACGGGCGAGGCTACCTCGCCCCCAGACCTCTCCTAGTGGCTGGCGATCTCCAGTGAGTCGCTAGCCACTGTGAGAAACAAAAAATGAAAAGATGGAAGAAAAAAAAAGAAAAGAAAAAAGAAAAAAATTAATAAAAATTTCGAAAAAATATTATTAAAAATTGTCCACATCAACGCTGTGTCTATGTCAATAATTTTAGATCAAAATCGGCCAGATGAACTTAATTGGCAAAACTTGCAAATGTTTATGATTCAATTGGCAAAATTAAAAGGTTTATGACTGAATTAACAAAAGTGCAAAATGTTTATGACTTTTTTTGATAACTTTCCCAGCAATTATCTACAATAAAAAATATATAAAAAAAGGTATGGTCTGTTTTTTTTTTTTGCCGGTTGTGAGATTCGAGTTGATCTCTTTCCCTTAGTTTGACCCCCCTAAGGTTAATTTCGAATTGTAATTACGAGCTTCCAGAAAAGAAGAGGTCTACGAGGGGGTTTTGGCATCAAACCATGGTCAAAACCCTAGCTTTTGTTTGATTGAGATCTTTGTCATCGTATTGATTAGTCAAAGTTTACTTTCCAAGTTTCCAAGTGATGGTTGATTGGAATCTTTGCCTTCCAGAAAATGTGAACTCTTTTTTGAACAATCCCAAGATCAAATCTTATCTTTGTGTAGGACATATGGATTAGTTTGATCCCCTTTTAAGTTAGTCAAACTTTAACCCCCACATTAGAGGCTTGTGTATTTTTTCGTATTAATTAAAAGTTTAAACAATTAAGTGAAAGTATGATTCGATATTTCGATGTTTGAATGTATCATTTTAAAATCTTTTGGCTTTCTGAAGCCGAAAAATTCCTTCTAAATTTACCGTGGAAATAGAAGATGTTCTTTTTTAACGAAGAAATCATGAAAGCAATTTAAGGCGGCTTAAAAACATTAGTATGTTGTGTACTTTTTCTAAATATATATGGCATTCAACGTTAACCAAAACCTACAACTCTAAAATCAACACAAAAGCCAAAACTCCAACCAAATACCCACATATATATATATATATTATCTTTTAGCATTTGGAAATTTACTTTAGTGAATCACATGCGGATCATCATAATAATTTCAAAAGAACCCTAGGTAAGCAAACTCTTGGAACCTTGTGCTGTACTGTCTAATTATGATATATCTCATGTGAAGAGATTTCTTATCTGCTGACATCTTGATGCTGTTGTCTTGGCAAGCTTGCTGATCTCGGACTTTCGGATCATGGGTGGTGTGGAATAATTATAATTAATATCGAGTATTTTGTAGTCGGTGCGTGATAGTTATGATAATGCAAAGATCGGATCACAGGTTATAATCGCCCTCCCCGCCCGTTATTGGAGGAATGTGGGACTGGGGAATATGACAATTCACATCCACCAAACGACCCAACTGGCTCTTCTGAATTCCCCATGAGGGGGAAAGAAAAGAAGAAGAAGAAGACAAGCTTTATGTATTTCTCATTCTTCTGGTGCTGAATGATTGCAATAGTTTAAGTTCATTGCATGCCAGAGCAAGCACACACGTGCACGCACAACAAGAAAAAGGTGAAACTTTCTGAGCAAGTTCTGGTGGGTCTCACCCTGCTGAGGTGAGGCATGCTTCACTGTGAATGGACATCATCAGACCGGCTCTTTTGACCATCCTCTTCTAGGGCAACTTTTTCTTCATATAGAACTTGATCCATCATTTAGTTTGGAAGTTTGATGATATTAGGATGATTCCAGGTTGCGTATCTTGATTTTTCTTGGCCAAAAGAGTATTTATTTCAAGTTATTTCTCTTATTTTGAAGGTGTGTTACCTGTGAATGAGTATTACTCTCATTTGAGGGGAAAATTACAAAAAAAAGGTTATAAACGTATAGTACAGATGCCAATTCAGTCCTAAACCTTTTAATTTGGCTAATTCAATCATCAACCTTTTGACAATTTTCTAATTTAGTCATTTCTGCCAATTTTGGCAAGAAATCGTTGACGTGGATGTTGAGCGAATTACGTAGGATAGCTGGCGTTAACATTGACAATTATTGCAGTTTCTGCAAATTTTAAAATTTTTCCTTTTCATTTTCATTTTCATTTTCATTTTTATTCATTGTAGTAGGCCCTGGCCAGAGAGGGCTTCAGGCCTTGCCTAGTGGCCGGCAAACCCTCATTGGCCACAATGACAAAAAAAGAAAAAAAAGAAAAAAATTCAAAAAAATAAAAAAAAATTAGAAATTTTTTTAAAATGATAAAAAAATTATCCACATTAGCGCCGGTCTTGTCACGTAGGATGTCAAACGTTCACATTAGCGATGTCCGGCCAAAATTAGCCAAAATTATTAAATTGACAAAAGGTTTAGGACATTGGCCACATTGAAAAGTTTACGACTGAATTGACACCCATACAATAGGTTTTTGACTTTTTTATTTTTTAATTTTCCCCTTGTTTGAGCTCCCTATATGACATCTAATTTGGTGTAAAATCCCGTTTAGTTGTAGTTGAACTCATTTTTTCTGCTATCGAGATAGTAGCAAGCAAGCCCAACAGAAAAATATATCTTGTGCCCCACCTAGGATGTACATGATAAATGTTTGCTGAAACTACATTATCCTTTTTTCATGGCCCTGCCAGTCCTTCGTGTTGGAATTTTAAGTAGCTCTATCTCAAGCCAGCGAATGAGCTATTTCGACCAACGCAGTTATTGATGATAAGGTAGGCTAGAATAAAGGGCTCGTATAGGCCCCCATTGTTTGATCTAATGTCGTCCGGGGCCCGAATTCCATTGGTCCTTGGTTTGACCACCTGCAGGGGTCCTCGCTTTAACTAAAGCGGAGCGGGGCCTTTACTCGCTTGGCGTGCTCCTAACGTGGGCGTTTTTTAAGAATAAGATCTCTTCTTTCTTTAGTGTTTTTTTGGGAGCAAGTGCTCTGGTAAAGTAAAAAAAAGAAGTCCATTCATCAGATACTATAGTCATCTCATGGGACCTTTCCTAATTCCACCAGCATCACAGAATTGGCTCTCATCAATCACAACACCTTCTTGATTTTCCGAAGTTGATGTCCATTGAAGCTAAAACTTTTAAGGATCTTTATGCGGCGCATGGCAACCATTCTATGCTTGAAAACAGATTCTGCTAAGAAATGATTCTTTTTTATTCTGTGCCCGAAAATAATTTCTAAGCATTTGAAAGCGTTTGGTAACTGCCCAAAATTTTTATTCTTAGAATAGAAAAAGAATAGAAATGCGTTTGGTAACTACACAAAATTTCATTTTATTAATAATATTTTAATAATAGTTTGAATTTTTTAAATATATTTTTCTTTTTTTTTCTTTCCCTTCCCTTACTTGGCCATGGCCGGTCGCCGGCTAGGGCCGTCGAGGGCGTTGCGGCCCTCGTTGCTGCCCTCGCCTTGGCTGGGCGAGGCTTGACCTCGCCCAGGCAGCGAGGGGGACCCTTGTCGGCCACAATTGAGGGCCGCGACGCCCTCGCCGGCCCTGGCTTGTGGCCGGTCGCCGCTAGCGGGCGGGCGACAGGCCGAAAAACAACAACAAACCAAAAAAAAGAAGAAAATTAAGAAGAATAAAAAATGGAAAAATTGTTCCAGAATCAAGAAGTTACTTTTTTTTGCTTCTTGATTTTGTTCCAAAACTGATTCTGGGAATAATTTTTTGCAAAATTGTGCCCGGGCACCAAAAATTTAACAAACGGATTTCTGTTCCTAAACTGATTCTGGGAACAAAAGAACAGAAATTTTTACTATTTGGCAAGTTGCCAAACAGGCCCTTCGAAGGCCCATCGACTGTGCAAAAAGCTTTCAGGAGATTTTCGTCACATGAGTAACATGTGTATCTCGAGTCGATTATCGAATTAGGTTTTTCTCTGATGAGAAATATCCAAGGGGACCGGATAGAAGTCTTTGAAAATGGGTGCATGCTGTCGGGCCTCTCAACGTTGGCCGATAAATGCTCTCTAGAAACCGCGACTCGCAGGCTGCTTTTGACCGCCTTTCTGTCTCTTTTATCCTTCTTTTTTCCTGTTCTGGGTCAAATGGTGTTCGTGGTGTCTGGTGGAAGACGATTCTTCACGGATTATCAGTGTCTAAATCTAGTCCTCGGTCAACACAAGAGTTCATTTGACCATCACGGATTCACATACTATGGATAGCTTATCTTTCTTCTCGCATTTCGTTCTCATTTGGTTTTTTGTGATGTTTTCCGGCAGGAATTGATGTTTGATGGGCTCCATGATTAGACTCACGTCTATTCATATGGTTTTACTAGAGAACCAATGACGACTTGGAACTTCCTCCCAATCCCGAGGCTAATGTTTTCCTCCATCGCAGGTCGGAAGAATCGTGCGAAAACCATTTTTTTGGTTAGTGTAAGTTATGTATATAACCACATGCAAATACATCAAGAAGTAAATTTAGGTGATATCCATATTGGTAAATCCACCAATCAAAAGCCTTGCTAGAAGAAGCTTTCTCATATTCTCCAATAGAGAACACGGAAACATGCCTCTTTTGTAAGTCTTCTTGGTTGAAAGAGAATCAATCTGAATAGAAAGTTTTGGCGAAAACCTAAAAGTGGTTGGAGGCTCCGATGCTCTCAACCTCACCTCCCTTAAATTGGCCTTATACTCTAAAAAACTTCAAACTTTAGTTTTTTTTCCAAATTTTACCTTTTGTATCATAAAAAATCTCCAATTTAGGTCCAATTCTAATTCTACCATAATTTTTTTTGTCTCATAAAAATCCCTCGACTTTAGGTTATGTCCCAATTCTACCTTAAAATTCCCTTTTGTTTTATGAAAAACCCCCAACTTTAAGTCTTGTCCCAATTTTGCTGTCCAGTCCCAATTTTACCCTAAAATTTTTAAAGTCTTATAAAAATCACAAACTTTTACTTGAGGCACAAATTTGTCCCCATTAACCCTCCGTCCAAAATTTCTCATTGATAACTGAGAGATGGAAAACTCCCAAGCATGAGCTGTTCGAGCGTCCTGAGCGCGAAAAATGGAACATTCCCAAATACAAGAGATCGACAAGCACAAAATCACTAAGGGTGATTTTGATGGAGGGTTAATGGAGAGCAGATTCAGGACTAAAGTAAAAGTTGGTGATTTTTTACAAAATAAAAAAAATTAAAGTGAAATTGAAACTGAATCTAAAGCTAGGATTTTTTGATGAAACAAAAAAAATTATAGTAGAATTGGTAGGTCGTTTTTTATGAGACAAAAAAAGTTTAAGATAGAATTGGGAGTAAACCTAAAGTTAGGGATTTTTTATGGGACAAAAAAAGTTTAGGGTAGAATTAGGACATGACCTAAAGTTGGAGGTTTTTTACTGGACAAAGGTAAAATTGCGATAGGAACTAAAGTTGAAGGTTTTTTAGGGTATTAGGCCCCCTTAAATTAGGCACGACTTTGATCAATTATATTTTTTCCCTCTACACTACAATCTTTGTATAGATATAAAAGAGTAAAACAAGAACAAAGTAGTGTAGCCATGTCTCTTTTGGATTATAAGGAAAGAGAGAGTGTCATATTAAACCAGTGTTTTGCTTGTGAGCGGAGTTTGACTCTTATTTGGGCTCCCCTATAAGCATATTGTTATATAAAGTTTAATTTGATTTGAGATCCCGTTTTAGTTGTAGTTGAACTCCTTTTTTATGCTATCGAGAGAGTAGCAAGCAAGCTCGTTACAGATAGATATCCTGTACCCCACCTAGGATATACATTATGGATTCTTGCTAAAACTTTGTTATCCTTTTCTCCTAGCCCTATCGGTCCTTCTATCGGTATTTGAATATTTCCATCTCAAGCCAATGAATAAGCCAGTTCAAGCAATGCGCCTATTGAGTATAAGACATGCTAGAATAAAAGTTAGTATGGCATTGTCTGGTCTAATATTAATTGGAGCCCGGACTTCCATAGGTCCTTGGTTTGGTCTCCGGATTGTGATCCTCGCTTTTAATAAAGCGGAGCGGGGCCGTTGCTAAGCGTACTCCTAACGTTGGGGAAAATTGTCAAAAAAGTCCTAAACCTTTTGCACTTTTGCCAATTCAGTTCTAAACCTTTTCATTTCTTGTCAATTGAGTCCATTCGGCCAATTTTGGTCGGCCGGCACTGACGTGGCCGGCAGGGCGAGCTTCACCAGAGGCCAGCGAGGGTCTGTGGGGGCGAGCTTCGCAAGAGGCCGGCGAGTAAAGAAGGCAAAAAAAAAAAGGAAAAAAAATCGAAAAAATTATTTAAAAATTGTCAAATCAGCGTTGGCCGGCTCCCACGTCAGCTCCGGGTGGCCAAAATTGGCCGGATGGACTCAATTGGCAAGAAGTGAAAAGGTTTAGGACTCAATTGGCAAACTTGAAAGGTTTAAGACCGAATTGGCAAAAATGCAATAGGTTTATGACTTTTTGGATAATTTTTCCCCTAATGTCGGGGTCCTTCAAGACTATGACTTGACAAAACCTTTTGCACCTACTGATGTGCACAACACATAGAAACAATCATCGTCAGAGAGTTCAACTTTCATGCACGCACATGCGTATAGATAGTTCAGGATCCTTCAAGACTATGACTTGACAAAACCTTTTGCACCTACTGATGTGCACAACACATAGAAACAATCATCGTCAGAGAGTTCAACTTTCATGCACGCACATGCGTATAGATAGTTCAGGATCGCATTGTTTGCATCTCTTCTTTGTTTTGTGTTTTTGCGAACAAGTGCTCATTTCACTATCGCGTATCCACGTCCGATGCATTTCTTATCTTCTTACTCGCGTCTAGTTGTCAATGCCTTTACAATGTTTTGCTAGGGAAACAGACTGCTCTCATCAGTGCGACCCACAGACATGGAATGGGATGTGTTAAATTATGTCTCGATTTTGAACCCGAAAAGGAAAATTTCCTAGTTTTAGTAGGTTTCCTATTTTGAATAGGTTTCTTAATTGAATTGTTTCCTAATTGAAAAAGGTTTCCTAGTTGGAGAAGGTTTCCTAAAATGAGGTTTCCTAATTCAGATCCAATTCTTGCTTATAAATAAGAAGGGGATGTTATTTGTGACGATCATTAAAGATGAGCTGTTGCTAGCGAATTACACCATGAAGATATTCGAGTGTGTTGTAGTCGATTAAATTCTTGTGTTAAGAATTTGTGTCAATTCCTTTCGTGAGATTGAGAGATTATTTCGTGAGGAATTGTGGAGCTAAACACTACATGAGTTATCAGGTGTAATTGGGGCTTGGGAAACACTTAAAATGTTTGAGTGGCTCGAGTATAGTTGTATTCTCCTTTGTATTGCTTGATCTATAGTGAAATTCTATGCTACTCTTCCCGTGGACTTATGTCACTATGACCGAACCATGTAAATTTGATGTCCGATTTATTTTCTTATTCTGTCTATTTTACTATTCGATCACTTGCTTCCGCAACAATTGGTATCAGAGCAAGGCTTGGCTGAGTTGAAGCGAATCGATGGCGACAAAAGAAGGAAAAGTGAGAATCAACATATTTGATAGGAATGACTTTGTTTTTTCGAAGATGCAGATTGAAGATCATTTATATTGAAACTGCACTTGCCTTTATCTGGGGAGAAGCAAGAGACGAGTAAGCAAGCTGACTGGGAATTGCTAGATAGACGAGCTTTGGGTGTTATTTGGCTGACGTTGGCTCGTAACGTCAAGTTTAATATCGTGAAAGAGATAACCACTACGGGATTGATGGAAGCCCTATCTTGTATGAGAAAAGTATAGGCACGAGGTACAAACCTCCCTAACAACCATGGCGTCTTGATTGGTACCTTTCTTGCCCCGTTGCGTGTACAAGCAAGCCACGTCACTAGCCCCATTCACGCACATCTTCCCAGCAACATGAATCTTTCAGCAGCTGGTCGCTGTTCGCAGACCTCTTGCTAAAACTCCCAATCTTCTTCCACCTCGCAGAGGATGACCCCGAGCCCGAGCCCAGCCCATTCACTGCTACGGCAGCTGACGTGGGATCTCCCTCCGCCGCAACCCCCACCACGTTCCTGCCCTGCCCTCCTGGCGTCGAACAACAAGAACCCATTCCGATTCCTCCCGCGAAAAGAATCCGGACAACATAGAGTGAGGGCAAAAAAACCTCAGAACTTTTGCAGGACCATCTCTTTTGAAACGTACGGTTCTTGGGGTCGGGTCCAAACACAAAACAAGAATCGAGCTACAAAGTGAATGTGAAGAATAAAGTAGAAAAGAGAATTTCTGTGTATTTGTGTGTATCTAATACTGATGATACATGAGCCTATTTATAGGCTATTCAAGATAACTATCTAAAGCAACAAAATATTACAATATCAAAATAACATCAAATAGAATCAATCAAGGAGGATTGATATCTCTAACATTATCAATCAGGGAATATCGATATCTCTAATATATATCTCTCAATCAGGGAGGATTGATATCTCTAACATCACCCCTCAAACTCAAGGTGACATAGAAGAGGTTAACTGGAGTTTGGAAAAGAGATCTTGAAAACGCCTGGGTGGATGTGCCTTAATGAAAACATCTGCCGTCTGATCAACCGATGTAATGGGAACAAGATGAACAAGACCACGATGCACGTGAGAGCGTATGAAATGACAATCTATTTCAATATGCTTGGTACGCTCATGGAAAACATCATTATGTGCTATTTGGATAGCACTCCGGTTATCACAATAAATGGTTGTTCCACCATTTTAACGGATTCCCATGTCTTCCAATAACCACCGCAACCATAGTAATTCTGATGTTGTATCAGCAAGAGCGCGATATTCTGCTTCAGTACTTGATCAGGCGATGATAGTCTGTTTCTTGCTTCGCCAGGAAATAAGAGACTTTCCTAAGAAGAAACAGTAGCCTATAGTAGATCGACGATTAAGAGGATCGCCAGCCTAGTCAGCATCAAAATAAGCTGTCAACTCTAAGCTTAAGTTAGCAGAAAAGTGAAAATCGTGAAATAAGGTACCCTTGACATAGCGAAGAATTTGAAGAATAGCAGCAAAGTGAGTCGTTCGCGGCGCGGTCATATATTGACTTACGATATGAACAGCATGAGCGATGTCAGGACGGGTAACAGTGAGGTATACAAGACTACCAACCAGCTGCCGATAAAGCGTAGGATTTGGAAGAGGAGTGCCATCTTTGTCATCAAATTTGGCATTAGTCTCAATGGTGGTTGTAGCAGTTTTGTCATCGGTAAGTCCAGCTCGAGAAAGAAGATCAGTGGCATATTTTGCTTGAGAAAGATAATAGCCAGAGGAATCTGATGTAACCTCTAGACCTAGAAAGTAACTGAGCCGTCCGAGATCATTCATTTCAAATTGTTGACTCAAATACTGCTGAAGTTTCATAATACCATTATGATCGTCGCCAGTAATAACTATGTCATCCACATATAATAATAGCAAAATATACCCATGAGATGTTTGTTGAACAAAGAGTGCATTGTCATAGGGACTGGACGTAAAACCAAGACGTTTCATGGTGGAACTAAACTTAGAATACCATGCACGAGGAGCCTGCTTCAGTTCATATAATGCACGGTGTAGGCGACACACTTTATTAGGAGTGTGAGTATATCCAGGAGGAGGCTCCATATATACTTCTTCAGTGAGATCACCATTGAGAAATGCATTTTTGACATCCATTTGAAACAGAGGCCAACGCGTAATAGCAGCAGCAGCAATGAGGTTGCGAACAGAAGTAAGATGTGCAACTGGAGCAAACGTCTCATCATAGTCAATGCCATATTCCTGAGTGAAACCTTTTGCTACTAGTCTAATTTGTAGTGTTCAATTGTATCATCTGCCTTGATTTTGATCTTGTACACCCATTTCCAACCTATAGCCGACTTTTCAGGAGGCAAATCAACCAAATCCCAAGTACGAGATTTTTCTAATGCTTGCAACTCATCCGCCATTGCTTTGATATCATGTGAAGAATAAAGTAGAAAAGAGAATTTCTGTATATTTCTGTGTGTCTAATACTGATGATACATGAGCCTATTTATAGGCTATTCAAGATAACTATCTAAAGCAACAAAATATTACAATATTAGAATAACATCAAATAGAATTAATCAAGGAGGATTGACATCGATAACATTATCAATCATGGAAGATCGATATCTCTAATATATATCTCTCAATCAGGGAGGATTGATATCTCTAACAGTGAAGAAGTGGCGTTTATCAAAATTAAAAGAGAAGATCGGGAGGAATTCGAAAACGGGCGGTAGGTGGGTGGTTGGATTATAAATGCCAGCGCAAGAATCACACCTACACCAATCGGTGATCACAATCAAATCCCCCACGGAGAGCGACAGAGAGAGTCAGAGAGGAGGACGGGGGGGAGGTCGTACACACCGACTATACAAGCCTCACGACCTTTAAAGAAAGTGGCGTTATTGCATCCAGAGGAGCAGAAGCGAACAAGAATTGTTGATAACGATAGAGCAGGTGTCGGGCGATGGTGGTGGGCTTTTCTTGGTTTTCTTTATTGCGGCTCCTGAGATAACAAAAGAGCAAATGGAGCGGACGATCTACAGAGCCTTTTGATCTATTCTTGCATCCATGGGAGTGGGGGAGTGAGCTCACGTTAAGCTGCTGTTCCTACGGACTGAGGTCAAACGTGTGTGTGTGTTTTGTCTATCGTTTCTTTTGCCTGTTTCCGGTTTCTCTCTCGAGTGACCCACGCCTTTCCAGAAGTCAATGGTCGGGCTTTTGAAAAAAATTTTCTCGGTTCGGTCAAAGGGGACACGTGGCGGGGCCTTGCAGGTGGAATTGGACCATGACCGCACTTCTATAAAGAGGAGCGACCTTTCTCTAATCGTCGCTTATTGTAAATTTGATTCTATTACATACTTGGACATGTCGAACTCATCCACAACATTGGATTTTCGTTGGGTGGATTGGCCCACCGCAAATTGGGCTCCCCCAAGAAAAGAGAAGCAGAAATTCTGAAATAATTAGTCATCGTTTAAAAAGTCATAAATCAATTGCACTTCTACCAGTTCAGTCCTTTAATTATCTCAATTTTTTTGATCAAATAATTAAACTTTTTCACGTTTTCCCAATTGAATCTATCCAACCAAATTTAGCCGATCATTGATGTTGACGCTGGCCATGGCACAGCTGGCATTAATTTAGACAAGTTTTAATAATATTTTAATATTTTTTCAATTTTTTTATTTTCCTTATTTACTTTTTTCTTTTTTTTTTTCCTTTTCTCTTCTCTTCTTTTTTTTTTCTTTTTTCTTTTTCCCTCCGTCGGCCTCAGGCAAGGATCACCCTCGCCTAGGCGGCCAAGGGTCTCCCTTGCTGGCCTTGCCCTTGCCCGCTCTGGCCCAGACAAGGGCGACCCTCGCCAACGCAGTCCCAAGAGTCCCTAAGGCCAGTGATGGAGACCCTCGCCTGAGGTCGACGGAGGGAAAAAGGGAAAAAGAAAAAAGAAAAGGAAAAACAAAAGAAAAGAAGAGAAAAGGAAAAAAAAAGAAAAGAAGAGAAAAGGTAAAAAAAAGTAAAGATGGTAATGAGAAGAAAAGAAGAAAAAAGGAAAAATAAAAAATTGATAAAAAAATTTAAAAAATATTATTAAAAATTGTCTACATCAACGTTGGCCATCCTACGCATCGGCCCTACCACGTAGGACAATCGTCATCTACGTTAACGATTTTCGTCAAAATTGACCGGATGGATTCAATTAGCAAAACGTAAAAAAATTTAGGACTTAATTGGCACAATTGAAAATGTTTAGAATTGAATTGGCAAAAGTATAATAGGTTTATGACTTTTTGGATAATTTTCACAAATTAAAAATATTTTCATTATGGGAAAATACTACCAAAAATCCAAAACTATGCCACTTGTGATAAATTTACTTGAACTTTTTTTCGTGACACGAAAAATCTCAAATTATGCCACCTGTGATAAATTTGCCATGAACTTTTTTTGTGATACGAAAAACCCCAAACTATGCCATTTGTGACACATTTACCCCACAATACTTTGGCCCATGGGGTTTTTCATGTCACAAAAAAAAGTTCATGATAAATTTGTCACAAGTGGCATAGTTTGGGATTTTTCGTATAAAAAAAAAGTTCAGGGTAAATTTGTCACAAGTGACATAGTTTGGGGTTTTTTCGTGTCACATAAAAAAGTTCAGGGTAAATTTGTCACAAGTAGCATCGTTTGGGATTTTTTGTGGTATTTTCCCTTTCATTATTGATAACAATTTATATCTAAACATTTTTATGGATGATGAATATATTTTTTGTTCATTTATTTTTGTAAATGTAAACGATTATTTTTAGGAAAATGTTGTCCAACTCATTCATTTTATATGAAACAAATGGAGGCCAAGAGTCTTGTTGAAAAGGGTGCTTGTTAAGTATATTTAAAAAATAAATTAATTTTTTATGCATTGGTTATACATGACATGAGACATACACTGCATTGGAAATTGCAATCTTTTTTCTTGAATGATTGTTTAACGAGTGTCCTCAAAATGCTCGTTAACTAAAATCTATCCGTTAAAGTAAAAGAGTGGTGTATAGGAAGCGGTCGACGTGGCCTCTTCTCACCTAACCTAGAAATAATGTAGTAATTAAAGGTATAAAATGAATTTGAATAGTGAAGAGACCATGAATTGACAACAAAGCAATGTCCCATCTTGAGGATACCTCATTATTCTTAATTTACGCATACATTTCAATCTTATTTCTCGCCCAAAAATATAGTTATATTATATAAAAACAGGGAATTAAATCACTCCAAATAATTAAAGGATGATGTGGTCTCTTTATAAGCTTTCGATGAGGTTAATTATACTCAAATTGTCACAATTTAAAACATTTATACTTTTTATTTACAATGTATTAGCATTTGGAAAAGTGAAACACTGACCATTCTTGATAGTATCTTAAACCTTACGATAAAAGAAATAGATTTTCCGGCATCATCGCTTGTGTATCTTAGTTTGGCCAAGTCAATAATCAAGCTACATTCTTGATTGATGTGAGTATTTACGTTACACGAGGCGACAACGTTTTACTCTAGGGCTAATTTTATTTCCCAACCAACAAACTAGCACTCTTGATTTAATTGAGATATCTATACCTTATGTTTACTTGTTCTTTGTTCTGAAAAAAGAAGAATCAAAATATTTCACCTTAGATGGCTATTATATTGAAAGCTAATGTATTCGTGCAAACATTATAGATAAAAAATCATGTTATTGTAAAGTTTATAATTGTGTAATGTTTTACCCCCATTCATGTAGAAGTCAGTTTTAACGTTCAAAGTAAAATAAAGTACCAAATGAAAATTAGTGAAGGAATTGTGATATTGTAGGCTACCTAAAATACACGCGGGAGTTTTTTTTCTTTTGAATATACATCAAGTATATGTCTAATTTATGATGTCATCAAATGATATATTATATGAATTGTATCTAAATATCCTGAACTGTTGAAAAATATTTAATTATTAATTATTTAGTAGATTAATAGATGATGGACAAAATTGTGTAGCCTATTGCTCAAATGATCGATAAATTACGCGCAATGTGCAAATTAATCAAGTTAGTTTGTCATTAGTGTGTTTGACTGCACGACAAATAAAAAACCATTTTGTTAAGCTAAAGAGTATGAAAATCAATTGCTTTATTCAAAATGCCAACGACAAAGCATAATTAGTTTAGTTCGGTAAATCGTAATGTGCTAATAAATTGCAACATCTATGAGAAACAAAAACGTGAAAAGATAATTTTTATTGTACTTTCACCATGTTTTTATTTTCCCATGTATAGCACGGGTCTTTTTATAATTTGATTTAGGGGGAAATAATAGCTCATAGCTCTCTCCACGGGGACAATATAGAATGTACAATATAGTGAGCTAAATTAGAATTACTTCTATTTTTTTTATAAGTGTATTAGAAGTCTTAAAACTTGTTACGAAAGTACAATTGAGTTCTAAAACTTGTAAAAAAGTATAGTCAGGTTCTAAAACTTGTCAAATTGATGCAATCATGTTTTTCCGTTAATTCAGTCCAACTTGACTAATGGAAAATGCTAATGTGACTTTTTTAAAAAAATATTTTCTCTTTTCTACGTGGCGATAACGTGGCTAAAACATGAAACATAAGACTAGAACGATATTGTTTTGGTTCAAATCATATTTTTTATACAAATTTTATTTAAATTAAATTTAAAAAAAGATAATTTAAAAAGGGACAGTTGGGACAGTTGAAACAAGGTCGCCGAGGGTTGACGATTGCGAGTCGATGAGGCTAGATTCGGAGGGTCGATGCGAGATCTTAGATTGGCGACGGTCGCCGAGGCTCTCGTAATGCCAGCTGAGGGTCACATGACACTCGTCCTCAATTTCGAGCCCTAATTAATGTAGTCGAGGGTCGCCTAGTTGAGCGCAACCAAGTTTGAGACTCTAGGCTTGTTGTCTTTGTCAAATGTGGCTTGCCTGAGGTCGTGCGACCTTGGCGTCGCCTCGTCTACGGTTGCTCAACCTCAGTGATGGTCGCCTGGGTCTTGCAACTTTGGCAGCCCTTGCTAGGTTTCACTACAAAAAAACAAGGGATTAGCGACGAATTTTGCGACGAAAAATTTGGCAAAATCCGTCGCTAATCGAATTTGCGACGAAATTAGCGACGGAAAAAATTCCGTCGCTAATTCGGCGTCGCAAAATTTTGCGACGGAAAATTTCAATTTCTGTCGGTAAATTGCGACGGAAAAAAATTCGTCGCAAATTAGCCACGAACTTTATTCGTCGCAAATTAGCCACGAACTTTATTCGTCGCAAAATTCGTCAGAAATTTCGTCGCAAATTAGCCACGAACTTTATCCGTCGCAAAATTCGTCGCAAATTAGCTACAAACTTTATTCGTCGCAAAATTCATCGCAAATTAGCCACGAACTTTATCCGTCGCAAAATTCGTCGCAAATTAGCCACATACTTTATTCATCGGAAAATTGGTCGCAAAATTGGTCGCTACTTATTCGTCGCAAATTAGCCACGAACTGTATTGGTCGCAAAATTCGTCGCAAATTATACACCATTTGGGCCATCAAATCTTGTCCATAGCAATAGCTACGCATTAATGAACATCATGTAATACATTCAAAACAATCAAAGGACACGAGACAACCATAGATTCCTTTTCAGAAATAGAAAACGAACAAACTAGACATAATGCCATATAATTGAAAAATATAACTGAAGGAAAAATGCTAGTCCACAAAATATAATGATATATGCAAAGTTGCAAAATCTGACATGATGCTGTTTGATATCCAATCTTATAATACATTCAAAACATTCAAAGGAGGCGGGACAACCATAGATTCTGCTTCAAAAACGAAAAATCGACAAACTAGACACAAGATTGGGCAGCTTTGGTACTCGGCAGGACACCAGAAGCAGTCACTTTTGTCGACACCTGATGAAATATGGATACATAAATAAAGATATTCAATCGGTCCAGAATATAAAAGAAACGTTTATGCATGGATGTGGAATTAGGTATAAAAAAACAAGTAGGAGGGTTAACAAAAAAAGTTTCAGGACGAACATCAATGTTCTTACATATGAATATGAGTCAACTTTGACATCCACTGTAGTTTTTTCACCCTTGTAAACCGTATTTCTGTCACCTACGAACAATTAGATCCTTCTCCAAACAGCATTCAACAGTTTAATGACTTAGAGAGATGAATTACCAACACCAATTCCCAGGAAGAGAGGACTCAAAGTCAATTAAGGCATGTATTTCTACAATGTTCAAATATCATGATTTTTTGTAACAAGCATGTCATCCTGGGATCTCTAAATTTTCAGTTTTTTCGCAAGCAAAGAACCTAGTTGTAAGAAAGTTGTGCACAGAAAGTAATTATAGGGCAGGAACATATTGGGCAAACTGCACTTATGGCACAAAAGATTGTGAAGCAAGCTTACCCCCGATTTTGGGAATTTTAACTAGAAAGGACCGAGAAAATCATCATCATCATCATCAACAATCTCAGCATCATTGTGTCGCTCATCATTGTGCCCATCACCTATTAGATTGGCGGGAGGTACAGGAGGAACCTTATCGTGATCGAGGTTGAGGTGTCGCATAATGATTTGCATTTGTTGTTTCATTCTTCTTATTTCTTCATCCTTCTCTACAAGTATATTTTTCAGTTGGCTCAATTCTTGGGTCATTTGCTCCTCAAGTCGTGTCCTCCTTGGAACAGCCGCATTTGAGGATGAAGTTGCAGCATGATTCGTCGTGTATACCCTTGACAAGGATCCCATCCCAAATATTTTTCCTTTTTTCATCCCACCCGTTGCCTCCACCCATAATGCCATACTGTTAACTGATGGCTCAGACGCAGCAACACCATCACCACCACTAGCATTGCTCATTAAAAGTTCATCATATTTTTCCTACATTAACAATATAGATGAAAATAAAATAACTTCATATATATAACTACTATAAATATTAAAAGCATTCCCGGTTTTCATTCTAGTTTCCATAAAGTCCAAAGTATAACCTTACATACCTTAATAGCTTTTGCTCGATCGCCAGTCCATGTCTTATCTTTTTTTTGAAATGTGCGTTCAAATGTAGCTGCAAATGTCGGTTCCGTCCCCAATTCATGTGCCTACAAAATGTAAATATGAGTAATTGAATTAAATTAACTTATAACTTATTTAATAGACTTACCATTCGTTTTCGATGCTCCCCAATGTTGATAGAGCCCCCAGCATATGTGGCAGACCCTTCACTAGAACTAGAAGATTGGTTCTTTTTATTCTGCTCACTGATTTGCTGATTCTTTTCGGTTTCCCAAATTCTGTTAATTTCCATCCAATTGTTAGCTGTAATGAAAGCCGGCTTCACTTGCTTGATCTTCGCTCTATTTATCACATTTCGTATGTGATCACTGACTTTCTTCTTAAAAATTCTTCTCACTTCATTCTCTTCCTCTTCATCCCACCTGAACTTCCGCTGCAATCAATACAAAAATAACTGAAAGTTATTATGATGGTCACATATCCATTACCATGCACCAGATAATTCGGCGATAGATTTTGTAAAGTTCATCTTGGAGAAAATATCTTGTCCCTTTAGTACCGAAAACTAAAGAGTTGTTCTGGTCCCTTTACATCATTCTTGACCATCAATATACTACACCGAACTTCGTTGGTGAGAAAATAGAATATCTAAAACTTACCTTGAACTCATTCCACCACAAATCTTTCACTTTTTGTGGAGCACTGCTGTAATTAATATATTTGCCCAACCAATAGTTTTTGACTATTTTATTCAGTTCCCTCACAACAAACGTAGCATCCGTGAATCTGCAAACATACGGATATTGTGCAACATCGACAATTCAGTTGACATCCATATCTAAAACCATAAATATTACATATATTTAAAAAAAATGAAGTGCTTACGAATCTCCACATGGGCATATCATGATTCGGTTATCTTCTTCACCTGTGTTTCCCTCATTATTTGATTGTTGCGCTGAATAATAAGGTGGAACGGAAGGAGATGGATTTGAAGGAGATGGAACTGAAGGAGATTCAGTTCGCATGTGTCCAAGTCCCCTAACATGTTCTTGAGGGTTGGAGGAAGGGCCAACGTGTCCATGTTGTCCATCAGCATATAATGGTTGAGGGTTAGATGAAAGGGCATGGGAAGAGGAAAGGGACGGGGACGAGGACAAGGAAGGGGCTAGTCTTCTATGCATGTGACCTCCACGTTTATACTGACAAGTAGGAAGGTTAGATAAATATGTAAAAAAATATGAACACGTATTAGGGACAGATAATGACGTACATGACGAAGCTTACCATTTTATTTCAGAGAGCAAGAGATAAAGTTGAGGCTTTTTCGAAGTAGAAAATGTAAACTCTTAATTAGCCAATGCTGAGTGTTTATGACGTGCAATTTCCTACGAACAAATATACTATGAATCGCACTCATTTTGATATCAAACATCAATATATGATCACGATATGCCATGCTAAGCCAACAATAGCCATAATTAATCACACGATCCACTTTCAAACCACACGATCATTCATCAGCCACAAGATCTTCGTTCTCGGCCACGCGATCATCAATCGACCCACACGATTGGGCCATAGTTAACCAATCAGCCACAATTAAGGAAATCAACCACACGATTAAACTAATTAACCATACGATTGGCATTAAACAACTAATCAACCACACGATCGTTATTGAACGCTTAATCGGCTACATGATCGACAAATTAACCAGGCGAACATCGATCAAAGCCACATGCGATCGCGAAATCGGCCCCTAACTTAGCCAACCAATCCGACACTAAACAATCCCTAAACAAGTCCGATTAATACCCATTATACTAGGTAGGGTTTAGGGAGTCGCTTACTTGGTTCAAGGCCAAGAAAAACCAAATAATGGGGCAAAATGGCCAGTTGGCCAGTGGCGGGCTCGGCGCGGGCGCAAGTGGCGGCTAGTCGGCCAGGCGCTCGGCACGGCGCTCGGCCACGGCCGGGCGAGTGGCTGGGTGAGCTGGGCGACGGATGGGCGATTGGCCGGGCGAGCTGGGCTACTGATGGGCGAGCGGCTGGACAAGAGGCTAGGCCACGAGCGAACTGCCGGGCGTGCAGGCGACGACAGCACGGAGGCGACGAGCGAGCAGGCGACGGAGGCTCGGCCAGAACAGGGGAACTTAGCGGAGACGGCGAATGACGGTGGAGTTGGGCGGCGACAGCGTCGGGCGGCTGCTGGGCGGCGACGGCGACGGCTACGAGCTGGGGCGAGGCGCACGGGCGAGCTGGGCGGCGGCGAGCTCGGCCATGCGAGCGGCGAGCACGCGGGCGGAGCTGCGACACTTGCGGCTGCGAGTTGCCGGGCGTGCAAGCGACGACGGCGACGCCGAGCTGGCGGTGGGGACAACGCACGGCGGTCAAGCAGCTTCGGGTCGCGGCGGACACGGCGGCGAGCGAGCTGCTGCTTGCTCGCGGAGAGGATGGGGAAGGCGGTCGGCAGAGGGGGGCAGGGCGGCGGACGGGCGGCGCAGCTGGGCGGAGGCGGACGGTGACTCGACGAACGGACGAACGGCGGCGCAAGGCGGACGGCGAACAGCGGTTGGCGGTGAGCAGCAAGGAAGAATGAAGCAAAAGCCGCGGCGAAGAGGAACGAAGGAGGAAGAAGAAGAGAAAAAAAGAAAAGAAAGAAAAAGAAGAGAGAGAGAGAGGGAAGGAGTCTGCATGGGACAGAGGGGGAGGGGACGTGAGCGTGAGGTTGCGTGCGGTAGAGGGGAGAGGGAGAGAGAGAGAGAGGGGGAAAGAAAGTCAATATGCACTCAAGTGGAATCCAACGGTCTACGTTTGATTTCTCGACGGAAATGTGGATTCGCGGACATTTTTCGAATCCGTCACAAAATCTGTCGCAAATTTGCGATAAATTTTGCGATGGATACCACATTCGCGGCCATTTTTTGGAATCCGTCGCAAATTCCGTCGCAAATTTGCGACGGAAATTGCGACCGATTCGAAAAATGGCCTTTATCAACATTTCCGTCGCAAAATCCGTCGCAAATTTGCGACGGATTCGAAAATGGCCTTTATAAACATTTTTTCGAATTTCATTGCTGTCGCAAAATCCGTCGCAAATTTGCGATGGAAATTGCGACGGATTCGAAAAGCGCGGCCATTTTTGGAATCCGTCGCAAATTTGCGACGTATTTTGCGACGGAAATGTGGATAAAGGCCATTTTCGAATTCGTCGTAAATTTTGTGACGAATTTTGTGACGGATTCCACATTCGCGGTCATTTTTCGAATCCGTCGCAAATTTGCGACGGATTTTGCTACAGAAATGTTGATAAAGGCCATTTTGGAATCCGTCCCAAATTTGCGACGGAAATGTTGATAAAGGCCATTTTCGAATCCGTCGCAAATTTTGCTACAGATTTTGCGACGGATTCCACTTTCGTGGCCATTTTTCGAATCCGTCGCAATTTTGCGACAGAAATGTTGATAAAGGCCATTTTCGAATCCGTCGCAATATTTGCGACGGAATTTGCGACGGATTCGAAAAAATGGCCGCGAATTTCACTTCCGTTGCAAAATCCGTTGCAAATTTACGACGGATTCGAAAAATGCGGCCATTTTCGGAATCCGTCGCAAATTTGCGACGGATTCGAAATTCGCGGCCATTTTTGAAATCCGTCGCAAAATCCGTCGCAAATTGGCGATGGATTTTGCGACGGAAATCTTGATAAAGGCCATTTTCTAATCCGTCGCAAATTAGCGACGGATTCGAAAATGGCCGCGAATTTCACTTCCGTCGCTAATTCTTCGATGAACAGTAGCCACGAATAAGTTTTTGTTGCAAAATGAGCGACGAAATTAGCGACGATCCAAATCCAATGGAAAATAGAATATCGCAAATGTTATCTCACGAATAATATTTGACTTGTCGTTATTTAGCGACGAATTTTCCGACGATCAATTACATTAATAAGAATAATCAACAACAACAATAATAACAACAATAATAATGATATTAAAAATAACAATAATAACAAGAACAATAATAATAATTATGACGACCAAAATAACACATGTCGCAATAATAATTACACATCATTAGTGTTTTGTCACAAAAATTTTAATCTTCATGTTCGTCTTCGTCTTCGTCTTCTCCTTCGTCTTCGTCTTCGTCTTGATCTGCATCTTCGTCCTCGTCTTGATTTTGATCTTGATCTTCATCTTCTTCATGAGCATCATCTTCATCATCTATCTCAAAATCAGATTCTGTACCACCTTCTACATTTAATTCATAAATTTCAGTTGGATCCACATCTATCATTGCTCCACATGGATCTCGTAAAGTTGGAATGTTATATTCCTCAGTTTCAACCGTGTTACAAACTTCCTCTTGTTGATAGGCTCTATCCTTCCAGTGTTCCTCGATTTTTCTCCGTGCTTTAATTTTACATACAGCCCACCAATCAGCTTTGTCACGTTTCAAACTAGGATATAATGCGTAACATACTTGAATTGCTTGTTGTGCCAAGACAAATGGTTCATATTTCATATATCTTTTCTTGTGATTTATTTCAACCAAATTAAACTTCGTATACACCTTCATTCCTTTGACGGGGTCGAACCACTTGCACTTAAATAACACAACCCGCATTAATGGTCCATTGTACTCTATCTCTATGATTTCATCCAACAAGCCATAAAAATCATCTTTTGAACTGCCATCATTGGATGACCGAACACACACACCACTTATCATTGTGGCTTTTCCCATTCCATATTCTTAAGTGTGAAAATTATATCCGTTTATGAAAAATGCTGGCCAACTTCGTACTCTTAACTTTAGACCCCATGACAGATGATATAGCAATCCTTGCTCTCCAAGTTCATCATGATTACTGTGAACCTAAGGTTACACACGCAAAGTCAATAATATATTTTAATAAATGATGTATAAAATATTAATAACTTGGTTTTGGTCAATAGGCAACTTACATATGTTTTGAACCATGCTGCAAATTGTTCATCGCACAAACGGTCAAACTCATTTGGTGGTAGTCCATACATTGAAGTTTGGAAAATCCTAGTAATAAATACCATTTATATATTAGCAAATATTTGACACACAATACATATATTTGCAAATTTACACTTACTCGAAATATGGCTCGATTTCTGGGCAGTTCAGTAAAATATATGTATGGGCTACATGCCATTCTTCGCCTGTTAAGTAACGAAACTTACGTGCGCCGCTTGGTCGACCCAGATAATTGAAAATAGAGAATGATTTACAATTGGGATCAACGGGGTCCTCATCATTTCTACCTGCTCTCCGCCTCTTGCACTGCACGTGCGGCTCAAAATAGTATGATGTAAATGTTGTCACTTATGCATTACAAATTGAAGCTTCAACACATGCCTTATTCTTCACTTTTTTCTTCAAATGATATAAGAATCTAGTTGCAATAGAAAGAAGCTTATCGGAACATAATATATAATAAAGTAATTTGAACTTTATTTTAAAATTTTTTTTACCTCTCAAATGGATACATCCATCGAAATTGGACGGGACCTGCAACTTTGGCCTCATAAGGCAAGTGAACTAAGAGATGCTCCATCGAATAAAAAAACGATGGAGGAAATATCCTTTCTAAGTTGCAAAGAATAATTGGAATATCTCTCTCTAGTTTCTCCATGTATGATGCTTTTAACACTGTCGAGCAAATATCATGCAGGAAATTACTTAACTCTGTAATGGCGTCCCATACAAAGTTCGGTAGAACTTCCTTGAAAGCTATTGGAATTAGTCTTTCCATAAATATGTGACAATCACGACTCTTCAAACCTGTCAACTTGCATTCATTCAAATCAACACATCTCCTGAGGTTCGAAGCATATCCATCAGGAAACCGCACAGATTTCAACCATTGACAAACAACTCGTCTTTGCTCCTTATCCAATGTATAAACTGCTTTTGGTTTTGGTCTCCTGCGGCTTGCATCCACATCTAGTGTTGGCCGATCACAAATATCTCTCATATATTTTCTTGCGTTCAAGTTGTCTTTTATTTTTCCGGTGACATCCATCACAGTATTTATGACATTGTCGAAAATATTCTTTTTTATGTGTATGATGTCAAGATTATGATGAATAAGATGGGCCTTCCAATATGGTAGATCCCAAAATATACTGCGTTTAGTCCACTTATGTGTACTTCCGTACGCAATAGTCATGCCGTGAGGGTTTTAAACAACAGTTGGAAAGTCCTGCACCCGCTCCCAAATTTGATCACCGGTCAACCTCAATGGTGGAGGTGTTCTTTCAGTCCTATTCTTGATGAACTCTTTTTTATTCCTTCTGAATGTATGATTTATCGGTAAAAATTGTCTGTGACAATCAAAATAGTTGGGCTTCTTTCCATGTTTTAATCTAAATGACTTTGATGTCTCCAAACATATCGGAAATCCTAAGATCCCAGCTGTACTCCATCCAGATAACATTCCGTAAGCTGGAAAGTCATTTATCGTCCAAAGAAGAGCAGCCTTCATTACAAATGTTTGATCGGTAGAAACATCATATGTAAGGACACCTTCATCCCATAGCCGTTGTAACTCTTCAATCAATGATTGCATATAAATATCTATTAACTTTTTCGGATTTTGCGGGCCAGTCACGATCAATATAAAAAACATATAAGCTGTCTTCATGCACATATCAGGTGGAAGATTGTACGGCGTTAAGATAACTGGCCAACATGAATAACTTTTTCCTGATTTTTCAAATGGAGCAAATCCATAAGTACAGAGACCTAACCTGATGTTTCGAGGCTCTATCGCAAACTCAGGATATGTTCTATCAAAATGTTTCCATGCCTCTGCATCTGAAGGATGACATTAGACCCTCTTCTGTTTCATGATTTGCATGCCAAGTCATGTGTTCAGCAGTGGCTTGAGACGCATAAAGCCTTTGCAATCTGGGAATTAAGGGCAAATAAAACATTTGCTTGCATGGTCTACGCTTCTGATTAAGACGCTGCCTCCTGTTAATCTTGTACCTAGGTTGGCTACAGAATTTGCAAGATTCTGCATTTTCATCATCTCTCCAATATAACATATAACCCCTACTACATACATCAATCCTTACAACCGGAAGACCTAAGTTATCCACTAACTTTTTCATATCGTAAAAATCACTTGGCATGATGTTATCATGAGGCATTGTTTCCCGCTTCAACAAAAGAGTTGAAGCAATCCGTAGACACATTATGCTCTGCCTTGATATTTAACAGTCTTGCTGTCACTGATAACTTAGTGTAGTTGTCACAACCTGTCCATAAAGGTTCATCTGCTGCTTTCAACACTTCCCAGAACTGATTAGATGGAAATGTTCCATTACATACATTCTCATCAAAACCCGTTACTTCTATCTCTTCTAATTGTGATGCATGACTAGTACCCACTTGTTCAAGTGTAGGAGTAACACTAGTACTTGCATGGTTCGATTCTGAAACAAAATTCTGACCAGCTGCATCAATCACCATCCTCTCGTATGGGTTCAATTGGTCATAATAGCTACATTCTTCCCTAACTAAAAATTGGTCACTTCTTCGATATCCTTCATCAGATATAAATGGTTCACCATGACAAGTTCAATTATAATAGTTCGGAATAAACCCAAATCTACAAAGATGTTCTCTAACTTTATCACACACATAAAATTTACCATTACTGCACTTTTTACACGGACACCTTAACTTATTTCCATCCATGAACTCATATTTACTACTAGCAAAGTCTAAAAATAGTTCCAACCCAGTACGAAACTCATCGGTCAATCCTCGACGTCCAGGTAAGTTCTTATTATACATCCAAGCCCTGTCTCTTTGCATTGTGTCTGTATAAAAATAAAAAAATCTCGTAAAATATTAAAAATATCATATCTACTGTTCTTAATTAAAATCATAAAATTATAAAATTTAAAATTTTGTTTTTGACGCAACAATTACTTTGAAATTTAAAAAAATGAAAAAATTACCATGTAAAGAAGACTTACCCAAATATTTGACTGAAATCTTTGTAGTAAAAAGTGGTCAATTTGATGAGAATTGCAACGTTCACTTGGATTGCGAGACCTTCAAATGGACACGTACCTAAAAAAAAAAAAACTTAAGATTCATTTTTTACTAATTTTTTATTTTTTTCGAATTTTTCTTAATTTTTTTTGTTTCTGTTTTTTTCCCCTATATTTTTCTCCGGTCGCCGGTCCGGCGACCGGCTGAGGCCGGCGAGTTCGACCTCGCCTGCCATGGGCGAGGCCGAGCGGCCTCTGGGCGACAGCGAGGTCGACCGCCACACCTGGGCGAAGCCGCTCGGCCTCCCCCAGATCTGGGGGAGGCCGAGCGGCCTCGCCGGTCGCCGGTCCGGTGAAGAAATTAGGAAAAAAAAACAAAAAAAAAATCAATAAAATAAAAAAATTCGAATCCAGCGATGAATAGTTTTGCGACAAACCGTATTCGTCGCCAATTAGTCACGAAGTTAGCTATGATACTTACCGGTAGAAAAGCTTTACCGAGATTGATTTGTGTGCGCACGCATAGGTTTATTGAGAGAAACGAAAGAGGGAGAAGGAGGGAGAAAAGCGAGGGGGATATGAGGAATCAGTACAGAGAGAGAGAAATTGAGGGTGGGGGTGGATATCACGAAAGTTATTTTCCGTCATAAATTACAAATTAGCAACGAATTCGTTTTCGTCGCAAAATCCGTCGCAAATTAATGAGGAATTTTTTCTCCGTCGCAAATTAGCGACGGTAAAAAAATCTGTTGCTAATTTCGTCGCAAAATAGTAAATTTCGTTGTATAAATTAGCGACGGAAAATAAATTCGTCGCTAATTCCGTCGCAAATTAGCGACGACCAATTTTCCGTTGCTAATTTGCGACGAATTTTTATTTCGTGGCAAATTCCGTTGCAAATTAGCGACGAAAAATTACCCGTCGCAAATTTCCGTGGCAAAATCCATGTTTTTTTTGTAGTGTTTGAGCCATGCTTGCAAGCCCATGTCTAGGCCTTCTGAGGTCGCACAATCTTGGCATCGCCTCGCTTGGGATCGCAAGACCTCGACGACCATTGTGACTAGACCTTCCAGACGACTCAAAGTTGGGTTTATTGCAATTTCTATTTTTGTTTTAACCATATTCCCAAAACCCTGTAACTGAAAGTCCTTTAAGTTAATGTGAAGGCATTTCCAAAAAGCTTTCCCAAACACTTTCTAAACTTGTACTCGTGTGACACATTTACCCTCCTTCAAAGTTGATAACCGTTAAATATCTGCCTACATGGATGCCAAAAAGCAAACGGCGTTGACATGAGTGAAATAAAAATGACGTTATTTTTATTAGAAAATTATCTAATGAAACCTTGACGGAGGAGGATAAATGTGTAACATAAGTAAAAATTTGTAGTTTTTTATGTTATAAGAACAAGTTTAGGTATGTAACAGTGGGCATAGTTTAAGATTGTTTTTTTTATTATAGATTTTTCCCTTTTTTTTTTATATAACCCATTTGTCCTAACATGAAAGCCCCCAATGGATTAGAGCCTTTCTGCCTTAGACCAAATCCCTTTGTGCAAGTATTTTGGGCGGTGGATGGGGCATCACTTTTCTTAAGTTAGTGTAATACATGGACATGGATTTTTATCTCTCCATAAAGGAATAAAATCTGCTTTTCAGCTAAGTAATTTTGAATTTAAAATGCGTGGGAAATTCGAAAAAATAAAAAATCCAAATTACCTTTTATGAATTCTGCATTATGTAAGATATATGACCCCAAAAAGCAACAAAATCCATTTTATGACCAATTTTTGTGAATAATAATGACTAAGATAACCGATTGGTCATATGTACTTTGTGGACTGCATCAGTGCTTGCTTACCAGCTATTGTCCAAAGATGCGACAGACCTATGTATTGTAGTAGCTACCCCTAAGGCTAAGCATTGGTCGATTGATTTGATTCTATCAAAATTATACCAGCCTGGAAAATCTATCTAGGACCCAGCATGAAATATAAAAGTCATTTGGTTTTTATTGTATGAAGATTCCTCCACGGATGACTACAAAAATCTATCCTGAGCTTTGCCCTAAGATTGCAACTTCAGATCTCCTAATTTTTTAGAGCCCCACATTTCGTACCCTTTTGAGCTTTTAAAACCTTCAATTTGCACCCTAACCATCTATGCTTTTGCATGCTCCTCCTCGTTTAAAAATAGTTTCGTAGGAATAAAGTTAGGCACGTCGTCAAAGAGGTTCATGCTTATCCGTGGAAATCAGTCGAATTGAAAGATTCAAACACCCGTGTTTTATTATATAAAAAGGTTCCGTATTGGTCTAACTCTAGATAGGACGGTAAGTTTGTGGGCTCATGACCAATCACATCCGAATGGTTCTTCTTTTTGAAGTAACACTAGCATACAAATAGAAATGGACATTAAATCCAGTTTCTATGTTTCTGTATTTGTTTTAGGGCTTCTGCACAAGTAAATGTGTGCTAGACTATATGTCTATCATAAAGTGTGATTATCGAATTCGAGATATAAATATCGTAAATTAAGTCGATCTCATAAGTTGACATGTCAGTTGTATTTTTTTCTTTTTTCATCGCCGAAATATTTTATATTTCTATCAACCTTTTTGAAAACATGTTGTTTGTTTGCTCCACATTTTTGTTTTTGTCAATGGACAGCTAACGATAGGCCACTGCAGAGTCATGTTCTCGTTCCTTCCAACATCATTAATATTAGTCGGAGTGGCTATACATAAATCACGCCTTATGATCTCAACTGATCTATTCAGATTTATTTCACGAAAAAAAATGATTCAAGAAAGATTTTTCCCAGCATGGCCATTCGCATCATTTACAAAAGAAAAAAAGTAGTCATTGTTAATCACAATCTATGCCTAATAATTTTTTTTTGATAACGAAAATACTTTTCGTTTGTTCATTTTTTTAAGCTTTAGAAATGACCATTCAGGAAAATGTTTTCCCATCGTCGATTTTCCACCAAACAAATGGAATCCAGCGAGTTCATTTTTACTTTGTATTTTCATTTTCTGGTTGAGGAGCTTACGTATATTTACACTAGAGGTATGAACATTATACAATACAATAGAACTATTTAATTTCCCTAAATTAGGGCTAGTAACATGACCCATCTTAAAGTCAATCATGCCATCAAACAATCTGATATTATCCAAATCCAAAATACCTACTCTCTAATAATGTCTTGGCCGATCTCATCAGTATAAGAAACGTGGTACCTTGTCAAAAAACGTGACTTTCATGTCGTTTGACTTTGATGAAGGTTGGCTCCCCAATGTGCTGGCTAAAAGCCACTCAAAAGCAGCCAATTAGTGTCGTCTCACCTCAGAATTAGTGATCCAGACACAAATATATATATAATACACACACACAAACACACACACACACACACTTCTAAAAGGAGGATTAGGCAGGTAATGAACTCCTCATTGAAGAAAATATCATTAAATAGTCCACAGCTCAAAAGGTCAAAGGCTTCCCCTCACAATAATTTGTTCAAGTATTATCTTGTGTAAGCGACTTCTACTTGGCGACAATGGCCTCTCGCTTGCTTCTAGATCTTCTGTCCGACAACACATCTAATTTTATCCATACACGGCCTCTTGTATGACAGAAGCGTCCATATATCTATTAATTTGTGTGTCTATATTTATATATTCTTCCAATCTAGTCCCAAATCTATGGGTGCATCCAAAAGTCGCCACTGGTTTTTTTTTTATTTTTAAATTATCAATATCAGGAGACTACTGTTGTTCTACGCAACAGGTGAGAATACTGTTGAAAATACAAGTTCTGATAATGAATTCTAATTGACCATGATGTTGATAATTTTGAAGAAACTAGTGGTGATTTTCTGACGTATAGATAAATTTGAGATTAGAGTGAAAGTTGTGAATATTTTTTTAGATAAAAAAGATTTAGGGGCAAAGTTGAGATTGGACCTAAAGTTAGGGTTTTTTTTTTCTTTTTTTTACAGAATTAGGCGCCAATCTATCATTCCATGAAAATCCTAATGTAAAGGATGAAATGAGAGAGAAGTGCCCAATTGTTTGGTACTTAATTAGGGAAATTTAACTACTATATCAACACTCCATCCGAGTTATTAAACATATCAAACGACATACCAAATGTAGCTTGGTGTCTACAAACTAAAGTAATCGCATGCCAAGATTTCGATGAAATCTACATAGAACCCCACAACACATCTTGAGTTGATATGATAAATTGTTGTTTTCTCACTCGTACATGGACCCTCGCCGGTTTTGTCTAGATCCCAAAAGATTCCAACGCTCCCAAAGCAATCAATCATTGTATATGGAAAATCAAGAGGTGTCGGGGGAAGAGCACATTTGGTACATCTAATGTCAAATCGGATGGTTGGTTGTTTCCCCTTTGTCCTCTTTCAACTTGGCTACTCAAGTGGGGGGTGTGGTGCGATGAACTTCATTTCATTATCGCCACTATATTGGGTATTTTTCAGACTCCAAATGCTGGTAGGGCCCACGTAGTAATTATAGTAAGTTTTATCGAAAAAGGGGAGAAGTGACCGTCCCGATATCTGTCTAGCGACGACAGTCGTTGAATCTATCGATTAATAAATTTATAACATCCATCGGAATCCCGTATCGTATGATTTTCATCGTGTTTGTTACTGATGGAGGCTCCGATGTACGAAAGGTTTAGAGCGGGAAGGTGAAGGCTTTTTTGCTTTTCAACATACAACGACAAACACATCGCACCTATTGAATGAATTTCGTGTACCTTCTTAAGAAATTATCCGAATATCGTTTTTAGTTAATTATATATCGAGGATACTAGAAGTGATAAAGATGATGCAGCATCAGCTTTAATGGTCCGGAAAACACTAACAACATAATCCACCAAGTCGAAGGGAAAGAAAAGTTGGACTCACACTCCTTTGATTTAGACAGGTAACTTTTTTGTCTAAGCAGTAATTTCCAACTGGCCACAACTAATACCTGCACCTGCCAAAACTATTGCCTTAATCTTCATCTCCTATGTCATGTTGGGTCATGATCTGATGCTTGAATATAATACTCAAATCTTCATCTCCTATTTCAGAGCTAATTCACATTATCCGTCCATAACAATTCTCAGAAAAACGAATAAGAATAATCAATACTGACAATAATGTAGAAGAGTTATGCCGAGAAAGAGTTGCTTATCCAGTATCCTTCTTGGCATTGCCTCCGGCGTGGTTCGACTTGTCGGTACAGACATTCAAGCTCATACTCATCGTTCATTTATGCGAGGTTTCTGGTTAGAAATCCTGAATAATCAACAGTAACAATAACAACAATAACAGAGGAGAGTTACGCAAGCAAAGAGTTGCATATTCGCTATCCTTCTCTGCATTAAGCCTCGGGCGAGGTTCGATGCGTCGGTATAGACATTCAAGCACTATATCCGTCGTTCACTTATACGAGGACTCTGCTTAGAAATCCTGCTCCGAAGTTCGACCCGATTATTCTGCCTGTTCAGCACGCTCTGCTCGCGCACAAGCGCATACATACGAACACGCGTCTGCATATGCATGACAGATACAGTATGAAAAACACAGGAGGAACCCGAGATCTATCTGTTAGCGCATGCGTGTATGAGAATTGAGAATCACCTGGAAATACGCCTGCCACTGTAAAAAACATCACAATCTTAATTTGGGGAGGATTTTGATAGCATTTCACATCGGCGAAAACGCCGTATATTTATAATACTCAGATCATATCCCGGTATAGCCTTCATTAAATGTACATCGAAGGGAGACAGCTTATATATTTCACATAATTGAAAAACCTAATTACACCCCCCAAGAATTAAGAAACTTGAAGATCATAGCAGTTTCATTTCTTGTCGTCGCCATAGACGATGGCCTTTATGACACTGCCTCTTGGGGGTGGGAGCTTGCCGAAGGATGGGAATGGATTGGGCTTCGGTGGCGGATTTGGTGGTTTAGTACTCATCTTCCTCTTCTTCTTCTTCTTCTTCTTCTTCTTCTTCTTCTTCCTTGCGTGTGCCGCTGCTGAAGAGAGCTCAAAAGAGGCTCAGCAGCCACTCGATATTTGTACCCACGCTGCCACAAGTTGGAGTATTTTATACAACCTTCTTTCTTGTTTTCCTTCAACCCCACGTGGCTTAAGATCTCTTTCGTTTCCAAGAGCTCCAATCGCCACATGCCAAATACCTTAAGTGGGCACGTGAAGTGGGTCAGTCATTAATTATGGTGCCAAGACGACACCGTAAAAGGTTGGAGTCCCAAGAATTCCGCGGGGTTGCTCAAATGATAATCACAATCATCTTCTCACTCAAAAGAGCGGGTGTGAAACGGTGCCCCCTAGTCTTCCCTGCGTTCTTTGGCGATGTTGTCAATACATATGCGTGTTCGGATGGGGATTGTCGTATCCAGTGAAAAATAGTTGGATGATTGGAAGAGCTCTGAACGCCCTATATACGAATCTCGCTAACTCGGTTAAGTAGTACTACATACATATTAAATGTCTTTCGAGCCTCGAACAATCACATGGCCCTATGTGATGGGAAATTCAATGTTTCCAATTCAACATATGGCATACATCATGATCGTTAGAGTGTATTTGCATGTGGGTTACTATTAAAACCCAAAAGTCCTATTCAAAATTCTTTGCGTTGCAGCGTTAATTCTCATTACTATAAAGAGAGTAGTTCTGATTAGCGTATTGGGTCAGTCGTACTAAACTATCATTAGTATGTCCCTCATCATTTTTCTAACAATTGCAGCTATATATAATATCAATAGATGCATATAATAAAGAATTAGAGGCAGATGGGTATGACACGTATGGAGATCACTGCTTCTAATTAAGTTGGGCATGCCCATCTCATGAATCATTCTAAAAGTTTCTTTCATCTTAGGTAAAAATTAAACAAATGCCACAATTGTAGGCCTTTTATATGACAAAGAAGACGGATTAAGTACGTCGTAAGTCATAAATCAACTGTCATACAATCAAGCCTTACCCATTTTATTTCGGTTACAAGAGTCTTTCGCGTTCTGCGAAAAAATGTAGAATCAAGCCCTCGAACCATTCCCCAATTAGCGCCCGTCGGCATCAAAATAAAGCCACTTTCGATCCACGACTTGATTTGATGTATTTAAGAAAAAGAAGAAGTGGAGAGCTTGATCGACCATAAATTAAATATTTTAAAAATTGATTAATCAATAGGGGCAAACGTCTCATGCCCGAACGAGTTGCATGTGACGGAAGCATAATGGTCGAGTGACGTTGCGGGGCGACGTCGTCATGACGTTTTTTTTGGAATCAAGTTGCTACTTGCACGAATTATATCTTATGTGGTACGTGGCTCTTCGTTCGCCTTTCGTTTTGTTTTGATTGTGTGGGACGTCGCTTTCTCCCCCCACATATTGAAATTTAAGGAATTTCGTGCATTAAATTCAAGATTCATTCGAAACAAAAAGAAAAATTCAAGATTCATTCACGCATTCATTCGTTCTTTCAGCGTGCTGATCCGGTCTTTTCATTAGAAAAATGTTAGACGAGCAATAATTTAGGGGATAGTTATTCAAGGACGATAGCCAGTTCAATGCTAAACTTCATAATTCTAAACTTTTTTAACGATTATTCAATATAATTTTTTTAGTCAAAATTGATCAGTATCCACTAACGTGGTGGTCCAGTCAGAGGCGTGTCATCATAAGCGTAGCATAAATTTAGGTTTTTTGTGATAATTATCCCAATAGTTTAGTCATAGTAGAAACCCATTTTAGAGCCTAAGTAATTAGGGAAATTATTGTATGGAAAAAAATTAGGACAATTATTGGGAAAATTGTCCAAAAAGTCTAAATCTACTGCACTTTTGTCAATTGAGTGTTAAAACTTTCAATTTTGCCAATTGAATCCTAAACCTTTTTTAAGTGTCAATTGAGTACATCCGGTCAATTGACCAGAAAATTGATGACGTGGACACTGGCCGTCTTACGTGGCATGATCGGCACTGACGTGGATAATTTTTAATTTAATTTTAATATTTTTGGAATTTTATATTAATTTTTTCCTTTTCCTTTCCTGTTCTTTTTTTTTTTTCCTTCCATCTTTTCATTTTTTGTTTCCCATAGTGGTCGGGGATGGTTGTGGCCCTCGCCCAAATCTGGGCGAGGCCATTGCGGCCATGCGCGAGGCTGGCCTTGCCCCCAAACCATCACGAGGTGCGGCCATGGCCTCGCCTAGTGGCTAGTGAGCTCCGGCAAGTTGCTGGCCACTATGGGAAACAAAAAATGAAAAGATTGAAGAAAAAAATAAAAAAATAAAAAAGACAATGAAAAAGAAAAACATAAATAAAAAATTCTAAAAATATTAAAATATTATGAAAAATTGTCCTCGTCAACGCTGTGCCACGTAGGACAGTTAGTATCTACATCAATGATTTCTAGCTAAAATTAGTCAGATTAACTCAATTGAAAAAAATAATAAATGTTCAGAATTTAATTGACAAAATTGAAAGGTTTAAGACGTAATAAAAGTACAATAGGTTTATGATTTTTTTGGATAATTTTCTTGGCAATTATCTACAATCGAAAATATAGAAGAAAAAGATATGGTCTGTGTTTTCTTTTTCAGTTGTGAGATTCGACTTGATCTCTTTCCCTTAGTATGACCCACCAAAGGATAATTTCAAATTGTAATTCCGAGTTTCCAGAAAAGAAGAGGTCTATGAGGGGGGTTTGGCATCAAAGCATGGTCAAAACCCTAGCTTTTATTTTATTGAGATTTTTGTCATCATATTCATTAGTCAAAGTTTACTTTCCAAGTGATGGTTGATTGGAATCTTTGACTTCCAGAACGTTTGAACTCTTTTTTGGAACAATCCCAAGATCAAATCTTATCTTTGTGTAGGGCACATGAATTAAAACTTTAACCCCCACATTAGAGGCTCGTGTAGTTTTTTGTATTGCAAAACTACCATAAACGTATTATTTAAAAGTTTAAACAGTTAAGTGAAAGCATGATTCGATATTTCGATGTTTGAACGTATCATCATAAAATCTTTTGACTTTCTTAAGACGAAAAATTCCTTCTAAATTTACCGTGGAAATAGAAGATATTCTTTTCAACGAAGAAATCATGCAAGCAATTTAAGGTGACTTAAAAACGTTAGTATGTTGTGTACTTTTTCTAAATATATAATATTTTAGCATTTGGAAATTTACTTTAGTGAACCACATTCGGATCATCGTAATATTTTCAAAAGAACCCTATGTAATCAAATCCTTGGAACCTCATGCTGTGCTGCTTAATTGTGACATATCTTGTGTGGAGAGATTTTTTGTCTGCTGACATCTTGATGCGATTGTCTTGATAGGCTCACTAATCTCGAACTTTTGGATTGTGGGTATTCGGTGCGTGATAGTTGTGATAACGCAAAGATGGGATCGCAGGTTATGATTGCCCTCCCCACCCTATGTGGGACTGGTGAATATGGCAACACACATCCACCAAACGACCCAACTGGCTCTGCTGAATTCCCCATGGGCGGGAAAGAAGAAAAGCTTTATGTATTTCTGATTCTTCTGGTGCTGAATGATTGCAATTGTTTAAGTTCATTGCATGCCAGAGCAAGCACACACGTGCACACGCACAGAAAGAAAAAGGTGAAAATTTTCTGAGTAAGTTTTTGGTGGTTCTCACCCTGCTGAGGTTAGGCATGCTTCACTGTGAATGGACATCATCAGATCGGCTCTTTTGACCATCCTCTTCTAGGGCAACTTTTTCTTCAGATAGAACTTGATCCCATCATTCGGTTTGGAAGTTTGATGATATTAGGATGATTCCAGGTTGCGTATCCTGATTTTTCTTGGCCAAAAGAGTATTTTTTTTTCGAGTTAATCCTCATATTTTGAAAGTGTGTTACTTGTGAATGAGTATGTCTCTCATTTGAGTGGAAAATTACCAAAAAAAAGTTATAAACTTATAGTAAGTATGCCAATTCACTCATAAACTTTTAATTTGACTAATTTATTCCTCAACCTTTTTGACAATATACTAATTTAGTCCTTCCAGTCGATTTTGGCTGGAAATTATTAACGTGGATGCTGGGCGTGCCACGTAGGATAGTTGATGCTAACGTGTAGGGGTGTGCAAAAAAATCAGGAATCGCCCGAATCCCCCAGAATCGGACCGGAACCGGTGGCTTCTAAGGGAACCAATCCAGTTCTCGGTTCCAATTTTTGGAAACCGGTGGGTACTGGTCTAGTTCCCGGTTTCAGGTGTGGAACCGCCCATCCGGACCGGACCGGTAATATAATAATAAATATAATATTTTTTTTAATATTAAATTTTTTTAAAAAAGAAAAATCGTAAATCCCTGAACTAAATTTAACTCGCTCGACACTCATTGTCACGCCCCAAACCCTTGAGCGCACGAACATCCTTCCTTGGTCATGGAATTGTGACGTCCTAGGACGCGTCGCCGACCCATTCATTTTATCTTTCAATTATGCACATGCAAAAGCACAATATCTCTAGACGACAACAACAACAATAGGGATAGACAGGAAAATATACAACAAATATATATAAATACATTAACGGCAGTACATCAGGAGTTAATATATTTCAAGTCCGCCATGTAGACCTCCCCGATTACAACCATAAAGGATTGGGAGTTAACCTAACTCCTCTATTCACGAAGACAACCTCAAAAGGTGTGCCCCTTCAAAATATCCGGTTCCCATGAAATACAACGTGTACTCATATCTAAGCACCTGAAAAAAATGGTTAACAACAATGAGTGAGATAAATCTCAATAAGTTAACGACCTAAGCCTCGGTTAGGAAGTCAACTCACATTGGGCGCACCAAAACACGCAGCCACATATCGACGGTAGATCAATAGCAAAACAACCCTTGCTTTGCTCTAACTATACACACGAGCAAGCTACCCAACCCATCATAAATAAACGTGCCATTAAACAATCGCAGTTATTCTTATCTTGCCTTGGCACACATGCCCTGCATGTTATAAACCATCATGTGTAATCATAATGCAACAAGCATATAATACAATCAGAACTCGCAGTAGCATTCCCACGCACAAGGCATCCATATAAGTCCCGATTATAAGGTGAAACCGTTTTGGCCCGTCCCATACCGTGCCTCACAATTTCATCCCATAATAAGGCGCAATGCATCCATACTCTTTCACACGTGTTCCGATTACTACGACTTCATAGGACCACGGTACAACCCGTGTTACTCGCATTAGGTTGGCGGTCTTCCAGCATGACCGGGCATCGTCCCGCCCCATCAGGTACGGCATCATCTAGAACCCCTGCCCATACGGCATTCAATTAAGAGCATCAGCCCGGCCTCAACCGCGACTCGGCATCCGAACTCCCGGCGGGCATCCGATAAATCAGGTATCGTCCTGCGCAAAATGCATTAGGACAGGTTCAACCCCACGTAAAACACATCGGGATATTATCTGATCACACGAGCACAATAACCACGCAACTCATTTATATCTCAGCATTTAGCCAAATGCAAACGTGGTTCGTGCTCACACAACAAACTACTGTAACTTCCACACATAAAAATGTAGTAATAAATTCACACGTGATCACATACACACAATCAACCCATCAAACTTTACACGATTTCTTTTTTAAACATCCTTACCCCATTTAACTCATAAAACCTCGCATCCAAACGCGACTTCTCGTGAATTACCATTTATATGTCCATAAAACCATTTTTTAAAATAGCAACCTAAGTCCTTTTACTAAAACAACCCTTTTCCATGGCAACTCATGCTTTAAACAACATAGAACATGCATAGCTCATCTCATAACTCAAGCACAAAACACATATAATCACAACTTATCACCTTACCAGCAATAACTTATCGCTCTTCTTCCGATGGTTTATCGCCTATTTGTGATAGCTTATCACTTATTTTCTGATAGCTTATCACCCAATTCTCGATAGTTTATTACCCCTTCGGTGATAGCTTGTTACCTAATCCATGATAGCTTATCACCATTTTGGTGATAGCTTATCAACAAATACCCAATAACTTATCTTCCCATTTACGATAGATTATCACATTTTTTCGATAACCTATTAAGTCCACTTATCACCTATCGCGATAGCTTATCACTTCCGCCTATCACTTATCGCGATAGCTTATCAACTAATCCCTCATTAATTAGCACTAAGCATAATTAACTTAGTCTAATCTAACCATAAGCAAGTTTAACGTACTAATCAAGGGATTAGAGCGTTAACTCACTCGGAAATGATTCCGACGACGCGGGCGTGACGGCGGTGGCGAGGGCTACACGTGGCTTGGTCCGAAACGGCACGGGGTGGCAGCATGGAAATAGGTCTCGCTGGGTCAGCTGCTGGACATCAGCTTTGGTAGGCTGGACGGGCGGCTATGGACAGCGGTGGACGGCGCACGGCGATGGTTCGGCAAGGGCAGCTCACGGTGTGGCTTGGGGGCAGCAAGGGGTGACAGTGATGGCGGTGATGGTGGCTGGTGGTGGTGGCGGCAACAAAGGGAGAAAGAGAGACTGCAAGGGAAAAAGAGTTAAGGAAAACAAAAAATGAGAGAATGAGCAAGAGAAAGAAAGTGTCTTGCAAAACACTCAAAAATGGATGGCCAAGATTCACTCTTGCCCGACAAGCCAAGATCAATAGCTAGGATTTAATCTTGCAAAACAAGCCAAAGGGATTCTAGAAGACTTAGGGGCAAAATGATGATTTCATCCCTTGACACTATTCACGATACTATTCACATGGGCTTGGGCCAACAAACTTGGGCTTGAATGGGCCAAATTTGAAAAGAAATGGGCTTGAAAAGGTTAATGGGCGTTCCTTAGGCCCATTGGGCTTTGGCCTTGGGCGTGTGGCCCATCTCGGCCCACTTGTGGGCTTCCATTCTCAGCCTAATAATTCCTTTGTCCAAAGTTTCGGGGCCCAAAACTATTCCCAGGGGTCTATCTTGACTAAGCCAAAAAGGAAAGTCTTTGAACTATCCTTAATCGAAAACCTATAACCGGACCAAGGCTCGTGGCTAAACTTCAATGGGAAGTGCTCCTAATACAGCCTATTCAAATTAGGCGGCCTCTTGGGGTGTCACTTGTATAACTTATGGTTGATCCAGAAATCAATCAATATTTGAGTCTCGTTGACCTATGGATCATTCTCGGTTGTCATGTAATCGTGCGGAATTAAACCACTTACTCGGGGCACGTGGTCTTGTGAAATTAGCTTAGGATCGTTCGGGTTTAGTATAATGATCGTCCGGAATCACCTGCAATCCGACTATATATACTTTCGTCGAATTGATTCCTAACCTTTCACTGATTAACCTGTGACGTCATAAGGTCGTCCCGCATCGATCCTTATGGTCGAGCTATTTTTCATGGTCGAGTACTATAGTCGAGCGCATTTCTCGACTCTCAATTGCCCTTCCTAATCGAATGGTTGACCCATGCACGATTCGTGAATTGACTCATGGTCTAACCCTGCTATTAGTATATTGACAGTTTAAGCTACTTTCCTTGCCAAAATACGATCCGAATCGAGGATGTTACGCTCACAACTTTACACTGAGCCGAGAAACACCTTTCACTTTCACCTCACGCTCACTCTCACTCTCTCACTCTTTTTGGTTAATGCTCACCTCACCATCTCTGACTTTCCATCTCCGTCTCCGTCTCCATCTTTCCGTCTCCGTCCTTAGCTTGTGGGATCGGTTTCATGGACCCACTTGGGAATCGGACCGGACCAGTGGTCCGGCTCTTGGGTGGATCAATGGAACCAATGGGTGGTTCCCGATTCCAATTTTTCGAAATTGATCCTTAGTGGGCAGTACCTGGTTCTAGGGTGGGAACCGCCTAATGGGACCATGCTCACCCCTACTAACGTGGACAATATTTGCAACTTTTTTTAATTTTTTCTTTTCATTTTCATTTTTGTTATTGTAGTTGGGAGTGAGGGCTTTAGGCCCTGTCTAGTGGCCAGCAAACCTCATTTGCCACGATGATAAAAAAGAGAAAAAAGAAAAAATTCAAAAAAATAAAAAAATTTAGAATTTTTTTTATAAAATGATAAAAAAATTATCTATATCAGCACCGGCTGTGTCACGTAGGATGAAAAACGTCCACATTAGCAATTTATGGCTGAAAATTGATCGGAAGGACTAAATTGTCAAAATGTTTAGGACTAAATTAGCAAAATTGAAAAGTTTATGACTGAATTGACACCAAAATAAAAGGTTTTTGACTTCTTCTTTTTTTTGTTGTTGTAATTTTCCCCTTGTATGAGCTACCTTGTGAGTATATAGTTATATAACGTCTAATTTGGTGTAAAATCCCGTTTTAGTTGTAGTTTAACACATTTTTTTCTGCTATCGAGCTAGTAGCAAGCAAGCTTGATTGAAATTTTTTTTTCGTGCCCCGCCTAGGATATACATTATGGATTCTTTTTGAAAACGCCCTATCCTTTTTTCATATCCCTGCCAGTCCTCACGTTGGTATTTAAGTATCTCTATCTCAAGCCATCCACATGTTGTTGTTGTTTAAGTAGCTCTATCTCAAGCCAGAGAATGAGCTATTTCAACTAACCCAGTTATTGAGGATAAGATAGGCTAGAATAAAGAGCTAGTACAGCCCCCTATTGTTTGATTTAATATCGATTGGGGCTCAAATTCCATTGTTCCTTGGTTCGACCTCCCGCAATGGTCCTTGCTTTTGATAAAGCGGAGACGGGTTACTCGCTTAGCGTGCTCCTAACGTGGGCGTTTTTCAAGAATAAGATCTCTTCTTTCTTTTGTGTTTTTTTTTTGTAAACAAGTGCTCTGGTAAAGTAAAAAACTAAGTCCATTCATAAGATACTATAGTCCAACTCATGGGACCTTCCCGAATTCCACCAGCATCACAGAATTGGCTCTCATCAATCACAGCATCTTCTTGATTTTCTCAAGTTGATGTCCATTGAAGTTAAAACTGTTGGAAATATGGGATAAATTGATGGGTGAATGAATGAGAAATTGATGCTCAAAGAACACCCTTGAGTTGGAAGTGGGAAGTGGAAAAACACTATTCCCACATCGGAAAAGAAAGAAGGCTATGGAGTGCTTTATATACAGTTACACTTATTTGAAGTGGTAATTATCATAGCACAAACTCTCTGCCTCGCGCGCAGGCGCAGGGGGGGTGCAAATCCGACGCCCGACAAGTTGAAACTTGGGCGCGTACACGATTGCAGGACCGAAAAGTGGGCCTCGCGACGAGCCCAATTTTGCCTTCTGATTTTTTTTTTTTCAACTCAAACTGTTACGAATTTCGTAACGTGCGGCAGATTTAATCGTCCCTATTGATTTTATAATGGCAGAATTAATCGTCCGTTATTCGTATTGATTTTATAACGGCAGAATTAATCGTCCGTTATTCGTATTGATTTTGTAACGACAGATTTAATCGGCCGTTATTATTCCCGAAATGCTCTCCCCTACGTTCTATTTTATTGAAATCATTCTTCCTCAGGTTTTACACTCTCTCTGCATTTTGCACTGTTTTTCGGTAGTGTTCATTTTGAGTTTGTTCAAGTTCGCCGGAAGCTTGGAAGTGCCGTGCTCTATTCTTCGCTGTCAACCGTTGTATCCTGGGAGACAGACGTTCACGAAACCTCGGTCGCGTACTGGAGGGAACGAATCTGTTTTAAGGAAACTGTGTCAAACACAGGTCTCGGTATTCATTTGTATCGATTCCGACTTTGTTATTGCAATTTCGTTTCTTTACAATTCTGTATTGTTTGTAATATTTATGCTAATGCCGATTTGAATTTTCGCAACAATCTTAAAACAGAATCGCGCTTTTAGAAATTCAAATGGCTACGGGTAAAGAAGTCGTGGATGTGGCTGCTGGAAACGATGGTGTCGATGTGGCTGCTGACAACATCGCCAAAAACTCTGCCTATGCCTCAGCTGTCCAACTGTCTCCGTCGAACTTTAAAAGGTGGCAACAGAAGATGTTGTTTTATTTAACAACTTTGAATCTTGCGAGATTCTTGACTGAGGAAGCTCCTAAGATATCCGATGGAGAAACGGATAAGCAAGCCTTCAACGCTGTTGAAGCCTGGAAGCACTCTGACTTCCTGTGCAGAAACTATGTCATGAATGGTTTACATGACTCACTGTACAATGTCTATTGTGCAAAAAAGACAGCAAAGGAGTTATGGGAAGCCTTGGACCGGAAATATAAAACAGAGGATGCCGGAGCAAAGAAATTTGTTGTCGGTCGATTCCTTGATTATAAGATGGTGGACTTTAAGACTGTGATCAGTCAAGTGCAAGAAATTCAAGTGATCTTGCATGAAATTCTGGCTGAGGGAATGATCTTGAGTGAAACATTCCAAGTGGCTGCTATTATTGAAAAGCTACCTCCTGGGTGGAAGGATTTCAAGAACTATCTCAAGCATAAGCGAAAGGAAATGAACCTGGAAGAGCTGATTGTTAGACTTCGAATTGAAGAAGACAATAGAGGATTTGAACGCAAAGGGTTCAATCCTACTACAGCTAAGGCAAATGTTGTGGAGCTTAGGCAAGGCCACAAGAACAAGAAGATTGCCAAGCCAAAGTTGGGACCAAAAGGAGGAGTTTCCAAGAACAAGTTTCAAGGAAAATGCTTCAACTGTGGTAAAATGGGGCATAGATCTATGGAATGCAGACTTCCGAAGAAGAAGAATTATGAGACAAATATTGTGAGTGGCATCGCTCAAGACGTGTCAAACATAAACCTTTCTGCAATGGTTTCTGAAGTAAACTTAGTTGGGTCCAATCCGAAGGAATGGTGGATTGACAATGGTGCTACTAGGCACATATGCTCCAATAAGGACCTGTTCACAAATCTTGAACCAATTAATGGGGAAAAGGTTTTTATGGGAAACTCTGCCTCTTCTGCTGTCGAAGGCCAATGGAAGGTGTTGCTGAAGATGACCTCAGGAAAAGAGCTGACTCTAAACAATGTTCTTTATGTGCCAGAAATCCGAAAGAACCTGGTTTCTGGGTCTCTGTTGAACAAGCATGGATTTCGTATGGTATTTGAGTCAGATAAAGTTATTTTGTCTAAATCCGGAATGTATGTGGGGAAGGGATATGTAAATGATGGGCTTTTTAAGCTCAATGTAATGACAATTATCAATAAAGATAATAAGTCTTCTGTTTATTTGCTTGAGTCTTCCAATTTATGGCATGGTAGACTAGGACACGTTAATTATGATACATTGCGTAGATTAATTAACTTGGAACATATACCTTCATTTCAAATTGATTCAAAACATAAATGTGAAATTTGTGTTGAGGCAAAATTAACGAGATCATCATTTCAAACAATTGAAAGAAACACCGAACCCCTTGAATTAATTCATAGTGATGTTTGCGATTTGAAATTCGTACAAACGAGAGGTGGTAATAAATATTTTATTACCTTTATCGATGATAACACTAAATACTGTTATGTGTATTTGCTTAAAAGCAAAGATGAAGCCTTAGAGAAATTTATTCTCTATAAGAATGCAGTTGAAAATCAACTTAATAAGAGAATTAAAAGATTGAGAAGTGATAGAGGTGGCGAGTATGAAGTACCAATTGGTGAATTCTGTGCACAACACGGAATTATACATGAATTAACTGCGCCTTACTCTCCTCAATCAAATGGTGTTGCTGAACGTAAAAATCGCACATTGAAAGAAATGATGAACGCGATATTACTAAATTCAGGTTTGCCTCAAAATATGTGGGGAGAAGCTATATTGTCAAGCAATTACCTTTTAAATAAGGTACCTCGAAAGAAAGAGGATAAAACCCCTTATGAGTTATGGAAAGGTAGGAGACCATCCTATAAACACTTACGAGTGTGGGGGTGTCTTGCAAAAGTGGCGGTTCCAACACCAAAGAAGACAAAGATAGGTCCTAAAACGGTGGACTGTATCTTTATAGGCTATGCACATAACAGTAATGCATATCGATTTCTTGTGCATGAATCAAAAATTTCAGATATACACAAGAATACGATCATGGAATCTAGGAATGCATCATTCTTTGAAAATGTATTTCCTTGTAAATCCAATGATGGATCAAGTTCATCTAAACGAAAGAATGAAACTATGAATGAAGAAAGTCACGATTCGGCTCATGAAATTCATGACTCAGACCATGAACTAGAACCGAGACGTAGCAAAAGAGCAAGAGTGGAAAAATCTTTTGGCAATGATTTTCTAACTTATTTGTTAGAAAAGGAACCATTAAATTATGCAGAAGCTGTAAATTCTTCTGAGGGACCTCTTTGGAAAGAAGCAATAAAAAGTGAAGTTGATTCTATTTTGCAGAATCATACTTGGGAGCTAGTGAATCTTCCTCCTGGTTGTAAGCCTTTAAAGTCCAAATGGATTTTTAAAAGGAAAATGAAAGCAGATGGCTCCATTGATAAGTACAAAGCCAGACTTGTGATCAAAGGATACAAACAACGAGAAGGCTTAGATTACTTTGATACTTATTTTCCTGTGACGAGAATAACCTCCATTAGGATGATAATTGCAATTGCAGCATTGCGAAATCTGGAAGTACATCAAATGGATGTAAAAACAGCTTTTCTAAATGGTGATTTGGATGAAGAAATCTACATGGAACAACCTGAGGGTTTTATAGTTCCAGGACAAGAAAGGAAAGTCTGTAAATTGGTGAAATCATTGTATGGCCTAAAACAAGCACCAAAACAGTGGCATGAAAAGTTTGATAATGCAATGATTACCAATGGTTTTAAGATCAATGAATGTGATAAATGTGTCTACATTAAAGAGACAACAAATGGCTATGTCATTTTGTGTCTTTACGTAGATGACATATTAATTGTTGGTAGTGATGATAAAATGATCAAATCTACCAAGTATATGTTGAATTCAAGATTTGACATGAAAGATAAGGGACCTACTGATATGATTTTAGGAATTAAAATCACAAGAACATCAGAAGGTCTTATTTTAAACCAGTCACACTATGTGGACAAGATTCTTGAAAAATTCAACATGAATGATTCTGGTATTGCTAGAACACCATTAGACAATAGTCTTCATCTTTTCAAGAATAGAGGAGAGGGTATTTCTCAAGTAGAGTACTCTAGAGTTGTTGGAAGTCTAATGTACTTAATGAGTTCTACTAGACCAGACATAGCCTATACGGTTGGTAAATTAAGTAGATATACAAGCAATCCGAGTGCTGACCATTGGAAAGCAATAGTGAGAGTATTCAGGTACTTACGATATACTCGGAATTATGGCCTGCATTATACCAGATACCCAGCCGTTCTGGAAGGATATAGTGATGCGAACTGGATATCTGATATAAAAGACTCAAAATCTACTAGTGGATATGTATTCACACTAGCGGGAGCAGCCGTATCTTGAAAATCCTGTAAACAAACTGTTATAGCCAGATCCACAATGGAATCTGAATTTATAGCATTAGATAAATGTGGTGAAGAGGCTGAATGGCTATGCCGTTTCTTAGAGGATATTCCAAAATGGCAAAAACCAGTGCCACCAATAAGTATACATTGTGATAGTCAATCTGCGATTGGAAGAGCACAGAGTAATATGTATAATGGAAAGTCTAGACACATACGTCGTAGACATAATACCATTAGACAACTACTCTCAACAGGAATTATCTCAATTGACTACGTAAAGTCAAGGGATAATATTGCGGATCCGCTAACCAAAGGGTTAAACAGAGAGTTAGCTGAGAAATCGACAAGAGGAATGGGACTGAAGCCCATGAAAGAATAAGTTGATATAAAGGAAACCCAACCTAGTTGACTGGAGATCCCAAGATCTAGGTTCAAAGGGATAACCTAATTATATAAACTTAGTGATGTCACTGTAGGGGTTATCCCTAAAACCATTCCTATATAAAATAACAGTGATATTGTAATAGAAAGGATAGCATTTTGCTTTAATGATTCTTAAGTGGAGTAAACAAATTACTCAAAATTAAGTAATCACCTATGTGAGAGAGAAGTGAGGCCGCTTCAAAGGAGAATTATTTAAGGGCTAAATTCTTTAGAAACTCTTGCAGAACCAGGTTGATGTTCATGGCCAAAACGAACATAACTATGAGAACTGAACAAACGTTTAGATGATTCCTGTGTGAAGTATATGGTTCATTTACATAAGAAAGCTGGACAGTTAAAGGACATCATGTCTACTGGACAACTAGTAAAGTAAATATACTTTCACAAGGGAAGGTTCAAAGGGTAATACCTACCTATCCTATGCAGGTTTCAATTGTTGAACATTATCACAGAGTCAAAACTAAAACAATTTTCATTCATGTGGGGGATTGTTGGAAATATGGGATAAATTGATGGGTGAATGAATGAGAAATTGATGCTCAAAGAACACCCTTGAGTTGGAAGTGGAAAAACACTATTCCCACATCGGAAAAGAAAGAAGGCTATGGAGTGCTTTATATACAGTTACACTTATTTGAAGTGGTAATTATCATAGCACAAACTCTCTGCCTCGCGCGCAGGCGCAGGGGGGGTGCAAATCTGACGCCCGACAAGTTGAAACTTGGGCGCGAGCGCACATCCCGCGTACACGATTGCAGGACCGAAAAGTGGGCCTCGCGACGAGCCCAATTTTGCCTTCTGATTTTTTTTTTTCAACTTAAACTGTTACGAATTTCGTAACGTGCGGCAGATTTAATCGTCCCTATTGATTTTATAACGGCAGAATTAATCGTCCGTTATTCGTATTGATTTTATAACGGCAGAATTAATCGTTCGTTATTCGTATTGATTTTATAACGGCATATTTAATCGTCCATTATTCGTATTGATTTTGTAACGACAGATTTAATCGGCCGTTATTATTCCCGAAATGCTCTCCCCTGCGTTCTATTTTATCGAAATCATTCTTCCTCAGGTTTTACACTCTCTCTGCATTTTGCACTGTTTTTCGGTAGTGTTCATTTCGAGTTTGTTCAAGTTCGCCGGAAGCTTGGAAGTGCCGTGCTCTCTTCTTCGCTGTCAACCGTTGTATCCTGGGAGACAGACGTTCACGAAACCTCGGTCGCGTACTGGAGGGAACGAATCTGTTTTAAGGAAACTGTGTCAAACACAGGCCTCGGTATTCATTTGTATCGATTCCGACTTTGTTATTGCAATTTCGTTTCTTTACAATTCTGTATTGTTTGTAATATTTATGCTAATGCCGATTTGAATTTTCGCAACAAAAACTTTTAAGGATCTTTAGAAGGTCCATCGGCTGTGCAGAAAGCTTTCAGGAGATTTTCGTCACACGAGTAACATGTGTATCTCGAGTCGATTATACAGATTAGGTTTTTCTCTCTGATGAGAAATATCCAAGGGGACCTTATAGAAGTCTTTGAAAATGTGCGCATGTTGTCGGGCTTCAACGTTGGCCGATAAATGCTCTCTGGAAACCGCGACTCGCTGCTGCTTTTGACCGCCTTTCCGTCTCTTTCGTCCTTCTTTTTTTCCTGTTCTCGGTCAAATGGTGTCTGTGGTGTCTGGTGGAAGACGAATCTTCACGAGTTATCAGTGTATAAATCCAGTCGTCAGTCAACACTCGAGTTCATTTGACCATCCCGGATCCACATCTTATACATACCTTATCTTTCTTCTCGCGTTTCGTTCTCATTTGCTTTTGTGATGTTTTCCGGCAGGAATTGATGTTTGATGAGCTCCATGATTCGACTCACGTCCATCCACATGGTTTTACTAGAGAACTGGCGACGACTTGGAGCTTCCTCTTGGGGCTAATGTTTTACCTTTGTCGCAGGTCGGAAGAATCGTGCTTGTAAGGTATGTATATCACCACATGCAAATTGAACTAGAAGTAAATTTTGGTGATATCCATATTGGTAAACCCGCCAATCAAAAGCCTTGCTAGAGGAAGCTTTCTCACATTCTTTTATAGAGAACACGGAAACATGCCTCTTTTGTAAGTATTCTTGGTTGAAAGAGAATTGATCCGAATAGAAAGTTTTGGCAAAAACCTAAAAGTGGTTGGAGGCCCCGATACTCTCAACGTCATCTCCCTTAAATTGGCCTTGTACCCTAAAAACCTTCAAACTTTAGTTTTTGTCCTAATTTTACCTTTTGTATCGTAAAAAACCTCTAATTTTAGGTCCAATTCCAATTCTATCATAAACTTTTTTTTGTCCGATAAAATTCCCTCAACTTTAGATCATGTTCCAATTCTACCTTAAAATTCCTTTTTGCCCTTAATTTTCGATCTAATCCCAATTTTACCCTAAAATTTTTACAATCTCATAAAAACCACAAACTTTTACTTGAGTTGTATCTGCCCCCATTAACACTTCATCCAAAATTTCTCATTGACAATCGAGAGATGGAAAACTCCCAAGCACGAGTTGTTCAAGCGTCCCGAGTGCGAGAAATGGAACATTCCAAAATACGAGAGATCAACGAGCACAAAATCACTAAGGGCGATTTTGACGGATGGTTAATGAAGAGCGGATTTAGGACTCATTTAAAAGTTGGTGATTTTTTACGAGACAAAAAAAAATTGAAGTGAAATTTTAACTAGGCCTAAAGCTGAGATTTTTTTGCAAAACAAAAAAAAATTATGGTAGAATTGGTAGGTCGTTTTTTACGAGACAAAAAAAAGTTTAAGATAAAATTGAAACTAGATCTAAAGTTAGGGTTTTTTATGGAAGAAAAAAAGTTTAGGGTAGCGTTGGAAGATGACCTAAAATTGGAGGTTTTTTGCAATACAAAAGGTAGAATTACGATAAGAACTAAAGTTGGAGGTTTTTTAAGATATTAGGCCTACTTAAATTAGGCGGGAAAAGTGCCAAAAAAGTCCTAAACCTTTTGCATTTGTGCCAATTTAGTCCTAAACCTTTTTTTGGTGCCAATTCAGTCCTAAACCTTTTGCATTGGTGCCAATTTAGTCCTAAACCTTTTTTTGGTGCCAATTTAGTCCTAAACCTTTTTTTGGTGCCAATTAAGTCCTAAACCTTTTAAATTGGTGCCAATTCAATCCTAAACCTTTTGTTTTTGTGCCAATTTAGTCATTCCGGCCAATTTAGACTGGAATTTGCCTACGTGGACGCCTGCCGGCCGGCGGCCAGTCATCGGCGCCGATGTGGCGCCGACGTGGACAACTTTAATATTTTTTAAATATTTTTTGAATTTTTATTTTTTTTCCTTTTTTTTTTCCACTTTTTTTGTTTGGTTGTCTTCCTCCTTCCTCTGGCCGGTCGCCGGTCCGGCGACCGGCCAGAGGCCAGAGGCCGGCGACCTCGAGCTCGCCGGCCACTGGCGAGGGCAACCTCATCCGGCGAAGGCGAGCCTCGCCTTGGTCGGGCGAGGCTCAAGCCCACGCCGGAGGCCGCGGCGACGGCGGCCTCGTCCGGCGAGGGCGAGCCTCGCCTTGGTCGGGCGAGGCTCGAGCCCACGCCGGAGGCCGCGGCGAGGGCTCGAGCCTTGCCTTGGTCGGGCGAGGCTCGCCCTCGCCGTGGCCTCCGGCGAGGTCGGGCCTCGCCATGGTCGGGCGGGGCTCGCCCACGCCGCAGCCACCGGCGCGGGCTCAAGCCTCGCCCGACCAAGGCGAGGCTCGCCCTCGCCGGGCGAGGCCGTCCTCGCCAGTGGCCGGTCGCCGGACCGGCGACCGGCCAGAGGAAGGAGGAAGACAACCAAAAAAAAAAGTGGAAAAAAAAAGAAAAAAAAAAGGAAAAAAAATAAAAATTCAAAAAAATATTAAAAAAATATTAAAGTTGTCCACGTCGGCGCCGGTGACCGGCCGCCGGCCGGCAGGCGTCCACGTAGGCAAATTCCGGTCTAAATTGGCCGGAAGGACTAAATTGGCACAAAAACAAAAGGTTTAAGACTGAATTGGCACCAATTTAAAAGGTTTAGGACTTAATTGGCACCAAAAAAAGGTTTAGGACTAAATTGGCACCAATGCAAAAGGTTTAGGACTGAATTGGCACCAAAAAAAGGTTTAGGACTGAATTGGCACTAATGCAAAAGGTTTAGGACTTTTTTGGCACTTTTCCCTAAATTAGGCACGACTTTGATCAATTATATTTTTTCCCTCTATACTACAATATTCGTATAGATATAAAAGAGTTAAACAAGAACAAAGGAGTTTGGCCATGTATCTTATGGATTATAAGAAAAAAGGGGAAAAGTATCAAAAAAGTCCTAAACCTTTTGCATTGGTGCCAATTCAGTCCTAAACCTTTTTCATTGGTGCCAATTCAGTCCTTGGACACGTGAATAGCTATTAGTCGAAAAGACTGAATTGGCACAAATACAAAAGATTTATGATTGAATTGGCACAAAAAAAAGGTTTATGACTAAATTGACACCAATGTAAAAGGTTAGGACTGAATTGACACCAAAAAAAGGTTTAGGACTAAATTGGCACAAATACAAATGTTTAGGACTGAATTGGTACCAAAAAAAGGTTTATGATTAAATTGGCACAAATACAAAAGATTTATGACTTTTTTGACACTTTTCTCAAGGAAAGAGAGAGTGTCATATTAAACAAGTGTTTTGCTTGTGTGCGAGTGTGACTCTTATTTGGGCTCCCCTATAAGCATATTGTTATATAAAGTTTGATTTGATTTGAGATCCCTTGTAGTTGAACTCTTTTTTTATGCCATCAAGATAGTAGCAAGCAAGCTCGTTCCATATAGATATCCTGCACCCCACCTAGGATATACATTATGGATTCTTGCTAAAACTATGTTGTCCTTTTCTCCTAGCCCTATCGGTCCTTCTGCCGGTATTCGAATATTTCCATCTCAAGCCAACGAATAAGCCAGTTCAAGCAACGCACCTATCGAGTACAAGACATGCTAGAATAAAAGTTAGTATGGCCCCCTATTGTCTGGTCTGATATTAATTGGGGCCCCGACTTCCATAGATTCTTGGTTTGGCCTCCGGATTGTGATCCTCGCTTTTGACAAAGCAGAGCGGGGTCGTGCTTGCTCAGCATGCACTCCTAACGTGGGGGTCCTTCAAGACTGGGACTCGACAAAATCTTTTGCACCTACTGATGTGCACAACACATAGAAACAATCGTCGTCAGAGGATTTCAACTTTCATGCACGCACATGCGTATAGATAGTTTAGGATCACAACGCTAGCATCTCTTCTTTGTTTTGTGTTTTTGTTAACAAGTGCTCTCAAGATGGAAAAAAAAGGTTCCTTAAGACGCTAAGTAGAACCAAAATCTCGATACCATGAAATACCCCCGATCTCTCATATTTTAAGGTAAGTGTACGAGAGGAAATCCCATGTGTTTTGAACATGATGTTTGCACTTGATGCAATGTCGCCAATTATCAGTGACATACTCAAGTCAATTCGTCTAATTTATGCACATACTCAAGTCAATTCGTTCTGGAAACCGACATCAGTCCATCAGATCGGTGGCGGCCATTCTCGTGGCTGCTTTTGACCGCTCTTCGATGTGTTTCGTCCTTCTTCTCGTGTCCTGGTCAAATGGTGGTTGTGGCGTAAGGTGGAAGACGAATTTTACACTAATGATCAGTGTCTGAATCCAGTCGTCAGTCAAACATTCAAACTCATGTCACTATCGTGTATCCACATCCGATGCATTTCTTATCTTCTTACTCGCGTCTAGTTCTCAATGCTTTTATGATGTTTTGCTGCGGAAACAGACGTTCTCATCGGCGCGACCCCCGGACACGGAATGGGATGAGAAGGAGGAAATGCGTCTTCGATGTTATCGAGGAGGAGGAGATGGAGCGAAAGGGCCTGCGGGAGGATTATGAGGGGGACGGTGACGTGCAAGGTGGCGCCCAGAGGGTGCGATGTGCCCAAGGATAACGTAGTATCAAATAATATATCTTACAATATTCTTTATTATGTGTGATTAGGTATCGTTAGATCAAACTATGTCGCTAATTATTGACGAATACTTAGTCAAGAGTTCCGAAAACAATGAGTTGCTAACCGTTTGCTTCGACAAACCAAAGTGGGACAAGTAAAAATGAACTTCCAAAGGATGGGAAAGGTTTACTTTCGATCCTTCAACATTTGTAGTTACTTTGCAAAGTGATCTAAAAAATTTAGTGGAAGGAGAAGTCATAACGAAGTTTCGGTAGGTGAATCTGCAGAAGGATCATTGTCAAATCCTTATCCTTGCATTAATTCAATGTTCGATCTCCCAAGTTAGAGTTTATTCCGTCTTCATTTGCCGATGGTGTCATAATTATATAAAAAATCCTCGGGATTCTCCCTTATTTAATTTTTCATTTGAAAGGGTTATATACGATGGAGGAAACTTGCAAAAATGAAATGCAAGTTACGTATATCACCACGAACAAATTTAACTAGAATTAGATTTTGTTAATGTCTATATTTGTGAAAATACTAATACAAAACCTGATTAGAGAAAACTTTCTAGGGGTGAGCACCGGTCCCGGTCCAACCCAAGAACCATACCAGACCAGACCGAACCGGCCGGTTCTCGGTTCTCGTAATTTGAAATAGGTGAATATCAATTTGGTTCCCGTTTCTGCTCAAGAAACTAAACCGGTTGCCCTAAAATAAAATTTAGGGCTCGAACTCTTCAGTCTTCATCTCGCCCCACCATTTACTCTTAGTCTCTCTCAGTAGAGAACATGAAATTTACTCATTCTAATATATCCATCAGACATGAGCACCAAGATACAAGTAGAGAACACACAGTGAAATATCTCATGGCCAAACACAAGTACTAAGCAGGCAGTGGTAGTTGGTAATTGATGGCCAATACAAACTATATTTAGATCAGATCAAAAAGATTATGTGTCTGCTCATCACGTTGGACGCTATCATATTAGTGGGAGTGTCAAATTAAACAAATTGGTGAAGATAACATTTGTTGTAGCCCCGACGATGGATCTAGCGGTCCATTGGCCCCTGCCTAGGCCCAGGCCAAGCCACAAGGGTCCGAAGGCATTTTGGGCAGGCTTAAGCAAGGACATTTAGCGAGAAAGGTCGATTTGGCTCGAGGTTTGCGTATAAAAATTTAGTGATGGGCAGTTTTGGGCAAAAAATCATTTTTGATATCAAAGTCCGACCCGATCCCGCTTAAGGATGGCTATACTTTGTCGTGACTAGACCAATTCTGTGGGTGGGCAAACGTGCTGACGATGGCCTCGAGAAGCGGTGTTGTTGAGTTGAGCTTCGATAAGTCAAATTGGGCAAAAAAACCATACTCTATACAAATTGTGATGGCCGTGTAGCCATCTGAACAAAGGTGACCTACCAATCGAAATAGTAAACGACATCTAACCTACGTGATCCAAAGAGAATACGAAGACCAGATGTGCATGGTTTCACCGACGGCAAACCAGCTGGCCTTCTTTCTTGTTATTTTCTTATCAGAGTTGGAATGCTTCGGTTTGTCAAAGCTTGGGCTCACCGCTGGACCAGCGGCACTGGTCTGTACTTTTTGGAGATCTGTTTGTTGCTAACTTTGAAGTAGAAGTTATCCTAGATATTTATCCAAAACTGGCACCAACATGAGTTGACAACCCGCCAATAGAGAAATCTAGCGAACTCATTGCCTGATTAGGAGAACTTAATCAATCCAAATGGCAGAAGTTAATATTAATACACCGAATTAAAGTTAATAATATCGCGGTCTTGTTGATAAGGGTCCATTTGCAGTCCTTTCAGTTGGGGGCCTCTGGCCCAATTAAGATCTCTGCCCTGGAACTTGTGGTTGAAGATCATGCGAATCACTGGTGTGATCAATCCGAAATTGCCGTGAGAGGTCAATGTGTGGCCTTCGACTGGGCCTCATATAGCCACGAGATAGAGGCGGATTGAATAGGCTCGCTTTCGCTGTAATTCTAACATCAGTACGGTCTTTTATGATATTAAGATTTATTTCCCTCTAAAGACCACTACATAAGAAGTCCAGGATTACAAAATTGGACTTGATGGACAACACAACGGCTAAGTATGATGAGCAACTTTAATCCTCTTCCGTGAGACCATAACATTCAGATCTCACAAAATCACCTTTATTTTGATTCGCCTTGCTCCATCGATGACGAGGCTGAACAAGAACCTCCCTCATGAGATAGTCCTCGAAATTCTCAAGAGATTGCCAGTGAAGCCTCTCATGAGATTCAAATGCGTCTCCAAATCGTGGCAGTGCATGATTGATGATCCTGACTTTGTGGCCGTGCACTTGAAGCACTCCGCTCTCAGTGGCACCAATTGGTATGTTCTTCTCATGGATTGGTACTTTTCTCGCGATCAAATGAGCTCTCTGTATCCAGATAAGTCTCTTATTGCAGCTTCTCAGTTAGAAATCGAAGTTCCATTCATTAGCCCTATAGCCCATTATAGGGTCGTGGGTTGATGCAATGGATTGATCTGTGTTGCTGAGGCTAATCCTGGATAAGACAGTCAGACGATATTTCTGTGGAATTTATTCACTAGGAAGTACAAGGAGGTTAAGAGTTCCCCTCCAGATTTTGTTGACACTCGTATGGTTCTAGGATTTGGATACAGCGACATAATTAATGACTATAGGATTGTTAGGATTACTTATTTTCATGATAATAATGAGGGATACATGGGCAGGTTAGAATATGAAGTTCAAGTTTATAGGCTTAGTACAGATATGTGGCGAACGGTCGAATTCAACAACGGGTGTGAATTGAGTGACCTCTCGACAGTCTCTTTCAATGGAAATTTGCATTGGATCTCGATTGTTGCTGATGGAGACCGTTGTTGGTGTTATGGATCGATAATCACATTTGGGGTAGCAGCTGAGGTCTTCAACCAGATAGCACTGCCGAAGAGCTGTCTCGTTGGAGTCACGTATGACTATGTTTATCTATCAGTTTTGAATAACTCGTTGGTGCTACTTATTAATCATGTGGACCCAAGAAATCAATTGAATGATACATGTTACGTTTGGGTTATGACGGAATATGGTGTGGCCGAGTCCTGGACTAAGCTGCACACCTTAGATCTCAATGAGGGAGTGTCGAGATTTCACGGCTTCACGTGGAGTGGCGAGCTTCTTATGGATACCTACCAATGTGAGTTGATTTCGTGGAATCCAAGCATGGGACTGACACGACTCCTTTCGACATTGGGGCCACTTGATTTAGTGACTGTGGTAGAGAGTTTGGTTTCACCATTGGGACAAAATTAGTTATTGCTTAGCTATTGTAGGCATGATGAGATGTCTCGGTCTAATTCATACCAACCATTGAATACCGATAAGTACCAAAATACTCTTTTGAACTTGTGATTTTTGTTTGAGATATTTGTACTCTTAAGAAAGTGCTTGGAATGCAAGCAAAATAAGGTGCATCGAAAATGTTGACAACTTTAGCATCTCTTTGAATGTTAACGTCTATACCCTTTAGATTCATTGCCTCATTGTTTTTGCAAGCATATGATATATTAGAATATTTAAATATTAAATTATGTCTTCATCCAACAGCATAAGATTTTAGTGTATGATAATTCTGATAGTATTATGCCATCGTCAACCACTCTTTTAAAGTTCTCCGATCACTTCCTTAGTTGTTCACCCGTTACTCTCTGACTGCTGCAAATGCTGATGATGACACATTACAATTCGGAGCTCCTCCTATATCCGTTGATAATGTACTAGGTGTGACCATGAAGCATTTATTTAAAATGTCAAATTCTAATTGCAGTTCCATGTCGTTACAATCCCTATGCATTCCTCCAGGTTGACATGGAAGGCATTTAACAAGCTTGTAAAACATTGAAAATTTTGAACGAGTACACTGTAGTAGAAGCTGTGATTAGACCGACACAATCTTATCTCACCTCCATTAGGCCCACCATCTTCTAACATGGCCGGGAAAAGTGTTAGGAAAGTTCTAAATCTATTGTATTAGTGCCAATTTAGTCCTAAATATTTTTTTGGTGCCAATTTAGTCCTAAACATTTTGTCTTTGTGTCAATTCAGTCCTTACAACTAATTTTGGCTGGATATTGCTGACATGGGTGCCGGTCGGCCTACGTGGCATCACCGGCAATGACGTGGACAACTTTTAATAATATTTTAATATTTTTCGAATTTATTTATTTATTATTAATTTTTTTTCTTATACTTTTTTTTTCTTTCCCTTTCTTCTTCCTCCAGCTGGTTGCCATTCAAGCAAGGTCCCTTGCCGGCCCTGGCCTCTAGCCGGTTGCCGAAGAAGAAAGGGAAAGAAAAAAAAAAGAAAAAAAAGAAAAAGAAACGATTTTTTTATAAAATAAATAAAAAATTCGAAAAATACGAAATATATATTATTAAAAATTGTCTACGCCATTGCCAGTGGTACCACGTAGGCCAGTTGACGTCCACATTAAAATTAGCCAGAAGGACTGAATTGACACAAAGATAAAAAGTTTATAACTGAATTGGTACCAAAAAAAGGTTTAGGACTCAATTGGCATTAATGCAATAGGTTTAAGACTTTTCTGACACTTTTACCGACATGGCTCCTCGAGATGTGCCTTTTGGCAAACGGTATGAAAAGACTTTGTTGAGCTTCACTTAGACAAGTCGTGATTAGGTGCTTAAAATGCTCTGCAACCAGGTGAGAATTATGTCGGTTTCTCGACATGGGGGATGTTCTTGGGGTCTTATCTTATTGGGTTAAGTGAAAGGTGTAATGACTAGTTGATAGTATAATATTCATCGGTGATGTTTATGTAAGATGCTTGGGTGAACCAGAAGTCGAGGTTTATTCTCTGAATATAACTTTAATGACATTGTTGAGGACTCAAAGCATTAGTTCAGGCGCTTGTCATGTAATATGGATAGTCGATACTCCACATATTCGGTCCATGGCAATAGAAGCACTGTGATCGCTTCCTATAACTCTGGTTTCCGCATGAACTTCCCAGCAATGCACAAACCGGCTTCTGTATTTGACCTGATTGAAGGGCATTCATTTGAGCATCTTTTCCTAATGATGCTAGTTAGTGAAAACTTGATCATACTCCTCCTTCTCTCTATTCAAATTTCTAGGATCAGTGGTTGGTGCGGGCAACACATGCACGCGTTAGGGATGATGAGCTTATTTCTTGAGCGTTGTGCGAAAATACATAGCACTGCTTATTCTTGCTCGTGTTAACTCTTGATTTCAGTCCCAAATCAGCATCCTTGTGGTTTTCCATCCCTCGTGTTTCGGTTCTGCCAATGGTTCATTGCTTAGTTTGATTAGATTGTGAATTGTTAGATCGACAAACCTAGGTTTGATTAGTTTCACGTTGGCGCAGAATGTTGCCTTCAATATCTCCAACAAAAAGACAATAGCGGATTTGATGAGGGTTTTATCCAACATGTACAAGAAACCCTTTGCGTCAAACAAGGTATATATGATGCTTCATCTTTTCAATCTAAACATGGAGCAAGGTTCTTTTCTGACAGATCATATCAACAAATTCAACATGATCACGATTCAGTCGAGTTTGAGGAAATCAAATTCGATAATGAGGTTAAAGCTTTGATTATAGCCAAAGGTTTGAGTGCGGCTATAATTGTGTTTGGCAGTTTGTCTAGTCAGAAAAAGTTGAAGTTTCAGGAGATTCGGGATTTGATTCTTAGTGAGGATATTAGCATAAGAAAGTTGGGTGAATTTTCAAATTCTTTCTTGAGTAACGAAGGCAGAGAGAGAATGAAGTCGAAGCCAAAATCATGGTAGATCAGAGGGAGAAGAAAATTGAGACCTCGAGGTTAAGTAGCTTGCTGTAATTGTGAAAAGAATAGTCATTTGAGACGAGATTGTAGAGCCCCAAGAAGAAAATTTAGAATTGGGATCGCTATTATACTTGCATCAAGCAAGTAGAAGTCTTCTTGGCAAATAAAGAATGTGTTAATACCGAGAAAACCTCCAAACTGGTACACTTGTGACAAATTTACCCAAAATTAATTTTTTTACCAGGAAAAATCATAAACTGGTACACTTTTGACAAATTTATCCTTTGTTAGCTTCCGTTAAATTTTACCACCAATTTGCTGAGTTGGATGACACATGGTAGTTGACGGGTGTACCGGTTTGGGGTCTTATCCTTCGTTTGTCACATGTGTACCGGTTTGGGATTTTTCATGATATTAATCCAATTTAACGGAAACTAATGGGAAGTAAATTTGTCACAAGTGTACCACTTTGGAATTTTTGGTGCTAAAAAGATTGATTTGGGGTAATTTTGTCAAAGTGTACCAGTGTGGGGTTTTTTGGTCGTAGATGTACTAGTTTGGGTTTTTCGTGATATTAACTTAAAAGGAATCCAAATAGAAAGTTCTAGCGAAGCCCTAAATGTGGTTAGTTTAAGACTATGATACTCTCAACTTTTACATTATATAGATGGCTAATTTCAACCCAATCTCCTTGAAATTAAGCAAGACTTGGATCAATTATAGAGCTTTTTTCCTTAATTACTACAATCTTCATATAGTTATAAGGATTAATACCACGAAAAATTCTAAACTTGTATATATGTGACAAATTTACCCAAAATTAGTTTTTTCACTACCAAAAATCTGAAACTAGTATATCTGCGACAAATTTACCCAAAACTAACTTTTTGACCATCAAAATCCCAAATTGATGCATATCTGATAAATTTACCCTCCGTTAGTTTCCGTTAAGTTGGATTAATACCATGAAAAACCACAAACTGGTACACCTGTGACAAATGGAGATATAAACCTCAAATTGCTCACTCATCAACTGTCACGTGTCATCCAACTCAGCAATTTGACGGTAAAATTTAACGGAAGTATATCAGTTTGGGGTTTCTCGTGGTAATAATCCTAGATATAAAAGAGTGAAAGAAGAAAAATGTACTATAGCCTTGTATCTTCAGAATTATCAGAAGAATAGTGACAGTGTTAAATTAAACAAATTGGAGAAGTTAACATTTGTCGTAGACCCATGATCGATCTAGCGGCTTGTGAGCCCGCCTAGGCTCAAACAAAGCCACAAGGGTTTGAAGGCTTTTGGGTGGGCTTGGACTAGGGCATTTAGTGAAAAAGCTCAATTTGGTTCGAAGGTTTATAGCTACAAATTTTGTAATGGGCAGTTTTGGGCACAAAAATTCATAGTTCAACCCAATCCTTCTCAATGACCATAACACTTTGGGGAAAATTTTCTAAAGAATCCTAAACTTATTACACTTTTTTACAATTAAGTTCTAAGCCTTTTGATTTAGCCAATTGAGTCCTCAACCTTTTCACGTTTTGTTAAATGAGTCAATTTAGAGAATTTTAAGTAGAAATCGTTGATATGGTCGCTGGTAGTGCGCCATAGGAAGGCCGGTATTGGCGTGGGCAATTTTTTATAATTTTTTAAAAAATGATTTTTTAGATAATTTTTTATATTTTATATTTCTTTTTTCTTTCTTTCTTTTCCTTTTTTTTTCTATCAAGTTCGGTGAGGATCGTAGTCCTCACCTAGATCTGGCGGGGGGGCCTTCGTGGCCGACGAGGATCGGCTGGGCTTAGAAGAAGACAAATAAGATTAAAAAAAAAGAAAAAAAGAAGAGAAAAAATATTATTAAAAATTATCCACATTAGTACCGATCATGCAATGTTAGCGATTTCTGGCTAAAATTGGTCGGGTGGGCTCAATTGGCCAAAAAAAATATTTATGACTCAATTGGTAAAATTGAAAAGTTTAGATTAAATTGACAAATTTATAATAGGATTATGACTTTTTGGACAATTTTCGCCATACTTTGTCATAACTAGACTAATATAGTGGGTGGGAAAATGGGCTCAGGGTGGGCCTCGGGGAGGGATGTTGTTGGGTTGGGCCACTAATTGAACCCAGAAAACCAATGGCATCATTAATTGAAGTTTTGGGCCTCGATAAGTCAAAATTGGGCAAAACAAAACAACTATTGTATATACAAATTGTGATAGCCATGTGGCCATCTGAACAAAGGTGACCTACCAATTTAAATAGTAAACGACATCTAACCTACATGATCCGAAGAGAGTAAATAGACCAGATGTGCATGGTTTCACGACGGCAAACCGGCCTTCTTTCTCGTTATTTTCTTATAGGAATTGGAATGCTTCGGATGTCAAAGTTCGGACTCGCCGCTGGCCGATCTGTACTCGGAAGGTAACTTGCCCAGCTGCCCTGTAGTGAATCCCCCATGCATTGCAAAGCGTTTGCGGTCCACGAGGACCCTTCGTCCACCATGGCGTGTACTCTGTCCAGTGGTGAAAGCGCTTCGTCTTTATCATAGCAGATGCTGAAGGCCGTTTGCGTCGTTTCAAACTTCTATCTCTCGTACTTCTACGCACACAATTGTTGTCCTTGGCAACATGTTTCTGCTTTTTCCGGATGCTACTGGAGTCTGTTGATGGAATCTGTGCACGTGTATGTCCAATTGCTTGATATTTAGGCTTCTCGGTAGTTATTTCATTATGAACATGCGGTTCTTCTGTTTCCGCTTGCTTCGATGTAGATGGGCAATTACTTGAAAGGTGATTTCCATACTCTGTCTCGATTAGCAGTTGAGTTTGTCCTCCTCCTGTAGGAGAAGATGATGTGTGTCGATCCATAGATGAAAATAGATTGTCCGAAGCGGTATAATGATCGAACTCCATCACGGGGATTTGGCTGTGCTCAAATGAACTCGAACTAGGGTCCTCCAGAAGGGAATTGCCGACCGATATTAAGCCTTGAATCAAGACTGGCATTATGTTGATATATTCGAACGGAGCTTCTGGTATGCATAACTGGCTGTCTTTAGTAGCAGTACTCGCATTTGAGATTGAAACTCCCGAGTTGACACGAGTAGTGCCTTGGCTTGCTCTTCTTCTTGTACGATATTCCTAGAGGAAGTACTCGCGTTTGAGCTTGAAACTCGCAAATCGACATGAGTAGTATCTTGGCATTGCTACGATTCATCGTAGAAAGCTCAGTAGCAAAAGCCAAGACGGCAAACACAAAGCCAAACATATAGTATGCTGGAACGGACAAAAAGCCCTTGACTTTGCAAATAATTACCGTCATGTGAAGCATGATCTGTTATTGCTTATACATAATGATCGTGGATTAGGATTTGCAGAAAGAGAGATCATGTTGGACTAAGGTAACCAGAAGAAGAAAGCAGAAATTTGACTAATTTAACTTGGTGACACACTAAGACGTTTACTGAAATGAAGATGGCGCGACTCATCGATAAGAAACTTGAGTTTTCTTTGTTTCTTTTCCAAATTAACAATCACTTTAGTCAGCATGAATATGGCATGACATGGACCGCAATGCCATTACAAAGAATATACAGTTCAAGTACTCAACCTAACAAAACGAAATTTCAAGAACTTGTGTTAATGAAAGATGAGGAAACACCATGACAAATCAGATGCTCAAAACTATCAAGAAACCTCTTGAAAGGGCCAAGCTGACGAAGAACACCAACTCAAGAGTGTTGAGACCGTTTCTTGGATCGATGAACTTCGTGATTCCTTTTGGAGATCTGTTTGTTGCTAACTTTGAAGTCCGAAATTACTTCATTTTGTAATCAGTTAAAATAAATTTCATCTATTTTGGATGCTACAATTTGCTCTGAAAAATTTACTCCATTATGTCGAAGTTTTTGGCTTTATATTTAGGACTTCAGTAGAACTTTTTCAAACATTGAAGTTTAAGAATTCTAATTTCACAAAATTTGCAAAAGCTATTTTCCTTAGCTATATAGTACGGATAATCACCCAATCTTTCGAATTGCTATAATTCTAAAAAGAAAAAGTACTTTAAACAAACCATAAACTGGTACACTTGTAGCAAATTTACCATCCGTTATGTCAAAGTTTTTGGCTTTATATTTAGGACTTCAATAGAACTTTTTCAACCATTGAAGTTTAAGAATTCTAATTTCACAAAATTTGCAAAAGCTATTTCCTTACCAATATAATCATCCAATCTTTTTTTTTTTTTGATAATCTATAATCATCCAATCTTTCGAATTGCTATAATTCAAAAAAGAAAAAGTATTTTAAACAAACCCTAAATTGATACACTTGTGGCAAATTTACCGTCCGTTAGATTAGATTAGTATCACAAAAATCACAAATTGATAAATCCGTGACAAACGGAGGGGTAAAACCTTAAACTGGTATACCTGTCAACCGCCACGTGTCATACAACTTAGGAATTTATCGGTAAAATTTAACGGAAACTAACGAAGGGTAAATTTGTCATAGATGTTCCAATTTTGGATTTTTGGTGGTCAAAAAATGTCACGCCCCGAACCCTACGGCGCGCGAGCATCCCAACCGAGGTCGAATTTGTGCGAGGTCCTAGGACGCGTCGCCGACCCAACACCCAACACAGAGATCAAGACATATGCGGAAGCAACATAAACACCCGTACAATTTAAAACACGTGACCAAGGATAGCACAAACAACAAACAACATTATAAATATACACTTGCATTAACATCAGGGAAACATATACAATATCCATTACGCAAAATACATAATAAATCAAAAGCGGGTCAACGGTCACTACTAACAAAAAGGGGTAGGTGGCCCGGGCGGTCAGTCTAAACACTAACCTAAGGAAGGGCTCCGGTCAAAAAGGTATCGGCCCAACCTAACTAGGGATACAGCTAAACCCTAAGGTACCCAGTCCGGGTTAGATCCCGAGGACTCAAAAGAACTGTCAGACAACTCGACTTCGGAGTCCATGGAATCCAGCTCGGACTCGACCTCTGCCGACTCGTCCTTAGAATCGCCCTCCTCTGGCTTGCCCTCCGACTCGGGGTCCTGCTCCATCGGCTCCAGCTCACCATCCGAATCCATAGGCTCCGGGTCAGAATCCCAGTCTTCCGGCTCCTCATCCATCGGGTCTGGCTTGTCGACCTCCCAGATGGCGGGTCCGTGTCCGTCGTCAGAATCCTCTCCGAATGAGGCCTCGGGGCTCGCCAGATCTCCATCGGCACACTGGGGATCTATATCACCTAGCCCGTTGAACGGGACATCAATGGTCCTAAGAGGTCCGAAAGTCCCGGAGTAGTCCCTGAAACACTAACCTATATATTCGTGGGCCTAGAAGTGCTGCTCGCCCACGTCAACCCATACGGTAGTAAAATGCCTAATATACGTATCCCCGTTCCCTACGGGGTACTCGATCACCTCCCGGTCTATCCGGGATGGGATCCCAAAACAGATAGACACATCGGACATCCTCAGGGCCGGGGGTCTGAAAATGTGGGTTTTAACAACCATGAGAACGAATCTCAGTGAGTAAGCCCCCTAAACCTAAACTAGGCTAACATGCACCTCCTGACAGGCAAACAATCACACACAACCAGTATAACAACCAATTGACCTAGGCCATCAGGCTCAGATCGATCATATAGACGACCCTGCAGGTTAGACAGTTCATAATAGCAGTAGAAGTGCAGAACCCACACATGGCGCACACGCGATCATACTTAGCCACACGTACGCCATGCACATGCTCATGCTCCTTGATGTCTGCATCACACACGGTTCATCGATACGCACATGCTTGCACACCTGCCAATGCACTCTTGCACACGTATGCCATCAATATATCAGTGCTCATGATCCGGCTCAATTATGCACACTTGCACACTGCCCAATTCTCATTTATCTCTCGACCCGCGTAAAACGCATCAGGTCTAACAATATCCAACACTTGGCCCGCGTAAAACGCATCATGCCCAGTGTCTCTAGCCCGCGTAAAACGCATCAAGCGCAACACCGATCTCCATATACGGACCGAACCCGTGTAAAACGCATCAGGTTGGCCGTCTTCCGGCAATCTGGGCATCGTCCCGCGTAAAACGCATCAAGACGGGTTCAATACCCCACGTAACACGCATCAGGGCTTTATGTGATCACACGTACACACACCAAATTTTATCTGAACCCCGCGTAAAACGCATCAGGGCGATTAGGTGATCACATGCTCATGCCAATCGTGCACACTCACGTAATGCACATGTTATGCCAATGCTTAATATGCACAATTCGTGGCCATAACAATCACACTCGGCATCCAACTTTCCACATTGAGCATTCAATATGACTTGGCTACATATTCAAATAATGCCACAACATGCTCAATTAACCAAATCATTCAATTCAGCCACGACGCATATTTGGCACACAAATTCACGCGATTAAATCATTGAAACTACACATGCCGATAGATCACTAAGCGTCTCATCAATCGGCCACACCAAGCACACAACAGGGCATTACACAATCAAAATCAAGTCATGCTCAATTCAGCCTCCTCATGGTCCGATCACAATCCCCTTAGCAATTCACACTAAAACCCTGATTAACCAAATATGGCCCGAATCAAATCTACACCAAATCAGCCATGAACAGTCCACCCTAGGCCACTAAGGCACTTCCAAATCATCACATTAGACCACAAAAATCACCGCGAGAACAGCCACCGCATAGCCTACAAATTACACTCGCTTAATCCACATTTTTGCCCAAATCAAGGCTTCAATGATTAGCCACCACACAGCACATTCTAGGCCACCAAACCTCATTTGAATTATCACGCTAAGCCACCCAATTAGCCACAAGATCAGCCCTAAACGCCCTCCACAAATTAACCCCTAAAATACCCTAAATAACCCCTAAAACTCATCTAGAAGTGTACATTAGCCTAACTAGGGTTTAGGGTTGTACTAACTAGGTTTCCTAAGCTCCGATGAGGCTGACCAAGGTGGTGAGGGTGGCTGAACAGCGGCGGTGAATGGCACCGGCGGGCGGCAGCGTGAGCGGCGGTTCCGGCGAGCGGCGGCGCTCCGACGTGGCTTGGCTTCTCACGGCCAAGAGGAAGGAGAATGGGAGAGAGGGAGTTGGCGAGAGGGAGGGGAATGGCCGGTCAAAGTGAGAAGTGAGGGGAGAGGGAGATTGCAAGAGGTTTTAGCGCAAATGGTGAGTGGGGTGGTTGAACCACTTCCTCCAAAAATGACCATCTTGTCCCACCATCAAGGGCTTGGATTGAATCAAACTAAAATATCTAGGGGCAATTTGGTCCACCATTTCCAGCATTATTGGGCGCTGATTAGTCCAAATTAATCCCCAAAATTCGGAATTTGCACTTAGGGCTTAGGGGCAAATCGGTAATTTTCCGGTCCAAGACCGAAATTCCATTTTTCGACCTTACCGATCCCAAATGTGATTGGCCACACTAATACGACGTCGTCCTTGCAAAAATAGTCGCGTACGTCCGTAAAATTCGACACCAAAGTCCGGATTCAATTCAACGATCAATCTCGCTCAAATTCAATTTTTAGCGTCTCTCACTAACGGGTGGCTGTTTAGGGGTTACGCGTATCGACTTACGCGTCTCCCAAATGTGACGGTCTCGATTTCCAAGACAACGCGAGGATTTATCGCTAGTTCCGGGGGTCGCGATCGTTCGGAATAAGTTCGGGATCGTTCGCCACGCGTACTCTCGGTCGTGCGGAATCACCCGCTATCCGATCGTACGTTGTCGGCCAAACCAAATCCGTCACCCTCCTTGGATCGGCCCGCATTGGCCCAAAATATTCTCTCGTCGTTTCTCGGAATCGGCTCGATTCGCGGTCGAGTTCTTCGGTCCACGTACCGTTTTCCTAGTTAGACATTCCCTATTGGTCAGTATCCCGTGAATGATCAGTTCCGGACGAGACTTACTAAAACGAAATGAGAAATACATATCCATTTCATTGATCACGAAAGTGGGTCGAATTCAGGATGTTACAACTCTTCCCCCCTTACAAAATTTCGTCCTCGAAATTTACATTCCAAACCCGACTACTCAAATAAATGGGGGTGCTGACGTCGCATTGCTTCTTCGCTCTCCCATGTGGCACATTCTGTTCCATGATGCTCCCAGACTACTTTAACCATCGCGATTGTCTTATTCCTCAAAACCTGCTCCTTCCTGTCCTCGATTCGCACCGGTCTCTCCACGTACGACACCCTGTCGTCCACGTTAATCACTTCATGATTCAGCACGTGGGTCGGGTCTTGTTCGTACTTCCTCAACATTGACACGTGGAAGACGTTATGAACTTGCGACAAATTCGGCGGCAAGGCGAGACGATAAGCCAACGTTCCAATCCTCTCCAAAATCTCGAACGGGCCTATATACCTTGGACTCAGCTTTCCTTTCTTGCCAAACCGAGACAGTCCTCTCATCGGTGAGATCTTAAGGAAAACGTGGTCACCAACCTTAAACTCCAATGGTCTACGCCTTCAGTCCGCATAACTCTTCTGACGGCTCTGAGCTGTCCTTAGCCTTTTCCGGATAATCTTTACCGTTTCTACCGACTGCTGAACCAACTCTGGACCCGTTACGCTTCTTTCTCCCGCTTCATCCCAACACAACGGTGTCCTACACGCTCTGCCATAAAGTGCTTCAAACGGTGTCATCCCAATACTCTGCTGAAAGCTGTTATTGTAGACAAATTCAACCAAATGCAACTGTTCTTCCCACTTGCCCTGAAAGTCTAACACACATGCTCTCAGCATATCCTCTAATGTCTGAATAGTCCTTTCAGACTGGCCATCCGTCTGCGGATGATAGGCCGTACTGAACTGCAACTTCGTTCCTAGGGCCGCTTGCAGACTTTTCCAAAAATTAGCAGTAAACCGGGGATCACGGTCCGAAGTGATCGTCACTGGCACCCCATGCAGTCGGACAATCTGCCGCACGTACAATTCCGCATACCTTTCCAGCTTGAAGTCCTTTCGCACTGCCAGGAAGTGCGCTGACTTGGTCAATCTGTCCACTATCACCCAGATAGAATCGTGTCCCCTCTGGCTCCTTGGTAATCCCGTGACGAAATCCATCATGATATGCTCCCATTTCCATTCTGGGATTTTCAACGGCTGCAACATTCCACCAGGTTTACAATGTTGTGCCTTCACTTGCTGGCACGTCAAACATTTGGCCACATCCACCTTCATTCCATTCCACCAATAATGCTGTCGAAGGTTCTGGTACATCTTCGTACTGCCCAGGTGAATGCTATAATTGCTCCTATGAGCTTCCGATAAAATCTCTTCCTTAAGCTCCAAATCGTCGGGCACACACAAACGTCTTCGAAACTTCATAATTCCATCCTTGGACACTTGGAAGTCCGGTTTCCTCTTAGTGCCATCCATCTCTAGAATCTTTTGAATCTCAGGGTCCGTAGACTGCAACGTCTTAATCTTGGTTTGCACCTCCGGTTTAATCCTTAACATCGCCATCAGACTGAAGAGGTGTCCTACCTCGAACTTAAACTCTGAGTCCCGCGCTACTTCCAATAAGATCCACTCTTTGACCATTAACTGGGCGATGCTCGACTTTCGACTTAGGGCATCTGCTACTCGGTTGGCTTTTCCGGGATGATACTGAATATCACAGTCATAGTCGTTCAGCAACTCCATCCAACGACGCTATCTCATATTTAGCTCCTTTTGAGAAAATAGGTACTTGAGACTCTGGTGGTCCGTGAAAATCCGAAACCTTTCTCCACATAAATAGTGCCTCCAAATCTTAAGCGCGAAAATGATTGCTGCTAGCTCCAAGTCGTGAGTCGAGTAGTTCATCTCATGAGGCCTTAACTGACGCGATACATAAGCAACCATTGCATTAGAACGCATCCCAATCCCTTAAGCGAATCATCGCTATAAATTTCATATCCTCCCGGTCCTGAAGGGATCGTTAGCACTGGCGCAGTCGTCAATCTTTGCTTCAATTCCTGAAAACTCTCTTCGCACTTTTCCGTCCATTCAAACTTCATCTTCTTTTTAAGCAACCTTGTCAATGGAGTGGCTATTGCTGAGAACCTTTCCACGAATCGTCGATAGTAACCTACTAGTCCTAAGAAGCTTCGGACCTCAATAACTGTCGTCGGTCTCGGCCAATCCATCACTGCTTCAATCTTTGCCGGATCCACGGAGATTCCTTATCCGAAAATTATATGTCCAAGAAACGCCACTCGGTTAAGCCAAAACTCGCACTTGCTAAACTTAGCATATATCCCTAAACCAAACCCTACTAGGATTAGAAAACATAAAACATAAAAATTACAAAACTGCCCTTAAAATTAAAACCCATAAATAATTATTAAAAAAATAGAAAAACCCATGTAAACGATTCCGAATCGCTAAAATCCATCGTTAGTCACAGCTAAAGGCGTGAGTTTTGTTCAGAACGCCGTTTCGCTTAAAACGACCAAATTTGAGCCCGATCCGATGTTGTCAACTGGGTCCGCCGGTTCTAGTCGCATCACCGTTTCGCCTTCCGTTTGGACTTCTGCCTGTCCAACCAGTCCAGAAACGCTTCACTAATAGATTCTGCATCATATAGACACGTCTGTGTTTTCTCACCTTACAAGTACATTGGAGTAGATTGACCGAGTCAATGCCGATTTGTCCAAGCAGTGATGCAACTCATGTGGAATTAGTCCCCTGCTTTCTTGTCAAACAAGAAAATTTTCTTGCCATGAAAGAATACCAATATATCTGCAGGAGTACAATCCGTAGGGACCATACTTGTGAAATAAACGCACAAAAGAATTGAGTAGAGTTGCAGTAATACTGTGGGAGGGTGTACTTTACTCAAAGCTTCTCTTTGTCATATTAAACTCGGTAAATGTTTCAGGGAATAATAAAATTTTCCGTAACGGCAAAAGTCGAGATGCCGAACACGAAGCCAAACATTTAGTATAGTGGAATGGGGAAAAAGCCCAAGATAAGAGACTGAGAAAACTGATCTGTTATTGCCTATACATAATGATGGGGGATTAGGATTAGCAGAGAGAGAGAGAGAGAGAGAGAGAGAGAGAGAGAGAGAGAGATTTTTAGATTTTCCTGAAATTATAAAATATGTTAGAAACTCGGCTAATTTAGGAGTTTAATCCCACGAGGGTGATTGAAAACATACGAAACTGTTTAAGTCCTCGATCGAACAAAACGAAATTTCAAGAGCTTAGATTACTGCGGAATCACCAAGAAAAAATTATGAGGCCGCCAATTATTACGTTACTTACATGAAATCTTTCCTGTGATCTAACCGGAAATTTCGCCCCTTTTTCCTACTCAAGCATGTTACGAACTCGGTAGTTCGGAAAGGAAATAAACTGAGAATAAGAATGCATATTATTACCTGGCAGTCCACCATTCTTGTCTTTAGGAAACGTGATAATGAACTGTCGATTTTGAAAATGAATGTCTGATGTGGAATCAATACTGTAATTCGTAATAGCTAATAGTATCATCACAATCATCGATGACAAGTCAAGTAAGGATATAATTCATTAATCAGCTCTAGTTAAGGAAGCATTAGGAAGATCCAGAATAGATACTCTACCTACTAGGATAGCTCTTAGTCAGCAACTCATTATGGCAATGCAGAGCAAATTCAGTATATTCATGTGGGGTTAAAATGTTTTATCCTAGATATGTATCCAAACTTGGCACCGACATTAGTTGACAACCTGCCTATTGAGAAATCTAGCGAATTCACTGCCTGATTTGGGGAACTTAATCCGTAAAAAATGACAGAAGTTAACAGTAATACGACGGATTATAGTTAATAATATGGCAGCCGTCAATGATAGGGTTCCATTTGCAGTTGTTTCCATTGGGGGCCTCCGGGCCAATTGAAATCGCTGCCCTGGCACTCACGGTTGAAGACCATGCGAATCGCCAATGTGATCAATTGGAAGTGGCTGTAGGAGGTCGATATGTGGACTTCGAGCGGGCCTCAGACAGCCAAGAGATAGAGATGGATGAATAGATTCGCTTTCGCTGTAATTATAACATCAGAAAGTTCTCCTAGGACAGGGAGATTTCTTTCCCTCTGAAGACCACTACATAAGAAGTCCAGGGTTAAAAAATTGGACTTGATGGACAACACAAACACTAAGTATGATGAGCAACGTTGAATCCTCCTCTTAGAGATCAGAACATTCAGATCTCACGAAATTACTCTTAAAACCTTGGTTTTTAAGCTTTTTTCCTTGATTCACCTTGCTGCAACGACGATGAGGCTGGAGAAGAACCTCCCTCATGAGATAGACCTTGAAATTCTCAAGAGATTGCCAGTGAAGCCTCTCATGAGATTCAAATGCATCTCCAAATTGTGGCTGTGCACTATCGATGATCCTGACTTCGTGGCCATGCAATTGAAGCAATCCACACTCAATGGAACGAATTGGTATGTTCTTCTCATGGATTGGAACTTTTCTCGCCATCCTATGAGCTCTCTGTATCCAGATAAGTCCATTACTGTGGCTTCTCAGTCAGAAGTCGAAGTTCCATTTATTAGCCCTATGGGCAATTATAGGGTCGTGGGTTCGTGCAATGGATTGACTTGCGTTACTTACGCTAATCCTGAAGATGGCAATCTGATGATATTTATGTGGAATTTATTCACTAGAAAGTACAAGGCGGTTCAGAGTTCGCCTCTGGATTTTGTTGACACTCATATGGTTCTAGGATTTGGATACAGTGACAAGATAAATGACTACAAAGTTATTAGGATTACTTATTTTCATGATAAATATAGAGGATACTTGGGCAGATTAGAACGTGAAGTTGATAGCCTTAGAACAGATTTGTGGCGGACAGTCGAATTCGACATTGGGTGCGAGTTTAGCGACCTCTCAACAGTCTCTCTCAATGGAAATTTGAATTGGATCTTGATCAATGTCGATGAAGGCCATTGCTGGTGTTATGGATCGATAATTACATTTGAGCTAGCATATGAGGTCTTCAACAAGATGGCGCTACCGAAGAGCTATCTCGTTGGAGTCACATACCACCGTGCTTATCTAGCAGTTTTAAACAGCTCGCTGGTGTTGCTGATTCATCACGTGGACCCGAGAGGTCAATTGAACGATAAGTGTTACATTTGGATTATGACGGAATATGGCGTGCCCGAGTCGTGGACTAAGCTGCACACCTTAGATCTCAATGAAGGAGTGTCGAGATTTCATGGCTTCACGAGGAGCAGCGAGCTTCTTATGGAGATGTACCAACATGAGTTGATTTCGTGGAATCCGAGCGTGGGACTTACGCGACTCCTTTGGACATTGGGGGCATTTGATTTAGTGACTGTGGTGGAGAGTCTGGTTACTCCATAGGGACAAAATTAGTTGTTGCTTTGCTATTGTAGGCAAGATGAGATGTCTCAATCCAATTCATGCCAATTATTAAAGAAGGATAAGAACCAAGGTACTCTTATTAACTTGTGATTTCTGTCGAAGATATTTGTACTCTTAAGAAAGTGCTTGTAATGCAAGCAAAATAAGGTGCATCGAAACTGCCAACAACTCGAGCATCTTCTTTGAATGTTAACGTCTATATTCTCAAGATTGTTCCCGCAAGCATTCAAGCTGTTAGAATATTTAAGTCTTAAATTACGTATTTATTTCAGAGCTTAAACTTTTAGTGCTTGACAAATCTGATAGTATTAGACCCTCATCAACCACTCTTTGAAAGATGTTTGACCAGAAAAAAAAAATACTCTTTGAAAGTTCTCTTATCACTTCCATGGATAACAAATCCACCCCTTGCTCTTTGTCTGCCGCAACAAGCTGATGATGACCATGTAGCCATCTGAACCAAGGTGACCTTCCAATTGAAATAGTAAACGACATCTAACCTATGTGTTCCACAGAGAATACGAAGACCACATGTGCATGGTTTAACCGATGGCAAACCGGCCGGCCTTCTTTCTCGTTATTTTCTTATCGGAGTTGGAATGCTTCGATTTGTCAAAGCTTGGGCTCGCTGGCGGACCAGTGGCACTGGTTTGTACTTTTTGGAGATATGTTTGTTGCTAACTTTGAAGTAGAAGTTATCCTAGGTATTTATCCAAAATTGGCACCAACATGAGTTGACAACCCGCCTATGGAGAACTCTAGCGAATTCATTGCCTGATTAGGGAAACTTAATCAATCCAAATGGTAGAAGTTAATATTAATACAACGAATTAAAGTTAAAAATATCGCGGTCTCGTTGATAGAGGTCCATTTGCAGTCGTTTCAGTCAGGGGCCGCCGGCCCAATTTAGATCACGCCCTGGCACTCGTAGTTGAAGACCATGAGAATCATTGGTATGATCAAATACGAAATGGCCGTAAGAGGTCGATGTGTGGCCTTTGAGCGGGCCTCGTATAGCCGCGAGATAGAGATGGAATGAATAGGTTCGCTGTCACTGTAATTCTAACATCAGTACGGTCTTTTATGATATTAAGATTTATTTCCCTCTAAAGACCACTCCATAAGAAGTCCAGGGTTACAAAATTGGACTTGATGGACAACACAAAGGCTAAGTATGATGAGCAACTTTAATCCTCTTCCATGAGAACATAACATTTAGATCTCACAAAATCACCCTTAATCTAATCGGAATCAACCTTGGTTTTTTACTTTGATTCGCCTTGCTCCATCGATGATGAGGCAAAACGAGAACCTCCCTCTTGAGATAGTCCTCGAAATCCTCAAGAGATTGCCAGTGAAGCTTCTCATGAGATTCAAATGTGTCTCTAAATTGTGGCGGTGCATGATCAATGATCCTAACTTCGTGGCCATGCACTTGAAGCACTCCGCTCTCAGTAGCACGAATGGATACTTTCTTCTCATGGATTGGTAGTTTTATCGCGATCAAATGAGCTCTCTGTATCCAAATAAGTCTCTTACTACGGCTTCTCTATTAGAAATCGAAGTTCCATTCATTAGCCCTATAGCCCATTATAGTGTCGTGGGTTCGTGCAATGGATTGATATGCGTTGCTGAGGCTAACCCTGGGTGTGGCGGTCATATGATATTTCTATGGAATTTATTCGGCAAAAGTACACTAGAAGTACCATAACTTGTGTACGGCGATCACTTTGGTGGCATAATTTTTTTTCGGATCACTTTGGTGCCAACTTTTTTGAAAATCGATCACTTTAGTGCCAATGCTGACGTGGCTCGCCGGAAATCCGATGTGGCGCTGACACGGCTCGCTGGAGAGGTCCAGTCAGCATTAAAAACCAAAAACGATGAAAACCAAAAACGACGCCGTTTAGCCCGCTGACGTGTATTTTTTTAAAAAAAAATTAAATTATATTTAAAATAAATAAAAAAAAACGGCAGCAGCGGCGAGGAAACCCTCGCTGTTGCTGCCGCCAACCCACCACCGCCGGGAAGGCCCGGCAGTGGTGGGCGCAGTGGTCGGCAAGGGTCGCCGGCCCCCCACTGCGCCCACCACCGCCGGCCCTTCTCGGCAGTGGTGGGTTGGCGGCAGTAGCGGCGAGGGAGCCCTCGCCGCTGCTGCAACTTTTTTTTAAAAAAAAAAAATTAAAAAATTCGAAAAAAAGCCACGTAATTTCCACCGTGTACAAGTCAGACCATTTTTTTTTTAGTATAAATGCCAGGTCAGCTTTTTGACCGGAGTCACTAAAGTGATCGATTTTCCTCCGACTTGGCACCAAAGTGATCCGAAAAAAAGTTATGGCACCAAAGTGATCGTCGTACACAAGTTATGGCACTTCTAGTGTACTTTTGCCGAATTTATTCACTAGGAAATACAAGGAGGTCAAGAGTTCCCCTCCGGATTTTGTTGACACTAGTCTGGTTCTAGGATTTGGATACAGCGACAGGATTAATGACTATAAGGTTGTTAGGATTACTTATTTTCGTGATAAATATGAGGGATACATGGGCGGGTTAGAATCTGAAGTTGAAGTTTATAGCCTTAGTACAGATATTTGGTGAACGGTTGAATTCAACAACGGGTGCAAGTGAGTGACCTCTCGACAGTCTCTTTCAATGGAAATTTGCATTGGATCTCGATCGTTGCCGATGAAGACCGTTGTTGGTGTTATGGATCAATAATCACAATTGGGGTAGCGGCTGAGGTCTTCAATGAGATAGCACTTCCGAAGAGTTGTCTCGTTGGAGTCACATATGATTATGTTTATTTGGCAGTTTTGAATAGCTCTTTGGTGCTGCTGATTAATCATGTGGACCCGAGTGGTCTATTGAACAATATGTGTTACATTTGGGTTACGACGGAATATGGCGTAGCCGAGTCCTGGACTAAGTTGCACACCTTAGATTTCAATGAGGGAGTGTCGAGATTTCACGGCTTCACGTGGAGTGGTGAGCTTATTATGGATACCTACCAACGTGAGCTGATTTCGTGGAATCCGAGCGTGGTACTGACACGACTCCTTTCGACATTGGGGCCATTTGATTTAGTGACTGTGGTGGAGAGTTTGGTTTCACCATCAGGACAAAACTAGTTATTGCTTTGCTATTGTAGGCAAGATGAGACGTCTCAGTCTAATTCATACCAATCATTGAATACCGATAAGTACCGAAATACTCTTTTGAACTAGTGATTTTTGTTTGAGATATTTGTACTCCTAAGAAAGTGCTTAGAATGCAAGCAAAGTAAGGTGCATCGAAAATGTTGAGAACTTTAGCATCTTCTTTGAATGTTAATGTCTATACTCTTTAGATTCACTGCCTCATTGTTCCTGCAAGCATATGATATGTTAGAATATTTAAATATTAAATCATGTCTTCATTTAGCAGCTTAAGATTTTAGTCCATGATATTTCCGATAGTATTAGGCCCTCATCAACTTCTCTTTTAAAGTTCTCTGATCACTTCCTTAGATAACAAATCCACCCCTTACTCTTTGGCTGCTGCAAATGCTGATGATGACACATTACAATTCGGAGCTCCTCCTATATCCATTGATGTCCTCGAACTTACTAAGAGACATTCCTCATCGATGCGCTAACAAGTACGTCATCCTTATTATTCTGTGGTCCACTAGAACGCCTCTTAATAAATCTCAATTTTAGCCTAACTCATGCTCTAACATGCACCTCATACATGCTCTGCTGATACAGTGGCTATGCAGTTAACTGGACGGCCCGGTTCCAACCTTTGGTATTTGTCATAAACTAGTTGTTCAAGTTATGTGAGAAGAGAAACTGGGAATCATTGCTGGAGAAAAGTCAAACTTATTATTGAGGAAATCAAATCTTGCAAACTAATTATGCAACTGAAGGCTTACTCTGTGACTGTTCCTGCAAACATGAAAGCCTTGTAGGTGACAGTTCTAACCTTATTAGGCCCTCCCCAAGAACTCTCAAGCTCTTTAATCACTTCTTCAGATAACAGATCCACCCCTTGTTCCTTGGCGAAGGCATATGCTGATGATGATTTTAAAAACTTCAAGCACCCTTCGAACAAGAGCTCTTTTGGAATGTCGAGTTGCATCGGTTCTCCCTCCTTACCTAAACCCACACTCTCAAAAGGAAAGGGAAGATTTTTATATCCGTCTATTACGTACTGGGCATCCGCGTGCCAAAAGTGCAAAGATTTTTCGCGGAGGCGCTTAGTTATGGTGTGGAATTCGGGACTAACAACCACGTCATTATAAGCCCAAACGGCTAGTGTACCTCCTGGCTTACGCAGAAGGCGTTTGGCCAGCTTGTAAAACTTTGGAAGGTCAAACCAGTGCACTGCGGTAGCAACGGTGATCAGATCGACCCGATTTTCGCCCCCCATCAAGACCACCATTTCATCCTCTGACATGGATTGTGGAGTGTGCACGTAGCGAACTCGAGGATGTGGCATGGCGAAACTTAGTTGAGCATCGCTAACGTCGGTCGCTATCACTTGCTCGTAATGGTCTGCAACCTGGCAAAATTATGTCACCGACATATTTGTGGTCAGCAATCAAGAAAGATTTTAATCAATGAGTGAAGGACTGTATTATTATATTGGCGAATCACTTCGCCGTTATAATTTGATCCAACATATTCTTGTTCAAAAATTGCTTAAAGGAGAGAGAGACTAACGCCAAGAGCAGCTTGACCGTTGCCGGTGCCAACATCCCAAGCCAAAGAGTGATGAGAGGTGCGGGCGGCAAGCATCGAGTACCATTCACTTGGATATGTTGGTCTCGCTTGGAGGTAGGTCTCTGCCTGCTTGTCAAACAGACCTGCCATGTCTATACTTCTGATATTCGGGTCGCACTGTTTCCAAGGGTCCTTTCGTGTTGGCGTTATATATTAGATAGAGAGGCCGTTGGAAATTGTAATCCATGTTCCAAATTCTCTAGATATCTCAAGAATGGTCAACTAACTTGCTCACGAAGGAAACAAGAAGTGTCCAAGTTGAAGAGGAAGACCGAGTCAAATACTAAGGCTGCTTAATCACGAAGGAAGAGGAGTAAAAAACTTGGACAACTAGAACCAAGAAATTTCTGCTGGAAATATGCTGTCTAAATCATTCATGTAATTCTGACCAAAAAAAAAAAAATCATTCATGTAAGAGGTGTGTATCGCGGCGCTTTTCCCTACCCGAGCACACTTGAAGGTATTTTCGTTCATTTTTTAATAATGAGATGTTTTCATTTTTAAACGAACAAGGATCTCTCCCTGACCATACCTCATGAGATAGCGGGTACTTTTTATTTTGTTTTCTATTTAACCTGTGTTTTGTTTTGGAGTCGCAACTAGTCATAAACGGTCGACTAGAAACCTAATCGAGGTAAAAGAGAATTACCACGATTTTTACGAACCAAAGATTACATGAGTAGGGGGACTTGATTTAGTTAAAGATTACGATATCGAGATCATTAACGCCCTTGCGGTACCTAAAACGATCCAAAGTGTCTAAACGTGTCATGCGAGTTCACGAGGCCTATCCACTAATTCTAACCGTTCTAATCGGGGATAAATCAATCAATAAGGAAATGCGTAATCAATTGAAATCATAAATGGCAATCCTAGAATGGTCTCTAAAATGAAAATCAATCAAAATACTCAAATCCTAGTAAAGCCCTAAAGGCTTGTTCATTTTAAAGGATTGTGTTGGTTTTTGGAGTTTTAGAGTTTTTTAGGGGTTAATACCCCTTTTGGGGTTTTTTAGGGGTTAAAATCACTTTTATTCCTAAACTAAGGAGTCTTCTAAAGAACTACTACTTGAGTACCTAAAACAATTTAAATTTCACTCAAAGTGGGTGGCCACAAGTGTTCTAAACCATTCTGTGAATGTTTAGAATTTTTTATTTTTTTTTTGGGAAAATTTTTTTATTGAATTTGTCATTTGCCCGAACTTCAATTTTTATTCTGAAAATTTTTATGAATTTTTTCAGGATTTTTTTGGGTATTTAGAATTTTTCAAATATTTATGAATTTTCTGAATTTTTTAAAAGATTTTTTCCAATTTTTTTTTATGAATTTTCTGAATTTTCCTGAATTTTCTAATTTTCTGATTTTTTTATGGATTTTGTAAAAAAAATTCTGATTTTTTTATTATTTTCTGTTTTTTATATTTATTTTCTTTTAATTTTATTCTAGGGTCGAACCGGACTGGTTCGGACTGGTCCAACCAAATTGGATTGGCCTGAACTAGCTTCTAGCCTTCCCCAGCAGGGAACGATGCCAAACAGCGCCGTTCTCTTCTTCTTCTTTGTGGCATTTATTCGAGCACCTAATATGCCTATGGCATCTATAGCATTCTACTTCCACGACCACTTTGGCCGCTGCTCCGACAACCCTCCGCCATGCCCTAGCCACCATAAACGATCATAAGCCTTCATCTAATGACCTTCTACCATCCTTCTCTATTGGATCATCACTAAGGGTGCGAATGGTAACCATTCTGCTCCAGAAATCAAATTCTTGCCAGAAATTGATTTCTGGAATTCTTGCCAGAAATTGATTTTTGGAGGAGAAATCTGTTTGGTAAAAACATGACTAATTCTGCTCCAGAAATTGATTTCTGGAACAGAAATCTATTTTGATTTGTTGATTTTTTTTGCACCTAAAAAAATTTAAATTTTACTCAAAGTGGATGGCCACATGTATTATAAGTCATTCTGTAAAGTTTTGAAATTTTTGATTTTTTTTAATTTTTTTTTGGCACCTAAAAAATTTTAAATTTCACTCAAAGTGGGTGGCCACAGGTATTCTAAGCCATTTTGTGAAGTTTTGAATTTTTTTATTTTTTATTTTATTATTATTTTTATTTTTTTGGGCACCTCAAAAAATTTAAATTTTACTCAAAGTGGGTGGCTATAGATATTCTAAGCCATTCTGTGAAGTTTTGAATTTTTTTTATTTTTTTATTTTTTTGGGCACCTCAAAAAATTTAAATTTCACTCAAAGTGGGTGGCCATAGGTATTTTAAGCTATTTTATGAAGTTTTGAAATTTTTTATTTTTTTATTTATTTTATTTTTTTTTTACACCTAAAAAAATTTAAATTTCACTCAAAGTGGGTGGCCACAGGTATTCTAAACCATTCTGTAAAATTTTTTATTTTTTATTTTTTGATTTTTTTTGGCACCTCAAAAAATTTAAATTTTACTTAAAGTGAGCGGCCACATGTATTCAAAGCCATTTTGTAAAATTTTGAAGTTTTTGATTTTTTTTTATTTTTTTGGGCACCTAAAAAAATTTAAATTTCACTGAATGTGGGTGACCACGGGTATTTTAAGCCATTCTGTGAAATTTTGAAATTTTTAATTTTTTGATTTTTTTTGGCACCTCAAAAAGTTTAAATTTCACTCAAAGTGGATGGCCACAGGTATTCTAAGCCATTTTGTGAAATTTTGAAATTTTTGATTTTTTCATTTTTTGAAATTTTTTATTTCTTGTAAAAAAGAAAATTTGGGCTAGAATGCATTCCGGAAGAGAGAAGCTATAAAAAGTAGCTTCTCTTTTTTGGGCCAAAACTCATTCTGGAAGCAAAAATTCATTCTAGAGCAAAAAAAAGAATGAAGTTTTACCAAACGCGTTTTTATTCCAAAATGCAAAAATTGCTCCAGAATGCATTCCAAAATTATTTTAACAAACGCATTTCTGTTCCGAAATGCATTCTGGAGCAGAATTTCTGCTCCAGAATGGATTCCATGCGTGCCCTAAACTTCCCCTAACCGTCGGTTCACGAGCTTAAACATCATTGTCTAAAACTATGCTAACCTAGCCTACTTGGTATTCAAATCAGCAATCAAAACTTCCTATCCGTTCTAACCAATCATAACATGCATTTAAGCTTAAAATGAGCAAGATGAACTGACTTGAATAGCATTATGCCATGAAGAAACGCTCTGGTAATGTTTTCTAGCTCCGGCGAAGGAATTTTGAGGGTCGACTCTATGCAAATGCCAAATCACCGATCCAAAATGTATTAATCGAACAAGAAATGTATTAGAAACATGAAGGAGGAACTAATAAGCACCATAGAAACGAGCAAATTCAAAAATCAGACACGAATCAACTCGGGAAGTCATTTTGCCATTCTGATGAACAGGTGATGTGCATATGGGAAGAGTTTTTACCTTCGTCGTTGGGGAGCAAAATCGCATTTCCGAACCACCGGCGGGTGACGATCCAGTCCCTTTGCACTTGCTCTATCAACTCACAGTCTTGGATTTGCTGAGAAAGTCCTAGATTGAGCAATCTAGGTCGTGTTTTACCCATTCACAATCAGCTTTCTCGCCGGAGCTTAGAGGGGGAGATCATGATCACCGGCCGATCATGGTCAAGGCAGCACCGGACACTCAGTTGTAGGATCTCTATCCTCTCCCTTTCACTTTCTCTCTTTCGTTTTCTCTCTCCCTTTCCTCTCTTTCTCTATGGCTTTTTGGCGAATAGATGGTCTCCCTGGGAACTGATTTTCCCACCCCTTTTGATCACCTTGCCGGCGCCGTTCCGAGGACTAACCGACTCCCCAATCGGTTAGATCCGTTAGGGATAAACAGTTGGAGATTCTCTTTGACACATGCTAAAAGTAGGGAAATAAGTTGGCCAAGGGGCGGGCCAAGCAGATTTTTCTCCCTTTTCCCAGTCTGAAATTGAGTCGGGTAAGGGAGATGAAGACCCGGGACGGGTCGGGTAAAACACAAATTTAACCTCAAATTTAGGCTCCTTGACACATTTTACCCTAGAATATGGGTTCAATTTGAATTTTCATTTCAATTAGGCCAAAAATCCCCAAATTTGAATTCGGTTCAGTTGGGTTTTTGTTCAATTGAGTGTCCAAATGACCTAATTAGGCAAAATTGAGGTCAAAATTGAATTACCCATGCTTAATTAACCCTAGGGAAAGTATGAGCTTTGATTGAAAATTTCAAATTGAATGAAATCCCCAATTTAGATCTTAAAATCCCTAATTTTTCAATTAATTTTGGGGTTTTTTGATATTTTCATCAAATTGTGAAATTGGACTGACCAATGTAAAATTCAAGGTCCCAGAATCAACTATTGTGAAGACACTATAACCCAAAAATGACTAGAAATGGCTTAATTGGATTTTTTGTTCAATTAGAATATGAAATTGCACAAATTTGGGGAAAACATATCCCTAATTGAAATTTTGTAAAATTGACATGGCAGGGATAAAATTGGAATTAAAATAAGACTAATGACTATTTTTGTGGAATTTTTGAATTCTATTTGGTATTTTTCTTGATTTTCTTCCTAATTTTATTAAACGAAATTAAGGAAAAATTAAATAAAAATTATTTTTTTATTTAGAAATAGGTTCCTAAGCATGGCCAAGGTTCCTAATCCTAATTTTGTGATTTTTATATAAATTTGAAAAAATAAACAAAAAAATCATGTGTCAACAACTGCCCATCTTTGAGATTAAGCTCGTTAGAGGTTAATCTCAAAGACAATGTGACACCTGAGTCTTAAGTGACTCAATTGTAAAGATATATGAAAATTTCAAAATAACTGATTAGGGATCTTTGCTCAAAAATCCTGTTCAAATCCAATTTTTCTACTTTGATGCTTTTGATGAACTTCTTGATGATCGAGAGAGAAAAAGGAACTTACTTGCTCATGAGAGTTTCATTGTTGATTATTTCAAGGAGTAGAGTGATGATTGTGATGAATATGATTTTGATCTTGTGGTTTAAGGACAAACCCACCAATCCCGTGATTTAAGGATAAACCCACTAATCCCGTGATTTAAGGATAAACCCACTAACCCGGTAGTTTAAGGATAAACCCACAAACCCCATGATTTAAGAATAAACCCACTAACCCTGTGAAAATTTAGGGTTTAAGGAAAGACCTACAACCATTTGAAAATTTAGGATTTAAGGAAAAACCGACAACCATTTGAAAATTTAGGGTTTAAAGATAGACCCACAACCATTTGAAAATTTAGAATTTAAGGAAAAACCCAAAACCATATGAAAATTTAAGGCTTAAAGATAAACCTACAACCATTTAAAAATTTAGGATTTAAGGAAAGACCCAAAATCATTTGAAAATTTGGGTGATTTTGATCTCAAAACATGTACTATCTGTTCTAATACATTTAGACAATCAAATTTCCTTCGAAAGGATATATTTGAGCAAATTACTTGAAATTTTTCAAGAAATGCTTATAATGATCAATTGGAGACCTTCATTACAAATGAATTATCTCAATCTATGAACTGGTTTTTTTTTTCTTTATATGTTGATACGAGAATCACTTTGTATTTCTCAATTTATCTCTCATAACCAATCCTCGGGTATTCAGAGATATTCACAATGCATACAATTTGATTTATCCGATAAGGTCTTTTAAAAGGATCGTAGCGCAGGCTTGGTCAATGGCTATTCTAAGGATAGGCATTTTGAGGTTAAGAAAGAATTTCATCGTCTTCTTATTCGCTTCAGGTCTACAAATCAAGAACCTCGAGGATAAGACAAGACAAGATTGCCCACATTTCTTTAAGTGATGGCTTCTAATATAAAATCATATTTTCACTCTCAACATCTCAATCAGAAAAATCTTTGGGGAGATGTTGTAATGTTGATATTGGGTAGGCTCAAAAGGCTCATTTGTTTTTTAATTCAGGGGTTTTTGTGAAATTGGTGATCTTCTTGGCATCACCACCTTTTCTCTCATCCACTAAGGATCCTTTCTTCTTTTCATGATCATAAGAGTCCTCTAGATGCTCATCATGGTCTTTTCTTTCCAACTTCTAGCTTTTGTGATTTTTGATTTTTCCACAACTTTTGTCTTTGCTTTTGTTGTCATTTTTTTAACTCTCTTTTGAACTCTCTTTCTTTTTCCTTTTCTCATTTTTTCTGGGTATCGGCTTTACTTTTACCAGGCACATTATTTTTTCATGCCCTTGGTTCTCATTGCATTTGCATTTCTGATTCTTTTGGTTTTTGACCTTTTGAGCTCTAAGAACTCTTTGTCATGCCTTTTTGTTGCCATCAATCTGAAGTGGATCATATGCTCTGCCCCAGTGTGAGGAGATGATCACCAATTTGAGTTTAAAAATGAATGTTCAAGCTTAATTGGGCTTTGTAAAAGATAATGTGTTTGGGATAGAAAATAAGATGTTCTTCTTCCTTTTGGGATGTTTTGAACTTCCATATGATTTCATTCAAAGCTTATCACAAAAAGATTGATACAAGTGTATGCAATAGAATCTTTCTTAATCATTTTCTCCTAAAAATGTCAACTACAAACCTCCTAATTTGCTTCAATGTGAGGTGGTTCTTAACAGGATTATTTTGAGAAACTTCTCCATCTTTTAGGCTCAAATTTGGCTTGCAATGGATAATCATGTGTTTGGGATAATGAAATGATTGCCTTTCATCATTTCATTCATGTAATCACTGCAAATACCCCCTATCTCCTTTGGATGAGGCTATCTCTCTCTTTTGACGTCCACTCTTTTGTTTTTCTCGAGTGTATAAGGGACGTGTTTGAATATGCCTTACCTTTCCTCATCCGAAGGTCTTTCCATTTGATTTCATCCAAAAATTTTCTTTGAATATTTCAAGACTTTTTATCAAATCATCCTCTTTGGGGAATTCTGATGTTTAACGCATGCTTAAAGAATGGATGTTCAAACCTTTTTGGTTAAAACACTTTGAGATTATCTTTGAAATGATTTGTTTTGATCTCATGATAATCTGCTTGGGAAGGAAAACTCAATCTTTTTTGGAAAAGTAAACTTTTTGAACCTAAGTTCATGAGTTAGGGATACTTACCTGACCGGCTTAATAGGATCCCTGTAAAAAAAAAAAACAAGTGTCAAAATATGGTCTTGTATTGTTCATTCCAAACTGAAACGATACAACCAACCTCTTGTCTGCTTTGGCTTGAGTATCCATGAAATACTGTCTTTCAAATTTCTTATTTTGATTTGCCCCACTTGGGGAATTGGACTTCCTTTGAATGACAATTCTTTTTAAAGATTCAATTTCTTTTCCAAAATGAAATGGAATACTTACCTTTTCAACTTGGTGGAAATCCTGCAGAGATTAAAAATCAAGTGTTAAAATTCATTTGCACAACGCTTATTACCAATTGGAACAATACTGCCAACATTTTGTGTGCTCTGATTTAGTTCCATTGGGGATTCATTTTTCATGATTTCCTTTCTTTCGGATTCCCTGAGGATGACAATTTGGAAAAAGGAAGACTGTATTAATGAATGACATTAAGGAGAGTAAATTAGAACGACACGTTCCTTTACCTTTTTACCAACTCCATTGGAGAATTTAAAATCTCACATCGTCTTAACTCCTTTGGGATTCTTTGGAAGAGGGGCTTTCTCCAATTTTGACCTCTTTGGGATTATCATCATTACTCAAATTAATGGTAACTGCATTTTCTTGTGTAAGTGGTTTTGTCTCTTCATGTCGAATCCATTCCTTCCTGACCCACTCTTCATCTTCATCAACTTCCTTAATATCACAATTGATTTCCTCCGAAAGATTTGGGCCACATAATAACCTATTATGAATATGTTCATGCTCATGCTCCAATGCAGAAGCGTCCTTCACTTCATATATGATGACATTGACAGAGTTCTCTTCAAACAGGTTGGGGAGGATTGGCTCTTCATTGGCTAACTAAAGTAATTTGGAAGGCCTAGGGAAAGTTTTCTTGATGTGAATCTAATGATAGGGAAGCTTTTTAGCCTTACCCTTCTATACTGTCGGATTAATAACACGAGCACCTCGGCCTCGATAGTTTCCGTGACCATAGCCTTGACCTCGACCTTGGCCTCCATGATGGTCATTAGAACTTTCTCCTATGTAGCCAACTCCATACCTCTTTTTGGCCACAGGTGGAGTGATTGGTTCTTTGATTCCTTGGGCATTTGCCCAAAGTCCATCTCCAGGGACAAACCCATATTGACAAAATATCCTTCTGGTCATGATTGATGGTGACGAAAGTTTTGCATTCCTCATAACACTACCCGCGGGTACATGCACCATTGAGATCATTTCGAATGAATGATAACTTGGCTCTTCTTTTACTTCGGGCTCTATATACAGTATCGCACTTTCCTTATAGGTTGCGAAGTCCGTCTCTCCGTGCACGGTGATCATCTTCCCATCAATAACAAACCTAACCTTCTGATGTAGGCTTAATGGAATAGCTCCCGTAATGTGAATCCATGGCCTTCCTAGCAATAGATTGAAGGTCCTTGGAATGTCAACAACTTGGAAATTAATCAGAAACAGAGCGGGACCAATGAACACCACCAACTCGATGTCCCCAATAATATCCTTCTTCATGCCATCAAACGATCTCACAATTACATTCGTTGGTTTAATGGATTCCTCACTTATCCCTAATAGATGTAGTGTGTCTAATGGGCATAGGTTGAGAGCAGAGTCATTATCAATTAGCACCCAAGATACTTCCTTGCCCTTGCATTTGACTGCGATATATAAGGGTTTGTTATGCGAGCGGCCATCCATGGGAAAATCTTCATCTGAGAAGGCAATTTGACCCTTAAGGAGAACGGTGCCAACAAAGTCTTCCAATTGTACCTCATTAATAGTCTCTGGCACGTGTACCTCATTGAGAAGCTTCATAAGGACAATTTTATGTATTTCAGACGTTCAAGTAGAGAAATCTGTGCCGGCATCTTCCTTAATTGTTCTATGACTTCAACTTCACTTGTTTTCATGATGGATAGGAGTTGCTTGGCATCTTTCTCTGTCACTCCTTTCTTTTCCATCTCTTCCACTTTTGGGGCATAACATCTACCCGATCAAGTAATGGCATCAACTTCTTTCGCAGAATAGTCTCATGGCACACATTTGGTGTTGAACTCAACTTTCGAGGGTAGAGCAATCACCACCGGTTGTGATTCACTTTCCTCAATCTTTAACTCGTTGATAGGGAGTTGGATAGTGATTGGCTTCACATGACATTTTTCCTCTCCATACTCGTCAACTTCATACAGCTTGACCACGAATGGCGTAATCACGGACACTATACCTTCATCATTCACTTCGTCCATTCTACCCCAACCACCGGGTATGATAATTTCATTTTTGAAGGCCCATGGAGAAGGCATGTATTTGACATGAAAGTTAGAGCGACCGCTATCTTGACCCAACAAATCCATGGTCTCGGCTCGCTTATTTGCCTCATGAATGAATCGTCTGCCACCTTATCGAATCTTCTCTTTTTCTTGTTCTTCTTTGTCTTATTTCTCCTCAAGGTTTATCTTGTCATTTTGAGTTTCATCCATACCGCCTCACCCATCGGGCACGGTAACTTCAACTTGAATGTCCATGAAAGAGGTGTATAGTTAACTTGGAAGTTATACTTCCCAGAATCTTCACCCAAGGTGTCTATTACCTCACCATTCTGATGTGCTTCACGATGGAACCGAGCATCACCACGACGGGCGGCCTTTACCTTGGCTTTGTATTTGTCATCTTCCTCGGATTCAACTTTCTCATTTTCATCACAAATCATGCTTATCACATTGTATTCCGGAAAAGGATTCTGATGCACGTTTGGTTCCGATTCTTGGAAGTTGAGAATCTTCCTATCCATAAGTTGTTGAACTTTAATTTTTAAAGTGAGGCAATTGTCCACATCATGCCCCCTTCCTCCCATGTGATACACACAGGTTTTAGACTCATCGAATCTAGGGAACCTTGGAGAATGTTCTCTTGGCACTTCTTTAGCCACTATGCGCCCCTCGAGAAGCATGGGTAGCAATTTTGATAAAGGACGAAGCAACGGTGTGAATGGCTTCATAGGCCTCTTTCTTGGCTTGGATGGCTTTGTATTTTTTCCAAGAGGTGTTGGGTTGTTTCTGAGATGGTACTGAATAAGCATTTGGACTTGTCATAACTGATACTTCATGAGCGAGCTCTTTATCCTTCCTCATAGGGTAGGACCTCCGTGTTAATGCTTCTTGGTTCTTCCTTTCCTTTATTCCTCATTCTATTCTTTCTCCCACTTTTACCAACATGGTAAATGTTTGACAACCCGATACATGCAGCTTGTCATGATACTCACATGGTAATGACTTCAGGAAGAGTTCAATGAGTTTATCTTCATTAATTACAGGCTTAACTTGCGAAGCAACGGCCTTCCACCTTTGTGCAAAAGCTCGAAATCCTTCGTTTCTTTTCTTTTCCGTTCTCATGAGATTTTCTCTTGTTGGCAATACTTCGACATTGAATTTATATTGTCGCAAAAACTCTCCAGCTAGATGATCTCATTCGCAAAAGTCCTCGATGTCAAGAGCGGTATACCATGCTAGAGTTGCCCCTTTTAGACTATATTGAAAAGTGCTAATGAGAAGGGGCGTGTTATTGGAATACCTCGCCATCTTGCGGAGGTAGTATTTCAAGAGGCTTTTCGGGCAACCAAATCCGTCATATTTGCTCACAAATTCAGGTTCTTTGTAGTTCTTTGAGACGACCACCTTTGCATATGGCGAGAACTTATCGAATCTTTGCAACTCGTAGCCTCAACTTGCGATAGGGGTGATCGGTTCCCAGTCCGGTCCGGTTCCAAGGTGGAACGGGACCGAGAGAACCGGTTCCCAATTTTGGGAACCACGGACCGGACCGGTTGGTTCTAGGACCGGGAACCGGACCCGACCACCGGTCCGGTCCGGTCCGGTCCAATGGAACCGGTCACTTATAGTTTAGTTTTTTTTTTTTTTGGTTAAACACTTAAGATTTGGTTCACATTTTATTAATTTTGTCAATGAATTTATGTCAATGAAGTTTACTTAGTGTTTAATTCACATGTTACTAATTTTTATCAATAAATTTATGATAATGAAGTTCACTTAGAGTTTAGTTCACATTTTATAAAAAAATTTTAAAGAAAAAAAAATATATATATATATATATTAAATAGTCGGTCCATTCCGGTCGGTCCGGTCCGGTCCGGTCCGATTCCCCCTTGGAACCGGGAACCGGACCAAACCTGTCGGTCCAATCCGGTCCCGGTTTGGGCGGTCCAAGTTGCTCACCCCTAACTTGCGAGGCATTCTTTAATTTTGGCTAATCTTTTGGATTCTTCCTCATCCTTGGATCTAGAAGGGATTTTCTTTGATGTACCATCTTCTTCTAAGTTCACCACTTCGGGTGTTGTTTTTGGAAGATTTTCTTGCATTGGATCTTTATTCTGGTTTTGATCACCATGAGATGTTTCTCCAGCATTTGAGGTATTAGTATTGGGGACCGTTGGATAAGACCATCTTGCAGCAATGATAAAAGCCTTCATTTTTGCCATCATAGTAGCCATCTGATTCATTTGGTTCTCAACTTCTGCCAAGCGATTACGGGTTTCTTCTTCTGCTATCCTTGCTTGTAATGGGTCTAAACTCGCGTTCTTCTTTCTTCCGTTGTTACATCACCTGTTTTGAAGATATAAAACGTTAGCATGAAGAAACAACAGTTACAACCTATATTCTCCCAATTATATGATTTATTTTTTATTAACAAAGATAATAACTTTTATACAAACCTTAGCCTTGTGCATTAAAATTTATCAATTTTTATCTCAAGAAATCATATAATTCAAAGAATCATAATCCATGGTGATTTCTTTTCAAATTGTTAACCAAATCTCATCGAATTTACTAGTCGAATGATTATTTCAATTTTGTATATGAAATTTGAAAGTTTTCATTACAATACTTTCAAACTAAAATGGGGAAACTAATTCAATCAAGTCTAGGCTTCTTATTAGCTAAGGTAGCTTCTGCGTCTTCATTCCATTCCCTAATCCGAGGTTCCCATTCTTCCACATCAATCACCACTTCCTCGGGAATATATGGCTTCACACTGTTTGTATTGGGAACAATGTATTATGGTACGTATGGCTCATCAAGGTTTGGCGTAACACTCAATGGCACATATGGCTCAACATCAATCGGTCGCTTGTCTTCTAGCCACTTGATATACTCCTTTGATGCTAACTAAAGCTTCATTTTCCCTTTCAAACCTTCGGGTCATTCCATCCCTTGCTCGGATGATTTCTTCAAGGAATGAACGATATTGTCAACCTTCTTTTGTATCCTTCTCTTTTCTTCTTCAGGTAAAGTTCCTCTTGGTATCTCAAATGCAAACTCTTATGGATGCCACATGGGTGGGATTTGTTATATCATCCCAAATTGCCGCACAACTCTCAACGGGCAATAAGCAATACCTCCGTTCAAGCCAAGTAGAGGTACCATATTACCTTCTTTGCATGTAATTTTGGCCTTGGTTATCTTTGGTCAACTTATCCACCATCGGAATTGTTCGGGGGTTAGGGCTCTAATGAAATTGGCCCATTCAAAGAAGGAGTATTTTAGCAACTTATCTTGAATCCTAATGTATCTCTCAATCGGATTCACTGACGAACTAATCTCTTGAATGCTCATAAAATGTCCCCACGATTGAAGATAGGAGAAGAACCATGGAGAGAGTAGCCCAGTAGATGCTTGAAATATACTCTTCTCATTGTTTTGGAACCTATTTAAGGAGATAATGGTTTCAGCTAGAAGCATACTAGAGAAATCCCACTTGAGACAAGCCTGCCTCGTGATTATGGCCACTAAAGGATCTAACCCTGTTTTGGATACGGGAAATAGATTAAACCCGAAGAAAGCTAGAAGAAAGACCCTAGCAGAAGTGTTTCCCATTTCTTGTTACAGCTAATACACTCACAGGTTTTAACCCAATTGGAGGCTCTATGATCCTAGGTTTGAAATCAATTCCGATGGCGGCCTTATATTCTTCCAGGGTCGCCACCATTTCATTTTCTCCAAGTAAGAAGGTTGCGTTAGTAGTTTCCCAAAAATGAGCCAAGGCTTGGATCATGCTAACTTGGTGTTTGACATTGATTAGCTCAAATACGTATCCGAGTATTTCTTTGATGTAATCTTGATTTTCTTTGGTCATGTTCTCCCGCCATGCAAGGAGCTCCTTTTGTGGAATTGGAATCACTTGAATATTTAGTTTCCCCATTTTGAGTCTAAAGATTGCAAAATGATTCATAGTTAATCACCATAGATTACTAACAAGTTTTAAAACTTCCATCTTAACCATATTTTCTTTTTGGGGCAAAATGGAAACAAGAAGGATTTGTACACTTTAAAAAAGTAATACAAATGTCATCATAAGTCCATTTTATGCCTTAAAAGAACACGAGTAAAAATGGGAACAAAACCACTGTTTGAGATGAATGCCTCTTTCCTATACTCCGTTAAGGCCAAAAAGACTCAACTTGTAATTTGCAAGTTCCAAATACGTCGAAATGGACAATTCATTCCTTAAATGACAAAGGCTATTGACACATGATGTTTACAATCTTTTGAATCAAAGTGACCTTCATCATCATCTTTTGGGATGACAATGACCATTTGGTTTATAATGGAAATTTGTCATAAGCCTTTACATTTCATCTAAATTGCAAAAATAACCCAATGGAGTATAAAACCCTAATCATTCATTTCAACCTAAAAGGGACATTCGAATCAGTCATTGTTTGTTGTCTTAGACATTTCGTTCATGTTGTCTAAATAACTTGCATAATTTAAAGAGAAGAGTAAGGAACGATACTTACGCCTAGCCTACTTGGTATTCAGATCATCAATCAAAATTTCCTATCCGTTCTAACCAATCATAACATGCATTTAAGCTTAAAATGAGCAAGATGAACCGACTTGAATAGCATTATGCCATGAAGAAATGCTCTGGTAATGTTTACCAACTCCGGTGAAGGAATTTTGAGGGCCAACTCGATGCAAATGCCAAATCACAGATCCAAAATGCATTAATCGAACAAGAAATGGATTAGAAACATGAAGGAGGAACTAATAAGCACCATAGAAACGAGAAAATTCAAAAAACACACATGAATTAGCTCGGGAAGTCACTTTGGCATTCTGACAAACAGGTGATGTGCATATGGGAAGAGTTTTTACCTTCGTCGTTGGGAAGTAAAATCAAATTTCCAAACCACCAGCGGGCGATGATCCAGTCCCTTTGCACTTGCTCTGTAACGCCCCCACCTCTGGGTTATTAGTGCGACGTTCCGTTCATTATTATCTTTGATTAAACACAAGCGGAAGCAATTAATTCGAGACAATCACAATCAGAACAAACAACGGGGTTACGACAAATATCATGAGCAAACATTATATTTACAGCACACGCAAGCATATTTTACAACCCAACTTACGGGTCTTAACCGATTTTAGCCGTTTATACACAACAAAAGTTATGGCTTTGGTGTCCTAAGCCCACTACTATGGCTTCTATGCTTCTAGATTCCTCAAACTCCAACATAGCTCATACTCCCCTTCCCGCCGCTATCCGCTCGGCTGTCTTACACCCCTCCCGTGGCGCCCCCTAAAGCCGGCCCGCCATTTCCACCAAAGGGGTCATTGTACCCGCGCAGGGGTCCAACCAAGTCGCCATTTGACTAGCGGTACCACGCCACGTAAGTGTAGAGGACCAAGTTCTCAAGGCCCTCATTAACCATAACATAGGTAATAACCTAAGGGTAGGCCCGACCGGCGTTCACGGGTGTCGATAGCATTGACCACCTCAACTTTCATCTTTACAGGGGTACCGAAACGGGTCGGGGGAGATGCCATCTTACGGACCTGAAAAGGAAAACAACGGGGGATGAGTCGGGGAGACCCAATAAGTGAACTCACTAATGTTAAGTGAGGAGGAATCGATCGCCGTTAACATGAGTTCACCCTTACTGCACCGGCGTCAATAGCAAATCAATAGCAAAGTACATGCCAACAACAAGAGAACATCAAGCATGTCTATTACACGTGAGTATCACCAATCAAGTTTCGGTTTTTATCATATGTTAACCGTGAATAACAAGAGAAGCCTTTCTCGCAACCAAGTCATACTTGACTCTTGCAAAACGTGAGAAATATACACGTCTCAAGTATATACAAGACATAAGATGAAACAATCAACGATCATTCACAAGTCTGAAAACGGTCCAAGCAAACCACATCACATCAAATACAAAACATAGGCAATACATGGAAAGAACCTACCACAACCAATCAAATGACCGAACACGGTCCAAGCAAACCACGTCACAACGCATCTCATCTTCCTTTCTCGACATTAGGGAATTCACTTACTCTACTGGACAAGGCGAGATTTTATGGGGACCAAATAGTGACGTGAGAATGAAATAGTGATTGGCGTGAGCAAGAGGAAGAACCGGCTGGTGGGTAGGCATGTGAGAGAGGGTGAGTGGCATGAGAATGAGAGATGAGAGAGGAAGAGGAGATGGTGCATCGTAACTAAGGGGGGACCAAGCCTATTTATAGGCAAACCCAACTTGCTCACCAAGTTAAGAGTCAAAACTTGCTCCCCAAGTTCTTGACTCTCTAGAATCCTCCAAGCTCTTATAATTCACTTGCCACATGGTCCAATCACCTTCATTCAAGTGTCACCTATAATTAAAGAAAATCTTATCAAATCTTAGGCCTAATAATTTGAGTGTCTAATTGACTACCAAGTGTCCTACTAGGGTTATAATGCCCTAAGTTAGGGCACATGAGTCACCCTATACATTAAATTCCAGAATGACACTTAAGTCCTTGCATTAATGTCTATAGGGACACATAAGCTATTCATGAAGAAAAGACAAATGTCATGATGAAATTACCCATAAAGTCTAATACTATCATTATCTAGATCTTGAAAATCTTGGCTATTAATGAAGAAGAGCCAAAAGACCATGATGAAATGGCCTTGAAAGTCTTAGCCATTAATTTGGCTTCTTGAGCAAGATTTAATTCTAGCCACATAATCTAAGCTTGGGCTCTAAGTTTCAATCTAGAGTTTGTGATGACCTATAGGAGCAATTAAGATCCTAAAACTTGGTCCTCAAGTTGCAATTGGCCCTAAAGTCTAAGCTTTATAATTAAGCTTCTTGTGCAAGCCTTTAATTTGAGGCCATTCATTTCCAACTTGGCCTTCAAGTTTCTACCTTAGGGTCATTATGCCCTATTCATTCAAGGCCTAAATAAATCATGATGATCTCTCTTTCTCTCTCTCTTTGGCCGTGAGCCATCTCGCTAGGCATGAATGATGGTCTTGGTCCTCAAGACTCAATTATAAAAGCCTTCTAGAAGAACACATTTCAGCTTCTGCCACCACATGTAAAGCCTCATTTCCCCCTTCATATGACCTCCAATCAAAGTATAACATATCTCATTTATAAACCTTAGAATGTGCACATTAAGTAATCAGAAGAACTCAAGTCCAAATTCCCAAGGTTTCACGTGAGAAATGGTGCATCTTTGGAATCTGATAAAACTGGGCAGTTTTGCATTGTTCAAGAAATCGGACTTGAAAACATAGTAAATGGACTCAGAAAATTCTCAAATTTGAATATGTCATAAAAAAGCCTTAACAAAAATTTCCCATGAAGAACACAAAATCTGAATCTTTCTGTAAACATAAATTTTAGTAGCTCAAAGACAGACTAAAAACAGTTCGCTGAAATATAACCCTTGCTTCTGAAAGCAAGCTCTTTCCAGAATCCAAATCATCTCCAAAAATTTCCACATTTATGTACGTTATAGAGGAAGAAGTTCTTAACAACTTTTGTGAAGGTAGTTTATTCAAATTCGGCCCAGAAAAGTTTGTATAAAATCGAGAAAGTGTAAATATCATATAAATACCCATTCTTGGTAGTTTTACACGGTCCGAAAATGAGGTGATCGTCCAACCCAAATCAAGTCCAAAAATTCTGAAATTAAAATATGTTAAACTTGAAGATATTTGGAACAACTTTAAAGAAGGAAATTTCTGGAAATTCGGTTAATAAAGTTATCCACAAAAATAACAAAACGAGGTGGTACCAGGGACTTGAAACTGGGTTTTCTAGAACAAGAGTAAAAATTAGTTCCGATTGGGAAAACCACCAAATTTAATCCATAGTCATTTCCTGGAGACTGAAATTGAGGATGTTCATGCTCTATCAGCACATGGTCTTGGATTTGCTGAGAAAGTCCTAGATTGAGCAGTCTAGGTCGTGTTTTACCCATTCACAATTAGCTTTTTGGCCGGAGCTTGGAGCGGGAGATCACAACCACCAACCAATTCGCTGGCGCTCTTCCGGTCAAGGTGGCACCGGACACTCGGTTGTTGGATCTCTACCCTTTCCCTTTCACTTTCTCACGTTCGTTTTCTCTCTCCCTTTCCTCTCTTTCTCTCTAGCTTTTTGTCAAACAGATGGTCTCCCTGGGAACTGGTTTTCCCACCCCTTTTGATCACCTTGCCGAGGCCATTTCGAGCACTAACCGACTTCCCAGTCGGTTAGATCTGTTAGGGATAGACAGCTGGAGATATCTCAACTGTCAATTCTCTTTGAAACGTGCTAAAAGTAGGGGAAATAAGTCGGCAAAGGGGCGGGTTGAGCAGATTTTTCTCCCTTTTCCCAATCTGAAACTAAGTCGAGTAAGGGAGATGAAGACCCGAGTCAGGTCGGATCAGATCCGACCGACCCAACTGACCCGGATTGATTAAATTTGCAAATTAAACCCCCATTTGACCCATTTTTGCGATTTTAACCCCAAATTTAGGCTCCTTGACACATTTTACCCTAGATTATGGGTTTAATTTGAATTTTCATTTCAATTAGGCCAAAAATCCCCAAATTTGAATTCGGTTCAGTTGGGTTTTTGTTCAATTGAGTGTCCAAATGACCTAATTAGAAAAATTGAGGTCAGAATTGAATTATCCATGCTCAATTAACCCTAGGGAAGGTATGAGCTTTGATTGAAAATTTCAAATTGAATGAAATCCCCAATTTGGATCTTAAAATCCCTAAATTTTCAATTAATTTTGGGGCTTTTGATATTTTCATCAAATTGTGAAATTGGACTGACCAATGTGCAATTCAAGGTCCCAGAATCAACTGTTGTGAAGACACTATAACCCAAAAATGACTAGAAATGGCTTAATTGGATTTTTGGTTCAATTAGAATATGAAATTGCCCAAATTTAAGGAAAACATATCCCTAATTGAAATTTTGTAAAATTGACATTCCAGGGATAAAATTGGATTTAAAATAAGACTAATGACTATTTTTGTGGAATTTTTTAATTCCATTTGGTATTTTTCTTGATTTTCTTCCTAATTTTATTAAAAGAAATTAAGGAAAAATTAAATAAAAATTATTTTTTTATTTAGAAATAGGTTCCTAAGCATGGCCAAGGTTCTTAATCCTAATTTTGTGATTTTTATATAAATTTGAAAAAATGGACCAAAAAAATCAAGTATCAACAATGTAGGGAGATCAGCTTAAAATACAGATTCTATGCTCCTCCACCAACACCTCCTCCAACTTCTTGTACTACCCATTTCTATCAACTAAAGGAACTATATCGCATGGCCTACTATTCCTTAAACTATTCGATCTTGACCCTTGTCTATCCTTTACTAAATATATCTTGCTTTCACACACACTTGCACATCACTAATAAAAAACTATCGTGGATATAAAAACCACGTTTCCGCATAGTTAAATTTTTACCAGAGACGTCTTGTTTTCTCACCTTCCAAGTTCATAGAAATGGATTGAATGATTCAACGCCAATATGTCCAAGCGATGACGCAATTCATGACTTTGAGCGCTGGAGTAGAACATGAGTAAGAAAGGTCTCATCGCTCCATGTGGAATTAAAACTCTGCTTTCATGTCAAGCTAGAAGATTTTCTTGCCATGTACGAATACCAATATGCCGTAGGGACCGTGTTAATCTGTGAAATAAAACTCATAAATAAAATTGAAGAGAGTTACAGTAATACAGTAAGAGAGAGTTTAAGCTTCTCTTTCTCATATTAAACTTGATGAATATCGTAGCGAGAGAGAAAATTTTCCTTAGCAGCAAAAGCTGAAATGCCCAGCAAGGAGCCAGACTTGAAGTATAGTGGAATGGGGAAAAAGCCCACGATGAGAGTGGCAAGCAGAGCGATAATTACTATAAAAATAATTAAATGTTAAATCGCACATTAATCTATAATGATTGTGGATAAGGATTAGGAGAAAGAGAGATTATGTTGGATCAACCTCAAGAAAAAAGCAGAACATTTCTCTAGGAAATTATAAAATCTGCTAGAAACTTGGCTAATTTAGTAGTTTAATACCACGAGGGTGATTGGAAATGTAGGAACTGGGACTGCAATAACATTAAAAAAAATTAAACAGTTCAAGTATTCGGATCGAACAAAGCGAAATTTCAAGAGCATAGATTAATGGAAGACGAGGAAACACCTAGAATGATCAGATGCTCAAAAACTATCAAGAAACCTCTTGAAAAGCGTACAGATCAGCTAGGGGGGAGGGACGGAGAGTTTAGGAACCCATAGATGATCTCTATGCTTTCGAAAGAGCCAAAACTGCAGAAGAACACCAACTCGAGAGTGTTGAGAGCGTTTCTTGGATCGAAGAACTTGCGTGATTCCTTTTGGAGTTTTGTTTGTTGCTATTGTAACGAAACATTTCAGCCGGTAATAACGGTGCTCGTGCGATCACTAACCTGAAAGTCCGAAATTACCTCTTAGTTTTATTCACATTTTATTTCACTTAGCTTGAATATATTTCATCTAATTATATGCTATACATTTTGCTCTTAAAAGGTCTTCTTTACTGTATGTTCCGTTACATTATGTAAACTACAGAAACTGCGTGCCATATGCATCTTACAATAGAGTCTAAACAGTTCTTGTTTTTGCAGGTTAATGTAGTTTGTAGCAAGGTCTGATCTTTTTTCTATTTTCGCTTAAGAGAACATGTTGAATATTTCGGGAGACAACACCAAATTCAAGTTTTTGACTTTATATTAGTATAGATAGATAAATAGATAATGTTTAGGACTTCAATAAATCATTTTTCAAGCATTAAAATTTAAGAATTCAAATTCCACAAAGCTTGCAAAAACTATTTCCTCGTCATAAGAATTCCTGTTTAACTCAAACAAAAAAAAAAATTTATACACACACACACACTTTCAGTCACATATAATGAGTGTATTTATCTGAAATAGAAACAAGCAAACAAGCTTTTCATAAAAAAAAATTTGAGAAATAAAATTTTTCATTTACTCATATTTAATATTATGATTTTTATTCAATTAATTTTTCACGTTCATTTTAAATATTATTATCAACTGATTTTTTCAAATTAATTGTTATCTACTTCATGTACTTCTATTTGATATTGTTTATTCATGTTCACGGTAGTATATTGACTTTCATTTTATCAAATCCGGACATATAATAACATATAAACATATCGAGTTAGGCTTCCTTTTGACTATATTTTTACAAGATAAAATAAAATAAGATAAGATTCGGGTACATTTCGATGAATGCTTTTAGTAAAAGAATAAGAAAAGAAATGCCAAAATTGAAAAAAAGCGATGGCGCGCTTAGTTTCACTGAGAACAATAACATCAAGTTGCTGAAGAGTGAAGAACAATCCTCTCACTCATAAATCACATGTTTTATCGCCAAATTAACTGGGAAAATTGTTCAAACAATCTTATATATGTTGTATGGCGGTCAATTCAATCATAAATCATTCAATTGTACCAATTTAATACTAAATTTTTTGACGATTTACCAACGTAATCTTTCTGACTAATTTTGATCAGAAATAACTGACGTAAACGATTTTTTAAAAAATTTCTGAATTTATTTTTATTTTTTTCCTTCAAGGGCCACCCTCAGCCAAATTTGGTGAGGGTGAGGGCTAGCGAGGGCTTGAGCGAGGGCAAAGACCTTTGCCAGCGGCTGTTGAGGGCTTACACGCCCTCGCCCCAAAAGAAAAGAAAAGATATGAAAAATATTTAAAAAAATCAGAAATTTTTCTTAAAAAATTACAATAATTGTTAACGTCAATGTCGGCTGTGCCACGTAAAATGACTGGCGTTCACATTTGTGATTTCCAACCAAAATTGGCTGGAATGATTGTATTGGCAAATTAAAAAAAAAAATTGGACTAAATTGAAACAATTGAAAAGGTAATGACCGAATTGGCATCCATACAATAGGTTTGGGATTTATATGGTAATTTTCCCGAATTCACCCAATTCACTCTCGAGAGCTAACCATGAGCCCATCTGCAAAGCTTCCCCACGATGTTGTCGTCGAAATCCTGAAGCAATTGCCAGTGAAATCGCTACTGACGTTCGTGTGCATGTGCCGATCATGGCTTTCCATGATTTACGACCATCGTTTCGTGGCCCTGCACTTGGATCGATCCTCTTCCGACGCCGCCAATTGGTACATTGGTTACATGAAAGGTTTATTGCAATTTAAGGTGAAATTTTGCTCCTTTTTCCAATTCAAGCATGTTACGAACTCAGTGATCCGGAAAGGAAATAAAATGCATATGATTACCCAGTTGTCTACCATTCTTATCTTGAGGAAACTTGATAATGACCTGTCAATTTTGAAAATGAATATCTGAAGTGGAATCAATAATGTAATTCATAATAGCTAACAGAATCACACAATCATCAATGACAAGTTTAGTACATTCAAATTGGGTGAAAATGTTAGTCCTAGATATCTTTCCAAATTAGCACGAACATTACTTGACAACCTGCCTATCTAGATTTGGGGAACTTAATCAATCCAAATGGCAGAAGTTAATATTAATACGACAATATGGCGGTCGTAATTGACAGGGGTCCATTTGCCGTCGGGGGGACGCAGGGCTAATGTAGATCGCTGCCTTGGCTCTCGTGGTTGAAGATTATGCGAATCACCACTGTGATCATTTCGGAAATGGCCATCGGAGGTCGCTGTGTGGCCGTCGAGGGGGCCTCAAATGGGGTCGAGATACAAACGGATGAATAGATTAGCTTTCCCAAAATTCTAACATCAGTACATTCTCTTATGACATTAAGATATCTTTCTCTTTACCAATATATAACAAGTCCAGGCTTACAAAACTGAACTAGATGGACAACACAAAGAGTCAGAATGATGAGCAACCTTTAATCCTCTTCCTGGAGATCAGAACATTCAGATCCCATAAAATTACTCTTAATCTGATCAGAATCAACCTCGGTTTCAAATCTTTCTGCCTTAATCCACCTTGCTCCATTGACGATGTGCCTGAAGAAGAACCTCCCTCATGACGTAGTCCTCGAAATTCTTAAGAGATTGCCAGTGAAGCCTCTCATGAGATTCAAATGCGTCTCCAAATCATGGCGTTGCATGATCGAAGATCCGGACTTCATGGCCATGCACTTGAAGCAGTCCGTTCTTGATGTCGCGAACTGGTATGTTCTTCTCATGGATTGGTACTTTTCTCTGATCAGATGAGCTCCTTGTATCCAGATAAGTCTCTTACTGCAGCTTCTCAGTCAGAAATTGAAATTTCATTCATTAACCCTATGGGAAATTATAGTGTTGTGGGTTCGTGCGATGGTTTGATATGTATTGCTGATGCTAATGCTAAAGATCGCAGTCACACAATATTTTTTTGGAATTTATTCACAGAAAGTACAAGGTGGTTCTGAGTTCGCCTCCGGATTTTGTCGACATGTACTCTGCTCGTATGGTTCTAGGATTTGGATACAACGACAGGACTAATGACTGCAAGGTTGTTAGAATTACTTATTTTCCTGATAAGTATGGAGGATACTCGGGCAGATTAGAACCTGAAGTTGATGTTTATAGCCTCAGTACTGATATGTGGCGAACGGTCGAATTCGATGTTGGATGCGAGCTGAGTGACCGCTTGACGGTTTGTTTCAATGGAAATTTGCATTGGATCTCAACCGATGTCGATGAAGACCATTGCTGGTGTTATGGATCGATAATCACATTTGGCATAGTGGATGAGATCTTCGACAAAATGTCACTGCCAAATAGCTGTTTTGTTGGAGTCACGTACAACTGTGCTTATCTGGCAGTGTCGAACAGCTCCCTAGTGCTGCTAATTAATCAAGTGGATCCGAGAAATCAATCGAATGATATGTGTTACATTTGGGTTATGACGGAATATGGCGTACCTAAGTCCTGGACTAAGCTGCACACCTTATATCTTGATGAAGGAGTGTCTAGATTTCACGGCTTCACAAGGAGAGGCGAGCTTCTTATGGAGACATGGCAACATGAGTTGATTTCGTGGAATCTGAGTGTGGGGATGACCTGATTCCTTTGGAAATTGGGGGCATTTGATTTAGTGACTCTGGTGGAGAGTCTGGCTTCCCCATAAAGACAGAATTAGTTGTTGTGTTGCTATTGTAGGCAAGAGTACGAGATGTCTCAGTCTAATTCATACCAATTAATAAAGAAGGATAACAACCCAATTACTCTTATTAAGGGCGCGAATGACAACATTTCTCTTTTTCTGCCCTATTTCTGGCTAGAAATTAAAAAATCAATTTCTCTTTCCCGGACGAGTTTCTGAGCAAAAAGTAGTGTTTGATAACGACACAAAATTTTTGTTCTCGGAATAGAAATTCGTTTGATAATGACGCAAAATTTCTATTCCCGTCGGCAGGTGAGCGGTGGCGGCGGACGGCCGGTCAGCAGCGGTGGTGACGGGCAACGACAGATGGCCGGCGAGCGGCGGTGGCGACGGGCGACGACGGATGGCCGGCAAGCGGTGGTGGCCACGAGCGATGGCGGATGGCCGGCGTGCGGCGAGCGAGCAGCGATGGAGGGTAGTGAGCGGTAGAGGACGGCCAGCGAAAGGCGGCGGGAGCGGATGGCCGGCCGGCGAAAGGCAATGGACGGCCGGCGAGCGGCGGTGGCGACGGGTGACAATGGATGGCCGGCGAGCGGCGGGCGATGGTGTGGGGTCGGCGAGCGGCGGCGGATGGCCAACTAGCGGCAGGTGGCGGTAGACGGCTGGCGAAAGACGACGGCGGTGGACGGTCGGCTGGCGAGCAGCGGCGGGTGGCGGCGATGGGCGGCAAGGGAGAGCAATAAAATAGAGTTGTTATTTCTCTTTCTGTTCCAAAAATAGAAAAGTAAAAAATTTTAAGTTCTCATTTCTGTTCTAAATATATTTCTGGGCCAAAATTTGTCTCAGAAATAAAAAAATGAAATTATTTTACCAAACGGATTTATGTTCCAAACATGTTCTCGAGAACAAAAAAAATAGAAAAACAGGAAAATAGAATGATTATTGTTCGCGTCCTAACTTGTGATTTCTGCTTCGAGAAAGGTCATACTCAAAATTGTTTGAGTCTGTACTCTTAAGAATGTGCTCGGAATGCCAGCATAACAAGGTGCATCGATAATGCTGACAACCGTAGCATTTTCTTTGAATGTTTATGTAATACTTAAAACATGCATTTTGCTTTGATTCAGCTCTATTAAGCATCATAATTCATGCTTTCTTTAGTGGCTTTCTACACAACCAATTGACCCATTTCCGATCGTATTGACTGTCATATACTAGTTTTTAGGGTCATATGTAGAAAGATATAAACCAATCGTTTATTGCTGAAGAAAATAATTCTTGAAAACTAAATATTCTACTGCAGATTTCTCCTCCATTGTTCCTGCAAGCACGAAAGCCTCATGTGTGATTATTCTGATCGGGAAAGAAGACATTACAAGCATCATAACTTATATACGGTACTCACTTTAGCATGAAAACTTTTGAGCAATCACTCAAGTGCATCTTGAGTAAATAAACGGTCACTTTGGTGACATCACCTATTTATGTTGCTGGCAAATTTTAACGTGGCATTAATTACTATAAATCAACTGATGTGACTTGCTGGAAAATCCAATAAGCAAAAATCATAAGAAACGGCGTCGTTTTGACCTATGGGATACAAAAAATTAGTGCCAAATTGAAAATTTACGGTTTGTTGTACGTCCTCGATTTTGCAGACTAAAACTCTTCTTTATGGCCAAAGGCCAAAGCAAAGAGCCCTGAACTCTGCTTCTCCACAAGGTATTCTCACGCCCGTTTCATGGTGACATCCGAATTGCTCCTCAACTTGTTAGAGTAGGCTCTGAAAGCCGGGTCAAGCCAAGAAATTGATGGGAACAACGTACCTGCTTGTGTGTTCACAATTTGCTTGGTCACTGCAGTTTGAGAAGGCTTGCTTGATTTTCTAGGAACTTTCTTTTCTGTCCTCTGTTTTTCAAAGGGTAAAGTCAAAAACAGAAAAACCAAAAATACAATAAATGAGGGAAGGTATGAAGATCCACAAATCTGGAAAAAATGGGAATCGGATTTTCCAGAAATGTTGCTCGTGAAATCCGCGATTTTTCCGTCTTCTTTTGCGGTGGTTGAGCCATGGTTCTTCAATCTCTCTTCTTCTCCGGTCAAACTTTGGCCCTTTTTTATGGCGTCTGTCAAAGTTTGTCAATCTGATCGCAGTAGGCACTAAAATGAACGGTGTACAAAAGTTGTAAGCACTTTTGGTGTCCTTTTCCCAATCTGACCGCAGTAGGCCCCTGTCAACAATTCTTTTTTAAGTTCTATGATCGCTTCCTCATATAACAAATCCAACGTTACACTTTGGCTGATGCAAATGCTGATGACGACACACATTTCTAATCAGTGCTTCTCCTGTGTTTAAAGATTATGTACAAGGTGTTTGCACGCCAAACCGCAAAGATGCCTTGATGAAGCACTTATAGAACACTTTAATGTCGTTACAACCCTCGAATAACTAGTATTCCTCCTGGCCGATGGGGAAGGCATTCAACAAGCTTGTCAAACATTGGAAGATCTAAACCAATGCACTGTAGTAGAAACTCTGATAAGACCTGACACAATTTAATCGTACCCCCATCAGGCCCCCCATCACATTGTCCGACATGGATCTGGAGATATGCATTCAGTGAATGGCACGAGGAGACTTAGTTGAGTTTCACTTATGCTAGTCGTGATTATGTGCCTCAAATGCTCTGCAACCTGGTGAAAATTGTGTTGGTTTCTGGACATGGAGGATGTTCGTGTGGTCCTCTGGTATGGGTTTGGTGAAAGGCGAAATGACTAGGAGGTTGTTAGGATAATATAGTTCGGTAATGGTTATGGAAGAAGCTTGGGTGAACCAGAACTCAAGGTTTAATCGCTGAATTCAGATTTGATGACATTGTCGAGGATTTAAAGCATTCCATCATGCGCTTTTAAGTAATGTGCATAGTTGATACTCCACATTTTTGGTCCATGGCACTAGAAGCATTTCAATCCCTTTCGATAACCACTGGTTTGCGCATGAACGTCCCCCACCAATGCAAGAACCAGCTTCTTCTTTTTTGTCCAGTTATAGGGGATTCACTTGAGCATCTTGACCTGATGATGTTAGTTAGTAAAAAGTAGATCATACTCCAACTTCTCTCTGTTCAAATTTCTAGAATCAATGGCTGGTGATTCCACAACCATGCATGCATTAGGGATAATGAGCTTCCTTGAGTGTTCTGTGAAAATATATACCACTCTTTGTTCTTGCTCATGTGAACTGTTGATTTCAATCCGAGATCAGCATAGTTTGTGCTTTTCCTTCGCTCGTGTTTCGATTCTTCCCGATGGTTCATTGTGTTCTTCGAAATTGGCAAGATTTCATGGCTGCACGAGAAATGTTGAGCTTCTGTTTGCTACGTTCTATCCTGACCTAATTTTGCTAGAGCTAGAACATCTCGAAAGCTTCAGTAGTTGGGAGCATATGATTTTGTCAACGTGGTGAAGAGCCTAGTTTCTCCATGGGGATAAACGACTTGCTGCTTTTGCAAGGGTAGGCAGCTGAAAAGGAAGAGGGGATGTCTGAAATAGCAAGAAAATGTCTCCTACATTCCTCATTGATGCTCTAACAAGCAACTCATCCTTATTCTTTGGTCCAGAAGCATTCCTCGTAATAAATCTAATTTTAGCCTAACTGCGGTCCACAAGAATGGTCTAACATGTACCTCATCTATGCTCTGGCATGGATGCATGTTGCAGGTTTCCAATACAATGGAGAGATTCTTTCCCCTACAGATCGACAATTCAAATCGAGACAATCGTCCTCTCTATCGTTACTCTTTACTTATGCTGTAAACATATGGATACCTCGAAAATCTACTCTCTCGCACCATAATTTCTTCTCTCAAATCTCACTATGTGAACATACGTTTGTCTCTGTAAAAGTACCTTGCAGCCCGACCATTTATTCAACGCATTTAGTTGAAACTTCCTTCGGTCATTAAGTTCATGCTCTGTTCAGCGGCTATGCAGATAAGAAGAGAAACTGGGAGTCATTGCCGGAGAAAAGTCGAACTTATTATAGAGGAAATCAAATATTGCAAACTAATAATGCGACTTATTTTGTGACTGTTCCTGCAAGCATGAAAGCCTTGTAGGTGACAGTTCTGACCAGATTAGGCCCTCCCCAAGCCCTCTCAAGCTCTTTAACAACTTCTTCGGACAACAAATCCACCCCTTGTTCCTTGGCTAAGTTAATTGGTGATGATGATTTTAAAAACTTCAAGTACCCTTCGAACAGGAGCTCCTTCCGGATTTCGAGTTGCATTGGTTCTCCCTCGTGGCCTAAGCCCACGCTCTCAAAAGGAAAGGGAAGATTTCTATACCCGTCGATTACGTGCTTGGCATCCGAGTGCCAAAACTGCATGGTAGCTTCCCAGAGGCGCTTACTTGCAGTGTTGAATTCGGGATTAACGACTATGTCGTTATATGCCCAAACGGCTAGTATACCTCCCGGCTTACGTAGAAGGCGCTTGGCCAGCTTGTAAAACTTTGGAAGGTCAAACCAGTGCACTGCGGTAGCAACGGTGATCAGATCGACACGATTTTCGGCACCCATCAAGGCCACAATTTCATCCTCTGACATGGATTGTGGAGTGTGCACGTAGCGAACTCGAGGATGTGGCATCGCGAAACTTAGTTGAGCTTCACTAACGTCGGTTGCTATGACTTGCTCGTAATGCTCTGCAACCTGGTAGAATCATGTCACCGACATATTTTGGTTAATCAAGCAGGAAAGATTTTAATTGATGAGCGAAGGATTGCATTTTCCCATTGGAGAATCACATTGCGGTCATAATTTGATCCGGCAAATTCTTGTCAAAAAATTGCGTAGGGAGAGAGAGACTAACACCAAGAGCAGCTTGACCATTGCCGGTGCCGACATCCCAAGCCAGAGAGTGATGAGTGGTGCGGGCGGCGAGCATCGAGTACCACTCACTTGGATAAGTCGGCCGGGCTTGTAGGTAGGTCTCCGCCTGCTTGTCAAATAGACCCGCCATGCCTACACAACTTCTGATATTCTGGTCACGCTGCTTTTGAGGATCTTTGGTGTTGGTGTTAAGTACGAGACAGAGAGACGTCTGTGTTTTCTCAAGCTAGTAAATTAACTCAAAGGTGGCTTTGAATTTTTCGTTTTCTGTTACAAGTTCATTGGATTGATTGATTCAGTGCCCATATGCGTAAGCAATGACGCAACTCATTACTTTAAGCGCTGGTGTTGAACTATGACTAAGAAAAGTCTTGAACTCTTTGCTTTCCGGTCAAACTAGCAGGTTTTTCTTGCCATGCACGCATACCAGTATGTCTGCAGGAGTAAAATCCATAGCACCATGTTAACTACTGAAGTAAATTTACAGAGATGGAGTAGAGTTACACTAATACGGCAGGAGAGTGTGCAATACTCAAAACTTCTGTCATATTAAATTAGGTTAATAGTTTAGCGAAAGATGACAAAACCTCCCTTGTTGGGAGTGCACCCGTTGTTTCGCACATTTCTATTTAAGACATAATGATGGTTGCTATTAGGTAAGAATATGCGGAAGAAAGAATTGTGTAGTTTCTGTATATTTCATAATGAAGAATATATGAAATATTTATAAACTTTACAAGATTGACTATTAGTATTGCAATATCAATTACTATCAATTAGAATCAATCAAGTATATGCACAACGAATGTAGATATATGCACGACCCTCATATTATGAAGAAATCAAGATAGATATAGAAAATCTCTTAAATATTAATCTAAGGGATCATATGGTTAAATGTGAGTTACGTGGAAATGTTGTGCCTCGTGTCATGCGAGACAAACATGTAAAAACACCAGTGTTTTGTGAGCGTCACATCATCTACTAACGTGATGTAAATTTATGCACTTTAAACAAATTACAAATTGACACATATAATTGATCTGCAACCGGATTAAAAAAAATAAAAATCTATCCAAACCACATGCCTTTTGCACCTCCACCGATTGTCACCATTGACAAAGTGGCCAACGTCGCATCCAGGCCGACACTGTTATGTATCCAAGTTGAGCCACCCCTCCGTCGTCCTTGCTTGTCCATGGCTGGTGCCTCCAAATTTGGCCCGGCTGAAGCTCTGGATTTGGAAGTTCGCCGACCTTCGTGTCCACCCCCGCACGCCACGACTGGAGGGGTGGACACGGGAGTCGGCGAGCTTCCACATCAGGAACCGCCGTCGCTCGCAGCAGTGGCTCCAAATCTGGAAGTTCGATTAGATTTGGAGCTCTAACCATGGCCGCCGGCGACAACTCAATAGCTTTTGCAGCTGGGTGCGACGGCCATGGCGGGGCGGTGGGCTCGAGGATGGAGGTCGGTGGAGATAGCAAACCTAAATTATCGATGGATGGCCGGGCGAAGCGATGGAAGAGGTAGAGAGAGAAAAATCACAATTTCTATTTTTTTTTATATAATCCAAGCCAATAATTGACGCACGCGTGGTAAATCGGTCCAATTCATTTCAGAAAATAAAAAAAACGAAATGAAAATCACGTGAATTGTACGGGCTAACGGAAAAAATAACGGAGAATCAATGAGTACAACAAAATGAAGGTTCAAGAGGAAGCTTTACGTAATTTCCTCTACATAGGATCCATCTGTTTCGCGAAAAATATTTTCCAAAAAACCACTCTCCTCGTATTTTTCGGCGTTTGGTTTGTTTAGAAGAATGAGTTAACGGAAAATATTTTCCCGGTCAACTGAAAATGTTTTCTTACCAAAGCTTAAATTCAGGAAAATGATTTTTCCTTTAAAAGAAATGGAAAACGTTTTCCAAAGTATGACTAACTATTGGCACTCGGATCCGAAACTTTATGTTTGGGCACGAAAATCCTAACGTTGGTTCTCGAGTCTCAACATTCAGGACTAAGTCACGGCAGATAGGCTCAAGACCTCGGTGTCCAGGGCTCGGGCCCAGGTCTATCGAGGCTGAGCCCGAACCCCTGGTGCCCGTACCCAATGCTCCGACACCTGAACTCGATTCCTTAAAGGCCGTGCTCAAGTCCCTAATGCTCAAGCTCTAGTCCTAACCCTCAAGCCCGAGTCCACAAGGGGGTGCGCAGGTTCATAATGCTCGGACTCGGGTCCTTAGTTAATGACGTTTGTTCTTATAAAAATATTTTATTTAAAATATGGAGTTACCTAGTTCGGGAAGGGCACAGACTCGACGAGGTCAGCGAGGGATGGGGATGAGCTCGTCCCTTCACCGCGGCTATGGCTTGGTTTTGTAGCCACTTGGTCTTGGCACGGGCTGATTACAAGGCCGAATGATCTTCGGTCGAGGCAATCGGTGGTCGGCAACTATGGCAGGAGGCGTTAGCGAAGAAGCGACTGGAAGGGGGATGAAATTTGCCGGCGATCCTCCTGCAAAGTGAAACCGGAGCGCTTTCCTCTTCATAGAAATGGATTGAATGATTCAACGCCAATTTGTCCAAGCAATGACGCAATTCATGACTTTGAGCGCTGGAGTAGAACATGAGTAAGAAAGGTCTCATCGCTCCATGTGGAATTAAAACTCTGCTTTCATGTCAAGCAAGAAGATTTTCTTGCCATGTACGAATACCAATATGCCGTAAGGACCGTGTTAATCTGTGAAATAAAACTCATAAATAAAATTGAAGAGAGTTACAGTAATACAGTAAGAGAGAGTTTAAGCTTCTCTTTCTCATATTAAACTTGATGAATATCGTAGCGAGAGAGAAAATTTTCCTTAGCAGCAAAAGCTGAAATGCCCAGCAAGGAGCCAGACTTGAAGTACAGTGGAATGGGGAAAAAGCCCACGATGAGAGTGGCAAGCAGAGCGATAATTACTATAAAAATAATTAAATGTTAAATCGCACATTAATCTATAATGATTGTGGATTAGGATTAGGAGAAAGAGAGATTATGTTGGATCAACCTCAAGAAAAAAGCAGAACATTTCTCTATGAAATTATAAAATCTGCTAGAAACTTGGCTAATTTAGTAGTTTAATACCACGAGGGTGATTGGAAATGTAGGAACTGGGACTGCAATAACATTAAAAAAAAATTAAACAGTTCAAGTATTCGGATCGAACAAAGCGAAATTTCAAGAGCATAGATTAATGGAAGACGAGGAAACACCTAGAATGATCAGATGCTCAAAAACTATCAAGAAACCTCTTGAAAAGCGTACAGATCAGCTAGGGGGGAGGGACGGAGAGTTTAGGAACCCATAGATGATCTCTATGCTTTCGAAAGAGCCAAAACTGCAGAAGAACACCAACTCGAGAGTGTTGAGAGCGTTTCTTGGATCGAAGAACTTGCGTGATTCCTTTTGGAGTTTTGTTTGTTGCTATTGTAACGAAACATTTCAGCCGGCAATAACGGTGCTCGTGCGATCACTAACCTGAAAGTCCGAAATTACCTCTTAGTTTTATTCACATTTTATTTCACTTAGCTTGAATATATTTCATCTAATTATATGCCACATTTTGCTCTTAAAAGGTCTTCTTTACTGTATGTTCCGTTACATTATGTAAACTACAGAAACTGCGTGCCATATGCATCTTACAATAGAGTCTAAACAGTTCTTGTTTTTGCAGGTTAATGTAGTTAGTAGCAAGGTCTGATCTTTTTTCTATTTTCGCTTAAGAGAACATGTTGAATATTTGGGGAGACAACACCAAATTCAAGTTTTTGACTTTATATTAGTATAGATAGATAAATAGATAATGTTTAGCAAAGCAATTTGACAATAAAATTTAACATAAACAAACATAGGGTAAAATTGTCACAGCTGTACCAGTTTGGGGTTTTTCGTGGTAAAAAATTAGTTTGGGATAAAATTGTCACAGGTGTACCAGTTTATGGTTTTTCGTGTTATTAATCCAGAACAATAACATCAAGTTGCTAAAGAGTGAAGAACAATACTCTCACTCATAAATCACATTTTTATCGCCGAATTAATTGGGAAAATTGTTCAAACAATCTTATATCTGTTGTACGGCGATCAATTCAATCATAAATCATTCAATTATACCAATTTAATACTAAATTTTTTGACGATTTACCAATGTAGTCTTTCTGGCTAATTTTGATCATAAATAATTGATGTAAACGATTTTTAAAAAAATTTCTGAATTTATTTTTATTTTTTTCCCTTTAAGGGCCACCCTTGGCCAAATTGGGTGAGGGTGAGGGCTAGCGAGGGCTTGAGCGAGGGCAACGACCTTTGCCAACGGCCGGTGAGGGCTTACACGCCCTCACCCAAAAAGAAAAGAAAAGATATAAAAAATGTATAAAAAAATCAGAAATTTTTCTTTAAAAATTACAATAATTGTTAACGTCAGCATCGGTCGTGCCACATAAGACGACCGGCATTCATATCAGTGATATCCAGCCAAAATTGGCCAGAATAACCATATTGGCAAATTGTAAAAAAATTTAAGACTAAATTGATGCAATTAAAAAGTTTATGACCGAATTGACATCCATACAATAGGTTTGGGATTTATATGGTAATTTTCTCGAATTCACCCGGTTCACTCTTGAGAGCTAACCATGAGCCCATCTGCAAAGCTTCCCCACGATGTTGTCGTCGAAATCCTGAAGCAATTGCCAGTGAAATCGCTATTGACGTTCATGTGCATGTGCCGATCATGGCTTTCCATGATTTACGACCATCATTTCGTGGCCCTGCACTCGGATCGATCCTCTTCCGACGCCGCCAATTGGTACATTGGTTACATGAAAGATTTCTTGCGATTTAAGGTGAAATTTTGCTCCTTTTTCCAATTCAAGCATGCTACGAACTCAGTGATCCGGAAAGGAAATAAACTGCATATGATTACCCAGTTGTCTACCATTCTTATCTTTAGGAAACTTGATAATGACCTGTCAATTTTGAAAATGAATATCTGATGTGGAATCAATAATGTCATTCATAATAGCTAACAGAATCACACAATCATCAATGACAAGTTTTTTTTTTTTTGTGGTCAGAATGAACTGCTTTTCATTGATATCTAGTAGAACCATAACCCCTTTTGGGAGTCTCAAAACAGAGCAAGTCTCTAAGGGCCTGCGGAGGACAAATCAGCCAGTCGTCAGTGAGTGTTTTGTTCCGGTGGGACTTTGCTACCCAGTCCGCAACACTATTTGAGTTTCTATTACAGTATTGCAGGTCTAACTGTGAAAATAATGTCAGCAGTTCACGTGCTTCAGCAATAATTGCCCTCTGTTCCCACGGCAGAGCTTGTGTAGTCTTCAATGCGTTGACCAGATTTAGACAATCTGACTGGACAGTCAGTCTTTCATCCGCGCATGAGGAGAGAAATATGAGGGTTTCCACCATTGCTAGGCATTCGGTTTGCTAGGCTGAGGAGGTAGAGACGTCCTTTGCAAATCCGTCGACCAGAGTTCCGTCTGCGTCGCGGCAGACACAGGCGATTGAACCTTCGAGTGATCCAGGTTGGTGAGCTGCATCTATATTGATTTTCATTTCGCCCCTTTTTGGGGGTATCCAGGCTTCGTCGTCTTCGCGATCCGGATGGGCTTTCGTTGGCGAGATTATTCCACTGCAAAACTCCGAGCAAATTATGTCCTCTTTCAACCAGCCTTAAGTCCGGGAGGTGTCTTTTGAAGACGAAGCTGTTTCTAGCTTTCCAGATTTCCCGAGAGGACTACCGAGATTAATTCTACACCAGGTGAGCTGTTGCTTCTGTGGATATGGTATCTCAGCCATTCATCTATTCTTGTTATTTGGAATTCAGAGTTCTGGATGTTCAGTACCGGGGCCTTCCAGACTTCTCACGTCCAATTACAGAGCAAAAGTAGGTGTTACGGGGTCTCCACATGCACTCGGCAGATTGGGCATAGAGGGTCAGGTACCATTTTCCTTTTGTATAGATTCTCCTTAGTCGGGAGAGCATTTTGACAAACAGACCAGATGAAGTGTCTGATTTTGTGGGGGGTTTTTAATTTCCAGATTCTGTTCCAAAGTTGAGTTGGGGGTTGATGAGAGGAAGAGGCGGTTTGAGCTTCTGTTGTTTCTTTTGTGCGTAGGGTGTTGTATCCGCTCTTTACCGTGTACTCTCCTTCCCGCGTACCTGACCAGATCAGTTTATCTTCATTAGTCTGTGGTCTAATTGGTATGGTAAGGATCTCGCGCACCCCCTGTTCTTGACATAGTCTTCGCAGGGTCTGTTCTTTCCAGGTGTTTGCCTCTTGATCCACCAGTTCATACACCATAGTTGGGTCTCCTTCATTAGCCTGTCCCCCTAAAATTCCTCTTTTGAGCCATTTATCCTCCCTGATGTTGATTTGTTGACCATTACCAACTAACCACATGACCGAGTCTTCAATAGCCTTTCTCCCTATAAGTATGCTCTGCCATCCCCAAGATGGTCTGGATCCCTTTTCTGCCTTCCAGAAGCTCTTAGTTGGGTAATACAAGCCTTTAAGGACCTAACTAGACAGAGAAGTCTGGTTTTTAGCTAGTAGCCAAGCCTATTTACCGAGCATGGCTTTGTTGAAAGCTATTAGGTCCCTAAATCCTAGGCCTCCCCTGTCCTTCCTCTGTTTTAGCACTGCGGCCTTCCTCCAATGTACTCCTTTTGTTGTTGATTGGTTCTTCCACCAGAAGGCTGTAATTTTTTGCTCAATGGCCCGACCAACTGAGAGTGGGATCTTGAAGATTGACATGGCATATTGAGGTAAAGCTTGGACAACAGTTTTTAACATGATTTCTTTCCCTGCTTTAGACATCGTGTTCTCTTTCCACCCTTCGAGTTTCATAGTGACCCTTGCCAGAATCCAAGCAAACATTTGCTTTTTGGATGAACCCCAATCCGATGGGATACCCAGGTACTTCCCTGTTTTGTCTATCTCCGGGACTCTTAGCTCTCTAGCCATGTTCCTTCTTAAATCTCTAGGGCTGTCTTTGCTGAAAAATACCCCTGACTTGTTCAGGTTCACTGCTTGTCCTGAAGCATAGCAATACTGGTGGATTATGCCAGCAAGGTTCTGGCATTCTTGTACCGTCCCTTCTAGAAAGAAAATTGAATCATCTGCAAATAGTAAATGAGACAGTACAGGACAATGTCTGTTCAATTTGATCCCCTTTATAGTGCCATCTTGGACAGCCTTTTTCATCAGTATTGATAGGAAGTTTGCAACGAGTATGAATAGGTATGGGGATAATGGGTCCCCCTGCCTTATTCCTCTGGTCGGCTGGAAGTAATTCAATGTTTCCCCATTCAGCTTGATGCTCAGTGAGGTCGTGGTAACACATTGCATAATCAGGTTTATCCATCTTTCATCGAATCCCATCTTTGACATACAGGCCTTCAGAAAGTCCCATTCGATCCGATCGTATGCCTTTTGCATGTCTAGTTTTAAGACCGCCTGGAATTTTTTCTTTCTCCTTCGAACTCTTAGCTGGTGCAAAACTTCCTGGACTACAAAGATGTTATCTTGGATTTGCCGTCCACCTACAAAGGCACTCTGTTCAACTTCAATTAACTCCAGGAGCCATGGTTTCAGCCTATTGGCTAGCACTTTTGAGATGATCTTATAGGCGACATTGCACAAGCTTATAGGCCTAAACTCTTCCAGCTTCTCTGGGTTTTTGACTTTTGGAACCAAGGATATAATCGTTCTATTTAGTAGGGGGTTCAACAGTCCGATTTGGAAGAAGTTTCTGACCTCTGAAAATACTTCCTGTTTTATGTCTTCCCAGTAGTGTTGAAAGAACTGGCCATTCATTCCATCCGGACCCGGGGCCTTGGAGGATCCAATTTGGAAGGTTGCTTGTTTAACCTCTTCCATCGTTACTTCTTCAAGCAGCTTCAGGTTAGTTTCATTTTTCACCCTACAAGAACAGTGCTGAAGAATTGGGTCAAAATGTCGATGTCCCACTGAGGTATATAGTTCTTTAAAGAAATTTTCAGTCATCCTCTTTAGTTGTTCTTTATCTCGGGTCCAGTTCCCTGCGGCATCTTTCAACATCAATGACAAGTTTAGTACATTCAAATTGGGTGAAAATGTTAGTCCTAGATATCTTTCCAAATTGGCACGAACATTACTTGACAACCTGCCTATCTAGATTTGGGGAACTTAATCAATCCAAATGGCAGAAGTTAATATTAATACGACAATATGGCGGTTGCAATTGACAGGGTTCCATTTGCCGTCGGGGGGACGCAGGGCTAATGTAGATCGCTGCCTTGGCTCTCGTGGTTGAAGATTATGCGAATCACCGCTGTGATCATTTCGGAAATGGCCAACGGAGGTCGCTGTGTGGCCTTTGAGGGGGCCTCAAACGGGATCGAGATACAGATGGATGAATAGATTAGCTTTCCCAAAATTCTAACATCAGTACATTCTCTTATGACATTAAGATATCTTTCCCTTTAAACACCAATATATAACAAGTCCAGGGTTACAAAACTGAACTAGATGGACAACACAAAGAGTCAGTATGATGAGCAACCTTTAATCCTCTTCCTGGAGATCAGGACATTCAGATCTCATAAAATTACTCTTAATCTGATCAGAATCAACCTCGGTTTCAAATCTTTCTGCCTTAATTCACCTTGCTCCATTGACGATGTGCCCGAAGAAGAACCTCCCTCATGACGTAGTCCTCGAAATTCTTAAGAGATTGCCAGTGAAGCCTCTCGTGAGATTCAAATGCGTCTCCAAATCATGGCGTTGCATGATCGAAGATCCGGACTTCATGGCCATGCACTTGAAGCAGTCCGTTCTCGGTGTCGCGAACTGGTATGTTCTTCTCATGGATTGGTACTTTTCTCTGATCAGATGAGCTCCTTGTATCCAGATAAGTCTCTTACTGCAGCTTCTCAGTCAGAAATTGAAATTTCATTCATTAACCCTATGGGAAATTATAGTGTTGTGGGTTCGTGCAATGGTTTGATATGTATTGCTGATGCTAATGCTAAAGATCGCAGTCACACAATATTTTTTTGGAATTTATTCACAGAAAGTACAAGGTGGTTCTGAGTTCGCCTCCGGATTTTGTCGACATGTACTCTGCTCGTATGGTTCTAGGATTTGGATACAACGACAGGACTAATGACTGCAAGGTTGTTAGAATTACTTAATTTCCTGATAAGTATGGAGGATACTTGGGCAGATTAGAACCTGAAGTTGATGTTTATAGCCTCAGTACTGATATGTGGTGAACGGTCGAATTCGATGTTGGATGCGAGCTGAGTGACCGCTTGATGGTTTGTTTCAATGGAAATTTGCGTTGGATCTCAACCGATGTTGATGAAGACCATTGCTGGTGTTATGGATCGATAATCACATTTGGCATAGTGGATGAGATCTTCGACAAAATGTCACTGCCAAAGAGCTGTTTTGTTGGAGTCACGTACAACCGTGCTTATCTGGCAGTGTCGAACAGCTCGCTGGTATTGCTAATTAGTCAAGTGGATCCGAGAAATCAATCGAATGATATGTGTTACATTTGGGTTATGACGGAATATGGCGTACCTAAGTCCTGGACTAAGCTGCACACCTTAGATCTTGATTGAGTGTCTAGATTTCACGGCTTCACAAGGAGAGGCGAGCTTCTTATGGAGACATGGCAACATGAGTTGATTTCGTGGAATCCGAGTGTGGGGATGACCTGATTCCTTTGGACAATGGGGGCATTTGATTTAGTGACTCTGGTGGAGAGTCTGGCTTCCCCAAAAAGACAGAATTAGTTGTTGTGTTGCTATTGTAGGCAAGAGTACGAGATGTCTCAGTCTAACCCAATTACTCTTATTAAAGGCGCGAATGACAACATTTCTCTTTTCCTGCCCTATTTCTGGCTAGAAATTAAAAAATCAATTTCTCTTTCCCGAACCAGTTTCTGAGCAAAAGGTAGCGTTTGATAACGACACAAAATTTTTGTTCCCGGAATAGAAATTCGTTTGATAATGATGCAAAATTTCTATTCCTGCCGGCAGGTGAGCGGTGGCGGCGGACGGCCGGCGAGCGACGGTGGTGACGGGCAACGACAAATGGCCGGCGAGCGGCGGTGGCGACGGGCGACAGCGGATGGCTGGCAAGTGGTGGTGGCCATGGGCGACGGTAGATGGCCAGCTTGCGGCGGGCGAGCGGCGATGGAGGGCAGTGAGCGGTAGCGGACGGCCAGCGAAAGGCGGCGAAAGCGGACGGCCAGCCGGCGAAAGGCGATGGACGGCCGGCGAGCGGCGGTGGCGACGGGTGACAATGGATGGCCGGCGAGCGGCGGGCGATGGTGTGGGGTCGGCGAGCGGCGGCGGATGGCCAACTAGCGGCAGGTGGCGGTAGACGGCTGGCGAAAGACGACGGCGGTGGACGGCCGGCTGGCGAGCAGCGGCGGGTGGCGGCGATGGGCGGCAAGGGAGAGCAATAAAATAAAGTTGTTATTTCTGTTTCTGTTCCAAAAATAGAAAAGTAAAAAATTTTAAGTTCTCATTTCTGTTCTAAATATATTTATGGGCCAAAATTTGTCTCAGAAATAAAAAAATGAAATTATTTTACCAAACGGATTTATGTTCCAAACATGTTCTCGGGAACAAAAAAAATAGAAAAATAGGAAAATAGAATGATTATTGTTCGCGTCTTAACTTGTGATTTCTGCTTCGAGAAAGGTCATACTCAAAATTGTTTGAGTCTGTACTCTTAAGAATGTGCTCGGAATGCCAGCATAACAAGGTGCATCGATAATGCTGACAACCGTAGCATTTTCTTTGAATGTTTATGTAATACTTAAAGGGAAAAAACCACCAAAAACCCCAAACTTTGCCATCTGTGACACATTTACCCCGAACTTTTTTTTGTGACACCAAAAACCCCGAACTTTGCTTTTTGTGACACATTTACCCCAATGTATTTAGTCCATGGGCATTTTCGTCTTTTCTGCTTTTTCTTTTTTTTTTCTTTTTTTTTTCCTTTCCGGCGAGGGGGGGCCTCGCCGGCGTCGGCCTCGCCGGATCCGGCGAGGGGGGCCCTCGCCGGCGTCGAGCGAGGGCGGCCCTCGCCGGCGTCGGGCGAGGTTCGCCCTCGCCCGGGTGAGCAAGGGCGGCCCTCGCCCGACTCGGGCGAGGTCGACCCTCGCCGGCGCCGGCGAGGGTCGACCTCGCCGAGTCGGGCGAGGGCGGCCCTCGCTCGCCCAGGCGAGGCGACCCTCGCCGGCGTCGGGCGAGGTTCGCCTCGCCTTGGCGAGCGAGGGCGGCCCTCGCCCGACTCGGCGAGGTCGACCCTCGCCGGCGTCGGGCGAGGGTCGACCTCGCCCGAGTCGGGCGAGGCCTCCCGCGCCGGATCTGGCGAGGGCCGCCCTCGCTCGACGCCGGCGAGGGTCGACCTCGCGGATCGGGCGAGGGCCGCCCTCGCTCGCCCGAGCGAGGGCGGACCTCGCCCGACGCCGGCGAGGTCGACCCTCGCCGACGCCGGCGAGGGTCGACCTCGCTGTGTCGGGCGAGGGACGCCCTCGCTCGCCCAGGCGAGGGCGAACCTCGCCCGACGCCGGCGAGGGCCGCCCTCGCCGGATCTGGCTGGTGATTCCACAACCATGCATGCATTAGGGATAATGAGCTTCCTTGAGTGTTCTGTGAAAATATATACCACTCTTTGTTCTTGCTCATGTGAACTGTTGATTTCAATCCGAGATCAGCATAGTTTGTGCTTTTCCTTCGCTCGTGTTTCGATTCTTCCTGATGGTTCATTGTGTTCTTCGAAATTGGCAAGATTTCATGGCTGCACGAGAAATGTTGAGCTTCTGTTTGCTACGTTCTATCCTGACCTAATTTTGCTAGAGCTAGAACATCTCGAAAGCTTCAGTAGTTGGGAGCATATGATTTTGTCAACGTGGTGAAGAGCCTAGTTTCTCCATAGGGATAAACGACTTGCTGCTTTTGCAAGGGTAGGCAGCTGAAAAGGAAGAGGGGATGTCTGAAATAGCAAGAAAATGTCTCCTACATTCCTCATTGATGCTCTAACAAGCAACTCATCCTTATTCTTTGGTCCAGAAGCATTCCTCGTAATAAATCTAATTTTAGCCTAACTGCGGTCCACAAGAATGGTCTAACATGTACCTCATCTATGCTCTGGCATGGATGCATGTTGCAGGTTTCCAATACAATGGAGAGATTCTTTCCCCTACAGATCGACAATTCAAATCGAGACAATCGTCCTCTCTATCGTTACTCTTTACTTATGCTGTAAACATATGGATACCTCGAAAATCTACTCTCTCGCACCATAATTTCTTCTCTCAAATCTCACTATGTGAACATACGTTTGTCTCTGTAAAAGTACCTTGCAGCCCGACCATTTATTCAACGTATTTAGTTGAAACTTCCTTCGGTCATTAAGTTCATGCTCTGTTCAGCGGCTATGCAGATAAGAAGAGAAACTGGGAGTCATTGCCGGAGAAAAGTCGAACTTATTATAGAGGAAATCAAATATTGCAAACTAATAATGCGACTTATTTTGTGACTGTTCCTGCAAGCATGAAAGCCTTGTAGGTGACAGTTCTGACCAGATTAGGCCCTCCCCAAGCCCTCTCAAGCTCTTTAACAACTTCTTCGGACAACAAATCCACCCCTTGTTCCTTGGCTAAGTTAATTGGTGATGATGATTTTAAAAACTTCAAGTACCCTTCGAACAGGAGCTCCTTCCGGATTTCGAGTTGCATTGGTTCTCCCTCGTGGCCTAAGCCCACGCTCTCAAAAGGAAAGGGAAGATTTCTATACCCGTCAATTACGTGCTTGGCATCCGAGTGCCAAAACTGCATGGTAGCTTCCCAGAGGCGCTTACTTACAGTGTTGAATTCGGGATTAACGACTATGTCGTTATATGCCCAAACGGCTAGTATACCTCCCGGCTTACGTAGAAGGCGCTTGGCCAGCTTGTAAAACTTTGGAAGGTCAAACCAGTGCACTGCGGTAGCAACGGTGATCAGATCGACACGATTTTCGGCACCCATCAAGGCCACAATTTCATCCTCTGACATGGATTGTGGAGTGTGCACGTAGCGAACTCGAGGATGTGGCATCGCGAAACTTAGTTGAGCTTCACTAACGTCGGTTGCTATGACTTGCTCGTAATGCTCTGCAACCTGGTAGGATCATGTCACCGACATATTTTGGTTAATCAAGCAGGAAAGATTTTAATTGATGAGCGAAGGATTGCATTTTCCCATTGGAGAATCACATTGCGGTCATAATTTGATCCGGCAAATTCTTGTCAAAAAATTGCGTAGGGAGAGAGAGACTAACACCAAGAGCAGCTTGACCATTGCCGGTGCCAGCATCCCAAGCCAGAGAGTGATGAGTGGTGCGGGCGGCGAGCATCGAGTACCACTCACTTGGATAAGTCGGCCGGGCTTGTAGGTAGGTCTCCGCCTGCTTGTCAAATAGACCCGCCATGCCTACACAACTTCTGATATTCTGGTCACGCTGCTTTTGAGGATCTCTGGTGTTGGTGTTAAGTACGAGACAGAGAGACGTCTGTGTTTTCTCAAGCTAGTAAATTAACTCAAAGGTGGCTTTGAATTTTTCGTTTTCTGTTACAAGTTCATTGGATTGATTGATTCAGTGCCCATATGCGTAAGCAATGACGCAACTCATTACTTTAAGCGCTGGTGTTGAACTATGACTAAGAAAAGTCTTGAACTCTTTGCTTTCCGGTCAAACTAGCAGGTTTTTCTTGCCATGCACGCATACCAGTATGTCTGCAGGAGTAAAATCCATAGCACCATGTTAACTACTGAAGTAAATTTACAGAGATGGAGTAGAGTTACACTAATACAGCAGGAGAGTGTGCAATACTCAAAACTTCTGTCATATTAAACTAGGTTAATAGTTTAGCGAAAGATGACAAAACCTCCCTTGTTGGGAGTGCACCCGTTGTTTCGCACATTTCTATTTAAGACATAATGATGGTTGCTATTAGGTAAGAATATGCGGAAGAAAGAATTGTGTAGTTTCTGTATATTTCATAATGAAGAATATATGAAATATTTATAAACTCTACAATATTGATTATTAGTATTGCAATATCAATTACTATCAATTAGATTCAATTAAGTATATGCACAATGAATGTAGATATATGCACGACCCTCGTATTATGAAGAAATCAAGATAGATATAGAAAATCTCTTAAATATTAATCTAAGAGATCATATGGTTAAATGTGAGTTACGTGGAAATGTTGTGCCCCATGTCATGCGAGACAAGCATGTAATGTGAGACAAACATGTAAAAACATCAATGTCTTGTGAGCGTCACATCATCTACTAACGTGATGTAAATTTATGCACTTTAAATAAATTACAAATTGACACATATAATTGATCTGCAACCGGATTAAAAAAAATAAAAATCTATCCAAACCACATACCTTTTGCGCCTCCACCGATTGTCACCATTGACAAAGTGGCCAACGTCGCATCCAGGCCGACACTGTTATGTATCCAAGTTGAGCCACCCCTCCGTCGTCCTTGCTTGTCCATGGCTGGTGCCTCCAAATTTGGCCCGGCTGAAGCTCTGGATTTGGAAGTTCGCCGACCTTCGTGTCCACCCCCGCACGCCACGACTGGAGGGGTGGACACGGGAGTCGGCGAGCTTCCACATCAGGAACCGCCGTCGCTCGCAGCAGTGGCTCCAAATCTGGAAGTTCGATTAGATTTGGAGCTCTAACCATGGCCGCCGGCGACAACTCAATAGCTTTTGCAGCTGGGTGCGACGGCCATGGCGGGGCGGTGGGCTCGAGGATGGAGGTCGGTGGAGACAGCAAACCTAAATTATCGATGGATGGCCGGGCGAAGCGATGGAAGAGGTAGAGAGAGAAAAATCACAATTTCTATTTTTTTTATATTAGCCAAGTCAATAATTGGCGCACGCCTGGTAAATCGGTCCAACTCATTTCAGAAAATGGAAAAAACGAAATGAAAATCACGTGAATTGTACGGGCTAACGGAAAAAATAACGGAGAATCAATGAGTACAACAAAATGAAGGTTCAAGAGGAAGCTTTACGTAATTTCCTCTGCATAGGATCCATCTGTTTCGCGAAAAATATTTTCCAAAAAACCACTCTCCTCGTATTTTTCGGCGTTTGGTTTGTTTAGAAGAATGAGTTAACGGAAAACATTTTCCCGGTCAACTGAAAATGTTTTCTTACCAAAGCTTAAATTCAGGAAAATGATTTCCCCTTTAAAAGAAATGGAAAACGTTTTCCAAAGTATGACTAACTATCGGCACTCGGATCCGAAACTCTATGCTTGGGCACGAAAATCCTAACGTTGGTTCTCGAGTCCCAACATTCACGGCAGATAGGCTCAAGACCTCCGTATCCAGGGCTCGGGCCCGGGTCTATCGAGGCTGAGCCCGAACCCCTTGTGCCCGTACCCGATGCTCCGACACCTGAACTCGATTCCTTAAAGGCCGTGCTCAAGTCCCTAATGCTCAAGCTCTAGTCCTAACCCTCTAGCCCGAGTCCACAAGGGGGTGCGCAGGTTCATAGTGCTCGGACTCGGGTCCTTAGTTAATGACGTTTGTTCTTATAAAAATATTTTATTTAAAATATGGAGTTACCTAGTTCGGGAAGGGCACAGACTCGACGAGGTCAGCGAGGGATGGGGATGAGCTCGTCCCTTCACCGCGGCTATGGCTTGGTTTTGTAGCCACTTGGTCTTGGCACGGGCTGATTACAAGGCCGAATGATCTTCGGTCGAGGCAATCGGTGGTCGGCAACTATGGCAGGAGGCGTTAGCGAAGAAGCGACTGGAAGGGGGATGAAATTTGCCGGCGATCCTTATCACTTTTATGAGACCACAGGAGAAGACAGGGGAACCTCAACTGCATAGATGGGGTAATCATGAGGGCAAAGCCGGCGCCGAAAGTGGCACAGGAGCGACCGGCTAAGAAAACAGAATAGGTGGGGGCAAAACCCATAAGAAGGGGCCCAACAAAATAAATGGCCCCCGCCATCATAATCATCTTGCGGCAGCCAAATTGGTTAGAGATCCATATGGCCGTCGCCAATCCGAGGAACGTGAACACGCTCAGGTATTCGTCAGAACGTTTTGGATAATTTCACGTCCATCTTTATATATGCCGCCACCCTGCTCATTGCTGCTTGAATTGTCAAAATTAAAAAAAAATAATAAGAAAAGTTTTATTTATCATTACAATGTTTATAACTATATACAAGAAATTGAAAGAATAAAAATATAAAAAATTCAGTGAAGTTGCTTTGTCTTTAACTTTCTTTCTCAACTTCAAAGCTATTTTGCAAATAACTACACCAAAATCACTAAATCAACGGTATTTAAGCAAGTATACCTTGAGCCAAAAGTCATTTTCCCAAAACTCAAGCTCAAGCAAACGTAGACTTAGTGGATCCACACTTCATGAATGACTACAGGGGTGACTCATCACATGCTTCACAATATCGAATGCACATTCTATATCGTGCACTTTTTTTAGAATGACTTATGGTTAAAGGACTCCTTAAGGTGTATATGCACAAAGCAAATACCGTCAATTTAGTGATTTTGGTGTAGTTATTTGCTAAATACCTTTGAAGTTAAAAAAGAAACGAAAGACAAATTATGGTGTAGTTATTTCTCCCTCGGGTACTCCCTCATTTTCGTTTCTTTTTTTCCTAATTTTGTAACATCCTTATCACTTTTTTGAGCCCACGAGAGAAGATAGGGAAAACCTCAGCTGCATAGATGGGGGCAATCATAAGGGCGAAAGCCGGTGCTGAAGGTGGCATAGGAGCGGCCGGCCAAGAAAACAGAATAGGTGGGGGAAAAACCCATAAAAAGGGACCCAACGAAATACATGGCCTCCGCCATCATAATCGTCTTGTGGTGGCCAAACTGGTCAGAGATCCATATCGCCGTCACAAATCCGAGGAATGTGAACACACTTGGGTAGAACATCAAGATGCACTTCGGATAATTTCATGTCCATCTTTATATATGCCGTCGCCTCGCTCATCGCTGCTTAGATTGTCAAAATTTAAAAAAAATAATAAGAAGAAAAATCTTATTTATCATTGCAATGTTTATAACTATATACAAGAAATTAAAAGAATAAAAATAAAAAAATTCCGTGAAGTTTCTTTGTCTTTAACTTTCTTTTTCAACTTCAAAGCTATTTTGAAAATAACTATACCAAAATCACTAAATCAACGGTATTTAAAAAAATACACCTTGAGCCAAAAGTCATTTCCCAGAAACTCAAGCTTAAGCAAATGTAGACTTAATGGGTCCAAACTTCATAAATGACTACAGAGTGACTCTTCACATGCTTCACAATATCGAATGCAAATTATGTGCACGTACCATGCACTTTTTCTAGAAAGATTTATGGTTAAATGACTTCTCAGGGTGTAGTAAGAAGGGAAGAATGCTATCAAACACCGTGCTAACCCACCAGCAAAAAAGGTAGGACTTGCCACAGGATTTGCACATTTTATGAGCCATGTAGAAAAGAGTACCTATGTGGGGAAGAAAGCAGTAGGGTCGCTTCAGTGCCAGACGACAGACTTCCTCTCACTATTAAAAGAGAGAAAAAAGAAAGTGTAAGATCAATTCTATAAGATCTTCCAACGGAACCAATGAATTTACAAAATAAATGCCAATGATAATTAGAGGTATCTATACATTCCAGCAATCCGAAGGTAGAGAATCTGATACTAAATAGTCAGCATGCTAAATTAGTCATGATTTCATGTACTTTACATGAATGGGAGGACCAGAGGTTCTCTAAGGAATGAGAGAATGGTGGTTGCCATCACTCGGTTCAACATCCGCTTCTTCTTCTATTTTGTTGACTCGAGCATGAGCCAACACATCTTTAGCTTCGTTGTCCTCTCCTTCAAATAGACGTAATAGGAATAGCGGGTAACTGTCATCTTCGCCAAATGGCTCTGACATCGACAGACACACCAGCTGCTCAGACATCTCTGTGTCATAGCACGACTCACGTGCACACGAGAACGAATCCATCATTGCTCGGATCAAAATGCTGATAAACAACACATACTAGTACAATCATGTTTAGTTTCAATTCCTGTATACAATCCCAATAAGCATGATTAAGGTCAATTCCCACCGGAGATTCGTGAAAGGACGCCAACGCCCAACATTACGAAAAAAAGAGATTTAAGAAAATGATAATTATTAAGAGTGATCGGTTCCCGGTTCCTAGGTCGGGTTCCTAATCCGATCTGGTCCGACCTAGGAACCGGGAACCGGACTGGGAGGACCGGTTCCCAATTTCTGGGACCGGGGATCAGACCGGTTCCACTTCACATACAATGCATATTAAGAAGAATTCGTAGTAACTGCTTTTTTTTTCACATTAAGACCTTCCTCTGTTGGGGGCATTTCATCTTCAACCTCTTGTCGGACGGGTTTTATGGGACTTTTTGTTACCAAGTGGAGTCCCTTTGTCGCTAATTCTAGCAAATTAAAGCTCAAAGTGGAACAGTGCCAACCTAATCAATGCTACCGTGAGATAAAAAAAAAAGCTACTTAAACTTACTTGATAATGCGTGCGTGGAATACAATCATCATTTGCGCGTGATGCCATGTAATTACCAAAAACATTAGTTTCTTTTATTTTAAAGACTTAGCTAAAAGATTTGATAGGCTTTTTAACTAAGAAAAGAAGATTCCTTCCCACTTCAATTTCATTCAAAACCAAATTTTACAGTTGTTTTTTTAGAAATTCAAATTCATAAATGACACATAGCCATGTAATTATTCTTTTAAGGGCAACTTAAACTATCATGAGCTATGTGGCACATGCGACAGCGTTTTTGCCTAGCTAAACATTATCCACTTATGACACATAGCAACGTAATTATTTGAACCATGTTGATTCATCACAAATTCACAATTGCTTGGAATATAATCATCATTAACGTGCGATTCTTAGTAACACCAAAAATATTATTTTCCACTCTTTTTTTTAAAAAAAGAGCTCAATTTGTACTAAAACTCGTTAAAAGAAGATTCTTGTCCACTTAATTCAAAATCAATTTTTTACAATTTTTAAAGAAAATCGAAATTAATAAATGCCACGTAGCCATGTAATTTTTTTTTTTCATAGCAACTTACGTAACGACTTTTTCACTTGTGAGCAACTAAACTATTTGACGAGAAAGCCCGTCTTATATCGATCAATATTTGACCCATGATCGCGAGTTGATATATTTCGCCAATCTTGATTAGGTGAATATCGAATCGATTAGCAAGATCCATAAGGGAATAAGAAATTATGAGGATAGAAATTGTGGAAGTGCGAAGTACAAGGGACCTTTCTAAAATAAATTTACAAAATATAGGTATGAAATTGTAATAAATGAAAGTTAAAAGAATTGATTTAAATTGTAAAACAGGACCACAATTCTCTGAGCCCAAAAACACTCCCTGGTCTGACTCGACTGTCCGGATCCGACCGAACTCAGATTGTACCCGAATTTCCCATTTCTTTTCTGATTTTTTATTTATTTATTTTTCTTTCTTTCTTCTTCTTTCCTTTTCTTTTGGTCTTCATCCCCCCAACGTATCCCTCACGACGTCCTCTCCCGAGAGCCTCCTCCTTCACTCCTTCACCAAAACTTTGACATTTTCTCAGGCACCAAGCTCAGGTCACCGCCGAACCACTCCTCGTTGGTCGACTGCACCGAATCACCGCCGGCCGCTAGTTGACCGACGGTTTCTACATCGCCGGACCAACTCCGGCGAGGGATCGTCAAAACTCCTCAATGATGTATACGAAAACTCAATCATTTCTAGCATATAAAACACACACCTGCACATTGAGAAGCAGGTTGACCGGAACAACCTTTAACCGCGGGCAACTCCGGCAAGTGGCATGGATCTCTAACGAAAAGGCGTTCATCCATGGATGGCTCAGGAAAACGATTTCCATGCCATAAAATCGAAAGAAATCCAGAGTTAGTCACCAAATATCAATCTCAAAAACGAATAAATCATAAATCGAAGATTCTATGGACTGATTTTGGTGACATTGGCTTCGGCCTTCACTCAGGCATTTTGTCAAACATATGGCAGGCGAGTTCAAACAATGGCTTAATATTGAGATTCGGTGCGATTTTTGACTCAAACGTGATATGTAAAGACCTAAATGGCCATATTTCACCACCAATTTGTATCATTTTACAATGAAACACTAAAAATCATCATAGCTAGATTTGACGTTCTAAGCCTATGTTGTTTCATTGAGACATTTTATCGAGTTGGTGCTGTGCAACTAGAGTAGGGGCTTCAGATTCGAGTTTTATGCAATTTTCGACTTAGATGTGGTGCATCACGCTCTAAAACAACCTTGTTAGTCATAAAATAGCCTTGGTTTGGAACAGATTCGTCGGTGCAGCTCAGCACCCTAATCTCGGCCAAAACAGGGTAAAAATAGGGGACTTATGAGCGGTTTACTTGGTTTCGAACATGATGTTAACAACATGGAACTGAAATAAAAATACTTACTGGAAATAAAAAAATTTTATCCTAGATTTTCACACATTTTTAAAGGAAACTACTCAAAATCTAATTTTTAAGCTTTTTCCTTTTTTTTTAATATTTTCTCGGAGTTTTTATTTTTTTTTAAATTTATCTGAAAAAAGGGACTCGAGGGCCCGGTCCGAATATGGGCCGGAGAGGGCCTTCGGGTCTGGGTTATAAACGCAAGGAAAAGAAAAAGCCAAGAAATGAAGTGGGCTCATTTAGTTGAGCCCAATTCGCTTCTAACGAGAGACAAGCCCAAAAATCACCACTCCAAATCATAACTAGAAATAAGCTCAAATCCATCGAAGCCAATTTGAATCCCTAAAAAAACAGTCAACAAAGCAAGACCCAATTCAGTATGGGCCAGCCGCTTGGGTAAGTGAAGAAAGAAATGGAGAAGGGTCCTGGGCTTGGCCCAACCGGGAGAGGCAAAAGGGGCCGAGCTGACCCGGTCCAACCAAACCGGGTCGAACAGGCCTGATTTTTTTAATTCCTTTAAAATAATAAAAAAGAAAAATATGTTCTAATAGACTCTATTAATAGAAATACACATAATACCTATATGCCATGTAATTTAATGAAAATATTTTTGTTTAGGGGTTAAAAATTAATTCATAATTTTTGTGCAATTAATCCCTAAATTGATAGTTAAAATTTAGGTGTCAACATTTCTTCAAACTCAACTTTCCTGCCCAAAGCCCCTCTGCTCTGTACCCCAAAGCCAAATATACAACAATATTGTTTTGATCAAAATTTGATTTTTCAATAAAATTTTATTTAAATTATATTAAAAACAAGTAAAAAAAAAGGGGAGGGAGGAAGAAGCGAGCAAGGGCTGCACTACCGCCGCAATGGTGGGATGTGAGACTCAAAGCGGAGGTTAAGGTCGAGAGAAAGGGGTAAAGGTGTAAGGGAAAAGGACTCTTATGTGTCGTGCATGTACCGTGCACATTTTGTGCACATACCATGCACTTACCGTGCACTTTTGATAGACTGAAGTAGCCTCGGTCTTTCTTTTGCTTCCCACTTCTCACTAAGGATATTCTTGTGTAAAACCAAAACAATGCAAGCAACTTGAGTTGAGTCCATAATTGTTGTTACATTGATTTGCTCTTTGCACACTCAAGGATCAGTAATGCTTCATTATTCGCTCCTCACTGTAGCCTCGGTCCTTTGCATCTCCAAATCATTTGTTGTGGTCCTCTTGAACCTACCGAATAGCTATCCGATCTCGTCCAACATTCTCCCCTCGTCTCGGGCATGATTATATAAAATACCAGACAGCCGACAATGGCGATCCCTCAAACAAAAAGGTAGCCCACCGAGGGTGATTGCTTTGAACATCAACAAGTATGTCAATGATAATACTATGCTTACCCCTGTTTAAAGTCGAGGCCGATTGTGTACGCCTGCACATGCAACCTCAATGGGATGATCTCCGTGCAGTACACATCCATGATCAACCCTAGCCTGATCGAGAAGAAGAGGACATAAAAAAGTGTCGAGGCTTTGGCCATGTCCACTGCCACAAAAGCTTTAAGCTAAGGGACACTCCAAGGGACACGGGCGACAAGAACACCCTGTCCATGCTGCTCATCAACAATGGCCACCGCCTGACCCGTTCAACAAGCAAGCTGGCAAGGAGGATCACCATTATCTTCACTATGTCAATCACAATATTCGCAACAAGCTTTCCAACAGACATGGTGATGTGGACCCTCTTGAAAGCAGCTAAAGAGCGCCAGGGTGTCCACACCACATGTCTATTTGACGACCTGGATTCCAACAGCACATAGGAGCATATGCCCGAGGATCAGGTTGGGTGGAGGAAATCCCGCCATACGCCGGTGTTCTGCAACAATTGATTCATTGGTGTTTTAAGCTTACAGAGGAAACATAAGTACTATTGATAAATTGATGACATAACAAGCATTTATTGCAATCAAAATTACCTAACTACACCGAAAAAAAATGGAAGCCACGAAGAAGGGTGCATAGGTCTTCCTCTCAAATACTTTTTTTTTATAGGTAAAAGAAAAGATTACTACACACGTGCAATCCACGTGCTATACTCGTGCAATCCACATGTATGGAAAAGAAATATATAAATCCTTCTTATTTTCATAATTAATCGATTTATATGAGAAAATGTCATATCTATAATATTTTTTAAAGGTATATTTGGAATATGTTGATTCAAAATCATTTACTTTTTTTGTAATTAATTAATATTAATAGATCTTTTTCATCTGAATGTCTTTTTTTTAAAAATTATTTTGTACTATATGAGAATGGTTGAACGGTTATTCAAACTAAAGGAAAATGGAGGCATCATATTCAATCCATAGTGGATGGGAGAAGTTCTACAATCGCTAAAAGTAATGAAGATGGGCCCTGAAAATATTTTTTAAGTCATGGAGTTCACAACCACTTTAAAATGGGTTATAGTGGTTTGAATGGTTGAATTGTGGTAAATGCCAAACAACCGACAATGGCGATCCTCGGACAAAAAAGCACCCCCATCGAGGGTGATCGCTTTGAACATCAATAAGTATGTGGTGATAATGCTATGCTCACCGCCTATTTAAAGCTGAGGCCAATTGTGTACGCCTGTGCATGCAACCTCAATGGGATGATCTCCGTGCAGTACACATCCGTGATCAACCTCAGCCCGATCGAGAAGAAGAGGACATAAAAAATCGCCAAGGCTTTGACCATGTTCACCGCCCACAAGAGCTTCAAGCTGAGGGACACTCCAGGGGACACAAACGAAAAGAACACAACAATGGCCGCTGCTCGACCCGATCAACGAGCAAGCTGGCAAGGAAGAAGACCATTATCTTCACTATATCAATCATAATATTCGCGACAAACTTTCCGGCAAACATGGTGATGCGGACCCTCTTGAAAACCTTAAGGCTAAAGGGCACCAGATGGTCCACACCACATGCATGTTGGACGACCTGGATTCCAACAGCACATATGAGCATATGCCCAAAGATCAGGTTGGGTGGAGGAAATCCCGCTATACGCCGGTGTTCTGCAACAATTGATTCATTGGTATTTTAAGCCTACAGAGGAAACATAAGTACTATTGATAAATTGATGACATAACAAGCATTTATTGCAATCAAAATTACCTAACTACACCGAAAAAAAATAGAAGCCACGAAGAAGGGTGCATAAGTCGTCCTCTCAAATACTTTTCTTTTATAGGTAAAAAAAAAGATTACTACACACGTGCAATCCACGTGCTATACTCGTGCAATCCGCGTGTATGGAAAAGAAATGTATAAATCCTTCTTATTTTCATAATTAATCGATTTATATGAGAAAATGTCATATCTATAATATTTTTTAAAGGTATATTTGGAATATGTTGATTCAAATCATTTAATTTTTTTGTAATTAATTAATATTAATGGATCATTTCATCTGAATGTCTTTTTTTTAATTATTATTTTGCACTATATGAGAATGGTTGAACGGTTATTCAAACCGAAGGAAAATGGAGGCATCATATTCAATCCATAGTGGATGGGAGAAGTTCTACAATCGCTAAAAGTAATGAAGAGGGGCCCTGAAAATATTTTTTAAGTTATGGAGTTCACAACCACTTTAAATGGGTTATAGTGGTTTGAATGGTTAAATTGTGGTAAATGCCAGACAACCGACAATGGCGATCCTCGGACAAAAAGGCAGCCCCATCGAGGGTGATCGCTTTGAACATCAATAAGTATGTGGTGATAATGCTATGCTCACCGCCTGTTTAAAGCCAAGGCCGATTGTGTACACCTGTGCACGCAACCTCAATGGGATGATCTCCGTGCAGTACACATCCGTGATCAACCCCAGCCCAATTGAGAAGAAGAGGACGTAAAAAAATCGCCAAGGCTTTGGCCATGTCCACTGCCCACGAGAGCTTCAAGCTGAGGGACACTCCAGGGGACACAAGCAAAAAGAACACAACAATGGCCGCTACACGACCCGATCAACGAGCAAGCTGGCAAGGAGGAAGACCATTATCTTCACTATGTCAATCATAATATTCGCGACATACTTTCCGGCAGACATGGTGATGCTGACCCTCTTGAAAACCTTAAGACTAAAGGGCACCAGGTGGTCCACACCACATGCATGTTGGACGACCTGGATTCTAATAGCACATAGGAGCATATGCTCGAGGATTAGGTTGGGTGGAGGAAATCCCGCCATACGCCGGTGTTCTGCAACAGTTGATTCATTGGTGTTTTAAGCCTACAGAGGAAACATAAGTATTATTGATAAATTGATGACATAACAAGCATTTATTGCAATCAAAATTACCTAACTACACCGAAAAAAAATAGAAGCCACGAAGAAGGGTGCATAGGTCTTCCTCTCAAATATTTTTTTTTTATAGGTAAAAGAAAAGATTACTGCACACGTGCAATCCACGTGCTATACTCGTGCAATCCACATGTATGGAAAAGAAATGTATAAATCTTTCTTATTTTCATAATTAATCGATTTATATGAGAAAATGTCATATCTATAATATTTTTGATAGGTATATTTGGAATATGTTGATTCAAAGTCATTTATTTTTTTGTAATTAATTAATATTAATAGATCTTTTTCATCTGAATGTCTTTTTTTTAAAATTATTATTTTGCACTATACGAGAATGGTTGAACGGTTATTCAAACCGAAGGAAAATGAGAGGCATCATATTAAATCCATAGTGGATGGGAGAAGTTCTACAATCGCTAAAAGTAATGAAGAGGGGTCCTGAAAATATTTTTTAAGTCATGGAATTCATAACCACTTTAAATGGGTTATAGTGGTTTGAATGGTTGAATTGTGGTAAATGCCAGACAACCGACAATGGCGATCCTCGGACTAAAAAGGCAGCCCCATCGAGGGTGATCGCTTTGAGCATCAATAAGTATGTGGTGATAATGCTATGCTTACCGCCTGTTTAAAGCCGAGGCCGATTGTGTACGCCTGTGCACGCAACCTCAATGGGATGATCTCTGTGCAGTACACATCCGTGATCGGCCCTAGCCCGATTGAGAAGAAGAGGACGTAAAAAATCGCCAAGGCTTTGGCCATGTCCACTGCCCACGAGAGCTTCAAGCTGAGAGACACTCCAAGGGACACAAGCGAAAAGAACACAACAATGGCCGCTGCTCGACCCGGTCAACAAGCAAGCTAGCAATGAGGAAGACCATTATCTTCACCATGTCAATCACAATATTCGCGACAAGCTTTCCAGCAAACATGGTGATGCGGACCCTCTTGAAAACCTTAAGGCTAAAGGGCGCCAGGGTGTCCACACCACATGCATGTTGGACGACCTGGATTCCAACATCACATAGGAGCATATGCCCAAGGGACTAGGTGGAGGATATGCCGCCATACGTAGGTGTTCTGCAACAGTTGATTCATTGGTGTTTTAAGCTTGCAGAGAAAACATAAGTACTATCGACAAATTGATGTCATAACAAGCATTTATTGCAATCAAAATTACCTAATCACATCGAAAAAAATAGAAGCCACGAAGAAGGGTGCATTGGTCTTCCTCTCAAATACTTTTTTTTATAGGTAAAAGAAAAGATTATTATACACGTGCAATTCACGTGCAATCCACGTGCAATGCACATGCTATAGTGCAATCCACGTGTAAGGAAAAGAAACGTATAAATCGTTCTTATTTTCATAATTAATCGATTTATATGAGAAAAGGTCATATCTATAGTATTTTTTAAAGGTATATTTGGAATATGGTAATGAATTCGATTCAAAATCATTCAATTTTTTGTTATTAATTAATATTAATAGATCTTTTCATCTGAATGTCTTCTTTTTTAAAATCTTTATTTTGCAGTATACGAGAATAGTTGAATGGTTATTCAAACTGACTAAGAATGAGAGGCATCATATTAAAATCATAGTGGATGGGAGAAGTTCTACAATCGTTAAAAGCAATGAAGGGGGCCTTGAAAATATTTTTTAGGCCATGGAGTTCACAATCACTTTAAATGGGTTATAGTGGTTTGAATGGTTGAACCGTGGTAAATGCCAATTCTATTTGGTACACTCACCACTATAGTTCAAATTACTCAACCAGACAGGAATTACTTCTGGCTGCCAGTTGAATTGGCTGGTCTAGTCCCGCTTGCAAAACAATAATTCCAGTAAGGATCGTTAGTCTCTATTGGGATCAAATGTTCAGGTGACAGCAGAATCATAAGATCAGGAAAACTAATTGCTAGAAGTGAAATCATCCCACCTAGTTTGTCTGATAATGTATAGGAAATTGAGGTCAAATATATACCTATCTTTCCATTAGAAGTGAAGCACAAAAGTCATGGTTTTGAATATCTCAGTGAAGCTAGACAACGTGAGAAAAAGGAATTTTGATCATTATTGCCTAGAAGTTGATTAAATACACGTACATTTTACTATGCATACTGTAGACTTATCTGAAGTCAAATTCATATTGCTGGGATTTAAATCTCTCATCTATAAGTACTTTTGACATATCAATCAAGATAAATGTAAAAGAGAAAAGTAAACGTGGTTTTTAATCCAATTTCATAAGAGACAACACTCAGTACCAATCTTCTTCAGAACCTCTAACATAATAAAATTTTACAGTGTTGGGCACTTAATTGAACGTATATAAAGTTTTAGAACTGTACAGAAGTAGGAAGGAACCATCTCCTTGAGTAGAACATATGAAAACCATCCCACCGATCAGCTGGAGCAACATCAAAAAAATAAAGGTGAACTCACTAAGCCAAAGATTGTGGATGGTTCATCCATGGTTTGATTAATGCCTTGATTGCTAGAGACATGATGATGCACAATACATCTCCTTGACAAATAGGCTTCATGTTTACTTTGGACATTGAGAGAAATAATGTATCATTAAGTCAACATTTTCCTTTATTGAGAGATGAATGTGACATACCTCTTTCTTGGAAGAAGGAAGAACATTAGGTATCATAAAGTCAACATTTTCCTTTATGTCGGTATTAGATTGATTTGTGGTCAAGTGGTTGAATGGGTTGAAGTAACATTTGGCTCTTTTTTATTATTATGTTGGAGACATTTTTATACAAGTTTTGTTTTCCAGTACATATGTTACATCTAAAGCTTTTTATGTCCACAGACTCTGGACCGTATTCTTTCGGTCTGATGATATCATGGTACTTTATTAACTTATGTTATCTCTGTAGGCAATTCTATGTGCAGATCCGTACCCCAATGTGGCCTTCACCGAGCTAGGAATGGCTAGGGCAGCTCTCGGCAATCTTAACTGTCAGCTGGTTCGTCTTCCAAGGGTAGTCTAGCTTGGTATGATGGAAGAAGAGAAGTTTACATACATCATACTTCCATCAACAGTAGCCTTCGTTCATTTCAGTACCCATTTCTGGTCTTTCTTGAAAAGGATTGTGAAGTTGTAGATAATCAATTGTATTGATGTTTTCTTAATCTTCTACTTTTGTATCTGTTCCCAAAATTATAAAAATCTGTTCCAAGCTCAGCTCTATGACTTGTTGATACCATTTTTTTCTTTCTTTTGACCTCCATCTCTATTTGTCGACCTTTCCCCTGTTTTTTCTCCCCTGGCTTTTCTCTATTGTTGTTAAACCATGAAAACTAGGATCATAAGAAATGTCAACTCATTCTTTTTCTATATTGGTATGAATCGGACAACTGGAGAGGTTTGGTGATGAAACTAACTGGACATTCATTATTTTCAATGGGGATGTACACATGATCTTGTTCACTCCATGTCAAATAAGGGGTTCAAGCGGGGGTCACTTCGAGCAAATCGTAATTGTTAAAATCTTTATTGGGAAAGGCCGGTAGAAAGAGCTCAAAATGTTGCCTCCAACCTCGAATTGCACTAAGTTCCTGATCTACATGTATGAGGACGACTACAAATTTTTCTGGGCACATTGATCTAGCTAGAATTTTGTATTATTGGTCAGACAAATAATTATTTATTGACTCGAAGGAATTCAATTTGTCTAGCGGTACTTTCTGGCAGCACATAATCTGATGCCTAAATTAGGTCTCGGAGTTTTAGATGTCACAAGAATCAGTTTCCATGTTGGCATTGCTCTACTTTGCCATAAACCTCATAGAATAACCGTTTCATGACGGAGAATTTGCTCAGTTTGTTTCTCTGGATAGTGGGTAGAGCTTTTTATATGTCTGATAAGCATAAGCTGATATAGAATGCTCTTTCCTGAATTGACAACGATAGATTGACACATTTGAAACCTGGAGTTTATCTGGTTTTAATCATCAAGAAAGAGCTGAAATTATTGAGTGTCATATTACCGTTTACACACTCGCACGATCTTTTCGGGTTCTTTTTTATCTTTTCAACATGTGATTAGCCCCCGATACGAATGTTAAGAAAATGATAAAGCGTGTACTATTTAATAATTATAAAAAAAATTACAAGAAATATCTTTCAAAGAAAAATCAAGAAAGAAAGAGAAAAAAGAGCCACTGCTGTGTAGTATCACCCAAACTATCAGTAACAGAGTTTGTGGGCTCGTCTTAGTGGGACGGGCTTGAAAGTGTCTGGGCCGGTTCAGGCCCACAATCAGGCCCATCGATCTCTCCCTCTCCGTCGAGAGAGGGGTCGCAGCTTCTTGAACTTCAGCCGCCGTCGAGCTCCGCCGTGCTCGATCACCTCCCGTTCGGGCCGATCGCCGGAGATAGCTGCGAAGAAAAATGAGCGGCGAGGACGATGCGTGACGAATCGTCCACGGTCCTGGCAGGCCGCCGGTTTCGCCTGATCAGCAACTCGCAGGGTTTCTTGTTCATAGATGACTGAACGAATCCTGAGCGAAATCTCTGAACTTGACTTTTGCTGATGTGTTTTGCGCTCCGGAATTGGCGTTCTGTTGCCTTCTTTTGCAAGCAGTGAACGTGGTCGCCACTCAGATTGAGCAACCGAAGCTCACGAACGCTATCATGAGGTCAGTCTCGGTGCTTTACGTAAATTTGGAATTTGATTGTTTGGTTATCGGTTAGGCGTTTGAGTCAAATTGCGCCATTGGAGGACCTCCATCACGTGAAACGGGTGAAGAAGAAGTGTCTGGAAGGAGGTGCATTCTGGGTTCACGAGCATAGTGGTGTCTCTTTTCGTTACTGGTGTGATTGGTCACTTAATGATAATCATATCTGAACATCATCGTTTCTCGCGTCTTTGGAATTGTGTAGTTGCTTAACTAGGTCTTTCTATTGCCTTTTGTTCCTGGGTTACCCTTTAAAAGATCAATGAAGGTCATCGAAATATTGTTTTCCTCATGCGAAGGTCGTTTAACAGGAAAGAAATGTCTGTTGTTTATACTCGCGCATGTCGTTCTTGATCAGACATCAGTCTTGTGTACTTACTGCTCTTTAAGTAATAGGAAAGAGGGAACAGAATCTCTGACCCCATACATGTCAATTGTTCTCAGATCGAAGAAATTATACCTGAACTTTTAAGCCCCAAAGCTATTTGAAAGCTTTTTCTGCATTGGAAGCACCGTAAGTCATTAAATTGAGTATAGCAGGTCAATCAGCCTGAGATTTTTAAAGTCATATTCACATAATTGGTGTAATTCCTCTACAAGACACTTCCTCCTAAGCCACACTCTAGAGTGAGTGATGAAGCTGCGGTTTTCAATGGATGGTTTGCTTTTGTTGTGGGGTGAATGAGGGGTGCTCCTTGCCTCCTCCAGTTTGCATGCATATCCTAAATTTTCTCCTCCTATTGCTGGAATGAAAAACAAAATGCCTGATTCAAGAGGAATGTTTTCTGCCGAAATTCAAATGCTACCATTGGTTTCTGGTCTTTAGCTTGTTTTCTGATATGTATTAGCTATGTAAGGTGTTGAAAAACCTGATGAACAATTATGAAAACAACCTGTATTGATTGTTCATTTAAGTGCTCAGTTTGTTGTTTTTCCCTTATCAATATGAGAATTGATTGAATAGGATTACAGTACCTCTTATGTGCACATGATGCGTGGAAAAGGAACATTAGCAGCAAGTAAATAGGATTCAAAGATCAGAAAGTTGAGACAACAAGAAACCAAACAAAAACAGTAATTTGCTTTTGAGGATGAACTGGTTATCGTCTCGAAGAATCTTCTAATTATTTCCTATGCAAGGTCCATTTGATGGAAACCCAGGATAGGTGTTCGTATTTTTTCATTGACAAATCATCTTTTTCCTACCAGCTTTTCAACGATGCTTTAACTGATTTCTTATGGATTTCTTGAACTGTCTGGATGTTGTATTTGACAGGAAAATTCAGATATCAGTGATCTTATGTCTGGCTCCTGAAAATGGTGATTTTGATGGAATTCCATGTGACGTGAAGGATGTAATTAATTCTTATCAGTTGAGTCCTTTTGTGGCAAAAGTGGGTTATTTTCTTGTTAGCATTTCATGTTGATTTTCCCATAATTTACACTATCTTCAATAACTTGTAGAGAGAATCATATGCAGTTTTGACCAGTTATGGTATCCATCAGTGGTGATGTTTACTTTCGGAGCATCTTACGTTACCATTAACTGCCGGCACATTTGACATCTGTTCATGCCTTTTCTCTTCTCACATTTTGCAAGTTCTGGAAAAATTTTATTTCGCGAATTCTCCCTCAATTATGTTTTGAAGGGACATCTCATTTAAGTAACTAATGCATATCCGTTGATAAGTCTGCATCGAACTGTCATTTAGCTGAAAAGAGTTTGTTCGAAATGATCTCCTTTCTGCTGCTTTAGGAGGTATAGTTGTGTTTATGACCAAAGTGGACAATTATGGGCTTCGCTTGGGAATTTCTTTTGGTCTTTGTAGTTTTTTTTTCAATGCTTTATAGGTTATTATGCCATAGAGGGCTTCTTGGTATTGGTTGTCATATACTAATATTGTTTGCTCTATTATGTCCGCGTCCAGTGAACTGTACTTTCAAGTGAATGAATATTTGGAACATCTTTACTGGTTCATCGTTATAAAGAAACAGTAAATACCTGCATTGTCAATGGCATTAGATACTGTAACATAGCACTTCAGTGACTGGATAGGATATCACTGTATATGTAGATCAATTTGGCTTTCAAACCTAAACGAAATTTCCATCTCTTGAATAATGTCATTTTTCTTTTTCATCATTTAAATTGTTTTTTTTAATTTCATTATGGCATGAAAAGAAGCCATGTTTATAGTCTGGAATAAAGACAGTTTAGGATATACCATATCGTATCTAATGTTAGGTAAAAGTGTGAATCCTTCTCAAAATTTTCAAAGTGCACAGATTATTTGATATTAGGAAAGTCTATTAGTAGTAAATAAAAATTTAATGCTTTATCTGCTGCATATCATGCTTTTCTCAATCTGTATATATTTGTAATTCAAACATGCTTGTAAGAAGATATACTACATAAGAACTCCTGTAACATGTAGCCTGAAATGGCGTTGTTTCACTTCATTATGTGATGGCAAAGTGGGATTTTGTTCTTTGTACTTATTCGTGCTAATTTGCAATAGGTCTACAAATATGCTGCATCGTCAAACGAAGAGTGGGTAGAACAGTGCAAGCTATGGCCCACCTCATACCATCCACCAACCTAGTACGTCTCTTTTAAATTTTCCCATCAGTAACGGTAATGCAAGTTCATGTCTTAAGATCAACGTTTTGCCATCATGTTTGAGGACATTTTTGCGGGCTTAGGGTATTTGCATGAGCATGTGTAGATGTCTCTGATTCTAATGTTGTGTCAAACTAAGCAGCAGGTTAAGGTGGTTTTTCCGGGATAACTTTCTTATGAATTTCAAGAATCTCTTGGGCAGCTTTTGGTGTTCATTTTATACTTTTTACCTCTTTCATAATTTATTTCCAAGTGGATAAGTTGGAAGTTGGAGTCTGAAAACCATGGACTTACAAAAAGTTGCAGTTTGAGTGCCCATCTCAAATTTGATAAGCTTTGTTTTTAAAAATTTATGATGTGATTGATTTTACTTCGTTCAGCTGAGTTATATCAGTTTTGGTTGCATCTGGACTGAGAGGAGTTTTGGGTCATAGATAAACGAGAGAAGTTACTCTCAAGGAATAAAAGATCAAGCCATCTCCATCATGCATAATGGTTGCTAATGAATCATGACTATATAGACCAAGGGTTGACTAGTTGGTTGGAACTCTTTTAAAGGCACTAGGCCAGGTTTAAGTCTTATTATTCTCCTCTCTCACCTTTTGCAATCAAACTTAAGCTTCACCACTTTGCATAACGCAATTCAATGGAGTTTGTGCAAATCTTTGTTCTTTTTTTTCACATTTCCTAATTTTACTTCTTGTTGATGATCACAAGGAACTATCTGTTCCTCTATATTCATGTGTATTATGTGCAGTTCTGTCAATACCGATACATTCTCTTGACTTCTGATTTTCCACATATCAGCAATATCAGTGGCATAACTGGGTTTAGTGAAGAAGACTCACGATCAGTTGTAAGTTTTATGAACTATGCTCTGGAATTGGCGAAATCTCATGGTAATGTGGTAAGTGTTCGGGTATGACATTAACTTGTGATTAATGAATGCAACTTTGTTTGATTTCTTCAACTTTGCATCTAATTATATCTCAGACTAGTGTACATGCTTGACGAGTATCATTTCTAACTGTTTTTTTTTTTTTTTTTTTTTTTGGATGACCCAGGGAACCCCCGCACAGCCGACAGCCGGGAGGTAAACCCTGGGGGCGACACGTGCTAGCCACCACACACGTGCACCGGTTAAGTCACCCTGCGGCACCCGGGATTCGAACACTCAACCTTTTGCGAGAGGAAGAGTGCACGCTCCAGCAGCGCCACCCAGGCGGGTGGTATCATTTCTAACTGTTCGTGTTTGCACTTTCAATATTTTGCCCATCAAGCCTTCGAGGGTTCACCATAGCTTGCATTGGCTCATGGGTATCATTTTGGGTTCAGTAACAGGAAGTGAGATTTTCCTGTTGTAATTAACGTGACAGGAAAGTGAAGTTTTTGTGTGAAAGTCATATTTATTGACTTTTGTACCAAATACAAGAAGAAATCTGTTCTATAATAGGGGAAAACAATCTAATCATTTCGAAGGTTGGGTCCTTTAGACAGTTATCCCTTAAAATGTTCATGCATAGACATAGTAAAATAGAGGTTTCGGGAAGGAATTGTAGCACTTAATGTTGCTCCCCAGTTGTGCGTCCAATTTTTTATATATGCTGGTGTATGCACCTCTTATGTTGCGCAAATTTTGCTTTTGTTACACCCTTCTCTTGTCTACAGGTGGTCAATGCTGCAGCCATTGTAGATCATCTGTCTAATCAAGTGATTGCAAGCGCATGTGATGAAGTCTGCTCTTGGCATACTCCAAAAACAGAAGTTGGTGCTGAATTTAGTAGTTCCACCAAAACTCCTGCTGACATGACTGGATGGATAAAACATGAATTAGGTCTTCAGCGTTGTTCCTCGGGTGGGCCAGAGCAAGTTGAGACATCCATTTCTTGTCTACATCCTCGGTGGTGGGTAGGTGAACGGACTCGCAGGAGCTCTTCTTTTTGGCACCCGTTGCAACATGCTGCTATAGTGGCCATTGAATCATCTGCTGCCAGGGACAGATGCTTATTCCCTGATGTGAGATACAAAGATGAAGCTACCAAAGAGGAGTGTATTCTATCTCCTGCAAAGTCTCAAGCAAAAAGACGGAAAAGTGATGGCACTGACGTAAGCTTTTCCTTTACATGTGAAGGAAATCCTGGCAAGCCTTTCCAACTTGACAATGGCATCTAAGTGTCATCTGTTTCTTTGTTTCGAAGTGCAAGATTTTTTCTCAACATTTGCGAATATCATCATAGTAGTTCATCTATTATTGCTCAACTCAACTCCAATTAGCTCTCGGATGGTTGGTTGGGTGCATGTTATAATCATCCCTTAGTCAATTTCATTGTCTCGATAGACTTGCTAATAGTCAACTCTTTATATACAATGATTAGTAGGTGAACAACATTTGATGACACGTAGACTCAACCAATAATACATGCACTGTCCACCAAATAACTAGTCGGCACTAAAGATGAAATGCTCGAGGATTATTTGACACTGAACATATGGAACCAACTATTGCATTTGATTCTATACCTTGATTCTCTGCCTCTTCTTTGCATTTAATCAGACAATATTTCGGCTTGGCACTGACATCTATGTAATTGTGGGAATTCAGGTCGACAATGGTGACAAAAATGATGATGCTTGTGGCAATGGTGATCTCTCTAGTAGACCGTATTTATGCACTGGCAACGACATCTACCTTGTTTGGGAGCCATGCACAATGTAAGTTAAATAAATTTACTGCAACTGTCTGGTTTGGTGCATGTACAGGCTATTTGGCTGATTACCCTTTGCCAAAATATCTGAGATTCTGCCTCAGACAGTAGTGGTTCTTTGCACATGCACTTTACATTCCTGTCGTCTTTCTAGATTAGATATTTTTCACATTTGAGAGGGAGAGTTGCATTTCATTTGGCGTAACAAGCGTTAAGAGTTGTAGATTTTCTGAAATAGAGTGATGAATTGCCTGATATTGAGCTTTTCTCTTACATCTCGTCTTGTTTAAGGTGTGCGATGGCACTTATGCATCAGAGAATCAGGCGTGTGTTTTACGCTTTTCCAAATCCGAGTGTGGGAGCATTGGGCAGCGTTCACCGGCTGCAGGGCCAAAAAAGCTTGAATCATCACTATGCAGTGTTCAGGGTTGTGATGCTACAGGATATCCTCGACAAAGCCAAAACATCGATATGTGGGAGCTGAGGATGAGAATGTCGAGTTGTGGATGTCGAGTTAAGGATGCCTCAAATTTTGCAGGAAGAAGATAGTAGGAAGATATGTATTGCATTATTTATCTTCTTGGTCATTGGATTTTGGACTTCTTTTTCCCCTTTCTAATCTTGTTCGAGTTATGTATTGAATTTAGATGTCCATATTTAAGTTAAAGACATTCCACAGTTATTATAAAGTTGGCCCTCATGCTGTGTTCTTATAAATGAGAGAATGAAATATACGGATCAAGGAACTGGGGAGATGGTATTGTAATTGGGAAAGAAGCATCTGAAAGACTCGCAAGATGTCTTGTTGAGTTGAAATGTCCACCGGCTTGAAATTGGCTATGGCTTGGGCAATATCTTCGGAAGACCCGATCTGTAACTTATTCGAAGAGTTCATAATCTCTGTCCTTCCATTTCCTTGTAACAATGCATCTCTGCTCTTCTAAGATCTTTCGAACCATTTGCAAACTCAAAAGTTTTTACAGCTAGGTAATTTTTGCTGATTATAGCTTGTGTAGTTGTCGCGACCTACCTCACGAGGGCCGAACTCAATAAGGCGGGTTTAGAGGTAAATGTTCATGAAACAGTCCATACGGCACATCATAAAAGACGGTTTATCGAAACGTCAATCTTTTAGTCATCCGTACGGTCCATTAATCATGAATGCGGATCTTTCCTAATCCATACCTCGCGTGACAGCGGATCAATTTTATCTTTTTTAGGAGTCGCCACTAGCCTATGTCGGGGGTTGGCTAGAATACCCAACCAATACGCGGGAATTTCGTATTGGTTTCTGCGAGAACCAAAGATCATAGGTTCGGGGATTAACTTACGTTAATATTTCTATTAACACCCTTTCGGTACCGCTAAACTAATCAAGGTTGTTATCTAAGTTGTCATGTATTTGTTTTTTCACTATTTTCATGCCAAAGCCTTAGTCCACTAGGTGATCATATATTTTGTTTTTGTGTTTTCATTTAAGATTCTAAACTAATCCTATCTTAATCTAGAAAAGAAAGAAAGAAACAATTGTATTGAAAGATATTGCGTAAAGTAAACAACCAAGGTATTGAAAAAGCAAAGCTAATTCTAAATACAAGAAAATAAAACCCGCGACTCGTCGAGTGTTTATTACAACACGAATTGAAAGACCGAGACATATGTCGGGTAATAAATGAATTTTTACAATTGAAATGGTCAGAGAGGACATCGACCATCACCGTATACAAGGAATTGGGTCGGAACGGACATCGACCTTTGCCATCTTCAAGACCGCCGTCTTCTTGGACCTATTCTAATTCTAAAGCTAAACTAGACTAGGGGCATGTTTAGTTCGGAATTTGGGGAAAGCCTTTGGCCAAATGCAAAGACATTTAGCACAAAGGGCTTTGGGGAAATGCAAGACTATTTGGCAAACATCCATTGAAAAGTGCTTTAGGGAAATGCAAGCTGTTTGGTAAACATATATTTGGAAAGTCCTTTGGTGTAACCAATTTATGTTTTTTTAATTTTAATTGTTTAAAATTGAAGTAAAAAAAATAATGATGGTAACTTTTATATTTTCGCGACAGGAATAACATAATAGAAATATATTAACAAATTTTAAAAAAAAGGAGTCATTTCATTATAATACACATCACATGTCCCTAAGAATGAAATACATTATCCTTAAATATTACAAACATCTTTAATGACTTTGTAAACTCATGGCTATTTCATCACATAAACATGCTTCTATATGTTGATATACTCATCCTAACATGCTTCAGTGACTAGCTACATCGAAATCTAGTGCATGACTTAGAATCAAGCTTCGGACTTAGCCATGCTAAACACAAATGAAACTCAATGAACATCAATCAACAACAACTGAGCTAATAGCTCATAGCTCAAGATTGACGTGAAGTCGCCCCGAATAGAGTTGAACAGAGGTTTAGCAACAAAAAGCTTCATCCTAGTTTGAATTGGAGTTCAAAGTCACAGAAAGCGTCAAATATTGGAGTTCCATCTCAGTAACATAGACATTAGCATGTCATTGACAAACATCCTCCTTCAGAATTTGATTTGTCCCAAATAATTCAGAACCGTAATCACCAAGAATAATAGATAATACCCAAATTAAGCGTACCTAAGCAAGGAGACGAGGCAAGGCGAGGCTGGCGAGGAGGCAAGGCGAGGCTGGCGAGGAGGCAATGCGAGGTTGGCAAGTAAGGCGAGGCCGGCGAGGCGAGGCCGGAGAGTGAGGCGAGGCCGGAGAGTGAGGCGCGACGAGCCGAGCGAGAGAGTTCAACAAGCAAGTAGGCGAGGCGAGGCGGGCGAGCAAGGCGAGGTGAGGCCAGAGAGTGAGGCGAGGTCGTCGAGTGAGTCGCGGCAAGCCGAGCGAGGGAGGTCGACGAGCGAGGAGGCGACGCGAGGCCGACGAGCAAGGCGACGCGAGGCCGGCGAGCAAGGCGACACGAGGCCGGAGAGGAGGCGACGCGAGGCCGGAGAGTGAGGCGAGGTCGGCGAGCGAGGCGTCGCGAGTCGAGCAAGGGAGATCAATGAGCGAGGTGAGCAAGGGAGGTGAGCGTGACTGAGCGAAAGAAAAGAGAGTGAGGAGGTGAGGGGACAAGAAGACTAGGGTTTCTCTTTTTTAAATAGGCAAAAGTGGGTTTTTAGACAAATTTTGAGGGCAAAAAAGGCAACTAACATATTTTCATTAATTGGAGTATTAGCATTCCGAGAATGCTGAAAGCTCAAGGCACCCCTAGGGTGCCTTGAGCTTTCAGCCTTGAGAAGGCCAATATTTGGCCAAAGAGTTCCACAAATAATTTGCCAAACACTCTATAATTCCCCCAAAGGGCTTTGGAGGCTCAAAGCTGCTTTACAAAGCCGAACCAAACACCCCCTAGGTACATACAAGGGAAATGAACATCATAATGTTCACAAAACACAATAATTGTCCATACAAGAGAACGCAATATGCAAGAAGATACAAATATGCAAATGTAATCACAACAATGGCCTCGAGATCAGCCTTTGGTTTAAACATGCGTCATCCTCATCTAACGATCTACCCACTCCATTTTAATGATGACTTATGTACATTAGCCACCAAGCACGTTCGTTTATAGTGACTAACATGACATAGTCCTTAATTGGGGTTCTATGTGAAGCCATAGATATCCCCTCGAGCATGCATCGGTTCCTATCATACATCTAGAAAGCACATGCATCAAGCTTAAAATAAGCATGCAAGTAGGTCACAAAGACCTTAATTCTCATCCAATCACTCAATTTAGTGAACCGACATCGGGTCACTTTATTCCATTCATCATGTGACAATTCATAAAAGAAAGACAAAGAACAGCAGAACAGGGGAAGAAAGACCTATTTAACAGAACATGACCCATGCGAAATTAAGTTCTGGAAAAATTGTGGTAGCTTAAGCACACAATGAGGAACAACTTTCATAGAGAAAGTTTTCCTAAAAAATGTTCACATGATTTTATAAAAATTCGGGAACACAATTAAATGTGTCAGAAAAAAAGGATTGCTGCAGTTTTTGTTGCAAAGATGAGGCCATTTGCCTTACCATTTGATGCTTAATAATTCCGAAATTTTGACACAATGTAATTCAATGAATGTCCTACAACTTTCATTAAGGGTCTGACCTCTGATTATTTGTAGAAAAATCGATAAAAAATCAACAAGAGGTCTGACTTACTTTGGACAGAACAGGGGTTCCGAATTTGCAAGTTGCTAATCCTAATGCAAACTTGTAAAGAAAATGGAAAAATGACCTAAATGACAGACAAATGACATGTTCTTGGTGTCTATGGAAACCCCATGACATGTATGATGACTTACCAAGAGGGCATGAATCCAATTAAGTCCAACTTTAAGCTTAATTTCATGAAAATATGTCAATGCACTAACTAATGTCAATGACATTTCATGGGTGACAAAAATGAGCTAAAATGATGCATGAAATGTATGAAAATTTAACATGGATTAGGACTAGATGCAATGACAAAGAGGATATAGTCATCTAATCCTAATTACATGAGCAAATGACCATACAAGTCCATGAACTATTAAGCATGATATAATGTTCATGATGCATGAAATGCAATATGACAGAACATGGTAGCATGTTTGTGCATAATTTTAAACTACCAAATGATGTGCAAAAAATGCATGTAATACGTCAATGCGAAGCTTGAATAGCCCTTCACAAAAGTCTAGAAGACTTCACGTTCTAATTGTGAACAGAAAAATTCCTATAAAATTGGCAAGAGTGCTACATGAACAGCTTAATCCCTAATTGACAGATTTATGGGTTAAGGAATTTCAATTGATTAAACACACTAATGACGAGCAATTGATGCATGGAGAGTGTCACTAGTGAGCTAACATGATGCTCTATGATAGTCATGAAGGTCACTTGAACAATTAAGTCCAATTTTACAATGAATTTTGCAGGAATGCAATTCGGATCAGTACAGGGCAGAATGAAAAACTTGAGAATATGAGATGATTTCAAGTACCAAATGTTGCCTAAAAATTCTGAGAAAAATATATCACGTGCACGAGACCTGAATTTACAAGTTCACAGAAGGATGCAACTCGAAAATCAATTTTCCTTGCTCTGTACAAAAATAGTAAAATGTGCAGTTTCAGTTCGGTTACAGCCAAAAACCAATGTACCCTTGCTGCAACTTTGAAAATCGATTTCAGGTGCCAAATGAACTTCGATCAGGGATATCTTTAGCATTTCAAAGACTGATTGGAGTGCTTTACAAACTTCGTTAAGGACTCTAAGCCAGAAAATGTCGATTTCAAGCTCAAACGAAGATGTTTGAGCAAGTTCATTTCGGGTTCCAGTATAGGCAGACAAGACCTAGGGTTGAATTAAGGAATTTTCACCTATTGAATGAACTCCTAAAAATCTGAGCAAAAAGTATGTCATGATCGAGATCCTAATGAACGATTTTCGTGAAGGAAAGATCGCCAAAATCAACTCACAAAAATCGGCATAAAATCAGCAAAACTATCAGACATTCAATAACAGATTTAAGCTTTAACATAAACATATTGCAGAACAGAGAGCCGAGATTTCGAGGGGATTTTGAGGTAGTAAACGAACTTCATTTTGGACGGATAATATGTCGAATCGAAGCTTAGGAAGTATAGATCAAATGTCTAGAAGGACTCGAAGCATGATTTCAACATTTAAGATCATTTAAGACCTTGTTTCAGCTCTAATAGAATCTGTGTTCAGAGAGCAAAGAAATTAACAGAACATTCTTATGCAATCATTCATCAATCAGAGCACTCCAAGCCTCCGATCACACAATCAACTCATCATCCTCCATATATACATCAGCAGCACCCCTTAGCATCTATCCATGGCAAGCCTAAGGCGAGTTCTAGCCCCGGACGCCTAATGCATCCTCGTTTCATCGAACTCAGGTTAGAGGAGTATACCTTTGTGCGTTTAAACCTTGATTTCGTCAAAACCGAACTCCACAGCCTCCAATGGATGATTATAGAATGCTTAAAGACCTGAGATCACGAAAAAAAATCGCCAAAAATGAACCTAAACAGGTCTGGTTAAGCTGCAAAAACAGAATCGAGTCGGTTAGGACCCGATCTGTGCACCGGTGGGAGAAAGGACCACCGAAGCTCCTCCGTTGGTGATCCGGCCACGCCCCGACCTCCTGGTGGCCGGGAACACGTCGGTGAAAGGTCTGAGGGTGATCGGAACGCTGCTAGTTCGCTGTGGACCACCGATCAAACTCCGGAACTCAGCTCGGCTCAAACAGAACCGATTGGAGAGCCGCCGGAGAAAACAAGCCGAACGGGAGTATCGACGGCTCGTCGGATGGAGCTCCGACCACCGGGGGTTCGGGGCTGAAGTGGCGGTGCCGGCTGGAGGTAGTACGTCGCGGCGGATTGCCGGCGGAGGGGCGATCGCCGGCGGAGAGAAGCAGCGCGCGAAGGAGATTTCGGAGGAAAAAGAGAGAACGTGGGAAAGAGAGAGAAGAAGGAGAGAGTTCTGATTTTTTCCAAAAAAAAATCTGCAGAAATGAAGCCGCCACCTTTAGTTTCGGAGGGAAAATGGGTTATATTCCCTCCTCAAAATTCAATCTCGGTCGTCGATTTAATCTGATGGTTGAGATTTATGCTTATCTATTACTTGGAGGTTAAGCAAAAACCTCATTTAACATGTGTTAATTTGAATGATCATGATTTAATCTCATCAACGGTCTTGATTAATTTTGCAATTAAGGACCTAATCAGGGGCATTTTTGTAATTTCAAAAAATTCGGGGACTTTTTTGCAAAATCTAAAAATTGAAGGGCACGGGGGAATTATTCAAAGGACGGGTCACCGATCGCCGGTTGTCGGTGACCGGTCGAACCGGTTTTGACCGGTTCGACTGGTTCAGTCTTTTCCTTGGGCGGTTGAGTCTCAATTATTCTAAATTTATGCAATTTAGTCCTTGGGAGACTAAATTGAAAGGAAAGATTTGTCAATTTCGAGGAAAAAATAATCCAATTTGAATAGAGAGGTCCAATTTTGATCTAATCAGGCCAATTAAACCAAACCTAAAACTTTTTTGGGTTTAATTACCTAATTGGTCATGAAAAATGTTAGACCCATGCCATAGGTGCACCAAATTGGATTTTTCCTAAGCTAAAATGGACAATTTCATACAATTTCTTGCCAAAATTTGCAAACTAATCGAAATTGAGTTCAATTAAACTTGCGAAATGCTTATTGAAGCAATTGCCCATGCTTTATAGTGACCTATTGCATTCAAATTGACACTAAAATGGATGCGCGACCTTCATGTTGACATCAAATTGAAGGCCCATGTTGAAATCGAACCTCAACTCATCAAATTAAACCTTAGTCCTGAATGGGTCAACTTCAATTTCATCAATTGGACATCAATAACCCCTAATCCCCAAATTCAAGTGATCTAAATGTGTAAAATTGGAGAGTTCTCAAGTGAATTTCGCAAAATTGACCCCAGATTCGTGTTTATCTCACAAAAACGAGTTACATGATACTAACCATTTGCGAATCGTGAAGAATTGATTCAAACCCCTAATTAGGGCTAAAATTGGGGGTTTTTATTTCAAAATGCCGATTCACAAAATTGGTCGCACAAGTGATCTTCTGATGACCTCTGGATCAAATGTCATAAAAGGAACTAAGCTAAAATATGAACAAAATGAAAGTAATTTTGTTTTTGGCCGAATCCGAACCTATTTCCGCAAATTGGGGAAAAGTAGGTTCTTAATCGGTTTTCGCAAAAATTTCAAATGCCAAAGTCAAATTGAATGTAAAATAAGATGATTTTGGGATTTTTGTATTTTTTAATTTTTTGGTCAAAGGTTTGATCAAAAGTCAAACCCTAGTTGACCTTTCACTAGGAGCTTGATTTTATGATTAAATCTTTGAATTTTTCTGAAATTTCCACTTCTAAAGTGAAATTGGATTTGAAAGGAATCTTTTTATGAAAAAAGCCCCAATTTGACCAGGGGTTGACTTTTGGTCAAAGGGTTGACCAAAAGTCAACGCGAAAGTCAACCGTTTGACTTTTGGGTTTTTACATGAAATGAATAGAAAATTGTTTACAGAAGCTAGGCCAACAAACAGAATTAAAAAATGACACTTTTTGTTAAAGAAACGGATTCCGTCGCGATCGAAAATCATAATCTCGAATTTTCTGCTTTTAATGACGCGTCGGCTAAAAATTAGGTGTCAACACTAAGTCAGTCATTTGACTTGGTTTTGCAATGGTTGGTGAGTTTGGTACCGAAACTTCCCCAAAGCAGCGCTAATTTTCGTGAGTTCAATCAGAAGTTTATCACAATAGAACAATAGATGAATATAACTTATAATTTAAAGCTACAATAATGGAATCGACAACCCTAGGGTACAAAAGCCTTTACAACTGAGCCAAAAAGGGGAAACATCGTCCAGGGATGATAATTGGTTATGTTAGGATGATAATCGGGTGCCCTCGGAAGAATGAGAAATGATCAAAAAGTACATCTGAACAGTGTTAAATGAGTTTCCAGGGAACCTCGTTACCCCCCTAGCATCTTGCACCCACACGACTTCGCGAGGACATCTGGGGAAATGTGTTACACCCCTAGGCATCCAAGGGAATCCAATTACCCTCTCAGGCATCTCGCACCTCTCCCGGATCGCAAGGTCATTTGGAACCCCAGGTACCCCCAGGCATCCGGAGGAACTCAGTTACCCCTCCAGGCATCCCAACTCCTAGGGTATCATCATCATGGGGACCAACGGAACAGTCACACTCATGGTGCAGCAATTCAATAATTCAATTTAAAATATCATTCACTTTGCTAATGCAAAGGAAACAACTCTAGTTCATAACTGACCAACCTTCATCCACTTATAAATCATAGAAATGGTATAAAAATGGTTAGTCGGCAATACAAATCTTAAATGACAACTTACAAAAAAGGAATTTCATCCAGAATCCCAAAATTTGCCTCATAAAGGCAGTTTGCACGCCTTCGGAAATCGCTATCATTACCTAAGTAAATCAGCTTCAAAATTACAAAATTTTAACACAACGTAGACGAGACCCAGAGGAACATTTCTCGTGAAGAACTCGAAACCCAGTTTAGCTTATACAATTCCCAAGAATTCGGACAAACTGGGTCAAAACAGTAATTTAATTCCAGAACTCAAACGGACAGAAAGATAGACGTATCACAGGTTCAATGAGCTCTAAAAATCATGGTAACTTTATATGTTATAGTTTAAGATGTAATCTACAACTTTCACGAAGGACACTTGTCCAAATTCCTTGCCGAAAATTCTGTAGAAAATCATAATCGTGTAAAGGTCAGTACCGATTTTTGAAAAACTGACTTAAAAATCGTGTGTTTATCAAATATAATATAGTTATATGAAGTCCGAAAAATCCACAATTAAGGTACGTTATAAATCAAAGAATAAGGTCCGACTTTCATGAAGAAAGCCCCAAGAAATTCGTACCACACAATATTCTATAAAATTGGCAAAAACCGTGGGTCAATCCGTGACTGAATCTGACTTCTGTAACGTCCTCGAATTCCGCCCAGTTTCGGTGTCATTCAACCTCGAGCATGCACGCATTTAAGGGTGCGCATGGAATGCATTCCGGAATAAAAATTCTGTTTCGGAATGCAATCCGGAACAGAACGGCGTTTGTCAAAAAATTTCCGGAATGCATTCTGGAGCGATTTTTGCATTCTGAAATAAAAATGCATTTGTTAAAAATACTTGATTCCAGAATGCATTCTTGATTCCAGAATGCATTTTTGATTCCGGAATGAGTTTTTGGCAAGAAAAAGAGAAGCTACTTTTTGTAGCTTCTTAATTCCGGAATGCATTCTCCCTATTTTCTCACAATTTTTTTTTTTCGGAAAATGCATAAAAATTGAAAAATTCTAGAAAAATTAATAAAAATTTCCAGAAAATAAAAAAAAGTCAGATTTCTGGAAAATATGAAATTTGGTGAATTTTTTTTAAAAAAATAAAAAAAAATCAAAAATTTCAAAACTTCACAGAATAGCTTAAAATACATGTGGCCACCCACTTTGAGTGAAATTTAAATTTTTTGAGGTGCCCAAAAAAAATCAAAAATTTCAAAATTTCACAAAATAGCTTAACAACACATTCATGAACTAAATAAACCATGAACTCAAAAAATCTAGCTATGAATTTTTAGAATAATAGGATTTTTCAATCATATGAACATAAGATCAAATTGATAAATATAGCATACCCGAATCAAATGAAGCCATTATTGATCCAATGCGAAAGAAGCAAAGAAGCTATCTCTGTGGGTATGAATCTTCACCACTATCCTCTATGACGATTGTGATGGGTGTGTATTTTTCTCTCAATAATTTTGTGGAGAATAACGGAAGCGTGATAATTAGATGCATTCATTCTCCACCAAAAAAAGACCTTATATAGAGGGAGTGATGGGACTAACCCCAGTGCTACCAAATCTCAACCATCCATAAGATTTAAGATATGCCTAATTTGATGTTACAAATACATTGCCCATGATATATTTAATTAAATTGGGCTTGTATCAAATGTTAAATAATAGACCTGATAAACCACATAAATGGGTTGGACCTTGTCAAGTCCAACATTCTCCCACTTGGCAAAAGGTTCTATTATTGATCTAACTCATGAGATTTAACACAACATAATCAAGCACATACAACATCCCTTAAGTAAAGTCATGTTTGACATTTATACAGAAAAGAATTGGAGCCAGTATCCATGTTCCAATGACATAGTACCGTTCTCCAATTACAATCCCAGCACAAACATTAAACACAACATTTAATTGCTTAATCATGAACTATAACGTTCATAAGGTCCATGAGGTCCATACATAATTGTTTGTTTAAAAAAACTTCAAAGGTGCACATATGATAAGAAGCAATAAACGATAAATCCAAATCCATTACATGAGATGATCACAAAATAAATAAAATACGTCATGTGTCCAAAACCATGGTTTAAACTAAAAACTATTAACCAAACTCATACTAGCAACATGTTCTCGAAAGAGATTGGGTGGTAGGCCTTTCGTCATGGGATCCGCTAACATGGCTTTCGTACTAATATGCAGAATGGATACAATTTGATTTTGGACTCTTTCTCTCACAACTAGGTACTTAATGTCGATGTGTTTGGATGCACCACTCGACTTGTTTTTCGAGAAAACAACAGCAGCTTGATTGTCACAGTGAATCTTCAATGGTCTCAAAATATTATCAACTACCTTAAGTCGCATAATGAAGTTCCTCAATCATAAACCATGAGAACTCGTCTCATAACATGCTATGAATTCAACCTTCATAGTGAAAGATGCAGTTAAGGACTGCTTTGCACTCTTTCATGAGATGGGTCCTCTAGTGAGCATAAAAATGTAACCTGATGTGAATTTCTCAGTGTCAACGCACCCGGCATAATCAGAATTAGAATAACCAATAACATGTTCTCTGGTAGGTAAGTATAAAATCTTTTGTACCCTGTAAGTAATGCATTACTTTCTTAGCTGCTTTCCAGTGACCCATTCTTGGGTTTATTTGGTAACGGCCAAGCATTCCAACAATATACGTTATGTCTGGGCGAGTACATACTTGAGCATACATAAGACTCCCTACAACAGATGCACAAGGAACATGCTCTGTTCGTCTCAGCTCCAGTTGATTTTTAGGGTATTGAAGTAAGCTGAATTTGTCACCCTTAACAACAGGAGCAACACTGGAAGAGCAGTCATGCATGTTGAATCTCTTGAGAATCTTTTCAATATAGGCTCTCTGAGATAATCCTAAGATCTCTTGAGATCTATCTTTGTGAATCTCAATGCATTAGATATCAATCGGTGTCGATGAAGACCGTCGCTAGTGCTATGGATCAATCATCACATTTGGGGTAGCGGGTGAGGTTTTCAAACAAATGGCACTGCCAAAGAACTATTAGTCGGACTCATGTATATCCGTGCTTATCTAGCAGTATTTAATAGCTCGTTGGTGCTGCTAATTTATCGTGGGGACCTGATAGGTCGATCTTACGAAAAGTGTTACATTTGGGTTATGACAAAATGTGGCATGCCCGAGTCCTAGATTAAGTTGCATACCTTAGATCTCAATGGAGTGTCAAGATTTCACGGCTTCATGAGGAGGGGCGAGCTTCTTATGGAGATGTATCAACATGAACTGATTTCGTGAGATCTGAGCGTGGGACTGACCCGACTCCTTCGGAAATCGGGGAGATTTGATTTAGTGACTCTGGTGGAGAGTCTCGTTTTCCCATAGGAACAAAATTAGTTATTGTTTACTATTGTAGGCAAGAAGATGAGATGTCACGGCCTAATTCATGCCAATTATTAAAAGGATAAGAACTAAGGTACTATTATCAACTTGTGATTTCTGTTTCTCCACAAGTCATATTCATATCTGTTTGAAATGCAAACAGCATAAGGTGCATCGAGACTGCTGACCACTTTAGCATCTTCTATGAATGTTTATGTAATACTCGAAGCTCACATTTGCTTTGATTCACTTCTATTAATGCAAGCATCATGATTCATTCTTTCTTCAGTAGCTATCTGGACAACTGGATGCCCATTTCCGACCGTAGTAATTGTCATGTACTAATTAGACTAATATGTAGAAAGATAGAAGCCGAGTTCTTATTGCTGAAGAAATTGATTCTTGTAAACTAAATATTCTAGTGAAGATTTACTCCATTGATCCTCCAAGCATGAAAGCCTTGTGTGTGATAGCTCAGACCATATTAGACCGTCATCAACAACTCTTCTTGAGTTTTCTGATGATTTCCTCAGACAACAAATCCACCCCTTACTCTTTGGCTGATGCAAATGCTGATGACAGCATGTTTCAAATCAGAACTCCTGTATCCATCGATTATGTACTAGGTGTTTGCGTGCCAAAATTGCAATGATGCTTCGATGAAGCACTTATCTAAAATGTCAAATGCAGATTGCACTTCCATCAACATTCCCCGAAGAACTAGTATTGCTGCTGGCTGACATGAAAGGTTTTTAACAAGCTTGTAAAACATTGGAAAATCGAAGCCAATGAACTGTAGTAGAAGCTGTGATCAGACCGACATAATTTCATCTTTCTCCCATGAGGCGCACCACTTCATTGTCTAACATGGATTCTGGAGATAAGCATTCAGCAAAGGGCATGAGAAAACTTTCTTGAGCTTCACTTAAACAAGTCGCGATTAGGTGCTTGAAATGCTCTGCGACCTGGTGAGAATTAAGTCGGTTTCTTGACATGGAGGATGTTCGTATGGTCCTAGGGTATTGGGTTCAGTGAGAGGCGTAATGGTAGGAGTTTGTTAAGATAATATACTTTGGTGATATTTATGGAAAGATGCTTGGGTGAACCAGAAGTTGAAGTTGATTTGCTGAATACAGATTCGGTGACAATGTCGAGGACTCAAAGCATTCCATAAGGCGCTTTTCAAGTAATGTGCATATTTGTTTTCTTTTTGTTTTAGACAAGTAATGTGCATAGTCGATGTTGGAAATATAACGCGGAAACGACAGGATCTTGCAAATTAAGTCAATGCGAAAATACCAGAGAAATAAACGATGAACGATAAAGGACACTAGAGATTTACGTGGTTCGGTCCGAATATCGGTACCTACATCCACGGGGAGAGCCAGCAACAAATAATCCACTATAATCGGAGAATCAGAGTTACAAATCGCTCAAACGCTCGAGTGTTTCCCACACCTAGATTTAAGCCCAAACCCAAAGTGTTTACGAATAAACAACTTAATTGGACAAAATAAACTCACTGCACGAATCACCGTGTTCAGAGAATTCCTTCGTACGATTTCTCTTCGGCGATCGCAACTTCTTCCTGTGTGGCTCTTCACGGCTGAAAAGAAAACCCACAGTTCTTTTCCCTTATATATCCATGTGGCCACCGTAGGTTAGAGAAGAGAAAAAAAACAAACCCTTGTTTTGTTGTTTTCTCTCACAATGACCTTTATGCCCTTGGATAATACAAAAGAACAAACTCTTTAACAGCACAACGTGAATGCTTGATCTTCTTTTCTTTTACCCTTGGGCCCACAAACTACCCATAAAAGAAATATCTAAATTGTAGAATATGTGTGCCCATCTTTTGTCCTGTAGTGCCAATATGCCCTTTCTGCTGAAGACGTCTACAGTACGTACCAGGAGAGGATTTCCTTTCGTGAACGATCTTCAATATTATCCCCAATAGAAAAGATATATTTATCCAAACAAGACACGTTTCATAAATAACTCAAACTCAAGTCATAATTTAACAATTATCCACCTTGGCTCGATGTTTGTAGCCAAGTTATAGTGCTCATCATTCATGCTAGCTCTCCCAACGCCTCGACGGGCACTCACTCTCCACAGACGCCAATTGTGCTCAAGCAAAGCTTGAGCTTCGCCAAAGGAACAGGCTTAGTCATCATGTCCGCTGGATTCTCTGCTGTTGCAATCTTGTTAACAACAACCACGCCCTTCGCTAAGACATCTCGGATGAAGTGGTACCTGATGTCGATATGCTTCGTTCGCTCGTGATAAATCGGATTATATGCCAGATATATCGCACCTTGGTTATCACAGTGTATATCAATACTATTCTGATCTAACCCAAAGTCTGAGAGTAAACTTTTTAGCCATATCGCCTCTTTCGCTATAAAGGTCAGTGCCATGTACTCTGCCTCAGTCGAAGACAAGGCAACGTGATCTTGTAAGGATGCCTTCCAACTAACTGCACCACCTGCTAGCGTAAATACGTACCCTGCTAAAGACCTGCGTTCATCCAAGTCACCTGCGTGATCCGAATCCACATAACCAGTGGTCTCACTGCCATTATTGTCCTTTTGGTACACAATTCCAACGTCTGCTGTTCCCTTCAAATATCTGAGGATCCACTTCATAGCTTCCCAATGAGCTTTACCAGGACGCTTCATATAACGACTAACAATGCTCACTGCTTGTGAAATATCAGGCCTAGTGCATACCATAGCATACATAATACTACCCACTGCACTAGAATAAGGAACACGGGACATATGCTCCTCCTCCTCCTTAGTCTGCGGTGATAACTTATCTGAAAGTTTAAAGTGCATCGCCAAAGGTGTACTTACAGATTTCGCTGACTGTATATTAAATCGTGCAACAATCTTCTCAATATATTTCTTCTGAGAAAGACGTAAAATTCCTACAGTCCTGTCACGCAAAATCTCCATACCCAAAATTTTCTTTGCAGCACCTAAATCTTTCATCTCAAATTCAGCACTCAATTGCCTCTTCAGCATAACAATATCAGACATGCTCTTAGCTGCTATCAACATATCATCAACATATAATAATAGATATATCAAAGACCCATCCTCTAATCTCCTATAGTAAACACAGCTATCCATCTGGCTTTTGGAATAGTTCTGACTAGCCATAAAAGAATCGAAACGCTTATACCACTGCCTAGGAGACTGTTTCAGCCCATATAAAGATTTCTTCAATAAACAAACATGATCTTCCTTACCCGGAATAGCAAATCCCTCTGGCTGCCTCATGTAAATCCGCTCCTCCAACTCACCGTGAAGAAACGCTGTTTCACATCTAGCGCTCCAGCTCGAGATCCTGTGCAGCAACTAAGGCAAGTAAAACACGAATAGAAGTATGTCTTCCCACAAGAGAGAACACCTCGTTGTAGTCAATGCCCCCCCGCTGTGTATACCCCTTCGCCACAAGTCTCGCCTTATATCTCGCTGCCTCGACACCGGGAATGCCCTCCTTCCGTTTAAAGACCCACTTGCTACCGACAATCTTCTGGCTCTTAGGTACTTTGACCAACTCCCATGTCTGATTCCGATGAAGTGATTCCATCTCTTCACTCATAGCCCCTATCCATTGCGACGACTCAGAACTCGCCATCGCCTCAGAGTAAGACGAAGGCTCATCTGTCTCCACCTCGTCACCTACGGTCAATGCATAAGCAATATATGTATAACCATAACGTACCGGTGGTTTAATTTGCCTTCTCTGTCTACCCGCGGCTATAGTGTGCTGCGGCTCTGCTGATTGTTCATTATCACCAACTTTAGGAACTGCGGCCTCATCTCGCAATCTCGACACATTACCTTCGAGGTCTCCGAGTCTCCACCCGAATCTCCACCTCACTACCGACACCACGATCTGTCTGCTCTGCTGGTTGTGTCTCAAGACCCCTCCTTTGAAGCATTGCAATCTCGTCGAAGATCACGTCTCTGCTGATTAGAAAACCGGGTGATCTGGGATCAGTGCACCACAGCCGGTAGCCTTTCACCCCATGTGCATAACCCAGAAATATGCACTTCTTCGCCCTCGGCTCAAGCTTACCATCACTCGCATGAGCATACGCAGGACATCCGAATACTCGTAATCCGGAGTAATCAACAGGTTTCCCCGACCATACTTCCTCAGGAGTCTTCCACTCTATAGCAGATGATGGAGATCGATTAACCAAGTAACATGCCATGTTCACTGCTTCGGCCCAAAATTCCTTGCCTATTCCTGCATGTGAAAACATGCTCCGAGCTCGCTCCAGTAAAGTTCTATTCTTCCGTTCTGCAACGCCATTCTGCTGTGGTGTCCCGGGCACTGTGCGGTGTCTCACAATCCCTTCTTTCTCGCAGAAGTCGGTAAAATATTTACCACAGAACTCCATGCCGTTATCGGTTCTCAGGCACTTGATCTGTTTATCTGACTGCTTCTCAATCAATGCCTTAAATTTCTTGAACCGATCAAACACATCATATTTGTGCTTCAGAAAGTAAACCCATACCTTTCTGGAGTAGTCGTCGATAAATGTTAGCATATATCGGGCACCTCCTTTCGAAGGAACCGGAGACGGGCCCCAGACGTCTGAATGAATGTACTCAACCGGTCGCTTGGTCGAATGAACAGCTGTTGTAAACTTAATCCGACGCTGCTTCCCAAAGATGCAGTGCTCACATAAGTCCAGCTTCCCTGTCTTCTAACCCTTCAACAACCCCCTATCACTCAGCATCGTCATACCTGCCTCACTCATGTGCCCCAAACGCATATGCCATAATTGAGTCAAGTCAGAATCTGACTCACCTGATGAAACTGCAGCAGCTCCTGTCACGGTCTCTCCCAGTAGATGATAGAGAGAACTCACTTTCTTCCCCTTCATCACTTGTCATGGCACCTCGAGAGACCTTCAAGACCTCCACCTTCGGGTGTACTTACACCCGATATCATCGAGTGTCCCCAAAGAAATAAGGTTCTTCTTGAGCTCTGGTACATGTCTCACATCTGTCAGTGTGCGCACCACCCCATCGTGCATCTGAATCCGAACTGTCCCTATCCCCACAACATTGCAGGTTGCATTATTCCCCATCAGAACTCTACCACCATCTGCAGTCTGGTAAGTAGTAAACCAGTTCCTATGAGGCGTCATATGATAAGAACACCCCGAATCTAGCACCCATTCGTCTCCTAACAAACCAGTAGTCACACACAAGACGGCCTCTGCATCACTAGTGCTCTCCTCAGCAACGTTTGCCACACTGTTTGTAGCATTCTGCTTGTCACCTCTATTTCTCCGCTTCGGACAATCTCTCCTGATGTGCCCCTCCTCGTGACACTCAAAGCACTTCACGCGTCCCTTAGACTTTCGATTGCGTGACTTTGACCTGCTTTTACCTCTGCTGCTACTGGACCCTCGATGTTGTTCTCTACCTCGAATCACTAGTCCCCGCGCTACATCCTGCACTAGACTGTCATCTCGCAACTTCCTCTGCCACTCTTTAGAGAACAATGCTGACTTTACCTCTTCCGAGGTAATCGTAGTACGCCCTTGGAGTAGTGAATCAGTAAAGTGCTCCCATGATTCCGGTAAAGAAGCCAATAACATCATGCCCTGTTCCTCATCATCAAGTATCTTACCGACGTTTTTCAAATCCATCATGAGTTTATTAAATTCATCTAGGTGGGATCTGATCGACGTACCTTCAGTATATCGGAATTGAAACATCCTCTTCAACATGTACAAGCGATTGTTCAAACCCTTCGTTACATAGAGTGCCTGTAATTTTGCCCACAATGCTGCGGCATCCTTCTCCTCAATCACCTCTATTAACACTTCATCCGATAAATTCAGCAGGATTGTACTCTTTGCTCTCTCCATTAGCTCTGCTTTATCAGCCGCTTTCATTATAATGGGTAACCCATCTTCGCCATCTAATGCTTTGGCCAAACCTTGGGTTGTCAATAGCGCACGCATCTTGACGCTCCAAAACCCAAAGTTGTTCCTCCCGTTAAACTTCTCAATCTCAACTTTCGCTCCAGACATAATTGCAATAGCAGAATTTCCAGATAATAATCAGACAAGCAAAAGCCCCAAATCACAATCCAGAAAATCCAACCCTCAAGCTCTGATACCAATTGTTGGAAATATAACGCGGAAACGACAGGATCTTGCAAATTAAGTCAATGCGAAAATACCAGAGAAATAAACGATGAACGATAAAGGACACTAGAGATTTACGTGGTTCGGTCCGAATATCGGTACCTACATCCACGGGGAGAGCCAGCAACAAATAATCCACTATAATCGGAGAATCAGAGTTACAAATCACTCAAACGCTCGAGTGTTTCCCACACCTAGATTTAAGCCCAAACCCAAAGTGTTTACAAATAAACAATTTAATTGGACAAAATAAACTCACTGCACAAATCACCGTGTTCAGAGAATTCCTTCGTACGATTTCTCTTCGGCGATCGCAACTTCTTCCTGTGTGGCTCTTCACGGCTGAAAAGAAAACCCACAGTTCTTTTCCCTTATATATCCACGCGGCCACCGTAGGTTAGAGAAGAGAAAAAAAACAAACCCTTATTTTGTTGTTTTCTCTCACAATGACCTTTATGCCCTTGGATAATACAAAAGAACAAACTCTTCAGCAGCACAACGTGAATGCTTGATCTTCTTTTCTTTTACCCTTGGGCCCACAAACTACCCATAAAAGAAATATCTAAATTGTAGAATATGTGTGCCCATCTTTTGTCCTGTAGTGCCAATATGCCCTTTCTGCTGAAGACGTCTACAGTACGTACCAGGAGAGGATTTCCTTTCGTGAACGATCTTCAATATTATCCCCAATAGAAAAGATATATTTATCCAAACAAGACACGTTTCATAAATAACTCAAACTCGAGTCATAATTTAACAGTCGATACTCTACAAATTTGATCATTGGCTCTAGAAGCACTTCAATCACTTTGATAAGCACTAGTTTGCACATGAGCATCCGAGCAATGCACGAACCAGCTTCTGTTTTTTTTTTTTCTCGTCACAGGGAATTCACTTGAGCATCTTTACGTGATTTAGTCAGTTAAAAGTAGATCATACTCCTGCTTCTTCTCTCTGTTCATATTTTTCTAGGATCAAAGGTTGTGGATCCAGCATTCCTTGCATGCATTAGGGATAATGAGCTTCTTCCTTGAGTGCCATGTGAAAATGTATACCACTCTTTGTTCTTGCTCGTGTTAACTCTTCATTTCAGTCCAAGATCAGCATCTCTTGTGCTTTTCCCTCCCTCGTGTTTTGATTGTTCCCGATGGTTCATTGAATTCCTCGGAGTGTGCAAAACAATCTCCGCTGAAAAACGTCATATTTGACTGACAAATTGGATAAGACGCAGAATGGGTTGTAAGGACTTGGAGGTGTAATCTAGGTTATTCCCTTTTACTTGTAAATGCTAGTTATATTCTTTTGAAGTAAATACAACTGGGAATGACGGAGTCTTGGACTCTGCTGAATGCCATTGAGGTTTTATTGCTCCACGAGGAATGACGAGCTTCTGCTGGGAACGTTCAATCTTGACCTATTTCAGTGGTATCCAAGCATGAATTATTCTTTAGTCACATATTGGCTCGTTGAATTATAACACCAGGGGTATCTCCTTTTCTTTTAGGAGACATGTTAGGAATAGTGTTTGCACGAGGTAGGCCAGCCTAGTGCTTCTTGTTTCTCGGTTTTTCCTTTGCTCGTAGTCACCTCCTTACCCAAAAAACAGAAAAAGAAGGAAGTTCCAAAGAAAATTCCGCTTTTTTTCCCGATGAAAAGAGACAGCTTAGAACGATCGTTTGCTAGGAAACAAACAAACCCAACATGACAACAGCATCAAACCAGATACAACTGGGAGCCTTACGTCGAGCTTGGCTCTTTTGCTCGCAAAAGGGAACATCAGTTTGAAAAAAATGTCATCAGGAAAATGTTAGTAAGTGGTTCTGAGGCACTTGTTAAGGAATTGTGCTTCGGAAATATGAACATTCCTATTTGAGGCATGAAACTTTTCTGAAACCTGTTTTCTCCCATCAACAATATGTGTTGATATGTTAACTAGCCGCTATGACACTTGCTTCGCCCTTTCCAATTGTTTCTCACGAGCAACGATAGGTCTGGAGTGGTTTGTGAAGCTTCAGCCTTCAATATTGGTGCGGTTTATTAGTTGTTGCTCCAAGCTAGAACAACTCTAGTTTTGATCGAGGGAAATGAAAATTAGAAATTCCATAACTACCGCATAAAATACACTTTAGTTTCACAAATTTTTGAACGATCATTTAAATTTCAAATTTGCTGCCTGACCAATCATTCGACGCATTTTGTTGAGACTTCTCTCAGTCGTCACAATTCCTGCCCTGTTCAGCGGCTATGCAGATAACTGGATGACCTGGTTCCAACCTCGATATTTGTCATATACCAATGGATCAAGTTATGTGAGAAGAGGAACTGGGAAGCGTTGGTGGAGAAAGGTCGAACTGATTATGGAGGAAATTGAATTAGGCAAACCAAATATTCAACGGAGGACTCACTCTGTGACTGTTCCTGCAAGCATGAAGGCCTTGTAGGTGACAGTTCTGACCAGATTAGGCCCTCCCCAAGAACTCTCAAGCTCTTTAACAACTTCTTCGGACAACAAATCCACCCCTTGCTCCTTGGCTAAGTTAACTGGTGATGATGATTTTAAAAACTTCAAGTACCCTTCGAACAGGAGCTCCTTTGGGATTTCTAGTTGCATTGGTTTTCCCTCCTGGCCTAAGCCCACACTCTCAAAAGGAAAGGGAAGATTTCCATACCCGTCGATTACACGCTTGGCATCCGAGTGCCAAAACTGCATGGAACCTTCCCAGAGCCGCTTACTTACAGTGTTGAATTCGGGATTAACAATTATGTCGTTGTAAGCCCAAACGGCTAGTATACCTCCTGGCTTACGCAGAAGGCGCTTGGCCAGCTTGTAAAACTTTGGAAGGTCAAACCAGTGCACTGCGGTAGCAACGGTGATCAGATCGACACGATTTTCGCCCCCCATCAAGGCCACCATTTCATCCTCTGACATGGATTGTGGAGTGTGCACATAGCGAACTCGAGGATGTGGCATTGCGAAACTTAGTTGAGCTTCACTGATGTTGGTTGCTATCACTCGCTCGTAATGCTCTGCAACCTGGTAGAATCATGTCACCAACATATTTGTGGTCAGTCAAGCAGAAAGATTTTAATTGATGAGCGAAGGATTGTATTTCCCCATTGGAGAATCACCTCTCCATTACAATTTGATCCAACATATTCTTGTTAAAAAATCACGTAGAGAGAGAGAGACTAACGGCAAGAGCAGCTTGACCGTTGCCAGTGCCGACATCCCAGGCCAGAGAGTGATGAGTGGTGCGGGCGGCAAGCATCGAGTACCACTCACTTGGATCCTGGCTTGTAGGTAAGTCTCTGCCTGCTTGTCAAATAGACCCGCCATGTCTATACAACTTCTGATATTCTTGTCACGCTGCTTCTAGGGTCTTTGGTGTTGGTGCTATGTAGAAGTTAGAGAGACGTCTGCGTTTTCTCAAGCTAGTGAAAGAACCCAAAGGTGGCTTTGAATTTATCGTTTTCCGGGTGGAATCTTACAAGTTCATTGGATTGACTGATTCAGTAGCAATTTGCGTAAGCAATGACGCAACTCATTACTTTAAGCGTCAGAGTTGAACTTAACTAAGAAAAGTCTTGAACTCTTGCTTTCTTGTCAAACCAGCAGGCTTTTCTTGCCATGCACGCATACCAGTAGGTCTGCAGGAGTAAAATTTATAGCAACCACGATAACTTGTGAAATAAATTTACTGAGATGGAGTAGAGTTACGCTAATACAGTAGGAGAGTGTACAATACTCAAAACTTCTCTTTGTCATATTAAACTAGGTTAATAGTTTAGCAAAAGATGATAAAATCTCCCTTGTTGGGAGTGCACCTGTTGTTTCGCATATTTCTATTTAAGACATAATGACGGTTGCTATTAGGTAAGAATATGTGAAAGGGAGGATTGTGTAATTTCTATATATTTCATATAGAAGAATATATGAAATATTTATAAGATTTGCAAGATTGACTATTAGTATTGCAATATTAATTACTATCAATTAGAATCAATCAAGTATATGCACAATGAATTTAGATATATACACAATCCTCATAGGTTGAGAAATCAAGTTAGATATGGAGAATCTCTTAGATATATCTCTAACAGATCATATGGTTAAATGTGAGTTATGTGGTAAAATTGTGCCTCATGTCACGTGACAAACATGAGAAAAGATTCAGTGGTTTGTGAGCTTCACATCGTCTGCTCACGTGGCGTGCATTTATGCACCCTAAGCAAATTACAAATTGACACATATTTTGAGAATTTATAAATGTTGTGAAGACATACACTGCCAAAGAGGCTGCCTGGAGGGGTGTCAACGGTTCAGGTCGGGTCGATCCAAAAATGGACAATGTGTATGTTAATATGTTATGGGTCGGTTCAGGTTTTGGGCTATCATCTTCTTCTTTTTTTAAATTTTTTGAACGGAACGATCAGCAGGAGATGGAGGTCTCGTTGAAGTTGAAGCAAGCAACCTCTAGAAATCACTTAGGGCCCGTTTGGTTCGGCTTTGGGGGAATGCATTTGGGGGAATGCAAATACCTTTGGGCTAAAGGGGTTTTCCGAAATGCAAGTGGCGTTTGGTAAGTGTTTTATAAAATCAACTTGGGCTAAAGGACCTTTGGGCTATTTTTTTTTTTAAAAAAAAACTCCGGTGGAGCTACATCGCCGACCCACTTGCCTCCGGCCGGATGCAGTCGCCGGCCAGCCGCCAAACGGCCGGATCTGAGTCGCCGGCGACCACCGCTGGGGTCGCGCGACCCGGCGACCGCCCCCCCTGGGTCAGCGCGACCCGGCGGCCAGCCGCTGGGGTCGCCGGACCTCGGGCGGACGCACGGGTCGCGCGACCCGGGCGAAGCATTACACAGGGTCGCGAGGCCCGGGCGACGCCCGAGGTCCGGCGACCCCATGCGGCGATCACCAGGGTCGCGCGACCCTCGGGCGACCACCGCTGGGGGGTCGCGCGACCCTCGGGCGACCATCGCACAGGGGTCGCGCGACCCGGCACGCCGCTGGGGTCGCCGGACCTCGGGCGGTCGCTGGGTCTCGCGACCCAGGCAACGCTCGCCTTGGGTCGCGCGACCCGGGCGGCCGCCCGAGGTCCGGCGACCCCGGGCGGCGGTCGCCGGGTCGCGCGACCCTCGGGCGACCACCGCCTAGGGTCGTCGGACCTCGGGCGTTGCACTGGGTCTCGCGACCCGGGCAACGCTCGCTGGGTCGCGCGACCCGGGCGACCGCCCGAGTCCGGTGACCCCGGGCGGCGGTCGCGGGTCGCGCGACCCAGGCGCGTCGCGAGGTCGCGCGACCCTCCTGCGACCACCGCCGGGAGTCGCGCGACCGCCGCCTGGGGTCGCCGGACCTCGGGCGTCGCCCGGGTCTCGCGACCCAGGCGAAGCAGTCGGGCTAGCCCTCAGGCGGCGGCGGCCGGCTGCCGGAAGTCGGTTTGGGGAAGATGAACAGTGTCGATGAATAGTGCAAGTTGCATTCCGAAAATGCAACTTCCCAAAGCACGTTCAGAGGTGCATTGGCCAAAGGTCCCTTGGCCAGCATTCCAAATGCAATTGCATTTCCCAAAGTGAGTAAAAAAAATTGCCAAACGCCATTTGCATTTAGCCAAGGGACTTTAGAGGCCAAATGAACATTGGGAATGCTGAACCAAACGGGGCCTTAGACGCATGCGTTAGTGCTTCCCTTCTCATTGTGGAAAGAAAAGAAGCAATTTCCTGATTCCAATAATTAGTAACTTCACCACACAGGAGAGCTATAGAATCACCTTGTTTTGTCATTCTTGAGCATCGTCGCTGTCTTCTTCTGCTTCTTCAACATTGGAACGGTCGATGGGTCTCCTCCAAATTCACATCCACGAAGGTGTCATTTTGGCCATCTGAGACATCAAAAAGCAGCGACCCTTAATGTCAAACTCCGCAAGCAGGTTCTCACTTTCACTTCACGGATGTCAAAGAAGAACACCCCTTTCTCAATTGACTCAAATCGTGAGGAAAGGGAAGAGTACCTCTTCAGCAGAGATGGGGATCTCGTTGGCCTTCTCCTCTGCCGCCTAACTGATGAATCTGACCATCTGCTGAATCCGTTTCGTCAAATCGGCGCCATTCATCTTTGCTGGCAGCGGTGATCGGTAACCAACCAGGACGGAGATCCGAGTGAGATATGAGAGAGACAGTGCGAGAAGAGAAGAGAAACTTCCTTTGATGGCGAGGTTGATTGAGAGGGTAAAGAAAAATCCAAAATCTCTTTTTGACCCACAATGTAGCAATTCTCTTTTGACAAAAATTACCCGCCCGCAAAAAGAATTAGAGAAAATGTAGGGGAGGAAAACATGAAGAACCAGAAATCTGCTGGGCCCCACCATTTTCGATATCTTTTCCACTGCTAATGTCTAGTTCTTGTTCGTGGTCTCTCTTCTTCTCAAACCACCCTAACCATGAGTTCCGACGACGACGAAGACCCGAAGCTCCCTCACGACGTCGCCGTCGAGGTCCTGAAGCGATTGCCGGTGGAATCTCTCCTCCGATTCAGGTGCGTCTGCCGGTCGTGGCGTTCCGCCATCGACGACCCTCGTTTCGTGGCCCTCCACTTGAGCCACTCCGCTGTCGATGCCTCCCGTTGGTATCTCGTGTGCCTAGATTGGTGCGGTCCTGTCCAGAACCTGTGCTCTCTGTTGTCCCAGGAGTCTCTTGCTCTGCCTTCCCGGTCGCAAATCGAAATGCCCTTTGCTACTCCTCCCGGCTGTTACGAATTTGCCGGTTCCTGTAATGGTTTGATCTGCCTCAAACTATATGGCGAAAATGGCGATGATCCGACGATGTATTTGTGGAATCTGTTCACCAGAAAGCACAAGGTGGTTCGACCATCCGGTCTGGATGGTGAATTTCCTTCCATGGAGACTGCTTATTTAACTCTAGGGTTTGGCTTCGACGCTAGGTCTAATGACTATAAGATTGTGAGGATTATTTACTATCCACATGGTCATCCTCAGGGCTTCGGTAAGATAAAGCCTCGAGTCGAGATCTATTCACTCAGTACAGATTCCCGGAGAAGTTTGGAGCGTGAGCTTCCTACTTTGTGCGGCTCCAGACCCGCGGTCTTCTTGAATGGGAATCTGCATTGGCTTACTTTCGAGTTCGATTATCTGAGGTTAATAGGTGGACGCGCATCAATAGTATCGTTCGTTGTCGCAGATGAGGTGTTCGATGAAATGACTCTGCCTGAAGAGATTTTTCGTGAAGTCGGTGGCAGTTTAATTGTGTCTCTAGCAGCATTAAATGCTTGCTGGCTGTGTTCATTAGTCTGAGGGACGGAGTTGTGCATCCTGAACCGCGTTCCGTTTGTTCCGTTTGGGTTATGAGGGAGTACCGCGTGCTTGAGTCTTGGACCAAGCTGTACACTTTTGAGGCTTGTGGACAAGTAATCAATTTTGATGGCTTCACGTGGAATGGCGAGCTTCTGATGGAAATGGATACTGGAGAACGAGTTTCTTGGAATCCAACCACGGGCCAATACGCTAATCTTCCACTATCTAGGGAATGTGATTTGGTCACTATCGTAGGGAGCCTTGTTTCACTTAACAGATGACTCGGATGCTGCTACATTTACCGGTATGACAGATTCATTCTGCTTGCAAAAGGGTTGAAAGAGACATCTAAATTTTAGAAGAAATGGTCTTATTCGTATCCGCACTGGCCACAAAATATGGAGCAGAAGAAGTGAGGGGGTGCCATTTACTTTTGGTACGTCTTGCAAGCTTTACAATGCACTTGCATTTTCACTCTGAGTTTTTCTTTAGACTAGGCATGGTGTGTACTCTGTGTCTAAGTATGCTACTCATGGTTGCATCTACAACTTGCTTCTACCAGTAGATTTGAGAGGATGCAAAAAAAAAGGATGAAGCTTTTTGAATGCTATGTATGTATGTGTTTGATTTGATGCCGTCATTAGCATCTTTCGGCTTCTATAAGACCAAACTATTCGCAGTTGGAATTATGCATATCGCACTCTGCGCATTGCAAATAATACAACTACAGACCATGTTTTGTTTCCTTAATGGATTAGGGAAACATTGGAAAGTATGATCTGGCACATCAACAATTACTTCAATCATCTAAGAATTCGGTCTGTAGATGAGATTATCTCGCTGCGTCCGCCTTGTATTGACATTGGGAAGGTGAATTTAAATTGCAGTTCTAGAGCTCTGCTTTTTTTTAACGGGAATCCTGGTGATTGGCAATCTGAGTTCACCTGGCTCTTGGAAATGGGGAATTGCCAAAGCACAGCAGAAAGTAATGCTGAAGTTTCTTTGGAATTCCAGCACATAGTTTCTCTGGAGCATGTTCTTAGATTGATCGATTTTTTACTTAAACATTGATTTGAAGGCTATCTAGTTCTAAATGGATAAGCCTTGTGATTATAATTATCTAAATAATTTAATGATGGGGATAGTAAAAACATATCAAGACAAAAGCCAAAATCTCCATGTATTGAGGTCGACATTTTTGCTATCCCATGGACTATTCTTCCTTAATCTCAGTTACTTCGACCGTCGTCCCATTGAAAAGGATCACCCTCGTGCTCAATTGCATTAGGTGTACTTGGGGTTCGGAGTGGATTACATTTCAACTCAAACCGGACATTTTAATTTAAAAAAATTTCAATGCAACCGCAAACTACTGAAATCAACTGTCAGCCCTAATAAAAAGGCATGAGGCGTTTGTTTTGATTTTGTTTCGACTTTAATTTGTTAAGATAATGTATATAAACAATGGAGTTACAAACGAATGATAAAGTTCAACTTGTAAATGCCATGTTTTCATCAAAAGGAACCTTAAAAAATTCACGCATAAAAATTACATGCGGTTTAATCTAAAACATTGATTCTAGTTTTAAATGCAAATGACTTTTAATGACTAACTTATATAAACAAAAATACAGAAAAATTAGCAGGATATAGGCTGCGTTTGGTTCAGCATTGGGAAGGGGCTTTCAGCCTCGAAAGCCCCTTCCCAAAAATGCTGAACCAAACGGTTGGCATTGAGCATTGAAAATGCTCAAAACTAGCATTTTCAATGCTGAAAGCCCAATGCTGATCGGGACTAGCTTTGGACTTTCAGCCTTGAACCAAATGCCAAAATCATTTTTATACTTCCCAAACTACCCTCACTCAAATTTCAATATTCTGGCTTTGCCCTCTCGTTACTGTTCATCTTCTTCACCAAAGGGACTCCGGCGAGGGCAAAGGGCGCGGACAGCGAAGGTCCGTGCGAGGTCGCCCGAGCCCGGGCGACGGCCGCCGAGGGTCAGCGATCGCCCAAGCGCGGCCGCTCGGGGTCGGGCGACCGCCCGAGTGCGGCCGCTGGGTCCGCGACCTCGGGCGGCCGTCGGCTGGGTCGCGACCTAGGCGGCCGTCGGCTGGGGTCGCGCGACCCGGGCGGCCGTCGGCTGAGGTCGCGCGACCTCGGGCCTCGTCGCCCGAGGTCGGCGTCCCTCGCCGGGGTCGCTCGGCGACGGGCGACGGCCGCCGGCGCCAGATCTGGCTCGCCGGCGGCCGTAGCCCTTCGCCGGAGCCGGCGAAGGGTATTTTTGCCTTTTTTTTAAAAAAACCCCCTCAAAGCCCATTTGTAAAAAAAATTAACCAAACACCACTTGGGTCAAAATAGTTTTGCAAATGAGTTTTTACCAAACGCCATTTGCATTTTTCTTAAAGGGCTTCCACCCAAAGGCATTTGCATTCCCAAAGTAGAATTCCAAATGCTGTACCAAACGCACCCATAGGCTGTTAGGGGCCCTCACGGTTGAAGACCTTGTGAATCACCGGTGTGATGGCCCTCACGGTCAGTAGTGGTTTTGTCAGCATTGAATGACGTGCTGGCTGTGTGCATTGTTCGTGGGGAGGCAGTTGGGCATCCTGAACCGCATTCCATTTGTTCTGTTTGGGTTATGAGGGAGTACGGCGTGCCTGAGTCTTGGACTGAGCTGTATTCTTTTGAGGCTCATGGACGAGTAACAGGATTTGAGGGCTTGATGAGGAATGGCAAGCTTCTGATGGTAATAGATGATGATGAACGAGTTTCTTGGAATCCGCTAACGGGACAATTTGCAATTCTTCCACTATCGATGGAATTCGATTTGGTCACTGTTGTAGAGAGCCTTGTTTCACTTTAGAGATGATTCGATTGCTGCTACATTTACCTGTATGACAGATTGATTATGCTTGCAGAAGAGTTGAAAGAGACATCTGAAGTGGGGCGGTGCCCATTTGCTTTTTGTACTTCTTGCAAGCTTTAGAATGCATATGCATTTTCACTTGAGTTTTTCTTTAGACTAAGCAAAGCCTGTTCTCCTTGCAATTTGCACCCGGAAAAACTTGCATTTTGGTCGCCCACATCAAAACTGATCTAAACTAGGAACAAAATATAATCTGATTTCACCGAGAACCCCCAGATGGCATATGCATTTGCATACTCATGAGCTGTCCATTTCCTAAGAAGCGATGGAGAGCAAAGAGATTGAGATGGCCAGAGCTAGTATCAACTGCCATCAGAAATCAACAGGGTCTTGGCTCTTATGCTTATTTTCTGTGAAAGGTAAGCGTGGTTATGAGCAGAGAGTAACGGTGGTTTAACAGGGAGGATGAGACTAGGAGGAAATGGACAAGCAAAGCATGCATAAGCATGGAGAGAGGACTTTGCAGAGTCTTAGAGAGAGGTTTATTTGGTGCTTGACCTTGCTCTGCAATTTAGAGAGCGAGGGACAAAGAAAACACGAAACCAAGGCACTCGATTCTATGTATTTTCGAATGCAAAGTGGAATAAATAGATACAAGTGAGGGGGGAGAGAGATGTTTTGTTGGTGAAAGGAGTTCTGTGATATGATCGAATTCAAATCGCATTCACTTCTCTAAGATTAGGCAAAGCATGCAAGCCAAGACTGCATCTACAACTACAACTACAGCATTGCCGCTACTAGCAGATTTTAGATGATGCGGAAAAAGAATGACAATGCTTTTTGAATAATGTGCATATATGTGCTTGATTTGATGCCACCATAAGCATTTTTCAGCTTCTATAAGACCACACTAGTCACATTTTGAATAACGTTATTTTTACATATTTTGAGAATTCATAAATGCTATGAAGACATACATTGCAAAAAGAGGCTGGTAGTAGGGGTGTCAACGGTTCAGGTTGGATAACGGTTCAGGTCGGAAAATGATGCTCGAAAAGAATGATGAGGCTTTATTGAATGTTGTGCATGTATGTTTTTTATTTGACGGCACCACAAGCACTTTTCAGCTTCTACAAGACCACACTAGTCACATCTTATATAAAAATAATGTAATTCAAGACCAAACTAGTCACATCTTATATAAAAATAATGTACTTCAAGACTACACTAGTCACATCTTGAATTATGTTATTTTTACATATTTTGAGAATTTAGAAATGCTATGAAGACATACATTGCCAAAGAGGACCCGAAAATGAACAATATGTGTTTGTCACAGGTCCGTTCAGGTTTTGGGCTATCTTCTTCTATTTTTTTTTTAAATGTTTACGATCAGCGGGAGATGGAGGTCTTGTTGAAGTCGAAGCAAGCAACCTCTCAAAATCTATTAGATGTATACCTTAATGCCTCCCTTCACATTGTGGAAACAAATGAAGCATTTTCCTGATTCCAAAATTTATTAACTTCCCCACACAGAAGAGCTATAGAATCACCTTCTGTTGTCATTCTTGAGCATCATCGTCGTCTTCTTCTGCTTCTTCAACATTGGAACACTCGATGGGTCTCCTCAAAATGCACAAAGGTGTCATTTTGGTCATCCGAGACATCAAAAGCAGAGATGCGTAATGTCAAACTCCGCATCATAATTCATGGTTTCTTTTGTGGCTATCTAGACAACCAGATGATCCAGACCTGACTGTAGTAACTGTCATGTACTGGTTATTAGACTCATACTTAGAAAGAGAAAAGCTGAGTTTTTATTGCCGAAGACACTGATTCTTGTAAACTAAATATTATACTGGAGATTTACTCCATTATTCGTGCAGGCATGAAAGCCTTGTGTGTGATAGTTCTGACCATATCAAGCCCTCCTCAGCTACTCTTTTTAAGTTCTCTCATCACTTCCTCAAATAACAAATCCACCCTTTACTCCTTGGCTGATGCAGATGCTGATGTCCACACGTTTCAAATCAGATCCCTCCTGTATCCATGGATTATATACTAAGTGTTTGCGCCCCAATACCACAAAGATGCCACGATGAAATGCTTGCTTAAAATGTAAAAGTTACAACCCTCAGATAATAAGTATTCCTCCTGGCTAACGTGGAAGGCTTTTGACAAGCTTGAAAACATTCGAAGATCGAAACCAATGAACTATAGAAGAAGATGTGATCAGACCAACACAATTTTATCTCACCCCCGACAAGGATTATGGAGATATGCATTCAGCAAACAGCATGAGAAAACTTAGGTGAGCTTCACTTCTACAAGTCAGTGATTAGGTGCTTGAAATGCTTCGCAACCTGTTGAGAATTATGTCAATTTCTCAACATGGAGGATGTTCATGTGGTCCTACGGTATCTGGTTTAGTGAAAGGCGTTATGACTAGGAGGTTGTTAATATTTTGGTGATATTTATGGAAAGTGCTTGGGCGAACCGGAAGTCGAAGTTTATTCGCTGAATGCGGATTCATGCACTATCAAGGATTCAAAGCATTCCATTGGGCACTTTTCGGGTAATGTGCATAATTGATACTCCACATATTTGGTTCATGACACTAGAAGCATTTCCATCGCTTTCGATAACCACCGGTTTGCGAATGAACGTCCAGGCAATGCACGAACCGGCTTCTGTATGTTATGGTTATGGGGCATTCACTTGAGCATCTTTACCTCATGATGCTAGTTAGTAAAAAGTAGATCATACTCTTGCGTCTTTACCTGATGATGTTGGTTAGTAAAAAAAATAGATCATGCTCTTGCACATGTGTATGTATTTTTTATGACCTGTCCCGAGACCTGACCATGCCGAATTGAAATAACGGTTCGGATTGGTTTAGGTTTTCGTTTTTTTTTCCTTTTTTCCTCTTCATCATTTCACATCCCTTTGTCACACGGGCTTGGAGCAACTTGCTCTAGAGTTGAGCACACAGCGCAAGCTCCGTCATCAATGAGAACATCTTCACCAGCGATGAGACGCCTCCAAATTAGGAGTGTCTCCTCCTGATCTGGAGACGACAAGGCTCCATGACCCCCTATCTCGTCGAGATCTGGACGAGGAGGGAAGAAACAAAGCTTGATTGAGGACAACCATGGAAGAAGCTCTGGAGACATGGACGTCCATGGACGCATCACGATATGGACTGCCATGAAGAGCTGGACAACCTGAATGATGACTTCGGTAGAGCCAATGGTGAGCTATTCACATTGATCTGGAGGAGGAGCCACCGAAAATGGAGGTCCGGAGGATGGCGGCAAAGAGGCTGAGGGAGGAGGCGGAGGTGCTAAGGGGAGCTGTCTAGTTAGTGTTTAGGGATCATTTTCTATTGATGTTTAATGTGTTTCAAGTTTTGAGACATTATAAAAACTAGGTTGATATCACGAAAAACCCCAAACTAGTACACATATAAAAAATTTACCCCAAACTAATTTTTCGGTTAATACCACGAAAAATCCTAAATCGGTACACTTGTGAAAAATTTATCTCAAACTAATTTTTTGACCACTAAAGACCCCAAACTAGTATAATTGTGATAAATTTATCCCAAACTAATTTTTTGACCTCCAAAAACTCTAAACTGGTACATCCGTGACAAATTTACCCTTCGTTAAATTAGATTAATATCACGAAAAATCACAAACTGTTACACCTGTGACAAACGGAGGGTAAAACCCCCAACTTTTACACTCGTTAATTGCCACGTGTCATCCAACTTTGCAATTTGACGGTAAAATTTAACGGAAACTAACGGAGGGTAAATTTTTCACAAGTGTATTAGTTCGGGAGTTTTTGGTAGTAAAAAAATTAGGAGTTAATGCCACGAAAAACCTCAAACTGGTACACTTGTGACAAATTTACCCCAAACTAATTTTTTGACCACCAAAAACCCCAAACTGGTACATTCATGACAAATTTACCCTTAGTTAGTTTTCATTAAATTTTAATGTCAAATTTTTGAGTTGGATGACACCTGGTAGTTGCCAAGTGGACCCGTTTGTGATTTTACCCTCCATTTGTCACAAGTGTACCAGTTTGGGGTTTTTTGTGGTATTAATCCAATTTAACGCAAACTATCGGAAAGTAAATTTGTCAGAAGTATACCGGTTCAGGTTTTTAGTGGTCAAAAAATTAGTTTAAGGTAAATTTGTCACGAGTGTACCGGTTTGAGATATTTGGTAGTCAAAAAATTAGTTTTTGGTGAATTTGTGACAGTTATATCAGCTTGGAGTTTTCAGTGGTATAAATCTTATAAATTAATAATCTTTTTCATGTAAATCAGTTTTCATGCACGAGCTACTGCAGGTGCTGTGACGAAGACACTTGGGGGCTAACATCTAACTTAGCTATTCTGTGGTGCTTTTATACACACACACACACATATATATATTAACGAAAAAATTTTTTAATACCACGACAAATCTCAAATTGATACATCTGTGATAAATTTACCTCAAATTAATTTTTCGACCACAAAAAATTTCAAATTGGTACACTTGTAACAATTTTACCCTCCGTTAAATTGAATTAATTCCACGAAAAATCACAAATTGGTAAGTCTATGACAAACAGAGGGGTAAAACCCTAAACTGGCACACCCGTTGACTATCGCATGTCATCCTACTTCGCAATTTGATAGTAAAATTTAACGAAAATAAACGAAAGGTAAATTTATCACAGGTGTACCGGTTTAAAATTTTTTATGGTCAAAAAATTAATTTGAAGTAAATTTATCAGTTTGAGGTTTTTCGTTGTATTAGCAGAAAAATAATGTGCTATATCAGCAAGAGAGCGTACGTCACAAAACTTCTTGCGTCGAGTCACGTGAGCAAATCGTGCCATATCACGCGATTGTCACGTGGAAAGCAGAGATGTAAAGGGGACCGGCACTGCAGTAAATTCCTTCCGGCTTCCTACTTCGCTCTTCTTCTCAACCATCCGACCATGAGCTCCTCCTCCTCCGCCTCCGACGAAGGCCCGAAGCTCCCTCACGACGTCGCCGTCGAGGTCCTGAAGCGGCTGCCGGTGGGATCCCTCCTCCGGTGCAGGTGCGTATGCCGGCCGTGGCGCGCCGCCATCGACGACCCTCGTTTCGCGGCCCTCCACCTGCGCCACTCCGCCCTCGACGCCTCCAATCGGTACCTCGTGAGCATAGACTGGCGGGATCCCGTCCACAGCCTGCACTCTCCTTTTGCCGACCCGTTGCAAATCGAAATCCCGTTCGTCACTCCCCCTCCCGACAGTTACCGTGTCGTCGGCTCGTGTAACGGTCTGATCTGCATCACCGAAATCTCCAGAAACGTCTGTGACCAGACGACGTATCTGGGGAATTTGTTCACGAGGAAGCACAAGGCGGTTCGGCGGTCCGGTCGGGAGCACCAATTCATTTGCAGGGACACTGCTCATGTGGTTCTAGGGTTTTGGTTCGACGCCCCGTCGAATGACTATTTGATTGTGAGGATTGTCTATTGTATGGATAATCGGAGTCGAAGCTTCGGGAGGGCGATGTCTCCGGTCGAGATTTATTCGCTCGGTACAGATTCCTGGAGAAGTTTGGAGTGTGAGGTTCCTGCTTTCTGCGCCTACAGACCCGCGGTCTCCGTGAATGGGAAGCTGCACTGGTTTGCTTTCGACTTCGATGATCTGTTGGGCGACGTCGGGTTCGGATCGATAGTCTTGTTCGATGTCGCGGGTGAGGTGTTTGATGAAATGGCTCTGCCGGAAGAGATTCTTCACATGGACAGTGTCGTTTCGGTAGTGTCTGTGGCGGTATTGAATGACTTGCTGGCTGTGTTCATTAGTCGTGGGGGGCCACTTGGGCATCCTGATTTGCATTCCAATTGTTCTGTTTGGGTTATGAGAGACTACGGCGTGCCTGAGTCTTGGACTAAGCTGTATACTTTTGAGGCTAGTGGATTGGTATATGGATTTGATGGCTTCACGTGGAATGGTGAACTTATGGTGGAGATAGATAGTGGAGAACGAGTTTCTTGGAATCCAATCACGGGACAATTCACAGAACTTCCATTATGGACGACATGCGATTTGGTACCCGTCGTAGAGAGCCTCGTTTCACTTTAGATATGACTCGATTGCTGCTACATTTACCGGTACGAAAGATTGATTCTGCTTGTAGAAAAGTTGAAAGTTACATCGGAATTGAGAAGAAATGTTTTATTCATATACGCTCTGGCCACAAAATGATAAGCAGAGGAAGTGAGGTGCTGCCCATTTACTTTTGATACTTCTTGCAAGCTTTAGAATACATTTTCATTTTCACTTTATATTTTCTTTAGACTAGTGAAGTATGTTCATGAGTGAAAGTATGCAACTCAAGATTGCATCTACAACTTCAGCATTGCCGATACTAGCAGATTTTAGACAATGCAGAAAAAATGACGAAGCTTTTTTGAATGCCATGCGTGTATGTGTTTGATTTGACGCCACCATAAGCATTTTTCAGCTTCTATTAGACCAAACTATTCATAGTTTGAATCACGCATCTCAATCTCGGGACATTGCAACTAGTGCAACTGCCATCTACTATATTTTATTTCCTATCTCAAGAATTTTTGGTAGCTTGGCAATGCATACCTAGTAAGCTCATTTATTGATCTATGCAGACAGCTGCATCAATGAATTAAGGAAACATCAGAGACTGAATTATCACAATACACTCATTTTTTTACCCAAAACGCAAATGATTCGTGGGTCATAAGTCTCATTCCATCTTGGGATAATGACACAAACAGTCCTTGAACTTTGGCCTAATGTGCAATTTGGTTCCTAAACTTTTAATTTGTTCAATGTAGTTCATAAACTTTAGCCTAATGTTCAATGTGGTCTCTGAACTTTTAATTTGTTCAATTTGGTCTATAAACTTTGGGTATATGTTCAATTTAGTCCCTGAACAATATGAAAATGTTCAATGTAGTCCCTGAACTTGAATTAATGGAAGAACTACATTGAACATTTTCATATAGTTCAGGGATTAAATTGAACATGCATAAAAAATTCAGGAATGACATTGAACAAATTAAAAGTTCATGGCTCACATTGCGCATTGAGTTAAATTTCAGGGACTATATTGAACAAATTAAAAGTTCGGGGACCAAATTACACATTGAGTCAAAGTTCAGGAACTGTTTGTGTCATTTTTCCTTTCATCTTATGATAAACACATGATGATTGCACACGTCAACAATTAGTTCAGCCATCTGAGCATGTAGTCTGTAGAGATAAAATCTCTGCTTCTTCCATGGAAAGACATCTAGGAAAGTCAATTTATATTGCAGTTGCCCTCTCAAGTCTGGTTCAAGGTGTTGGGAGCTCTGCTTTATCAACAGGAATCCTCGTGATTGGCAATCTGAGTTCACGTGGCTCTTGGAACTGGGCAATGGCAAAGAATAGCAGAATGTAATGATGAAGTTTCTTCGGAATGCTAGCACATAGATTATGTTATGATGTGGAAGGCAAGAATAAATATGCTTCATGGTCAAGCTGCTGCTTCGGTGGAGCACGTTCTTGGAATGATCGATTTTTCACTTGAACATCAATTTGAAGGCTGTCTAGTTTCAAAGGGATACGTGGTGTGCCTATAATTATCTAAACAGTTAATGATGAGGATGTTTAAAGCAAATCAAGACAAAAGTCAAAATCCCCCTGTATTGAGGTTGACAATTTTACTATCCCAATTGATCACACACTTATAGTTCACATGGTCTTCAACCGTGAGGTCCAGGGCAGCGATCTACTACTATATTTTGTTTCCTATCTCAAGAATTTTTGGTAGCATTGGCAATGCATACCTAGTAAGTTCATTTATTGATCTATGCAGATAGCTGCATCAATGAATTAAGGAAACATCGGAGACTAAGTAATTATCACGATACACTCATTTTTTCCTCCAAAACCCAAATGATTCTATTTAGCCTTAGAACAAATTTGTTGAGGATGGTTGAATTCAATTTTAGGTGCAAGTTGAGCGACGGCTCAAGTGTCTCTTTCAATGGAAACTTGCGTCGAATATCGATCAGTGTCGATGAAGACCGTGGCTGGTGTTATGGATCGATCATCACATTTGGGGTAGCGGATGATAGGAGTGAGCATGGTTCCAAGTTGTACCCTGGAACCTGAGCACCTGACCAATGAGAATCTGTAGGTTCTAGGTTCCAAGGTATGTATAGTAGGTTCTAGGTTCAAAAAATTGGGGAACCTGTTTCGACTGGTAGGTTCCATGTTCTAGGTAGGTGGAACCTGGAACCTGAATCTGTATTCTCGTGATCCTGCGGTGTTTTATGGCAGTAGATGATGAGTGTATGATTTGGAACCACTAGTCTAAGCTTTCATTTTATGATTTGTTAATATTTCATATTTTTCGTGTATCTAAATATAAGTTGTGATTAGTGGATCATAGTAGTAATTTGTGGTTATTAAAGGTGATGATTCACAGTAATTGTTCATTTAATAATACAGGTGGAACTTGAGTAGACTCTGGAACCGACTCTCAAACTTGTGATAGGGTAGGTTCCAAGTTTCAAAAAATGAGGAACCTATTATCATGGGTGGAACCTATATGGAACATGGAACTGCTCACCCCTAGTATCGATTTATGCAATAGCTTCTCATTTAGTTATATTTATTTGAACCATAATGCTAGGAAAACTAGTCTTTTGTATTCTCTTTGATGAATGACAAGCTTGTTTAGTATCGTTGCGTTCATTTTTGTTTTGTTTAACTAAAAATGCAAAAAAAAGAAGAAATCTGTTAGACCTTGGAACCTGTGACAGGATAGGTTCCAGGTTTCAGGTTTGGACGGGTAGGTTCTAGGTTCCAAAAAATAAGAAACCTGTACCCGAAGGTAGGTTTCAGGTGGAACCTGTAAGGAACCTTGAACCGCTCACCCCTAACCCCTAACGAATGAGGTCTTCAACGAAATTGGGCTACTGAAGAAAAGTATCATTGGACTCGCGTATGATCATGCTTATCTGGCAGTACTTAACAGCTCGCTGACACTGCTAATTAATTGTGGGAACATGATAGGTCGATCTTATGAAACGTATCACATTTGGATTATGACAAAATGTGGCATGTTTGAGTCCTTGACTAAGCTGCATACCTCAGATTTCGATGAAGGAGTGTCAAGATTGCATGAATTCATGAGGAGCGGCAAGCTTCTTATGGAGACATACCAACATGAGCTGATTTCGTGGGATTCGAGCTCGGAATGACCTAACTCCTTTGCAAATTGGGGATGTTTGATTTAGTAACTGTGGTGGAGATTCTGGTTTTTCCATAGGAACAAAATTAGTCGTTGCTCTACTATTGTAGGCATGAAGATGAGATGTCTTGGTCTAATTCATACCAATTATGAAGGATAAGAACCAAGGTACTCTTATTAACCTGTGATTTCTGCTTCTGTATAGATTATACTCATATCTGTTTGAGATGCAAACAGAATAAGGTGCATCGAGACTGCTGACAACTTTGGCATCTTCTTTGAATGTTAATGCAATACTTGAAGCTCACATCTTGCTTTGATTCAATTTTATTAATGGCAAGCATCATAATTTATGCTTTCTTCAGCGGCTATCTAGACAACTAGATGCCCATTTCCAACTGTTGTAATTGTCATCTACTAATTAGACTTATATATAGGAAGATAGAAGCCAAGTTTTTATTGCTGAAGAAACTAATTCTTGTATACTACATATTCAAGTGAATATTTACTCCATTGATCCCTCCATGCATGAAAGCTTTGTGTGTGAGTTCTGACCGTATTAGGCCATCGTCAACAACTCTTTTTAAGTTTTCTGATCACTTCCTCAAACCACAAATCCACCCCTTACTCTTTGGCTAATGCAAATGATGATGACGACACGTTCAAGTTAGAGCTCTTCCTGAATCCATCGATTACGTACTCGGCGTTTGCGTGCCAAAATCGCAATGATGCTTCGATGAAGCACTTATTTAAATTGTCAAATTTAGATTGCACTTCCATCGACATCCCCTGAATTTTTTCCTCCTGGCTGACGTGAAAATCTTTTAACAAGCTTGTAAAACATTGGTAGATCGAAGCCAAAGCACTGTTGCAGAGGCTGTGATCAGACCGACACAATTTCATCTTACACCCGTGCAGCCCACCATTTCATTGTCCGACATTGACGCATCGTTCAATGAATAATTCAAGCAAAATCTTGCTTAAAGAGAGTAATCTCGAAATTCAATATTGATAATAATGTTCTGAATGTCAAAACAAACCCTTAAACAAGCTTATATACCTATAACATAACCCTACTAAAATTGGAGGGAAAAAACCACCAAAAACCCCAAACTTTATCACTTGTGACACATTTACCTCGAACTTTTTTTTGTGTCATGAAAAACCCCAAACTATGCAACTTGTGACACATTTACCCCAATATACTGTAACCTAGGGTATTTTAGTCTTTTTCCCTTTTTCTATTTTTTTTCTGCTTTTTTTTTCTTTTTTCGGGCAGGGGCTGCCCTCGCCGGCGAGGGACCCTCGCCCTGCCCAAGCGAGGGCTGCCCTCGCCGGCGTTGGGCGAGGGTAGCCCTCGCCTCGGCCGGGCGTCGGGCGAGGCGAGAAGGCTGCCTCGCCCCGCCCAGCGAGGCGGCGGCGTCGGGCGGCCCTCGCCCCACCCGAGCGAGGACGAGGGACCCTCGCCCGACGCCGGCGGGGCAACCCTCGCACAGGCGGCGGCGAGGGATGCCTCGCCCGACACCGGCGGGCAGCCCGCTCCGCCCGGGCGGCGGGGCATCGCCTCGCTGGGCGGGCGAGGTCCCTCGGCCGGCGCGGCGAGGCGAGGACCGCCCTCGCCCAACGCCGGCGAGGGCGCCTCGCCCGCCTAGGCGAGGGCGACCTTCGCCCGCCTAGGCGAGGCGGCCTTCGCCTCCACTGGGCGGGGCGAGGCGGCTCTCGCCTCGCTGGGCGGGGCGAGGGTCCCTCGCCCTCGCCGGCGAGATCGCCGGAGACCTCGCCGGCGACCTCAGCCCCCGCCGGAAAAAAGAAAAAAAACAGAAAAAAATAAAAAAGGGGAAAAAGACTAAAATGCCCTAGGTTACAGTATATTGAGGTAAATGTGTCACAAGTTGCATAGTTTGGGGGTTTTTCTTGGTCCAAAAAAAAGTTCGGGGTAAATGTGTCACAAATGATAAAGTTGGAGGTTTTTGGTGGTTTTTTCCCAAAATTGGAAAGCGTAAAACATCAAAATTAGGAAACTGCCTTTTTAAAATTAACTCATAAAAAATACTAAAATAATAGAAAAACCCATCTAAACGATCTCGAATCACCAAAATCCATCATAAGGCACAGCCAAAGGCTGTGAGTTTTGTTCAGAACGCCGTTTCGCTTCAAACGCCCGAATTTGAGCCCAATCCGATATCGTCAACCGGATCCGCCGGTTCTAGTCGCATCACCGTTTCGCCTTCCGTTTGGACTTCTGCCCATCCAACCGGTCCAGAAACGCTTCACTAATAGATTCTGCATCATTCTCTTCCACTTGAAAAGAACTCGTCCTCGAGTTAAAATCAGGATCTGGATATAACGGCTCTGTGGACTCATGAAACGGTGACAAATCATCAACATCAAAAGTGTTGGATATGCCCATGCTATGTGGAAGGTCTATAACATAAGCATTATCGTTGATCTTCTTGCTAACAGTGTAAGACCCATACTTTTTTTTGCTGCAATTTGCTATAAGATCCAACTGGTAATCGCTCTTGACGAAGAAAAACCATGACCTGATCACCTATCGCAAACACCTGCTTCCGCCTGTGCTTATCTGCCGCAGCTTTATACTTATGATTAGCTTCCTCCAGCTTCTGTTTGACTTCATGATGCACCTCCACAATCTGTTTAGCCATATGATCCGCTGTTACACTTTTATCCGCTTGTTTAGGCAACTGTACCAAATCCAGAGTATGCTGAGGCGCCTTTGTATAAATAACAGAAAAAGGCGACCTGCCAATAGAACTATAAACTGCATTATTATAAGCAAACTCTGCTTGTGATAAAGCAACATCCCATTGCTTCGGCTTATCTCCACAAATGCTTCGAATCAAGTTTCCCAGAGTTCTATTAACCACCTCTGTTTGCCCATCAGTTTGCGGGTGAGCACTGCTACTGAAATTCAAAGATGAATCAAACAGTTTCCATAAAGTCCGCCAAAAATGCCCTAGAAATTTACTATCCCTATCTGAGGTAATAGACTTGGGCACATCATGCAAACGAACCACTTCCTTAAAGAATAATCTGGCCACACTTACTGCATCAGAAGTTTTCCTACAAGGAATGAAGTGCGCCATCTTGGAAAATCTGTCAACCACAACGAAAACAGAATCCACGCCTCTTTGTGTCCGTGGTAAACCAAGCACAAAATCCATGGACAGATCTTCTCATATATTGTCAGGAACAGGTAATGGCATATATAAACCTGTATTATTAGATTTCCCCTTAGCAGTCTGGCAAACATAACACTTTTGTACGTACCTGCTGACATCTCTACGCAACTGGGGCTAGTAAAATCGCTCCCGGACTGCAGCAATAGTTTTATCACGACCCAGGTGTGCAGCTAATCCTTCATCATGTAAATCACGAATTACCTTCTCTCGTAATGATGTTCAAGGAAGGCAAAGCTGGTTGCTACGCATCAAATAGCCATCTTGCACATAAAATTCTTGCACAGGTTGACCAGTAGCACATGACTTCCAAATTTGCCCAAAGTCATCATCATCTGCATAACAGTCTTTCAGCTGCTCGAACCCCAAGATATCTTGGCTTAATGTAATCAACAAGCCAGCTCTCCTACTCAATGCATCTGCTATGACATTATGCACACCTGACTTGTGCTGTAATCTCAAAGGAAATTTTTGTAAAAATTGACACCATCGCGCATGCATATCTTTGCTAATCCTCTTCTGACTATTTAAATACTTCAAAGCTTCATGATCAGAATAAAGGACGAATTCTTTCCCAATTAGATAATGCTCCCAGGTCTTCAAAGCCCTTACGACAGAATAGAATTCTTTGTCATAAGTGCTCCACTTCTATCTTGCCTCACTAAGCTTCTCACTGAAATAGCAAATTGGTCTGCGCTCTTGAGATAAAACAGCACCTATACCAACTCCACTAGCATCACAGTCCACTTCAAACAGTTTATCAAAATCAGGTAAGGCAAGAACATGTGCGGTACATAACTTTTCCTTCAGAATAGCAAAACTATTCTCTGCTTTCTCTCCCCATAGAAATTTGCCTTTCTTCATACATTCAGTAATCGGAGCTGCGATAGTACTAAAATTCTTAATAAATCGCCGATAGAAAGTAGCCAACCCATGAAAACTCCTAACGTCAGAAACTGTTTTAGGTGTCGGCCACTCTCTGATTGCTCTTACCTTCCCCTCATCTACCTCTATTTCTTCGGCAGTAATAATAAATCCCAAGAATAACAGTTTATTAGTTAAAAAACTGCACTTCTTAAGATTAATATATAGCTTATTAATCTGCAAAGATGTCAACACCTCCCTTAAGTGCAATAGATGATCCTCCTCGGTCTTACTATAAATCAGGATATCATCAAAATAAACTACAACAAATTTGCCAATAAAAGATTTCAGAACTTGATTTATAAGCCTCATGAAAGTGCTTGGAGCATTAGAAAGTCCGAAAGGCATCACTAACCATTCGTACAACCCCTCCTTTGTTTTGAAAGTTATCTTCCACTCATCTCCGGGCCGAATCCGAATATGATGGTATCCATTCTTCAAATCCAGCTTCGAAAACCACTTAGCACCGTGCAACCTATCCAGCATGTCATCCAATCTCGGAATTGAGAACTTGTAACCCACGGTTATCTTATTAATGGCCCTGCTATCTACACACATCCGCCAACTCCCATCTTTCTTAGGAGTCAACAAAGCCGGAACAGCACATGGGCTCATGCTATTCTGAATGTGCCCCTTTCGCAACAACTCCTCCACCTTCTCTTTTAGAATCTCGCTCTCTTTAGGACTCATCCTGTAGTGCGGTAAATTAGGCAGACTAGCACTAGGAATTAAGTCTATATGGTGCTGAATATCGCGCATAGGCGGCAACCCATATGGAATCTCTTCAGGCATCAGTTCGCTAAATTCCTTCAATAAAGGCCTGACTGCTTCAGGCTGCTCCTCCACTTGTAGTTCAGCCTCAGTCTCAATTGCTTGTTTCACGATCAACACGTGAATCTGTTGGGTCTCCTTAATCTCAGCTTCAAATTTCCTCGTAAGAGTAAGGAAATTATTTTCAGCAGCTTGTTTTCCTTTGTTCTTCAATGGCAGCAACGTATACTTCACTCCATCATTCACAAGGTTATATTGATTGCTTCTTCCCGAATGCTGAGCATCTACATCAAATTGCCACGGTCTCCCAAATAACACATGACATACATCCATGTCTACTACATCACAATACAACTCATCATGATATTTTCCAATGGAGAATGGAATTTTGCATCGTTCAGTCACCTGAATGCTTTCCGCTCCAAATTTAATCCATCCTAACGTATAGGGATTATGATGCTTCTCCACGGGTATTCCCAACTTCTTCACTGCCTCCTTCCCAATGATATTCTCCATGCTTCCACTATCAATAACCATAGTAAAGATCTTTCCCAGAATGGTGCACCTGGTTCGGAATAACTGATGGCGCTGCGAATCATCTTCCTATTTTGGGGCCAACATCATCCTGCGCACCACACAGTTTACTTGCTCCTCTTCTTCATCATCGTCCTCACCATCCGGCGTACAGCAATATCCATCTTCCTCCTCTTCTCTCACTCCTACGTTTACGGTTTTTCTCTGAAGGCATTCATTAGATCGGTGCCTAGGCTGATTACACCTGTAACACTTTATCGCGGCTGGTTTAGCATAAGGGTTAGGGTTCGCAGTTTTCTGTGCTTGCGTTCCCTTATCCCTCGCATCGTTCATAGGGCGCTTTTCTACCGCCTTATCTTCCTGATTTCGCCCTGCGTTAAAGCGATTATTGAAACTGCTCTTCTCTACCGAACTGCTCGAACTGCTACCTCAATAATTTTCGTAGCCTCTTCTTCTCCTGTCTTGCTGCATCAATTCTGCCTTCATCGCCATATTCTTGGCTTCAGTTAAATTTCACAGAAACCGCACTCCAATTGTATCTCGAATGAAGGGTTTCAAACCATCGAGATATCTGGCTGCCTGCTGTCCCTCCGTCTTTGATAAATTATTCCACTCCGCCAATCTCATAAATTCAGCCGTATACTCATGTACAGTCCGACTGCCCTGCTGGCAATGTTGGTACTGCTGGAACATAATCTGTTCATATCGGGTGGAAGGAATTCCTGTTTCAGCAGCCTGCTCATCCTAGTCCATGTTCGAACTCTATCTTTCCCTTCTCGCTCCCTCTCTGCAATCTCTCCCACCATGCAGACGCACCCCCCTTTAATCTACAGGCTATTAATCGCACCCTTTTCTCACCAGGGGTCTCCATATAATCGAAAAATCTATCTATATCAGCAAGCCAATCCAGAAATTCTTCTATGCCCAGACTTCCATTAAAATAAGGAATATCGACTTTCAATTTAAAGTCGTTACCTTCACGATCGTCGTAACGTCGTCTTCCATCTCTCCTATCATATCCTCTTTGAAATCCTCCATGACGATGTCTGCCGCCATAATCAGCACGTTCCTCATAAAAAATTTCAGTATCTTCTTCTTCCGAACTCTCTGAAAACAGAGGGTTATTCTGCCTGCGGACAGGAACATGCCTATCAACATGATCACCGCGAGCAAGTTCTGCACTCGGCCTTCTGTCGTTCCGCCGATTCCTGTTCACATCAACGCCGAGACCTTCGAATCGTTCTGTTAACTCGTCAAATCGTTCTTCGAAATGACGAAGACTTTGATCCAATCGTTGATCCAAGCGTTCCATTAAACGCTGCTCCAAACGTTGCAGCGCGTCGTCCCCAAGGGTTGGGGCTCCAGTCTCCTGAGCATCGTCACGAAGACCACCGCCAGTCGCCATAGGCTCTGATACCACCTGACGTAGCGTTTAGCGAATAATTCAAGCAAAATCTTGCTTAAAGAGAGTAATCTCGAAATTCAATATTGATAATAATGTTCTGAATGTCAAAACAAACCTTAAACAAGCTTATATACCTATAACATAACCCTACTAAAATTGGAAAGCGTAAAACATCAAAATTAGGAAACTGCCTTTTTAAATTAACTCATAAAAAATACCAAAATAATAGAAAAACCCATCTAAACGATCTCGAATCGCCAAAATCCATCATAGATCACAGCCAAAGGCTGTGAGTTTTGTTCAGAACGCCGTTTCGTTTCAAACGCCCGAATTTGAGCCCAATCCGATGTCGTCAATGATGTAGCTAGCAAGGATCACCTAGAGGGGGGTGAATAGGTGATCTTAAACAATTTTTATCAATTTAAGCGGAAATGAATGATCACAGTTAAGTCTTCAAAACAGTTTATATAGACAGTGCTCTTGATATGCAGTATGTAAAGTAAGAGATAAGGGATAGAAAAACTGCACACAAGTTTATAGTGGTTCGGCTTATAGTAAGCCTACGTCGACTCTCCCACGCTGACAGCCTACCGGCTAGATTTCACTATGTAATCAAGAGGAATTACAACTTCTGAGTGACATCACTCTTGTGTATGATAGGACTCTCTATCTCACACAATCACTCTTACAAAGTGTCCCTCAAGATCTTAATATTTGGCTCAAGAAAGACAAGAGAAAGGATCGGAGTATGCTCAGACTTTGGACTTGTTGATTCTTGATTTCGCCCTTCCTTCTGCTCCTCGAGGATCTCCTTTTATACTCCTCCACTACCAAACTAGCCGTTGGACAGTATTCAGAGGATCATCTTCCAATCTTCACCTTGGACAGATTTATATAAAATGGATTGAGTAGCCGTTGGTTGACAAAATCTGAATCTCGCTGATTCTGATCGTTCATACAATCAGAATCTTGGTTTCCATAAGTAGAGCTTTATCCGTTGTAATGCATACTTGTCATAATGTTTGATTGTTAATCAATTAGATTGAGATTGAAACAATCAAAACCTTCCTTTTGTGAAATCCATGCCAGATCACTAGCTGTTGTGATATCTTCTGAATGAGTTTTGCTTCTGCATCTGAAAAATTTCAGCGTCTGCGTCTGCATAATTACTGTGTCTGAAGAATTTCTAGTTCAGAACTTGAGTCAGCGTAGGTCTTCAGTAAAATCTGAATATCTCATAATTAGAGTCTGAATGACTTTTATGGTAAAGTCTGAAGATCTTATATCTGAGTCTGAACTTTTAGTTCTGAGACTTGTAAAGTCTGATATTTCCTTCTGAACTTCTAGAATATATTGACCTGAAATGGAATGCATGTCAGTTTCACATAGAAAGTTTTGTCAGCTTCAAAATCCATTAGGAGTTCTCCTCAACAGTCAACCGGGTCCGCCGGCTCTAGTCGCATCACCATTTCGCCTTCCGTTTGGACTTCTGCCTGTCCAACCGGTCCAGAAACGCTTCACTAATAGATTCTGCATCAGACATGCATTCTGGAGATATGCATTCAGCAAACGGCATGAGAAAACTTACTTGAGCTTCACTTATACAAGTCGTGATTAGGTGCTCAAGAGGACTCTAAGCATTCCATCAGGCTCTTTTCAAGTAATATGCATGGTTGTTTTTTGGAAACAAGTAATATGCATAGTTGGTTTTTGGAAACAAGTAATGTGCATAGTTGATACTCCACCTTTTATCCCTGGCTCTAGAAGCATTTCAATTGCTTTCGATAAGCACCGGTTCGTGCGTGAGCATCCCAGCAACGCACTAACCAGCTTATGCTTTTTTTTTTTTCTGGTTACGGGGAATTCTCTTGAGCATCTTTATATGATGATTTAGTCAGTGAAAAGTAGATTATACTGCTGCTGCTCTCTGTTCATATTTTTCTCGGATCAATGGTTGTTGATTCAGCATTTCATGCATGCATTAGAGATAATAAGCTTCTTCCTCGAGTGTCATGTGAATATGTATACTATTCTTTGTTCTTGCTCACGTAAACTCTTCATTTCAGTTCGAGATCAGCATCTCTTGTGCCTTTTCCTCCCTCGAGTTTCAATTGTTCCCAATGGGTCATTGAATTCCTCGAAAGGTGCAAAACAATATCGAAAGAAAAATGTCCATTTTTACTGACAAAAATGGATAATACATAGAATGGGTTGTAAAGGCTTGGAGGTGTGGTCTAGGTTATCCCCTTTTACTTATGCATGTTTGCTATATTCGTTTGAAGTAAATGCAATGAGGAATGATGGAGTCTTGGACTATGCTGCATGCCACTGAGCTTTCATGGCTCCACAAGGAATGACAAGCTTCTGCTGGGAACATTCGATCTTGACCTAATTCCGTGGAATCCAAGCATGGAACTATGCTTTAATCACGTGTTGGCTCGTTGAATTATAACACCAGGGTTATCTCCATTGCTTTTGGGAGACATGTTAGGAACGGTGTTTCCACGAGTCAGGCCAGCCTATTGCTTCATGTTTCTCTGTTTTTCCTTTGCTTGTAGTCACCTCCTTACCAAAAAAAAAGGTTCCAAACAAAATATCATTTTTTTCCCGATGAAAAGAGACGGCTTAGAGCAAGCTTTTACCGGGAAACAAACAAACCCAACATGACAACATCATCAAACCAGATACAACTGGGACCCTTACATCGAGTTTGGCTCTTTTGCTTACAAAAGGAACGTCAGGTTGAAAAAATGTCATTAGGAAAATGTTAATGAGTGCTGCTAAGGCACTTGTTAAGGGATTTTTCTTTGGAAATGAACATTTCTATTTGAGGCGTGTAACTTTTCTGAAACGTGTTTTCTCCAATCAACAATACGTGTTGATATGTTAACTGGCCCCTATGACACTTGCTTAGGCATTTTGGATTGTTTCTCGTGAGGAATGATTAGTCTTGAGTAGTTTGGGAAGCTTCAGCCTTCAATACCGGTTCGGTTTATTACTTGCTGCTCCGAGCTAGAACAATTCTACTTTGAATGTGAAAAATGGAAATTAGATATTCCATAACTACTACAGAAAATACACTTTAGTTTCACAACTTTTCGAATGATCATTTAAATTTCAAATTTGCAGCCTGACCATTCATTGGAAGCATTTTGTTGAGACTTCTCTCAGTCGTCACGATTCGTGCTTTGTTCAGCAGCTATGCAGATAACTGGATGACCCAATTCCAACCTTGGTATTTGTCATATATTAGCGGTTCAAGTTATGTGGAAAGAGAAACTGGGAAACATTGGTGGAGAAAGGTCGAACTTTTGATTGAAGAAATCTAATCATGCAAAGCAAATATACAACTGAGGAGACTTACTCTGTGACTGTTCCTGTAAGCATGAAAGCCTTGTAGGTGACAGTTCTGACCGTAGTAGGCTCTCCCCAAGAACTCTCAAGCTCTTTAATCACTTCTTCAGATAACAAATCCACCCCTTGTTCCTTGGCCAAGGCAAATGCTGATGACGATTTTATGTATTTCAAGTACCCTTTGAACAGGAGCTCCTTTAGAATGTCGAGTTGCATCGGTTTTCCCTCGTGGCCTAAGCCCACACTCTCAAAAGGAAAGGGAAGATTTCTATACCCGTCAATTACGTACTTGGCATCCGAGTGCCAAACTACATAGAAGCTTCCCAGAGGCGCTTACTTACAGTGTTGAATTCGGGATTAACGACCATGTCATTATAAGCCCATATGGCTAGTATACCTTCTGGTCTACGCAGAAGGCGTTTGGCCAGCTTGTAAAACTTTGAGAGGTCAAACCAGTGCACTGCAGTAGCAACGGTGATCAGATCGACACGATTTTTGCCCCCCATCAGGGCCACCATTTCATCCTCTGACATAGATTGTGGAGTGCGCACGTAGCGAACTCGAGGATGTGGCATTGCGAAACTTAGTTGAGCTTCACTAAGGTTGGTCGCTATCACTTGCCGGCAATGCTCTGCAACCTGGTAGAATTATTTTACGAACATATTTGTGGTCAGTCAAGCAGGAAAGATTTTAATTGATGAGTGAAGGATTGTATTTCCCCATTGGAGAATCACGTCGCCATTATTATTTGATCCAACATATTCTTGCTCAGAAATCGTGTAGGGAGAGAGAGACTAACGCCAAGAGCAGCTTGACCATTGCCGGTGCCAATATCCCAAGCCAGAGAGTAATGAGAGGTGCGGGCGGCGAGCATCAAGTGCCACTCACTTGGATAAGTTGGCCTGGCTTGTAGGAAGGTCTCTGCCTTCTTGTCAAATAGACCCACCCTGTCTATACAACTTCTTTTATTCTTGTTACACTGCTTCTAAGGGTCTTTGGTGTTGGTGTAATATATTAGATAGAGAAACGACTGTGTTTTCTCAAACTAATAAAAGAACCCAAAGTTTCTCTCCTCTCTCCATCATCTTCTTCAAGCTTCAGCCATGGAGAGGGTTTGAGCTAGTCTCACCCTTCCCTCCTGTTAATTTTGTTTGAGTATGTTTGTTTTTTCTTATTTTTTCTTCTCTCCCGATCTCTATTTGGGAGATCTCTTCTCCCGGTCTAATTCTAGATCTGAGAGTTTGAATTCTCTTGCTTTAGTTTTAGATCTAGAAGCTTTTCTTTCCGGATTTAGATTTGAAAGTTTAATAATGTTTTCGGGAATTTGATATCTGTGTACACATCCTCTACCTCCAATTTCAATGATGATTGTAGAAGTCTCTCTGAACTATAATGATTTGCTCTTCCAAAAGTTATATCTTTTTTTTTAGCCCGTTTTGGTTGTCTCCGTACTACGATAGTATAGAGGAAGCCAAACCTAGGCATGCCCCACCAATTGGCAACGCCGTAGTTATTGGAGAAGGAATTTTCGACATGTGCTGATGATGATATGAAATCTAGTCATCGGCCGCCGATTATTTTGCTTGACAGATCAATTTTTATGGAACGAGTGTGTGCTTGTCCTAGCCGGTGCTCTGTTGATCCTGCTTGTTTTCTGAATTTGGCTTTATTTTGTTGTATTCTGGGTTTTGCTCTACTTCGATTTGCTTTACCATAAAAATCTATGTACTTCTCTTGTATCCTTTTGAACAACGAATATAATTTTCTTTTGAAAAAAACAAAACCGGTGACTTTGAATTTTTCATTTTCCATGCGGAAGCTGACAAGTTCATTGGATTTGACTAATTCAATGCCAATTTGGGTAAGCAATGAGGCAACTTAGGGGTGATCGGTTTCAGGGTGGGTCGGTTCCAGACCTGGAACTTGAAACCGATCTTGTTATAACCGGTTCCTAGTTTTTGGAACCTGAAACCTACTCTATTTGCTCTAGACCCTGTTTTGGAACCTACTTTGTTTTTTCGGTCTAGTTACAGGATTTACCCGAAAGCCCCTTTTTTTTATTCCTTTTTTTGGTTTCATTTTTTCCGAGTAGCAAATAAGAAAACTTATAACTCAAATAAAAGGTTATAAGTTTGACTATGCAAACAATCTTAAGTATTCATACAAAAACATATTATCTTAGTCTCAATAATTTAATGGACGTGATAAAACAACATAGGTTCCAATTGAATATGTAGTTTCTTCGTTACAGAAAAAATTGCCCTTATAATGCTTACAAGCCCTTGAGTTAGACTATCTGCAAATAATGATCACCTCCCTCATCCTTTATGACAGAATACTTTGAATTCTGGCCATATAAAATTGCAAGTGGACCTCCATATAAAACCGGTTCTAAAACTAGTCCAGGTGGGTTTTCAATTGGAATCGGAAACCGAACCAATTCTAACTGGTTCCCACAAAATGGAACTGATTCCCAAACATGTTCAAACAGGAACCGGTTCCTAAACCTGTTTTTCGGGTAGGCCGATTCGATTTCTGAATAAACCCGGTCCGGTTACACACTCCTAAGGCAACTCATCACTTTGAGCGTTGGAGTTGAACTTGACTAAGTAAAGTACTAAACTTTGAACTAGCAGATTTTTCTTGTCATGCACGCAAAACCATGTTAATTTGTGAAATAAATTTATAGAGATGGAGTAGGGTTACGCTAATACAGTAGGAGAATGTACATTAGTCAAAAAGTTTCTCTTTGTCATATTAAACTAGGTTTTCTGTTTTTTTTTTGTCAGACATATTAAACTGGGTTAATACTATAGTAAAAGATGTTAAAATTCTACCTTGATGGGAGTGCACCCGTTGTTTTGTATATTTCTATTTAAGACATAATGACAGTCGCTATTAGGTAAGAATATGCGGAAGAGAGGATAATTTTCATATATTTCTTAAGGAAGAGTATATGAGAATTTTATATGCTTTATAAGATTGACTATTAGTATTACAATATTAATTACTATCGATTAGAATCGTTCGTGCTCGCTTCTCTTCTCCACCCCTCGCCATCGCCATGAGTTCCTCCTCCGACGACGACCCGCAGCTCCCTCACGACGTCGCCGTCGAGGTCCTGAAGCGATTGCCGGTGGAATCTCTCCTCCGATTCAGGTGTGTTAGCCGTTCATGGCGTTCCACCATCGACGACCCTCGTTTCGTGGCCCTCCACTTGCGCCACTCTGCTGTCGATGCCTCCCGTTGGTATCTCTTGTGTCGAGATTGGTGCGGTCCTGTCCAGAACCTGTGCTCTCTGTTGTCCCACGAGTCTCTTGCTCTGCCTTCCCGGTCGCAAACCGAAATTCCGTTTGTTACTACTCCTCCCGGCGGCTACCGCATCGTTGGTTCGTGTAATGGTTTGATCTGCGTCACCGAATGTTCCAGAGACGGCTATGGTCGGGCTATGCATCTGTGGAATCCATTCACAAGAAAGCACAAGGCGGTTCGACGACCCGGTCCGGATACAGAGACTGGTCATATGGTTCTGGGGTTTGCCTTCGACGCTAGGTCGATCGACTATAAGATTGTGAGGATTCTCCATTCTCCAGATGATTGTTTTAGTCGCTTTGGTCGAGTCGAGATTTATTCGCACCGTACAGATTCCTGGAGAAGTCTGGAGGGTGAGGCTCCTGCTTTTCGTCGCCAGGACAACAGAGCGGTCTTCTTGAATGGGAATTTGCACTGGTTCGCTTCCTATCGAAAGGAGGGTGGATACGGGTCAATAGTCTCGTTCGATGTCGCAGGTGAGGTGTTTGACGGAATGGCTCTGTTGGAAGAGATTTTTCCCGTAGACAGTGTCTATTTACTGTCGTGTATGTATATGGCAGTATTGAATGACTCGCTGGCTGTGTTCATTAATGGTGGGGAGGCACTTGATCATCCTGATTCGGATTCCGTTTGTTCTGTCTGGGTTATGAGAGACTACGGCGTGCCTGAGTCTTGGACTAAGCTGTATACTTTTGAGGCTAGTCGACCGGTAGTAGGATTTGATGGCTTCACATGGAATGGTGAGCTTCTTATTGAAATATCTGGTGGAGAACGGCTTTCTTGGAATCCGATCACGGGACAAATCGCAAATCTTCCGTCATGGAGGACATGCGATTTGTTCACCGTCGTAGAGAGCCTCGTTTCACTTTAAATATGACTCGATTGCTGCTACATTTATCAGTACGAAAGATTGATTCTGCTTGTAGAAAAGTTGAAAGTTACATCTGAATTGAGAAGAGATGGCTTTATACATATATGCTCTGGCCACGAAATGACGAGCTTATGCAGTGAGGTGGTGCCCATTTACTTTTGGTACTTCTTGCAAGCTTTAATATGCATTTTCATTTTCACTTTATTTTTTCTTTAGACTAGTGAAGTTTGTTCTCCGTATGAGTGAAAGTATGCAACTCAAGACTGCATCTACAACTTCAGCATTGTCAGTACTAGCAGAGTTTAGACGATGCAGAAAAAAATGACGAAGCTTTTTAAATGCTATGCATGTGTGTGTTCGATTCTTTGCCACCACAAGCATTTTTCAGCTTCTGTAGGACCAAACTATTCACTATCTGAATCACGCATCTGGATCTCTGGGTATTGCTACTGGTGCAACTACATACTACCATATATTGTTTCCTATCTCAAGAATTTTTGGTAGCACTGGCAATGCATACCTAGTAAGCTCATGTATTGATCTATGCAGACAGCTGCATTAATGGATTAAGGAAACATTGGAAACTGTATTATTAGGACAATCTTTTTTCCCCCCAAATGATTCGTGGGTCGGAAGTCTTACTTCGTCTTGTGATACACTGATCATTTTGCACGTCAAGCCATCTGGGAATGTGGTCTGTAGATGAGATAATCTGTTTGCTTCCTCCTAGGAAAGACATCTGGGAAAGAGATTTTAAATTGCAATTCTCTTCTAAAGTCTGGTGCCAGGTGCTGGAGCTCTTCTTTATTAACAGGAATTCGGGTGATTGGCAATCCGAGTTCACCTGGCTCTTGCAAAAATGGAAAATGGCATAGAACAGCAGAAAGTGATGTTGAAGTTTCTTAGGAATGCCAATGCATAGTTTATGTGGAAGTCTAGAAACAATTTGCTTCATGGTCAAGGTGCGGCTTCTGTGGAACATGTTCTTAGATTGATCGTTTTTTACTTCAAAAGGATACGTGGTGTGCTTATAATTATCTACATAATTTAATGACAGGGATAGTAAAAACAAATCAAGACAACCCTCGTGCTCAATTGTATCTGGCGTGCTCGTGGTTCGGCTTGGACTACATATTAACTCAAACTAGACATTTTAATTTAAAAAAATTTGAATCCAACCGCAAACTACTAATATCAAGTGTGAGCCCCCATAAAAAGACATAAGTTTCTTTTCATTTTGTTTTGACTTTAATTTGTAAAACATAATGTTTAAAAAATGGAATTATAAACCAATGATAACGTTTAAATTGTGAATGTGAGGTTTCATCAATAGGAATCTTTAAAAATTCATTCGTAAAAATCACATGCGGTTTAATCCGAAACATCAATTCTAGTTTATGACTTTAAGTGCATAACTTGGATAGACAAAGATACAAAAAGATTAGCAGGATATAGGCTGTTGGGGGGCTTCAGGGTCAATCTTGATCGCTGCCCTGGCCCTCACGGTTGAAGACCGTGTTAATCACCATGAGATCAATCGGAAATGGCCGTCAAAGGTCTTTATGTGGCCTTCGAGCTGGCCTCGGACGGCCATGAGACAGAGAGGGATAAATAGATCCGTTTTTGCTATAATTATAGCGTCACTCTATTCTCTTGTGATATTGAGATTTTATTCCCTCTAAGCCATAATATAAGAAGTCTAGGGTTACAAAATTGAACTCGACAGACAACACAGAGACTAAGCATGATGAGCAACGCTTAGTCCTCTTCCTGGAGATCATAACATTTATTTTTCACAAAATTAATCTTAATTTGATCAGAATCAATCTTGGTTTCAGAGCTTTTTGCCTAGATTCGCCTTGATCGGAGAAGAACCTCCCTCATGAGATAGATTGCCGATGAAGCCTCTCATGAGATTCAAATGCATCTCCAAATCGTGGCATTGCATGATCGAAGATCCTACCTTTGCGGCCATGCACTTGAAGTGAGGCAATCTCAATTGCACAAATTGGTATTTTTTTCTCACAGATTGGTACTTTTCTCGCAATCGAATGAGCTCTCTGTATCTAGATAAGTTCTTACTCCGGCTTCTCAATTAGAAATCGAATTTCCATTCATTAGCCCTATAGTCAATTGTGGTGCCCTAGGTTCCTGCAATTGATTGATCTGCATTGCTAATGCTAATGCTGAAGTTCGCAATGAGACGATATTTCAAGGGAATTTATTCACTAGAAAGCACGAGGCAATTTTGAGTTTGCCTTCAGATCATTCGTTTGTTGACGTGTACGTGGTTCTAGGATTTGGATACAACGACAAGATTAATGACTTCAGGTCATTAATAATTACTTGTTTTCCTAATAAATATGGATGATACTGGGGTATATTAGTCACTGAAGTCCATGTTTATAGCCTTAGTACAAATCCATGGTTCAATTTCAGGTGCAAGCTGAGCGACGGCTCAAGGATCTCTTTCAATGGAAATTTGCAAAGGATCTCAATCGGTGTCGATAAAGATCGTTGCCGGTGTTATGGATTGATAATCACAGTTGTGGTAGCAAATTTGAGAGGGTCCATGAGAATGCTCTAACATGTACTTCATCCATGCTCTAGCTTGGATGCATCCGGCAGGTTTCCAATACAATGAAGTGATTCTTTCGCTTGCAGATATCATGACAATCGTCCTCTCTATTATTACTCTTTTCTTATGATGTAAACATTTGGTTACCCCGAAATCCTACTTTCTTTGCATCACGATTTCTTCTCTCAAAGATCAATATGTGAAATACATGGTTGTCTCCGCGACACTCAAAGCATTTAGTCGAGACTTCTCTCGGTCATCATTATTGATCCGGTTCTAACCTTGGTATATACCATATGATAGTTGTTCAAGTTATATGAGAAGTGTGATATCCTGAAATTCGACCCTTTTTTCGAGGTATATGAAATGATTATTTCATCGATGCACTGTTAGTTAAATCTCGCTCAGAATTGATCACTCATAAGAGGACTAACTAATTGGGAAAGGCTGTTAAGGAATTAAGTACGCACGACCTAAGAACTCGATCATGGATTGACAATTCGATCATAAGGATTGACGAAGGACAATTTTGAGCCATTATAGACCGATCAAGAAATGGTTATAGAATGGTTCACCAATAGTATATAATCGGATCGTGGGTGATTCTGCCTGACCATTATATGAATTGCGAACGACCCTAAACCAATTCCTAATGATCGTGTACTTCTGAACTAGCGATTGACCCCTCGCAATTACATGACAACCGAGGTCAACCATAACTCGAGAAAGCTTAAACGTAGTTTGATATCAAATCAACCACGGGTCGAATACACATAACTCCTAAAAGTCGCCCGTTAGTTTGAGGTATACTAAAGTTGCAATTGATTGATTTTGACCATAAATTAGAATCCGAATTTGGGTATCGAACTTTCAATGATTTCATGACTAACTTATTGGACGTTGCCTCGTTAATCCTCCGATTTATCGGTTTGTTCGAAATTCTCGGAAAAGGAAATTTTGGGCCGAGAATTGGAGCCTACGAGGAAGTGGGCCTCGCGAAGGCCCATTGGGCCTCACGCCCAAAGTGTGCTTCGGCCACTTGGGCCCAATGAGGCCCACTAAGCTCACTTTACCATTTTCAAGCCCAAATTGAGCCCATAAACTTTTCAAGCCCATTCTTTATCCTTTTAAGCCCAAACTCAATTATACGAGCCCATACAAAATTCTAGTCCGTATACACATAGTATTTTATACTATACTTTGTGAAATGACCATTTTGCCGTTCTAGCATTAAATGAGAAGTGACAAAGAGGACTGAAAGTCCTGGTTATTTATGGAAGGAAATGATGAATTTTGGGACTTGAACTTGGCTTGAAGAGGAAGCCTATCTAGAAAGAAAATATCTCCCAAACTCTCTATCTCTCTCTCTTTTCCTCTCATTTTCGCCCCCTCTCTCTCCCACCTCTCTCCTCCTTCGGCCGAGCTGAGCACCACAACCCCCTTGGCTGCCGTTTTGCTGCCGTGAAGCCACCCACCAAGCGCCGTGACTGCCCCCTCGCCGTGTGCCGTCCGTCCGAGCCATTTCCTTGACGGTTCACCCTCACCGCCAGCCAAACCAGCCCCCACTGAAACTACTGAGCTGCTGTCCATGCCGTCGTCACCACCTCACGTCGTTTCCGGACTGAGCCACGAGTAGCCCTCGTCGTCACCACCTAAGTGAATAGGGGTCGTCGCGTGCTCGAGGGTCGGGGCGTGACATCCTTGTTTAATTGGTATCAGAGCCTGGTCATTAACTGGAGTGATAAGGTGCGATGGGTTTTAAGATAGTTAGTTAGGAAAACACTTTGTGCCTGTGCTTGACTATTTGGTTCTCTTGTTATAAGCGGGTTATTCATGGTTTCTAATTCCGTGTTGGAATTGGAAAGCAGGTTTCTGTGAAAATCCTACAAGATGAGCAATCCTGATCCGAGGACTCCTAGGGGAAGGGCAATGCCCAGTTTGGTTGGTGCCGTAGGAAGGGCACCGGAGGATCGCAGATTGGATAGGATCCTACAAGTCCTAGAAACTATGGTGGGGCAGCAAGCTTAGAACCAAGCTGATGTTGCTGCTGTTGCCGCTACTACCGCCGAACTTGTCGAAGTCCCGTTAGCTGGGAACGGGATTGGGGATCGACCGATGCATAAACTGGTCGAGCAGTTTCTGAAACTAAAGCCGCTAAAGTTTAATGGGCCAGGTGATCCTGAGGCCGCAACCCTCTGGATCAAGGAGCTAGAGAAATTTTTTGCATTGCTGAGGTGTTTTGAGGAAGATAAGGTAACGCTGGCTATTTACCAACTGCAAGGTAATGCTAGCACTTGGTGGGAAGCTACCCAAGGAAGGGTTTTCCCCGAAGGTACGGCCCTGGTGTGGGGTGCCTTCGTCGAAGCTTTCAATGGAAAGTACTTCTTGGACAGTGCATAAGAACAAAATATGGGTGAGTTCCAACGACTCCATTAGAACCAACTGTCAGTTGACCAACACGAAACGAAGTTTGCAGAACTCTCTAGGTACGTACCGAGTTTAATTGAGGACCTGGTGGACAGAGCGAGGAGATTCCAAGATGGTTTGAAATCGAAAATCAAGGACCAACTGGTGCCCCTGAATCTCAAGGATTTTGATGAGTTATACGAGAGGGCCTAGCTGACTGAGAGGAATTTGGCTGAAACGACAGCCGCATCCGGATTGCGGTTTGCATTTAACCGGGATAATCGTCGGTTCGGGAAGAGACCAATAACTGGAGGAAGGCATTCTATTCCCCCCAACAAGAAGAATGGCATTGGGAAACTGGCATACAACTCGATGGCAGGTGCCGATTCTATGAGAGGAAACACGGAACAGCCCATGTCCGTCTAGGATTGGAGCATGTTTTGACTACAGCCAACAAGGCCACATTGCGAGAAATTGTCCCTATCGACAGTCATGGACGCAACCTCAGCATCCGCAAGTGGGAAAACCGGCTGGGAATGCTCCACAGAACAACCTGAATCGGCCGCAGGCACAGGGAAGAGTGTACACTATAGCTAGGAAGGAGGCGGAGGATTCGCCTAACGAGATTACAGGTATGGTCTCTCTTCAAGATCATGCTGCTTATGCACTGTTTGATCTGGGGGCTTCACATTCATTTATATCTAAGTAGTTTGTTAAGTTAGCGGGGCTTAAATCGAAACCTTTAGAAGTAATTCTTTGTGTTACCACCCCACTAAAGGATGAAGTGTTGGTTACGATAGGGTGTCCAGGCTGTAAGATAATATTGGTGGTAGGGAGAAAGTGATAGATTTAGCGGTTTTAGCGATGTATGACTTTGATGTCATCATCGGGATGGACTGGCTCGTGAAGCAAAGAGCCGTAGTGGATTGTTGCAACATGATGATCCAATTTAATCCGATTGGTCATTCTAGATATGAATTTGTGGGAAACAGAGGAGGAACCTCGATCTCTTTGATTTCGTCGCTTGAAGTAACTAGGCTGTTGGATGAAGGATGCCAAGGTTATCTAGCGACTGTCTTTCCTGAGGAATAGCCTAGGTTACACCTAGAAAGGGAAATAGAATTTGTAATTGAGTTAGCCCTTGGGACAGAGCCGATTTCCAAAATACCCTACAGAATGGCGTTGTCGGAACTAAAGGAATTAAAGTTGCATATGCAAGAATTGCTGGACAAAGGATTCATTCGTCCTATTGCATCACCTCGGAGAGCATCAGTTTTGTTTGTAAGGAAGAAGGATGGTTCGTTGCGTTTGTGCATCGACTATCGCCAGCTCAATCAAGTGACGGTTAAGAAAAAGTATCCATTACCAAGGATAGATGATTTGTTTGATCAGCTTCAAGGAGTTTTGATATTTTCGAAGATAGACCTGAGGACGGGTTATCATCAGTTAAGGATTAAGAAGGAGGATATATTGAAGATGGCATTTCGAACGCGTTATGGTCATTATGAGTTTACTGTAATGCCGTTTGGTCTAACAAATGCACCTACAGCTTTTTATGGATTTGATGAACCGAGTGTTCAAGGAGTATTTGGACCGGTTTATGATCGTGTTCATTGATGATATTTTGGTGTATTCGAGAAGTTTAGAGAAACACGAACAACACTTGAGGACAATGCTACAAACCCTTCGAGATCATAAGCTGTATGCCAAGTTTAGTAAGTACGAGTTTTGGTTAACTCGAGTGACTTATCTTGGTCACGTGATTTCTGATGAAGGAATTTCAGTAGATCCAATTAAGATCGAAGCGGTTATGTATTGGCTAAGACCAACGATGGTAACTGAAGTTCAAAGTTTCTTGGGATTGGCTGGCTATTATAGACGGTTCGTGGAAAGGTTTTCTGTGACAGCCATGCCTTTGACGCAATTGCTGAAGAAGGATACGTTTGAATGGACGGATAAGTGCGAGCGTAGTTTTCAAGATCTTAAGCATAAGCTAACTACTGCACCTGTTTTGACGATACCGTCTGGTTCCAGAGGTTATGAGATATACAACGATGCGTCGTATAAAAGTTTGGGATGCGTTTTAATGCAATATGGAAGAGTGGTTATATACGCGTCCTGACAATTAAGACCTCATGAGTTGAACTATCCGACGCACGATATGGAATTAGCTGCGATAATTTTTGTGCTAAAAATTTGGAGACACTACTTGTGCGGAGAAAAGTTTCACATTTATACCGACCATCAGAGCTTAAAGTATTTGTTTTCACAAAAAGAATTGAACATGAGGCAGCGTAGATTGATGGAACTGCTTAAGACTTATGATTGTGATATTCTATATCATCCTGGTAAGGCTAACAAGGTAGTCAATGCGCTAAGTTGAAAGTCATCGATCGTGCAGATGATGGTTCGAGAGTGGATTTTGCTTGAAGGAATTCGGGATTTAGATTTCAAGTTCGAGGTAAGCCACCTTTCGAGTTTAATGGCTACTCTCAGGATTGAACCCGAAATGCAGACCAGGATTAGAGTAGCGCAACCTTCAGACCCTGAAATTTGAAAGATTCTACAAATTGATGCAGCTAAGAAAAAACCTGACTTTCAAGTATCTGAAGACGGGATCTTAAAGTTTCGTGGACGATTATGCGTGCCTAATGACGCAAAACTTAAGGAAGAAATCTTGGCAAAAGCTCACCGTAGTAACTGCAATATTCATCCGGGCAATACAAAGATGTATCAAAATCTACGCCAGTATTATTGGTAGAATGGCATGAAAGGGGATATTGCCAAGCACGTGGCTAAGTGCTTAACGTGCCAACAGGTGAAAGCACAACATTGCAAATCCGGTGGATTGCTACAACCTCTTGAGATCCCAGAATGGAAATGGGAACATATCACAATGGATTTTGTGATGGGTCTACCAAGGAGTATAGAGGTAATGACTATATTTGGGTCGTAGTTGATAGACTGACTAAGTCTACACATTTCATCGCCGTACGAAAGGATTTCACCATGGACAAATATGCGGAATTGTATGCGCGCCATATTGTTCACGTGCTATATTGTTCGCTTGCACGGAGTACTGGTGACTATTACTTCGGATCGAGATCCCAAGTTCACCGCAACATTTTGGAAAAGCCTTCAAAGTGCCATGGAAACGAAGCTGTAGTATAACACAGCTTATCATCCGCAGACGAATGGACAATCAGAGAGAACAATTCAAACTCTCGAGGATATGCTGCGAGCTTGAGTTTTGAATTTCCAGGGCAGTTGGGAGGAACAACTACATCTCGTTGAGCTCGCTTACAGCGATAGCTATCAACAGAGCATTAGAATGGCACCATTTAAAGTATTGTATGGTAGAGCATGCAGAACTCCGATATGTTGGGACGAAATTGGAGAAAGAAGAATTACTGGCCCGGAGTTGGTGCAACAATCAGTTGAGGTAATTAAAATCATTAGAGAAAGGCTTAAGACGGCCCAGAGCCGTCAGAAAAGTTATGCGGATAAACGACAAAGACCTTTGGAATTCCAAGTAGGGGATTACGTCTTCCTCAAAGTGTCACCTACGCGAGAAATTTCGCGATTTAGCAAGAAGGGAAAGTTAAGCCCAAGATATGTTGGACCATTTGAGATTTTGGAATGAATTGGAATCTCGGCTTATCGTCTAGCTTTGCTATTGAAACTGGCTCAAGTACATGACGTCTTCCACGTGTCCATGTTAAGAAACTATGAACCTGATCCGACCCACGTGCTGAACTATGAAGAGATAGACGTGGACGATAAAGTGTCGTACGTGGAAAGACCGATGCGGATTGAGGATAGAAAAGAACAAGTACTGCGGAACAAGACGATCCCTTTGGTTGAGGTGATTTAGCTACACCATGAAACAGAAGGAGCCACGTGGGAAAGCGAAGAATTAATGAGGCATGAGCACCCCTATCTTTTTTAGGAACCATTGGTTAATCCAAATTTCGAGGACAAAATTTCTGTAAGAGGGGAAGAGTTGTGATATCCTAAAATTCGACCATTTTCAAGATATATGAAATGATTATTTCATTGATGCACTGTTAGTTAAATCTCGCTCTGAATTGATCACTCATGAAAAGACTAATGTAGCGCCGCGTTTTTTTTTTTTTGGGTTTTCGGGATTTGCGCTCTAAGGAGGTATTTCCGTATAAGGGTCTCTCCCAGACCATACCTCACGTGACAATGGAAGGTGATTTCTAAATTTGTGATTTTGGAGTCGCCACTAGTCATTATTGGTAGGTAGACTAGAAACCTAATCGAGGTACGGGAGAATACCACGATTCTACGAACCAAAGATTCTGAGTACGGGGATTTGGTTACGTTATTGATCCCAAATTGAGATCCTTAACGCCCTTTCGGTACCTAAGAACGATATGATGTCTAGTATGTCATGCGAATTTTCGAGGCTTACCCACTAATCCTATCCGTTCTAATCACAGGAAAAACCAAACAAGTATTAAACGTACTATCAAAATCAATCAAGTCAATCAATCCTAAGTGGTCTCTAAAACGAAAATCAATCAAAACAACCCAAACTCTAACGAAGCTCTAAAAGCTTGTTCATTTCATGATGTGCATTTTTTAGGGTTTTAGGGTTTTTTAGGGGTTATAACCCCTGAATTTGGAATTTTCTAAAAATGCCACTTGGACACTTCCGAAAATTCAAATTTCACTTTTTATGGCTGGCCACAATGATTTTGGATCATTCTGTGAATTTTCAAATTTTTTGATTTTTTTTTTCGGAATTTTTTTTAAAATCGAGAATTGATTTTTTATGGTTTTCTGAAAATTTTTCTGAATTTTCCAATATTTTAATTTTTATTGATTTTCCAAATTTTTCAAATTTTTTATTTGTATTTTCCGAATTTTCAAAATTTTTATGAATTTTCTGAAAATTTTTGGATCTTTAAGAATTTTCTGAAAATTTTTGAATTTTTATGAATTTTCTGTAAATTTTTGAATTTTTATGAAATTTTCTAATTTTCTGATTTTCCAAAAAAATTCTAATTTTTTTTTAATAATTTTTGCGATTTTTTTTTTTTTTTAGAATTTTCTAATTTTTTATTTTTTTTTTATAATTTTTTTTAAATTTTCTCGCCGAGGACGAAACGGGCGTCACCGGTGCCGGTGCCGATCACCCCTGCCGGCGAGCACGACGCCAGAAACGGCACCGTTTCGCCCCCCTGTTCATTGGGGCATTGTGCCGAACAGGTGGTGGGCATAAATCTGGACTTGATGTTCTCAAGGCCGCCGGTTTGGGTCGATCTCCGGTGACCTTCTGGTGGATTTTTATCATTTCAATTATTTGATTATAAAGTCCATATGATCCATTACCAATCTAGCCTAATCGAATGGTCGTCGGACCTCCATCGGCCGGCTAAATCTAGTCTCAAGAACATTAACCTTCACCGGCTAAAACTTGCATTTTCCAGAACCTAAATGACTATCCTACACGCCCTAGCCATCTAGCTCACTCAAAACAGGCATCAAAACATCAAACAAGGTAAGAGGTTACTAACTTGAGCGGCCATTTGCCGTGGGTGGCGCTCCGGCGAAGCTCGGGGTTTCCGACGAGGGGTTTCAATGATGGCCAACTCGATTTTAATGCATTTTTAACCATTCAAAGTGCAAACAAATAATGAAGATAAAGTCAGAACATGTTTTGAACACCAATCATAACAAAATCACGAAGAAACATACAAGCTTGAGCAAAAATTCATTCTGGAAATTCTGGAAAACAATGATCATGATCAAAGTTTACCTTCTTCGTCCGATGATTAAATGAAATTGTTGAAGTGATCCGCGCCCCAAGGATCGTTCCCTGACACTTGGTCTTCCTCCTGGTAGTCTTGGTTTCGCCGGAATAGGTCTCAGTGCGCCGGAAAATGCTCGGTTTTAGGCCTTCGCGATCAGGCTTTCCCGATTGGAACGGAGAGGGGAGGTCACGATCAACTCACGATTCGCCGGCACTCCGCCGTCTAGGGCGGCGCCGAACACTCGTGGGATGACCTACAACCCTCTCTCTCTCTCTCTGATTCTCTCTCTTTGGTTTGACTCGGTTTCTCTCTCTCTCTCTTTATGGAATTTCGTCGAACAGGTTCTCCTCCTTCTCCTTCAGTTTTTCTTCATTTTTGTTGATTAATTTCCCGCCCAAATTCGGTTAAAACCGATTACCGATTGGTTAAATCAGTTTACTGGTGCCAGCTGGAGATTTTCCAGCTGGCCCAGTCGATTTCCACGTGCCAAAATAGCTGGAAATGATCGGTGAAGTCGCAGGTTTGATTTGGTATTTTCTGGGTTTAGTGCACTTCGGGCAAAGTCGGGTGGAGAAGACGACCTACCCGGGTCGGGTCGGGTTGACCCGGTCGACCCGCCAATCCGGGTTGGTCTAAATTCACAAATTCGACCCAATTTTGACCCAATTTTCCAAATTTAATCCCAAAATTGAGTTCCCCATCATATTCCGAACCCAACTATATAATTTTCCCCAATTTTTATTATAATTGAGCCTAAGATTTTCTCATTTTTGTATTCCGGTTAATAGGTTTTGTTCAATTTGATGTCCTAATGACCTGATTAGGCAAAATTGATGCCAAAATTGAATTACCCACATCTGATTAACCCTAGAAATGATTGTTTCATATTTCAACAATTTCATATTGGGCACGATTCCCAATTTGGGTTCAAAATTCTTAATTTTCAATCAAATTTTGGGGATTTTTTTATTTTTATGTCATATTGTGCAATTGGACTGATCATTATGCAATTCAAGGTCCCAGAATCATTTGGTGTGAAGGCACTATGACTTAAAAATGACTAGAAAAAATTTAATTGCATTTTTTGTTCAATTCGAGTTTAATTTTGCCCAATTTTGGGAAAAATATATACCCGATTGAGATTTTTCAAAATTGAAAATGTATTCATGAAATTGGATTTAAAATAAGACTAATGAATATTTTTATGGAATTTTCTGATTCCATTTGCTATTTTTCTTGATTTTCTCGCCTGTTTTGACTAAAAGAAATTAAGGAAAAATGCAGAAAAATGCTAAAAAAATATTTTTTGGGTTTAGAAATAGGTTTCTAGGCTTGGCCAAGATTCCTAGTCCTAATTTTAAAATTTTTGAAAATATGGAAAAATGAGCTAAAAATTAGGTGTCAACAGCTGCCTCTCTTTGAGATTGAACTCGTTAAAAGTTGATCTCAAAGACAAGGTGACACCTGAATAAGATGAAAATTTCACAACAATTGATTAGGGTCTTGCTTTTAAAATATGTGATCTAATCCAAAGGTTCTTTTTTCAGAACACATTTTGAAAAGTTCTTAATGATTGAGGGAGAGAAACTTATATGTTTGTGAGAGTTTCTTTGTTGCTTATCCCAGGGCATGAATTGATGGTGGTGATGATTATGATGGTTATTCTGATTTCGTGGTTTAAAGACGAACTCACGAACCATGAACGCCTGAGGCTCTTTGCTTGAGGATTTGGAAATTTGCCTAGTGGTTCCTCACTAGTAAGACTTTAATTTGCCTAGGGGCTCCTCGCCTGTAGGACTTTGAATTTGCCTAGGGGTTCCTCCCCTGTAGGACTTTGAAAATTGCCTAGGGGCTCCTCGCCTGTAGGACTTTGAATTTGCCTAGGGGCTCCTCGCCGGTAGGACTTTGAATTTTGCCTAGGGGCTCCTCGCTTGTAGGACTTTGAATTTGCCTAGGGGCTCCTCGCCTGTAGGACTTGAATTTTGCCTAAGGGCGCCTCGCTTGTAGGATTTTGAATTTGCCTAGGGGCTCCTCGCCTGTACGACTTGAATTTTGCCTAGGGGCTCCTCGTCTGTAGGACTTTAAATTTGCCTAGGGGCTCCTCGCTTGTAGGAGTTTGAATTTGCCTAGGGGCTCCTCGCCTGTAAGACTTGAATTTTGGAGACTTGCCATGTGATTCCTCACCCGTAGGATTTTGAAAATTGCCTAAAGGCTCCTCGTTTGTAGAACTTGAATTTTGGAGACTTGCCATGTGGTTCCTCACCCGTAGGGTTTTGGAAATTGGCTAAAGGCTCCTCGTCAATAGGACCTGAATTTTGGAGACTTGCCATGTGATTCCTCACCCATAGGGTTTTGGAAATTGCTTAGAGGCTCTTCGCCAATAGGACTTGAATTTTGGAGACTTGCCATGTGGTTCCTCACCCGTAGGGTTTTGGAAATTGCTAGAGGCTCTTCGCCAATAGGACTTGAATTTTGGAGACTTGCCATGTAGTTCCACACCCGTAGGATTTTGGAAATTGCCTAAAGGCTCCTCGCCAATAGGACTTTAGATTTGCCTAGTGGTTCCTCACCAGTAGGACTTTGGGAAGACTTCAAACAATGAATGTCTTGACCATTAGTTATGTGATTTTGAGGTTTCACTAACCTTTGTATGGTTTTTAGTTAACCAAAAACTATTTTGGAAAGTAGTTTTGAAATTGATCAAAACTGTTTAAAATGTGGTTTTTTCTTTAGCTTACCACAAACTGTTTGAAAATTTGGTTTTAAGTTGACCAAAAACTTTTTGAAACCTGGTTTTGAAATATGCAATCTTTGTATTAAATGCATTTCAGCCAATCAAATTTCCTTTTCAAGGAATTATTTGAACAAAATGCTTGCAATCTTTTAAGAAATGCTTGAAATGATCATTTGGAAGACCTTCATTAGAAATGATTTATTTCAATCTATGAATTTGGTCTTTCTTCCTCTGATTGAAGGGAGACTTGTCTGATATCCCTCAATTTTATCTCTCTTAACCAATCCTTAGGTGTTTGGAGATGTTCGCAATGTATACAATCCAATTGATCCGATAAAGTCTTTCGGAGGACTGTAATGTTGGCTTGGTCAATGGTTATTCAAAGGATAGGCATTCTGAGGCCAAGAAAAAGGATTTCATCATATCTGACTTCGGGTCTACAAGTTAAGAACCTCGAGGATAAGACAAGATATTATTGCATACACTTCTTTGAGTGATGGCTTCTTGTCATGAAGTCATGTTTCTACTCTCAACATCTCAATCTGAAGAGTCTTTGGGGAGAGGTTGTATTGTTCGTATTGGGTAGACTCAAAAAGACTCATTTGTTTAAATTCAAGGTTTTCATGAAATTGATGATCTTCTTGGCATCACCACTTTTTCTTTTCTTCTTTTTTCATAGAGATCTTTTCTTCTATGAACATCAGAGTCCTATAATATTCATCACAATCTCTTTTCTTTTTGCTCATTCTCGCTTGTTGTGATCTATGATCTCTCATGATCTTGACTTTGCTTTGTAACGACTTTTTGTCGTTTTGAGCTTTCTTTTGCACTCTCTTTTCTTTCTCATTTTTCTCGGGCATTTGGCTTTGCTTTTACCAGGCACACTGCTTTTTCATGCCCTAGACTCTTTTGTCTTTAATCTTTTTTTGAATTCTAAGGACTCTGTGTTCTGCCCTTTTGTTTCCTATCTATTAAAGTGGATCATATGCTTATGCTCCAGTGTGAAGAGATGATCACGAATTTAGGATTTTGAAATGAATATTCAGGCTCAATTGGGCTTTGCCAAAGGTAATGTGTTTGGGTATAAGAAATGAAGTGCTCTTCTTCCTCTTGGGATGTCTTGAGTTTCCATATAACTTCATATGAAGTTATCACAGAAAGATTGATGCAAGAGTATGCAATAAAATCTTTCTTGGTCCTATTCTCCATAGCTATCAATCCACAAACCTCCTGATTTACCCTAATGTGGGGTGGTTCTTAACAGGGTTGTTTTGGGAAAACTTCTCTACTGTTTTGGCTTAAATTTGGTTTGCAAGGGATAAGCATGTGTTTGGGATAGTGAAATCATTGCCTTTCATCATTTCAATCCATGTAATCATTGCGAATATCCCCTATTTCCTTCGGATGAATTTTTCTCACTCACCTCTACACTTTGACTTTGAGTGTATAGGGACGTGTTTGGATATGGCTGACCTTTCATCATTTGAAGGTCTTTCCATTCGATTTGATCCAAACTTTTTCTATGAAATTTTTCAAAGCCTTTTGTCAAATTATCCCTTTTTAGGGAATTTTAATGCTTAGGCTACGCATGACAACGATTCTGTGCCCGGGAATAGATTCTGCTCAGAAATGATTCTTTTTTATTCTGTGCCCGGCATTGATTCTGAGCATTTTAAGGCGTTTGTTAACGGCCAAAAATGCCATCCCTGGAATAGAAAAAGAACAGAAATGCGTTTGGTAACGCTACAAAATTTCTTTTTATTAATAATATTTTTAAATATTTTAATATTTCTTTCTTTTTTTCTTTTCCTCCTTCTTGGCCATGGCCTGCTCGCCGGCCATGACCGGTAAAATATTTTTTTATTAATAATATTTTTATTAAAAGTATTTTTTCTTTTTTTTGGCCATGACCGATAAAATATTTTTTTTATTAATAATATTTTTTATTAAAATATTTTTATTTTTTTTGGCCATGGCCTGGTTGCCGGCCATGGCCGGTAAAATTTTTGTTTATTAATAATATTTTTATTAAGAATATACATTTTTATTTTTTTGGGCCATGGCCTGGTCGCCGGCCATGGCTGGTAAAATATTTTTTTATTAGTAATATTTTTTATTCAAAATATATATTTTTATTTTTTTTGGCCATGGCCTGGTCGCCGGCCATGGCTGGTAAAATATTTTTTTATTAGTAATATTTTTTATTCAAAATATATATTTTTATTTTTTTTGGCCATGGCCTGGTCGCCGACCATGGCTGGTAAAATATTTTTTTTATTAAAATATTTTTATTAAAAATATATATTTTTCTTTTTTTTTGCTATGGCCTGATCGCCGGCCATGGCCTGTAAAATATTTTTTTTATTAATAATATTTTTTATTAAAATATTTTTATTAAAAATATACATTTTTATTTTTTTTTGCCATGGCCTGGTCGCTGACCATGGCCGGTAAAATATTTTTTATTAATAATATTTTTATTTTTTTTTGCCATGGCCGGTAAAATATTTTGTATTTTAATAATATTTTTTATTAATAATATTTTTTATTAAAATATTTTATTCTCGTCAGATCCGGCGAGGGCGGTCCTCGGGCCGGACATTAGAAGCTACATGAAAAACCAAGAAAAGGAAGAAGAAAAAAATATTGATTCTCAAAATTGTTCATAGAATTAAGAAGCTACTTTTTTTTTATTCTTGAAAACTGATTATGGGAACAATTTTTGACAAAATTGTGCCCAGAATCAAAAAATTAAACAAACGCATTTCTGTTCCCAAACTGATTCTGGGAACAAAAGAACAGAATCAAACACTGTTTGGCAAGTTGTCATGCGCAGCCTTAGCGCGTTTTCAAAGAAAGCGTGTTTCAAAATTATTTTTTTTTGAAACATTTCTGAAGTATTTTCCTTTTCAAACAATTTGTTTTGTTTTTGCTCAGCCTTAGTGTCATTCCGCTTGGGGAAGAAAAAGTTTGATTTTTCTCTTAGAAAGGCAACCTCTTTAACACATGCCCTCATGATTTAGGGATACGTGTCTGATCAATTTATCAATATCCCTCTTGTTTGCATGCTTTTGCTTTGGTTACACTGGGGATTCTTCTGTTGTTGTTCCCTTTTCTTTGTCTCTCTGGGGATGATAAAAAGAAAAGCACATTAGAGGATATCAATGGAAAATAGAATTGGGAATGATACTTCCCTCTACTATTTGATAACTCCATTGGGGATTCTGAAATCATCAACTGGTTCAGATTCTTTTTGCTTTCTTCTTTTCTTGAATGTTTGTCTTCATTTCATGGGTAGAAAATCTTGACAGCATCTGCATTTATAGGATATGCCAGTTCTGTTCCTGTCATATCTACAAGAATCAATGCTCCTCCAGGAAGAACCTTCTTGACAATGTATGGACCTTCATAATTCGGAGTGAATTTGCCACGAGGATCTGAATTATTGAAGATGACTTTCCTTACTACTAAGTCCTCTGTTTTGAAATTCCTCGATTTCACCTTTCGATTAAAGGAGTTAGCCACTCGTCTTTGAAGGAATTTCTACTTCCACAGGTAGCACTGCTTCCATTCCATAAACCAAGGAAAATGGGGTTGCTCCAGTTGATGTTCGAATTGAAGTCCGGTATGCCATCAGAGCATACAGCAACCTCTCGTGCCAATCACGATAATTTTCGGATGTCTTGGCCAGTATCTTTTTGATATTTTTATTTGCCGCTTCAACTGCTCCATTCATTTGTGGACGATATGGAGATGAATTCAGATGTTGGACATGGAGGTGCTCAAGTAAATCATCTACAATTCTCTTATTTAGATTTGAGCCATTGTCCGTAATTATTGCTTTTGGAACTCCGTACCTAGCAATGATGTCCTGCCTGATGAATCTTGCGACATTTTTGGCAGTAACATTTGTGTAGGAGTTTGCTTCAATCCATTTAGTGAAATAATCGATAGCAACCAGGATAAACCGGTGTCCATTTGAGGCCTTAGGGTTGATGGGACCAATCATGTCAATGCCCCACATTAAAAATGGCCATGGCTCGGACATTTGATGTAGCTCATTTGGCGATGCATTAATTTTGTCTCTATAAACTTGACATTGATGGCAACATCTCACATGTTGGATGCAATCTGATTCCATTGTCATCCAATAATATCTCAATCTCATAATCTTTCGGGCTAGAAGATGTCCATTCATGTAAGGTCCACATTCACCCTCATGAATTTCTTTCATGATCTGTTCAGCTTCTGTAGCATCCACACATCTTAATAGGGTTGAATCAAATGATTTCTTGTAGAGCGTTTGACCACTGAGGAAGAATTTGTTGGCTATCTTCCTTATAAACTTCCTGTCACCTGATTGGCTTTCTTCAGGGAATTCTCCTGATTGAAGATACCTCTTGATGTCATGATACCATGGTTCGTTGTCGAACTCTGCTTGGACCATCATGCAATGAGCTGGTTGTTCAAGTATATTGATTCTCAATGGTTTTATATCCATACCATCTTCAGCCTGTAGTAAGGATGACAAAGTTGCAAGAGCATCTGCAAAATGATTCTGGGCTCTTTGAAGAAAATCGAATGTTATCTCTTCGAAACTTTCTATCATCTCTTCTAAATATCTGTGATAAGGAATTAGCTTGGCATCTCGAGTTTGCCATTCACCAGTTGTTTGCAATATGATGAGCATAGAATCTCCATATACTTGCAACATTTTTACTCTAATTAAAAGGGCTAATTGTAAGCCAAGAATGCATGCTTCGTATTCAGCGACATTATTGATGCATGGAAATACCAATTTCGCAGATACCGAATAGTGTTGGCCTTTTGGGGAGATCAGTACTGCCCCAGTTCCTGATCCAGATAAGTTGGTTGCACCGTCAAAATACATGGTCCATTTGTCGTCGACTAATGTCAATATGTGGTCATCAAGTCATTCTTCAGAACTGGCAATATTCTGCTAATTTTTTGCCAACATGTCTACTATCGCTCGTCCTTTGACTGACTTTTGGGATGAACTTCTGATGTCGAACTCAGATAACAAAACTTGCCACTTTGCCAATTTCCCGACCAAGGAGGATTTCTCAAGAAGGTACTTGATCGGATCATTCTCGGTCACTAGCAAAATTTGGTGATGAAAGGTGTATTGTCTTAATCTGTGTAATACCCAAATCAATGCAACGCATGTCTTCTCAACTGCTGGGTAATTCACCTCTGATGTTGTGAATTTCTTGCTCAAGTAATAAATGGCTTATTCTTTACCATCATTTGGTCTTCTTTGCACAAGCACCGCTCCTAACGACTCATAGTGAATCGTCAAATATAAAATCAGTGGGACTCCAGGAATTGGTGGTACCAATCCTGGTGGGCATACCAGATATTCTTTGATTTTGTCAAAGGCTTGTTGACATTCCGCATCCCACTTTACTTTGGCATTTTTCTTCAACAGTTTGAAGAATGGTTTAGCAGTCTCAGAAAGCTGATATATGAAACGGGCAATGTAATTTAATCGCCCCAACAAGCTTCTCACTTCTTTTACCGTAGAAGGAGTCTTTAAGTCGTATATTGCCTTGATCTTGGAAGGATCTATTTCGATGCCCCTGTTACTAACCACAAATCCTAGCAGTTTGCCAGATTTTGCCCCAAATACACACTTGTTGGGTTTCAGCCGCAACTTATACTTTATAAGTCTCTCGAACAATTTGCGAAGCACCTCAACATGATCTTCTCCTTGTTTGGATTTTGCAATCATGTCATCCACATATATCTCGATTTCTTTGTGCATCATGTCATGGAACAAAGTTACCATCGCCCTTTGATATGTGGCACCAGCATTTTTCAGACCGAAAGGCATCACCTTATAACAAAATGTGCCCTATGGTGTTATGAAGGACGTTTTCGCCTTATCCTCTTTCTTCGTGAGAATTTGATTATATCCTGAGAAACCATCCATGAATGAAAATGTTTCGAACCCAGCAGTGCTATCCACTAATACATCGATATGTGGAAGCGGGAAATCATCCTTAGGGCTTGCTTTATTTAGGTCGCGATAATCAATGCACACCCGTACCCGACCATCTTTCTTTATTACAGGTACTATGTTGGCAACCCATTCTGGATATAGTACTGCTTCAATGAAACCGACTTTGAGCAATTTCATCACCTCTTCTTCTATTTTCTTTGCCAGTTCCGGCTTTGTTCGCCTCAGTTTTTGCTTTTTTGGTGGAATACTCGGATCAATTGGCAAAGCATGTTTAATTATGCTTGGATCAAGGCCTGGCATGTCAGCATAAGACCATGCAAATATATCTTGATATTCCTTGAGCAAATCTGTGATTCTTTCTGTTTCTGCTGAGGGCAGACTTTCTCCAATCTTAACCTCTTTGGGATTTTCTTTATCACACAAATTAACAGTAATCGTTTTTTCTAACGTGAGTGGCTTTGATTCTTCATGACGGATCCATTCTCTTCTGATCCATTCCTCATCTTCATTATCCATTTCAATATCACAAGTGATCTCCTCGAAAAGATTTGGGTCACATATGAACCTATTATGGATATGTGAATGCTCATGCCTGACATGTAACAAACATGATTAGTAATTGCATACAAAGTAAGTAACGCACATGGTCCTATGAAAAACTTTTTGAAAATTCATTTTGAAACTTGTTTTGAAAGAACATAAAGACAGAGCTAGTCCTCATATCATTAGACTTCCTTGCTCTTAAAATCATTTTCGCAATGAGGAGCAATATAGAAACCCAAAGCCTCAAGCCTCATGAATGAGGATTATGTTTATCATAGGTTTGGTTTTGTTTCTATATGTCCTTAACAAAACATTTGACCACTTTTATTGAATTGAAAAATGCGGTTTCATCTACATCAAAAGCAATGTAAATTGTAACTGAACTGAAATTGCAAATGAAATCACAAGAAACTCGAAATTGCAATTAACAAAATGCAATGGAAAGAAAAGTTTGCAGCAAAAGTTCAAGAGAATCTTCTTCCTCTAGTGCGTAGGTATTTTCTGCCTCAGTTATGATAACGTTGATGGTATTCTCCTTGAATAAGCTTGGTAGAACAGATTCTTCCTCTGCATGTAAGTCTTCTTCTTGAAGTAGCTTGGAGGGTCCAGGAAAAGTTTCCTTGATGTGGATCTGTTGATAGGGAAGCTCTCTAGCTTTGCCCTTCCATATAGACGGATTAATGAGGCGATCACCTCGACCTCTACAGCTTCTATGATTCTTTCGACCTCGGCCTCGGCCTCCATGGTGATCTTTAGAGTTATTTGGAATATAACATATTCCGTACTTCATCCTTATAGAGAGTGGAGTGATAGGTTCTTTGATTCCTTGAGACTTTGATCCAAGACTATTACCGGGAGTAAATCCATACTGGCATAATATCCTTCCAGACATAATGGATGGCGTTGAGAACTCCGGGGATTTTATGATGCAACCAGCAGGAATTTGCACCATTGAGATCATTTCGAAGGAATGATAACTTGGTTCTTCTTTCACTTCGGGTTCAACATATGGTATTGCACTCTCCTTGTAGGTGGTGAAATCTGTCTCCCCGTGTACGGTGATCATTTTGCCATTAATGACAAATCTGACCTTCTGATGAAGACTTGAAGGAATGGCGCTAGCCATATGAATCCAAGGTCTTCCGAGTAACAAGTTGAAAGTCCTTGGAATATCCACTAATTGGAAGTCAATCAGGAAAGGCACATGGCCTATGTTTACCTCGAGCTCGATGTCCCCAATAACGTCTTTTTTCATTCCATCAAACGAACGCACGGTTACCTTAGAAGGTTTGATGAGCTCTTCACTAATCCCCAAGCGATGCAGTATGCTTAGTGGACACAAATTAAGTGCGGAACCATTATCGATCAGCACCCGTGACACCTCTTTGCCCCAGCATTTGACGGCAATATACAGGACTTTATTGTAGGAACGCTCGTCAATTGGGAAATCTTCATCAGAGAAGGCAATTTGATCATTCAGAAGAATAGCATCAACAAAGTCTTCCAATTGTACCTCATTAATCGTCTCCGGGACGTACACCTCATTAAGAAGCTTCATAAGCACCATTTTATGGCTTTCTGAAGTCTTGAAAATATCCAACAGAATAATCACTTTTCATTTTCACCATCTCGGGACATTGTTCACGCGAGCTGGAAAATGCTCTCTTCTGCAATCCGCGCGTGCACTGTTCACCCGCCGGTGAGTTGTTGATTCCGGCGGATTCCGGTGGGGATTGGAGCCGATTTTTGGAGACAAGGTACCCTGGACTGTCCTCTTCTTCTTCTCCAAAGGGCTCCTCTTCATTCTATGTGTAGAAGCCGGGCCATCAGATCTGATTCGTGCCCCTGCTCGTGTTCTGCTGGGAATCCGGCCACACTGAGTGTTCCCCTGTTGGCTTGTCTACTGTAGGTCGCCACTCCCTCCTGAAGGTATTCTTTGTTGCCTCTTCCTCTGTGATGGGGCTGGGCTGGTGATTCGGGGGGAAGCATTTAGGTCTGGTAGAGAAAGACATTCTGTTGTTATTCTCAGTTCTGATCTATATGTTGCTGTGTTGGTTGACTGGTTGGTGGAAATAGTGGGGTAACTTACTAATTAAACTCCATATGGAGGAGACGTTGAAAATCCCCTCGCCTGGTCCCTCCCCTATTGCTGTAGCTCAACAGGCGGTAGATGGTTCTGCTGGAATCAGTAAAGCAGTAGAACTCAAAGGAAAAGCTACCCTCCTCTCTCATGAGGTCGATCTCCCTACTAGACCTAGGATATTCCAGAAAGAAAATTCCAGCCGTAGCCAAAGTCGAGGCCGACCGAAGAATAGAAGCAATTCTCTTAGGTGTGTCCACAATCCAGGACCTTCAATCCGCTCTGCTCCTGTGCCAAGTTCAGAAAGGAAATCAAAGCTGGCTGAATAGAATCCTAGTCAGCCTCATGGCCAACCCATCCATGCACCTGCTCCTAGAACGTGGGCAAATGTGGCAAGGGTTTTGACCAAACGTTACAACCTAACATATGTTCCACCGTTGGTGAAGGATGGTGAAGTGATTATGGACATTACACCAGAGGTAGTTGCTGATGAGATCCCCTGTGGTTAGAATGCATTGTTGGTCATTATATTGGGAAGAAAATTCCTTTCAAGCTAACTGAAGAAGCCGTTAAGAAAGCTTGGGGAGATCAAGTAGTTGATGTTAAACTGCATGAAAATGGATTCTACTTCTTCCGAGTTCCGAATGCCGAGTTCCGCAGGAAGCTAATTGATTTGGGTCCAGTTTCCATCTTTAGTAGCACTTTGATGCTCCAGCAATGGCATCCGAAACTGAAGCTTAAGAAAGGTATTTTAGACTCTATTCCAATATGGGTCAGGCTAAGAGATATTCCTTTCTCCCTATGGTTTCCGGTTGGTATTGGTCGCATTGCAAGCGCCATTGGCAAATCGCTGTATGTGGATTTGCAAACAGAACAGATGACTAGGATCTCTTATGCTCGTGTCTGTGTGGAAATTAAAGCCACAAATCCCAGAGTGGATTCAGTTAAGTTCCGTTGGGACAGTGAAGTGAATGTGATCAATATTGAATATGAATGGAAACCTGTGGCGTGCACTTCCTGTGGTATCTTTGGCCATAAATTGGGCTCAAGTGGATTTGAATGTGCCCCTGCACATACTGAACAAAGAGCTCAGACTTCTGCTCGACCTCAGGGAGCAGACGACTGGACTCAGGTTACCAGGAAAAATGGGAAATCTTCTTCGGGCAAGTCAACCAACAACATCCATCCTGTACCAGATCCAATCCTGCCTCCGAATTTGGGGGAGGAAGTTATTCTGCCTCATGGCTTGAATCCTTCTAGGGATCCTTCCAGGATAAGTAATGCGCTGATTCTGTTCAAGGACCCTGAGGCAGGTCCAAGCCATTCCCCAGCTCCATGTCCTCCGAGACTAATTGACCAGCAGTGTGAGCATTATTCTCATAACTCTCAGTCATCCACAGAAGGCTCCTCAGCCTCCCGGACTTTGGATAAGACCATTGACTCCGAAGATATGGTGGAGGAGGAACCAGCCCTGGTTTTTCCTCCTAACACTCGATCGCGAGCTATGGCGTCCAGTGCCACGGATGAGTTCTCCAAACCCTCTCCTGGCTCTATACCTAGTCCGATATGTCCTGTAAAGGAATCTGGCCCGTCTTCCTCGAATAAGAAATCTAACAGGATGAGGCCAAAGAAATCCCTGAGGTGACCTTCTTAGCCTTATTATATATGTTTTTTGGTATTTGGAATATCAGGGGTCTAGTAGGACCCCTTAGGCAAGCAGAAATTCGAGCCTTTATTAGGACTAACCGGCTATCCTGTATTGGTATTGTTGAAACAAAAGTCAAAGCCTCTTCTTTTGATGACATAGCTAGAAGCTTATGTACTAATTGGCGGTGGATTTCCAACTATGAATCTTCTCCTCTTGGTAGAATATGGTTTGGTTGGGACCCGATTGAGATGGGGATGAGCCTTATTTTTTCTTCTTCCCAAATGATACACGTTCAGCTAAGGCTTTTGAATATGCAAAAAGACTGTCTTCTCACAATTGTATACGGAGAACATACCTTTGTGAAACGGCGTTCTCTATGGGCTGATCTTCTTCGACTCTCTTCGTGTGATATTCCATGGACTGTTGCTGGAGATTTCAACGCCATCAGAGACCTGGCTAATAGAATGGGTAGTTCAACTCCGTGGATTCCGGCCTTTGAAGAATTCGGGGACTGCCTTAACCAAGCGGGACTGGAGGACCTTCGATATGTGGGATGTAGATACACTTGGTCTCACTCTTCAGGTGTTAATCGGAAAGTTCGCAAGATTGATCGGGTGCTCATTAACGACCATTGGAATCAGCACTTCTCCTTCTCGGAAGCCTCCTTCCTTGTGCCAGGTATCTCTGACCACTCTCCCATGGTGATCAAAATATTACCACCATTTACATCCAAGAAACCTTTTAAGTTTTTTAACTTTTGGATTTCTCACCCGAAATTCTTGGACTTAGTTGCCCAAGCTTGGGATTCTAGCATCGTGGGCACACCTATGTATATGGTTTGTTGCAAACTTAGACTTCTTAAAACCGAGTTGAAACACTTGAATAGAAGTTCTTTCTCAGATATTTCCTCAAGGACTGAACAAGCTAGATCAGATCTCTATGCTGTCCAGGCTGCTTTGGAACTTCTTCCTTTTGATCAGACATTGCTTGATAGGGAAATGGAACACTTAAGATCTTTCTTTGCCTTGAGATTACAAGAAGAATCCTTCTTTAGGCAGAAGTCCAGAATTCGTTGGCTCAAGGAGGGTGACTTGAATACTAAATTCTTTCACCATTTTGTCAACAAAAGATGGTTACAAAATCGAATACTCTCGGTGACTACAGAAGCTGGGGTTACAGTAACCAACCCACAGGCTGTTAGGAACCATATTGTTGGCCACTTTCAGGAGCTCCTCAATGGTAATTCTGCTTCTATTCAGCCCTCTGTTCTGGAGATAGGTGACTACATTGGTCGGGTCTTAGATGAGAACCAAAGACACACCCTAGCTCAGCCGGTTTCAGATGGGGAAATTCAGTCTACCCTTCTCTCGCTCGCTAAAGGCAAAGCTCCTGGGCCGGATGGATATAACGTTGATTTCTTCAAATCCTCTTGGGACATAACCGGACCATCCATTCTTATGGCGGTAAGAAATTTCCTTGAGTCCGGTTGTATGCTCAAAGAGATCAACAATACCATCCTAACTCTTGTGCCGAAGTCCCCTAATGCCTCAGCCATGAACGATTTCCGTCCGATTGCATGTTGTAATACCATATACAAATGCATTTCTAAAATTCTGGCTAGGCGTATTGCACATGTTCTTCCAACTTTGGTTGGCCCTCCCCAAATGGCTTTTGTCAAAGGACGCAGAATTAGTGACAACATCATGATTGCTCAAGACTTGTTTGCGGACTTTCATCATGAGGCCTACCTTCCTAAGTACGCCATCAAGGTGGATTTTCAGAAAGCATTTGACACTGTAGACTTGGATTTTATTGAAAAGGCTCTACTTGCCTTCAAATTCCCGGAGTTCTTCATCAAGCTGGTTATGGCGTGTGTCTCAACAGCCAAATTTTCCATTTCAATCAATGGGGAATTACATGGGTTTTTTGCTAGTTGCCGAGGTATTCGACAAGGCGACCCGTTCTCTCCTTACCTGTTCATCCTGGTTATGGAAATCTTCTCCGGTATTCTAAAGGCAAAAACAGCCTCTTCGGACTTCCATTGGTTCTAGCGCTGTAAAAAGACCCGCTTATCTCATCTATTTTTTGCGGATGACGTTCTCTTATTTTCAGAAGCTCACCTCAGGTCGGTTGAAATAATCAAGGCTTCTCTTGATTTGTTCTCTGGCTGGTCTGGACTGAAGCCGAATACTAGGAAAAGCAACATCTTCTTCTCGGGAGGGACTTCGGTTCTTCATGGCCAGCTTATTCAATGCCTTGGCTTCCAACAAGGTACTCTTCCATTTCGTTATCTAGGCGTGCCCATTATCTCGTCTAGACTACGTAAAGAGGATTGTAAATCCTTGATTGATGCTATTACTGCTCGGGCAAGGTCCTGGACACAACGCTTCTTGTCCTTTGCCGGTCGACTTCAGTTAATCAAGTCAGTCCTTCGTTCCATTCAAGTGTATTGGGCAACTATATTCTCTATCCCGAAATCAGTGTTATATAAAATAGAGACCATATTGCGGCAATTTCTACGGAAAGGTCCTAATCTAGGTGTGGGAGGAGCTAAGGTAGCGTGAAACACTGTCTGCCTACCAAAAGAAGAAGGTGGTCTTGGGATTCGGCGACTTGTAGACCACAATAGAGCCATGACTCTTAAACACATATGGCTTCTTTTTTCTGATAAAGAATCTATGTGGTGCAAATGGATACACTCAAATTTCTTAAAGAAAAACTTTTGGGTCGTATCCAAACCTACGTTTTGCTCTTGGACATGGAAGAAAATCTTGGATATGCGAATCTCCGCTCAAGCTCTCTTTCGGTGGAAGATTGGCAATGGACACTCGGTATCCTTCTGGTTTGATTGGTGGCATAACAAAGGCCCTCTCTACCTTATTTTCAGTGATGTGGACATATATCAGTCGCGGATTCCCCGGAACACTTCGGTTCGAGACTTCTATGATTGTGTATGGCAACCTTCAGCCACTTTGGATTCTATCTTGAACTGGCCGGAACTACCACCATCCTTTGTGGATCCTTCTCCGGACAAGATGACATGGACCTCACATCCATCGGAATCTTTCTCTATTGCTTTAGCATGGAATCATATCAGGAGAAAAGGGCATCCAGCCCCTTGGCACTCATTCATTTGGGACCACCATATTACCCCCCGACATTCCTTCCTTTTATGGTTAGTCTCTCTTAATCTGCTGTCTACTCAGGTTCTCCTCATTCAAAACCGCAGGATTGGCTTAGCAATGTGTGCATTCTGTGGTACCACACCAGATTCGGTAAACCACCTGTTTTTGGGCTGCACTTCTACAAGTAGGCTGGCTTCTCTTTGGGCAACAAAATGCCACCTCCCATGGCGCAACCGACCTTGGCAAGAGCATATTCAGTGGGCAATGAAAGTCTGCGGTGGTTCTTCCTTCACTCACCGCCTATCCAGATTTTCATTCGGCGCCTTATGTCATATCATTTCGACTGAAAGGAACAATTATCTCTTCAGGAACAAGAATGTCTATATCCCGGGTATGCGCAAACATCTTATCAAAGTGGTAAAGGATAAAGCCATATCCTTTGGGGGAATTGCGGACACTCCAATGAACCGGCGATTACAAAGGAATTGGGGACTTGCTCCTTCAATCTTTGAAGCAATGTCGATGGCCTCTTAGACTTGTTGTACTAGTTATTTTAGTTCTTGCTTTGCCTCTCTGTGGGCTTGGTGTATAGTTCTTGCTAAGCCATCTCTGACCCCATGTGGACATCTCTTTGTCCTTGTTGGGTCGGCGGTTGCCTAGGCGCTATTTTGTATATGGTATCTTGAAAAGTAATACATATTCTTATCTTTACCAAAAAAAAAAAAAAGATCCAACAGAGAAATCTGTGCCGGCATTTTTCTTAGCTGTTCAATTACCTCAAATTCACTCGTCTTCATGACCGAAAGCAACTGTTTAACATCTTCTTCGGTCATTCCTTTCTTTTCGTGTTCACTTTCCTTCGGGACATTGCATCTTCCCGACCGAGTTATGGCATCGACTTCCCTAGCAGAGTAATCCCAAGGTACACACTTAGTGTCAAACTTCTCTTTTGGAGGGAGAGTGATGATCACAGGCTGTGTTTCTTCTTCTTCGATCCTTAGCTAATCAATGGGAAGTTGAATAGTGATTGGTGTGACAGGACCTTCCTCCTCCTTATATTTATCTACCTCATCAAGCTTGATTAGAAATGGTGTAATCATGGATACCATGCGTATGTTGGCTTCGTCAACATCCATTCCACCCCAACCATCAGGTGTGATTATTCCATTTTTGAATACCCATGAAGGAGGTGTATATTTGACACGGTAATTGTATTTACCGCTGTCTTGACCCAGATAGTCAACAACTTCACCTTGTCTTCGTGCTTTTCGAACAAATCGCCTATCACCTCGGCGAATCTTTTTCTTCTTTTTCTCTTCCTGATCTTCATTCTTCTCGAGATTTAATTGGCTAATCGGGACCTCATCTATGCCACCCCATCCGTCCAGTACAATGTCTTCATTTCTGAATGCCCATGGCGGTGGGGTATATTTGACACGGTAATTGTATTTACCGCTGTCTTGACCGAGTAAGTCTACAATTTCGCCTTCCCTGGCCGCTTTCTGGGTGAAACGCCTTTCACCCTGACGAAATTTTTCTTTCTCCTTTTCATCCGGATCTATTTCATCTTGAAGCATTTTTTTCTTGGGTAGAGCTTTCTCCTCAGGACTAGTTTCATCGTCCATACCACCCCAGCCATCAGGCACAATTACTTCATTTTTGAATGCCCATGGCGGTAAGGTATATTTCACTTGGAAGTTATATTTTCCGGAGTCTTCTCCCAAGTTGTCTATAATCTCGCCTTTCAGGAGTGCTTCTTGACGAAAGCGAGCATCTCCTAATCGAGAAGCTTTAACTTTGACTTCATATTCATCTTCATCATCGGACTCGATCACTGTTTCCTCATCCTTGATCATGTTTACTGTATTGTGCTCAGGAAGAGGATTCTGATTTACATTTGGCTCGGGCTCTTGGAAGTTCAATATCTTCTTGTCAATGAGCTGTTGAACCTTGTACTTTAGAATGGGACAATTATCCACATCATGTCCCTTTTCTCCCATGTGATAGGTGCAAGTTTTTGACTCATCATACCAAGAAAATCTCGCAGGATTGTCTCTCGGTACTTCCTTGGCCACCAAATGCCTTTCCAGAAGCATTGGTAATAGCTTTGACAGGGGTCAGGGCAACGGCGTATATTGCCTCACAGGCCTTTTGTTTGGCTCGAATTGCCTCGGACTTTTCCAAGCAACATTTAATTGCCTCGGAAATGATGCTTGATGAGTACTTGGGCTCTACACCATAGCCACTTCTCGGATGGGTTCTTTATCTTTTTTCCCGGGGTAAGGCATTCGTGCTGCTATTTCTTGAGCCTCTTTTCTTTCAAACCCCATTCAATTCTTTCACCTACTTTGACCAACATGGTGAATGTTTAACAGCCTGATACATGAAGCTTGTCGTAATACCCAGTTGGCAATGATTTTAGAAAAAGCTCAATGAGCTCGTCTTCACTTATGGCGGGCTTTACTTGTGAGGCAATAGCTTTCCATCTCTGAGCATAGGCTCTAAACCCTTCATTCTCCGTTTCTCGGTCCTGACGAGATCTTCTCTAGTTGGGAGTACTTCAACATTGAACTTGTACTGGTGAAGAAATTCTCCTGCCAAATGATCCCATTCAGTGAAGTCTTCTATGTCAAGGGCTGTGTACCATGCAAGGGCTGCCCCTCTCAAACTATCTTGAAATGTGCTAATAAGAAATGGCATGTTGTCTGAATATCTTGCCATCCTACGGAGATAATACTTAAAATGGCTTTTGGGACAACCAGTACCATCATACTTGCTCGCGAACTCCGGTTCCTTATAGTTTTCTAGAACAACCACCTTTGTGTACGGTGAGAACTTATCGAACCTTTGAAGCTCATAGCCTTGACTTGCTAAGCATTCTTCAATTTTGGCCAATCTTTTAGCCTCTTCTTCATCCTTTGTTTTAGATGCCTTTTTAATTTGATCATCCTCTTCCAAATTCACTACCTCAGGTGTAGTTTTTGGAAGATGTTCTTGAACCGGTTCTTTGTTTGTGACTGGATCTTCAATTGGTGTTTCGGTAGCATTTGAAGCTCCCACATTTGGAGTAGTAGGACAAGATCCTCGAGATGCGAGAATAAAGGCCTTCATTTCTGCCATCATTGCAACCATTTGGGTCATTTGATTCTTGACTTCAGTTAATCGAGCACGGGTTTCTTCTTCCGCTATTCTAATTTGTAAGCGAGTCCGAGGTCTTTTACCTTTCGTTGCTAAACAACCTGCTTTATAAAAGAACCCGATATTAGCATAGTAAAATGATCATGAAACCTTACATCCTTTTAATTGTATGGTTTCATGAGATTGTCAAGGATAAGAAATTTCATACAAGCCTTAGCCTTGTATAAAATTCTTCATCAATGTCTTTCTCAAGGAATCATACAATTCAAATAATTGCAATCCATGGTGAATCCTTTATGTTTTGAAATCATGTTATGAAATTATCTATGCATGTTTCGAAAATGATCAATCCATCATTGCATATAAAATTTGAAATTATTTGACATCATGATTTTAAACTCAAATGGAAATCTAAATCATCCAATCCTAGGCTTTTTGCTAGCTAAGATAGCTTCCGTCTTTTGGTATTCTTCCCATTCCTTGGCTCGAGACTCCCATTCTTCCACATCGATCACAACCTCTTTTGGGACGTAGGGTTCCACTCCAGGCATGCTTGGAACAATGTATTCTGGAACATACTCCTCCACAGGGTCCAGTACGACGCTCAACGGGACATATGGCTCGACATCAATTGGACGCTTATTTTCTATTCATTTGATGTATTCTTTAGAGGCCATGCAAATCTTCATGTCTTCTTTTAAGCTTTTTGGCCACTCGATTATTTGTTCGAGTAGGTTATCCAAAGATAAGATGATTTTGTGAATTTTGGCTTAAAGGACATTCTTCTCCTCTTCGGGTATAATTTCACTTGGGATGTCAAAGGCGAACTCTTCGGGATTCCATACCGGCGGTACTTGCTGAATATCCCGAATTGTCTAATAACCCTTAGAGGGCAATAAGCTGCTCCTCCACTCAAACCAAGCAATGGCACCGCATTACCCTCTCGGCTCGTGATCTTCGCCTTGCTAATCTTTGGCCAATTGATCCGCCATTGGATTTGATTAGGAGTTAAGGCTCTAATGAAATTGGCCCAATCTAAGAAAGATTGTTTGGGTAGTTTGCTTTGGATACGAATGTATCGCTTAATTGGATTTATCGCCGAACAAATTTCGCGAATGTTCATAAAACGACACCAAGGTCGAACGTGTGAGATGAACCATAATGACAAAAAACCAGTAGAAGCTTGAAAGATTCCCTTCCCATGATTTTGGTATGTGTTTAAGGAAATGACGGTTTGGGCAAGAAGCATATTAGAGAAGTCTCATTTAAGACATGCTTGTCTTGCGATCACAGCTACTAAAGGGTCTAATCCCGTTCTAGACACGGGGAATAGAACAAAGCCGAAGAAAGCTAGAATGAATACCCGGGCTGAAGTGTTTCCCATTTCCCTAGGAAGTTTTGAAAAGTTGTCCACTAGGAACGATAATGGAAATCTACCCGTGTTTGATTTGATTAGCTTTTCTATTTTAGAAGTTTTGAGGTTGAGGGATTTGGCTAAAAGGCTCACATGATTAAGTCCAATGGGTAGCTCTACGACCCTAGGTTTAGAATTAATTCCAATGGCGGCTTGATATTCTTCTAATGTTGGTACCAATTCATGCTCTCCAAGATGAAATGTGGCGGTGGAAACCTCCCAAAAATGTGCCAAAGCTTGGACTAAGCTGACTTGATGTTCCACATGCATAAGCTCGAGAAGGCATCCAAGCCTTTCTTGGACATAAGTTTGGTTATCCTTGGACATGCCTTTCCACCAAGCAACAAGTTCCTTTCGAGGAACGGGAATTACTTGGATGTCTAGTTTCCCCATTGAGCATAATTATGCAAAAAGATTTGTCATTAGTCACCATGGATTGCGAATCAATTTTAATGCCTCCATTTCAATCATATGTTCTTTTGAGGTGAAAAGGAGGTAAAGTACACTTGCATGCCTCGAAAGTAATGCAGATGTCATTTTAAGTCCATTCAAATCTTAAAAGAGCATATAGTTGAGATTATGGACAAATTCAATGTGTGATGTAAATGCCCATTTTGTCATACTCCATTTAGACCATAAAGTCCTAAACTATGGTTTGCAACTTCAAACACATTGAAATGAACATTTGAATTACATGAGAAATCCGCCATGAACCTATACATTTCATATAAAAATGAAAGAATGGTCAAATGGAGTATAACGCCTTAATCATGCATTCTAAAATGAAAGGGCATTTAGACCAAGCATTGAATGTCATTTAGGCATTTTTTGAAAATGTGCCAACTAGCATTGCATAATTGTAAAGGAATGGAATGGAACAATACTTGCTTACCATGATATTTTGTTTGGTTTTAGGTATACCAACCACAAAGACAAGCGAATGCAACCAGTGAGGTTTTGATGCCTAAAGAGGGTAGGATATACTAAAGGCTCAAGGTCATCACCTTAATGGACAAGGGATTTTATTCCAATAGGCAATCGACCTAAAGTTATGGAATATTATTCCATCTCGGTGATCGGTATTGCATTTAAACGATCCCATGAGCAATCGGCCCATAGTTCTGCCTAAACACATACCTCCTAAGGATAATCCTAAATGTAGCCGGGGTTTGGCCACTGGTGGTGTGTGCTAATGATGTAATGCTAAAGCAATTTAAAGACATGCATAGCAATTAATGACCAAACAACACTTCTAAAATTCATTCAAAACACATTCAATCCCAACACCATCCTGTAAAATAAGGGTTAGCAAAAACAACACCCTTTATAACACCTGCCTGCAAAACCATTTAACACTATCATTAACGGGACGTACCTAGGATCCTTGCAAGCACAAAACACAAGCATATCCTTCTATCTAGGCCTAAGTCCACTTAGAAAAGGTTCATTTTCCCCAGTGGAGTCGCCAAGCTTGTCGCGCCGCGCTTTTTTTTTTTTGGATTTTCGGGATTTGCGCGCTAAGGAGGTATTTCCGTATAAGGGTCTCTCCCAGACCATACCTCACGTGACAATGGAAGGTGATTTCTAAATTTGTGATTTTGGAGTCGCCATTAGTCATTATTGGTAGGTAGACTAGAAACCTAATCGAGGTACGGGAGAAATACCATGATTCTACGAATCAGAGATTCTGAGTACGGGGACTTGGTTACGTTATTGATCCCAAATTGAGATCCCTAACGCCCTTTCGGTACCTAAGAACGATATAATGTCTAGCGTGTCATGCGAATTTCCGAGGCTTATCCACTAATCCTATCCGTTCTAATCGCAGGAAAAACCAAACAAGTATTAAACGCACGATCAAAATCAATCAAGTCAATTAATCCTAAGTGGTCTCTAAATCGAAAATCAATCAAAACAACCCAAACTCTAATGAAGCTCTAAAAGCTTGTTCATTTCATGATGTGCATTTTTTAGGGTTTTTTAGGGGTTATAACCCCTGAATTTGGAATTTTCTAAAAATGCCACTTGGACACTTCCGAAAATTCAAATTTCATTTTTTATGGCTGGCCACAATGATTTTGGATCATTTTGTGAATTTTCAAATATTTCGATTTTTTCGATTTTTTTTTCGGAATTTTTATTAAAATCGAGAATTGATTTTTTATGGTTTTCCGAAAATTTTTATGAATTTTCCAATTTTTCTATTTTTATTGATTTTCCAAATTTTTCAAAATTTTTATTTGTATTTTCCGAATTTTCAAAATTTTCATGAATTTTCTGAAAATTTTTAGATCTTTCTGAATTTTCTGAAATTTTTTTAATTTTTATGAATTTTCTGTAAATTTTTGAATTTTTATGAAATTTTCTAATTTTCTGATTTTCCAAAAACATTCTAATTTTTTTTATAATTTTTGTGATTTTTTATTTTTTTAGAATTTTCTGATTTTTTTATTTTTTTTAGAAATTTTTTTAAATTTTCCCGCCGAGGACGAATCGGACCTGCCCGGTTCGACTGGATTCGGCTTGGCCGAACCGGGCGTCACCGGTGCCGGCGTCGATCACCCCCTCCGGCAGGCACGACGCCAGAAACGGCACCGTTTCGCCCCCTGTTCATTGGGGCATTGTGCTGAACAAGTGGTGGGCATAAATCTGGACTTGATGTTCTCAAGGCCGCCGATTTGGGTCGATCTCCGGCGACCTTCTGGTGGATTTTTCATCATTTCAATTGTTTGATTATAAAGTCCATATGATCCGTTACTAATCTAGCCTAATCGGATGGTCGTCGGACCTCCATCGGCCGGCTAAATCTAGTCTCAAGAACATTAACCTTCACCGGCTAAAACTTGCATTTTCATGAACCTAAATGACTATCCTACTCGCCCTAGCCATCTAGCTCGCTCAAAACAGGCATCAAAACATCAAACAAGGTAAGACGTTACTAACTTGAGCGGCCATTTGCCGCGGGTGGCGCTCTGGCGAAGCTCGGGGTTTCCGGCGAGGGGTTTCAATGGTGGCCGACTCGATTTTAATGCATTTTTAACCATTCAAAGTGCAAACAAATAATGAAGATAAAGTCAGAACATGTTTTGAACCCCAATCATAATAAAATCATGAAGAAACACACAAGCTTGAGCTAAAATTCATTCTGGAAATTCTGGAAAACAATGATCATGATCAAAGTTTACCTTCTTCGTCCGATGATTAAACGAAATTGTTGAAGTGATCCGCGCCCCAAGGATCGTTCCCTGACACTTGGTCTTCCTCCTGGTAGTCTTGGTTTCGCTAGAACAGGTCTCGGTGCGCCGGAAAATGCCCGGTTTCAGGCCTTCGCGATCAGGCTTTCCCGATTGGAACGGAGAGGGGAGGTCACGATCAACTCACGATTCACCGGCGCTCCACCGTCTAGGGCGCCGCTGAACACTCGTGGGAGGACCTATAACCCTCTCTCTCTCTAATTCTCTCTCTTTGGTTTGACTCGGTTTCTCTCTCTCTTTCTGGAATTTCGTCAAACAGGCTCTCCTCCTTCTCCTTCAGTTTTTCTTCGTTTTTGTTGATTAATTTCCCGCCCAAATTCGGTTAAAACCGATTACCGATCGGTTAAATCAGTTTACTGGTGCCAGCTGGAGATTTTCCAGCTGGCCCAGTCGATTTCCACGTGCTAAAATAGCTGGAAATGATCGGTGAAGTCGCGGGTTTGATTTGGTATTTCTGGGTTTAGTGCACTTCGGGCAAAGTCGGGTGGAGAAGACGACCTACCCGGGTCGGGTCGGGTCGGGTTGACCCGGTCGACCCTGGTTGGTCTAAATTCACAAATTCGACCCAATTTTGACCCAATTTTCCAAATTTAATCCCAAAATTGAGTTCTCCATCATATTCCGAACCCAACTATATAATTTTCCTCAATTTTTATTATAATTGAGCCCAAGATTTTCTCATTTTTGTATTCGGGTTAATAGGTTTTTATTCAATTTGATGTCCTAATGACCTGATTAGGCAAAATTGATGCCAAAATTGAATTACCCACATCTGATTAACCCTAGAAATGATGGTCTCATATTTCGACAATTTCATATTGGGCACGATTCCCAATTTGGGTTCAAAATTCTTAATTTTCAATCAAATTTTGGGGATTTTTTATTTTTATGTCAGATTGTGTATTTGGATAGACCATTATGCAATTCAAGGTCCCAGAATCATTTGTTGTGAAGGCACTATGACTTAAAAATGACTAGAAAAAATTTAATTGCATTTTTTGTTCAATTCGAGTTTAATTTTGCCCAATTTTGGGAAAAACATATACCTGATTGAGATTTTTCAAAATTGAAAATGTATTCATGGAATTGGATTTAAAAAATAAGACTAATGACTATTTTTATGGAATTTTCTGATTCCATTTGCTATTTTTCTTGATTTTCTCGCCTATTTTGACTAAAAGAAATTAAGGAAAAATGCAGAAAAATGCGAAAAAAATATTTTTTGGGTTTAGAAATAGGTTTCTAGGCTTGGCCAAGATTCCTAGTCCTAATTTTGAAAATTTTGAAAATATGAAAAAATGAGCTAAAAATTAGGTGTCAACAACTAACCAATAGGGAAAGGCTGTTAAGGAATTAAGTACGCACAACCTAAGAACTCGACCATGGATTGACAATTCGACCATAAGGATTGATGAGGGATAATTTTGAGCCATTATAGACCGATCAAGGAACAGTTATAAAATGATTCGCCAATAGTATACAATTTGATCGCGGGTGATTCCGCCTAACTATTATATGAATTGCAAACGACCCTAAACCAATTCCTAGCGATTGACCCCACGCAATTATATGACAACCGAGTTCAACCATGACTTGAGAAAGCTTAAACGTGGTTTGATATCAAATCAACCACGGGTCGAATATGCGTAACTCCTAAAAGCCGCCCGTTAGTTTGAGATATACTAAAGTCGCAATTGATCGATTTTGATCAAAAATTAGAATTCAAATTTGGGTATCGATCTTTCAATGATTTCAAGACTAACCTATTGGACGTCGCCTCATTAATCCTCTGATTTATCGATTTGTTCGAAATTCTCGGAAAAGGAAATTTTGGGCCTAGAATTGGAGCCCACAAGGAAGTGGGCCTAGCGAAGGCCCATTGGGCCTCACGCCCAAAGTGTGCTTCGGCCACTTGGGCCCAAACAAGTTCAAGTGGGCTCAATGAGGCCACTAAGCTCACTTTACCATTTTCAAGCCCAAATTGAGCCCACAAACTTTTCAAGCCCATTCTTTATCCTTTTAAGCCCAAACTCAATTTATACGAGCCCGTACAAAATTTTATTCTATATACGCATATATTATTTTATACAATACTTTGTGAAATGACCATTTTGCCCTTCTAGCTTAAATGAGAAGTGACAAAGAGGAGTGAAAGTCTTGGTTATTTATGGAAGGAAATGATGAATTTTGGGACTTGAACTTGGCTTGAAGAGGAAGCCTATCTAAAAAGCAAATATCTCCTAAACTCTCTCTTTTGTCTCTCTCTCTCTCTCTCTCTCTCTCTCTCTCTCTCTCTCTCTCTCTCTTTTCCTCTCATTTTCGCCCCCCTCTCTCTCCCACCTCTCTCCTCCTTCGGCCGAGCTAAGCACCACAGCCCCCTTGGCTGCCATTTTGCCGCCATGAAGCCACCTGCCACCATCCGCCAAGCACCGTGACCGCCCCCTCGCCGTGTGCCGTCCGTCTAAGCCATTTCCTCACCGCGAGCCAAACCAACCCCCATCGAAGCTGCTGAGCTGCTGTCCATGCCGCCGTCGCCACCTCATGTCATTTCCGGACTGAGCCACGCGTAGCCCTTGCTGCTGCCGTCGTGCCGTGTCATCGAAATCGTTAAGGGGTGAGTTAATGCTCTAATCCCTCCGTTAGTACATTAAACTTACTTAGGATTAGTTTATATTAAGTTAATTAGGTGGTTAGTGATTAATTGTGATTAATTAGTTTATAGGTTATTAACTAGCGATAGGTTATCGGAAAGTTAGACGATAAGCTATCGAAGTTTTGGTGATAAGCTATCGCCAAGGCTATTGCGAAAATGATGATAAGCTATCATACAAGGAAGATAAGCTATCGTCAAAAGGACGATAAGCTATCGCCAATTAGGTGATAAGTTATCGATGTTTGAGTGACAAGCTATCACCAAGGGGCGATAAGATATTAGGGCGATAAGTGAAATTTATATGGGTGTTTCCTGCTTGATTTAAGTGTTGAACTATGCTTGTTTCATACTGTTTAATGCCTGCTTTACCCTGAAAAATAATTGCACTATGTGAAACCTTGTTATTTAATTTTTAGAAGGATTTTTGTGGACATATAAATAGTAAAACCCGAGATGTCGGGTTTATATGTCAAATTTTATAAGTTAAATAGGGCAAGGATGTTTAAAAAGGGAAGCATGCAAAGTTTGATGGTTTAATTGTGTGTATATGATCACGTGTGAATTTATTATTGCATTTTTAGGCATGAAAGTTGCAGTTTTTGATGTGTGAGTACAACCATGTATACTTTGGTTAAATGAGGAAAAATGAAATGGGCTTGAGTAGTTTAGGTGCTTGTATGATCACATGATGAGAAACCATTACCCCCGTATGAGTGCGGGCGTGCCTTAAATGGCCATGAGGAAACCCTTGCATGAGTGCAAGCGTGCCTTGAATGGTCGTGATGAAATCCCCGCCTGATTGCGGGTGTGCCTTAAATGGCCGTGATGAGACCCTCGATGGAATTTCGGGCGTGTCCTGAGTGGCCGTGATCAATACCCTGTTAAATCAGAAGACCCCCGTGCAAGGATGGGCGTGCCATGAGTGGCTGTGATGGATGTCGGTCATGTTGGAAGACCGCCAAACCGTAGGATTGTATCGTGGCCCTGAATGGTTTTAATAATCGGAATACGCACAAGTGCATTGTGCATGGAAAGTTGTTATGTGTTCTGATTATGTTATATGCTTATTGTATTATTATGGCACATGATGATTTATAACGTGCAGGGCATATGCCAAGACAAGGTAAGGATGTCTGCGATTGTGTGATGGGGTGTTTGTGTATGCTGTGCTGAGTTGCTTGACACTGTGTATAATTGAGGCAAAGCAAAGGGTTGTATTGCTATTGATCTGCCATCACTTTATCACTACATGTTTTAGGTGCATCCGAGATGAGTTAACTTCCTAAACGAGACTTAGATCGTTAACTTGCTGAGATTTATATCTCATTTATTGATAATTGTTTTCCAGGACCTTAGGATGACGGACCATCCGATGCGGTTCGGGGTGCCGCAGGATATTGATAGTATTATTACTACCCATCGTTTTCCCGGCAAGCCGCATCTTTTTAAGTGCCACCTGTCTACTGTATGGGTGGATGAGGGCCTAACTTTGTGGATCCCTCATCGGTTCCGGGCATGGTTCATCCGTGAGGGCGAGGACCTGTACGGTCCTGTGAGGGTTTCGATGGTCCTCTAGATGGGGGCCCTGAGTAGGAGATATGGGATCCTATGGATATTGATCCACCTGACGGGTCAGTGGAGAATCCCGAGATCAAACCGGATCCCGTGTGCCTGTCGGATTACGACCCATTGGAGCATGACCCTGACTCGCCGAACCACTATGTTGATAGTCCTTGAAGGACATGCCTGGGATAGGTTATTTTTGGATGACCCACTTTTGAAAGGAGTAGATTGACCCTCAACTCAGTATCTTTTTGGTAGGCTCGTAAGGAAGATGCCCTTGAAGGGCTTGTAAATGTGTTTTCTTGGGGTTAATCTAGTAATTAAATAAAATGGCGTTTTGGCATGACTGTTGTTGATTGTTATTACTATCCCTGCTGTTTGCTGTAATGACTGGGTGATTGTTGTCGCTTCCACATGCGTAATCGAAAGATAAAATGAAAGATTGGCGACGAGTCCTGGGACGTTGTATGCAAATGACCTAAGTGAATAGTGGTCGTCGTGTGCTCGAGGGTCGTCGCGTGCTCGAGGGTCGGGGCGTGACAAGAAGAGAAACTAGGAAACATTGCTCGAGAATAGTCTAACTTATTATTGGGGAAATTGAATACTGAAGACTTACTCTGTGACTATTCCTGCGAGCATGAAAGCCTTGCAGGTGACACTACTGACCTTATTAGGCCCTCCCCCAAGAACTCCCAAGCTCTTTAACCACTCCTTTAGATAACAAATCCACCCCTTGTTACTTGGCTTTCATGCTCGAAAAGCCTAGAAGGCGCAAAATTTTCCTAGTCAACGGAAAAGGTTTTCATACCAAAATTTAAATTAGGAAAATGATTTACTCTTTGAAAAAATCGGAAAGCATTTTTCGAAATATGAAAACTCTACGCTTAGGCACAGAAATCCCAATGTTGGTTCCGGGGTCCCGACATTCAGGACCTGGTCTTCGGCGACTGAGTCCGGGACCTCGATGTCCTAGGCTCGAATCCCGGTGCCCATACCCGATGCTCGAGCATCCGAACTCGTGTCCATAAAGGCTGTGCTCAAGTCCTCGACGCTCAAGTTCCGATCCCGACCCTTAGGCCCGAGTCCATAGAGGCAATGTGCAAGTCCTCGACACTCGGGTTTGGGTTCTTGGTTAATGAAACGTTTTATTCTTATAAACATATTTTTAAAAAAAATTCAAATTTTATTTTATTTAAAAAGTGAATTTTTATTATTTTAAAAATCAAAATTTTTAATTATTTTGAATTTTTCTTTTCTTTTCTTTTCTTTTATTTTCCTTTCTTTTTCTTTTCTTTCTTTTTTTTTATTTTTCTTCCTTTTTCTTTTTCTTCTTCCTCATACGGTTGCCGCCCGAGGTGACAGCCGGCGAGCTTGAGCCTCGCCACATCGGGCCTCTGGCGGCGAGGCTCAAGCTCATGGCCAACCTTTGATGCGGGAGCATCCGAATCTATTGAACATTCCTTAAGTTCCAATTTGATTCCATCAACAAGCCCATCACAATCAATGATTATCCAAGCCAAAACTAACTTTGGTTATAATTTGCTTCGATAGGACCAAGAATGAAATTGTCAACGAGGTGACTATCAAGTTACCAATGTTACCAAGATTATCAAGTTACCGATTAAGTTGTCGGTACATTAGAATACTTACCGATTTCGAAGCTAATCAACAACATATCAATGGAAGGTTGTTCTAAGCAATTTCCTATGACATTTGCTGATTTATTGAGGGGTTATCCTCTGGTCAAAGATAGAGCAAGAATTTTGGAAGACAAATCACAAGGATCAAGATTTCAGGTCTCCATGTGTCATCAATTGATTTCTAAGTTCCTAGGTCTTAATTGTTATGTACGTTTGAAAAGTCAAAGTCCTTAGTTCCTAGATAATTAAATGCTTTCTAGCTCCTGAGTCCTTAAATGGTTAAGCAGTTCCCATGGCTCTTAAATGTTTGGTTATTTCCTATGTCTTACGTCCTCCATAAATAGAGGAGAGTCTTCCATTGTAATGCAGAGAAGACTTTGAATACAAATCTATGAGATTTTCCTCTACTTAGCGATTATCATTGGAGAGTAGATAACTCCTATTCTAGTTTCTTTATCTTTGGAGACTGGAAGAAGCACTTTATCATCAGCTGGTGGTTTCCCTTTAGGCCCGAAGTCCTTTAACCTTGGCGGGTGGTTTGTCCTTTAAGCCTCGGTGGTGAACTTCGTCGATTCCGATCTTCATCCTCGGTTGGTGGCGCATCCTTTGTATCTTGGTGGTGATTGTAACCTATCTTTCGTTTCCATTTTACCCTTCGACATACGTCGCACAAACACACACTCATCCAAATACAAAATCCAAAAGACCCATTTCCGAAATCACTCCCCACGCACGCATCAGCCTTGATACGATTGCATACGAGGAGCTAATAATGAAAAGCATATTGATGCACAATTTGTCAAGAGGCAAGAAAATAATCACAAACAAACAACCAAAAATAAAAGGAAAAACCCTTTTAGAGAATCAAGCAAACTCCATGTTGACAACTGAGCAGAGCGCTAACATAAAAAAGAAACACCGGGTCATTGTAGTGGCGTTACCAATTAGCAATGATAGAACCAAAGACACGATGACTTCAATCAAAGCAAAGCTTTCTTACACATTAGCATTAGACTAACCGAGATGGTAACTGAAAACCCTCTCAGCAATCCAAAAGGGTGCCATCTTCTCCAATGAAAACCCACAAGCAGCGAGCGACAATGCCAACCAGAACGGGCGAATTCCCGAACCAGCTGGCGCAATCCGACAAGAAGCCAATTCAATCGGGAAAATTACAAATTCAATCCTCAACCTATTGCATTTGTGCCAATTCAGTCCTAAACCTTTCAATTTGGCCAATTCAGTCATAAACCTTTTGCAGACCAGCCAATTCAGTCCTTTTGGCCGGGCGGCGCTGACGTGGCCGCCGGCCGGCTGACGTGGCACCGGCCGGCATCCACGTGGCAATATTTTAATATTTTTTTATTATTCTTTTCGAATTTTTTTCTTTTTTCTTTTTTTTTCTCTTCCTTATCCCCCCTGGCCTGTCCGGCCAGGGGGGAGGCTCGCCGGCGGCGAGGCGAGCTGGGCCCTCGCCGCCGCTGGACGAGGGTGGAGCTCGCCCAGCCAAGGCGAGCTCCGCCTATCCAGATCTGGGCGAGGGCGGAGCTCGCCCAGCCAAGGCGAGCTCCGCCGTGCCCAGATTTGGCGAGGCGGAGCTCGCCCAGCCATGGTGAGCTCCGCCTCGCCAGATCTGGGCGAGGCTCGCCCAGCGGCAGCGAGGGCCCAGTTTGCCTCGCCGGAGCTGGGCCCTCGCCGGTGAGCCTCCCCCCTGGCCAGACAGGCCAAGGGGGAGAAGGAAAAGAAAAAAAAAAAGAAAAAAAAATTTCGAAAATAATAATAAAAAAATATTAAAATATTGCCACGTGGACGCCGGCCGGTGCCACGTCAGCCGGCCGACGGCCACGTCACACGGGCCGGCCAAAAGGACTGCGATTGGCGGTTTGTAAAGGTTTAGAGCGAATTAGTCAAATGAAAGGTTTAGAGGCTGAATTGGCACAAATACAATATGTTGAGGACTGAATTGATAATTTTCCCCAATTCAATCCGAACGTGTTCGGCGAATTATTGACTTCCGGTTGCTTTTCATCATCAGCTCCTTGTACCACCCCTCCCCTCTGCTTTTCATCATCAGCTCCTTGTAACACCAACCCCCCCCGGGATAAGTTGGCCTCGCTTGGAGAGCGTTCTTGACAAAACTTCAGGGTCAAGTCACGCGACAAAATCGTGCTATGTCACGTGACCGTCACGTGGCAAACAGAGAGGTAAAGGGGACCGCGACGGCCACCATTGAGGCAGATTCTTTCCGGCTTTTCCACTTTCGCTCTTCGTCTCAATCCCTCCTGGACCATGAGTCCCTCCGACGACGACGACGAAGACCCGAAGCTCCCTCACGACGTCGCCGTCGAGGTCCTGAAGCGATTGCCGGCGGGATCTCTCCTCCGGTGCAGGTGCGTCTGCCGGTCGTGGCGTTCCGCCATCGACGACCCTCGTTTCGTGGGCCTCCACTTGACCCACTCCGCTCAAGATGCCTCCAGCTGGTACCTCGTGTCTCTAGATTGGTACCATCGCCTGTGCTCTCTGTTTCCCGATGAGTATCTTACCCTGCCTTCCCAGTCGCAAATCGAAATTCCCTTTGCTGCTCCTCCCATCGGTCACGGTATCGTCGGTTCATGTAATGGTTTGATCTGCGTCGCAGAAACTTCCGGAAATGGCTATGGCCGGTGGATGTATTTGTGGAATGTATTCACCAGAAAGCACAAGGCGGTTCGACGAACCGGTCCGGGCCATCAGTTTTTTCCCCTGGGGACTGCTTATGAAGTTCTAGGGTTTGGCTTCGACGCTAGGTCTCGTGACTATACGATTGTGAGGATTCTCTATTTTTTAGATGATAATCGTCGATGCTTTGGTGGGAGAAAGCCTCGAGTCGAGATTTATTCACTCAGTACAGATTCCTGGAGAAGTTTGGAGTGTGAGGTTCCTGCTTTCTGCGCCAACAGACCTGCGGTCTTCTTGAATGGGAACCTGCACTGGCCTTCTTTCAAGCACGATGATGGTGGATATAGATCAATAGTCTCGTTCGATGTCGCAGGTGAGGTGTTTGACGAAATGGCTCTTCCAGAAGAAATTTTTCACCAAGACAACGGCAGTTTAATGGTCTCTGCGGCAGTATTAAATGACTTGCTGGCTGTGTTCGTTAGTTTCATAAACGCAGGTGTGGATCCCGAACTGCATTCCGTTTGTTCTGTTTGGGTTATGAGGGAGTACGGCGTGCCTAAGTCTTGGACTAAGCTGTATGCTTTTGAGGCTTGTGGACTTGTATCAGGATTTGATGGCTTCACGAGGAATGGCGAGCTTCTGATGGATATAGATGATGAAGAACGAGTTTCTTGGAATCCAATAACGGGCCAATACGCAAATCTTCCACTATCGACGTATTGTGATTTGGTCCCTGTCGTAGAGAGCATTGTTTCACTTTAGAGATGACTCAATTGCTGCCACAATTATTGGCATGATAGATTGATTCTGCTTCCAAAAGAGTTGAAAGAGACATCTGAATGTTGAAGAAATGATCTTGTACATCCACTCCGGCCACAATATGACGGGCAGAAGAAGTGAGGTGGTGCCCCATCTGCTTTTGGTACTTCTTGCAAGCTTTAAAATTCATATGCAGTTTCACATTTTGAGTTTTTCTTTTTAGACTAGGGAAAGTCTGTTCTCTTTACAATTTGCACTAGGTAAAACTCTGCATTTTAGTTGCCCAAACCAAAACCGATCGAAACCCCGAAAATGAAATCTAATCTGATTTTGTCGAGAACCCCCAAGTCCCATATGCATATGCATAGTCTTGAGCTCTTTGTTTCCTAATAAGTGATGTAGAACGAAGGGACTTGAGATGGCCGGAGCTAGCATCAACAGGGTTTTTGGCTCTTATCCTCGTATTCTGTGAAAGGTAAGCGTGGTTAGGAGAAGAGAGTGATGGTGGTTTTGACGGGAAGGATGAGACAAGGACGAAATGGGCAAACAAAGCATGCAATAGCACAGAGAGATGTTTTGTTGGTAAAAGGTGTTTCGTAATATAATTGAAATCAGCCTAATTCACGGTCGGACAAAGGGTAATGAGAGCTTATTGGAGGAAATACCAATATGTCGGAACAAAGCTAAACAAACGCCTAGCACAAATAGTTTTGTTTGAAATATTCGAACTGTATACATGGTGTGCTTATAATGATCTGAGTAATTTAATGACTAGGATAGTAAAAATCAAATCAAGACAAAAATCAAAATCGCAATGGACTATTCTTCCTTCGTCTCAAATGTGTTTTGACTATCGTCCCATTGAAGAAGGGTCAACTTTCTCGTTGATTGTATTAGGCCTGCTTGTGGTTTGGCCTCAACTATATTCGACTCAAATCAGACATTTTAATTTAGAGAAATTTCATTCAACTCCAAACTATAAAAAAAGAATCACTTGTCAACCCCAACAAAAAACAGAAGATATGAGTTTTAAAGAAATTTAACTAGTGAACGCCATCTTTTCATCAAAAGTCTCCAAGTTCATATGAAAAAAGTACATATATTTTGATCCTAATCAATGATTTCAATTGAAATACAAATGAAATTTAGTGAATAACTTAATGCAATGAAAATATAGAAAAAAAAATTAGCATGACATAGGGCAGGTTCAAATTTGGAAATACATCAAATTGAGACCAAAGACTAAACAAAATGAGTTCAATTTGTCAAGTCATTGATTCTCTCTCTCTCTCTCTCTCTCTTTTTATCTTTTAACAACCCTGATTTCGGAAGATGACCCATATAACTTGTTTAAATTATGTTGGCCAATTGATTAAACAGGATGACATGCTTTCTAATTTCAATTGGCCATTATGGGTTGCTATGTTTTCTTTATTTCGAGTCAATAACTTTATACAGTTGTTCCATTACTCTCAGTTCTTTTATATTTCGTTGTCATAATGTTGTATTTCTGAAGTTTGATTTAATGGGTTTTTGCCACAATTTTGGATTAACAATCTCACACCACACAAAACTCAAAAGGCTACCTTTTTTAATCAGGATAAAAGTCAGAATAAGATAAAGAGGTTAATTAAGGTATCATGGATATTCTCTTCTTATTTCCATAATGAATCTATTTTCATATGTGCCAAAGATAACAAATAAAACTTGAAACTTTTATAGTCCGAATAAATTCCCGTTGCCACCGCAAGATATTTGTGAGTTGTCGCTAAAGACGTTAATTCGCTCTCTTCTTTTCCTCCTTCTTTGTCGTCATCATCCCATCTTCTAGCCTCAGTTTCATACACTCTTATTGCTTTGTGGCAAATGCAACCACAACAAATTATATTCTCTGTCTAGAGTGTCGCATGGTGGTGGCTTTGTCTCCTCACAACCTCTCTCGAGCTTGGCTCACTTGCCACTGGACTCTCTTCCTTCCCTCTTCCCAAGCCTCTCTTCTCCAATCGTCCTTTTCTTTCTTGTCCAAACATCACAAGCATGGTCGAAGCTTCACGTTCTTCAACCACCATTGATTCTCCATCTCCACCACTTCCGCTTCTCCTGGTATTGATACCGTGTATTTAACCATTGTGAGTTGGAAAATTTTGTTGGATACGTGCCTGGCCAATTTCGAATTTTATAAAATCAGCTAACTATGTTGTGGTGCATACATACACACACATACATATATATATGGAGAGATATTAAAAAAAAGAAAATGACATAAATAGTCCCTGAACTTAAGCCAAATGTGCAATGTGATCCCTAAACTTTAACCCAATTTGCATTGTGATCCTCGAACTTTTAATTTGTGCTATATAATTCATGAACTTTTGGTACATATTCAATTTAGTCCTTGAACTATATGAAAATATTCAATATAGTCCTTTCATTAATTAAAGATTAAGGACTACATTAAACATGTACCAAAGTCCAGGGATTATATTAAATAAATTAAAAGTTCATGGATCATGTTACACATTGAGCCAAAGTTCAGAGACCGTTTGTGTCATTATCCCTAAAAGAAAAATACATTAGAAAACTCCTGTGTCAAGTCACATGATAGAATCATGCTATGTCACGTGACCGTCACGTGGTAAACAAAGAGGTCAGGGGGATTGTGTGATGGCCACCACTGCAGCAAATTCTTTCCCGCTCTCTACTTCGCTCTTCTTCTCAACCCCTAACCATGAGTTCCCCCCACGACGACGAAGATCCGAAGCTCCCTCACGATGTCGCCGTTGAGGTCCTGAAGCGATTGCCGGTGGAATCTCTCCTCCGATTCAGGTGTGTGTGCCGTTCATGGCGTTCCGCCATCGACGACCCTCGTTTCGTGGTCCTCCACTTGACCTACTCTGCTCCCGATGCCTCCTATTGGTATCTCGTGTCTCTAGATTGGTGAGATGTCTAGGGTTACAAAATTGAACTCGACAAACAACATGGAGACTAAGCATGATGAGCAACGTTTAGTCCTCTTCCTGGAGATCTTAATATTCAAATCTCACAAAATTAGTTTTAATTTGATCAGAATCAACCTTGGTTTTAAAGCTTTTTGCCAAGATTTGCCTTGCTCCATTGACGATGAGGCTGGAGAAGAACCTCCCTCATGAGATAGTCCTCGAAATTTTCTCATGAGATTGTCGGTGAAGCCTCTCATGAGATTCAAATGCGTCTTTAAATCGTGGCGTTGCACGATCGAAGATCCTACCTTCGCAACCATGCACTTGAAGCAATGCGCTCTCAATGGTACGAATTGGTATGTCCTTCTCACATATTGATACTTTTCTCGCAATCGAATGAGCTCTCTGTATCCAGATAAGTTCTTACTTTAAGTTCTCAGTCAGAAATGGAAGTTCCATTCATCATCCCTGTGGGAAATTGTGGAGCCCTAGGTTCATGAAATGAATTGATCTGTGTTGCTGATGCTAATGCTGAAGTTCGCAACCAAACGATGTGGCATTTATTCACTAGAAAGCACAAGGCGATTTTGAGTTCGCCTCCCCGATCTCCGTTTGTTGACATGTATGCTGCTCGCATGGTTCTAGAATTTGGATACAGTGACAGGATTAATGACTACAAGGCTATTAATAATTACTTGTTTTCCTAATAAATATGGAGGATGCAAGGGCGAATTAGTCACTGATATTTATACCCTTAGTACAAATTTGTGGCGGACTGTCAATTTCAATTTCGGGTGCAAGCTGAGCGACGGCTCGAGGGTCTCTTTCAATGGAAATTTGGAATGGAAATCGATTGGTTTCGATGAAGATCGCTGCTGGTGTTATGGATCGATGATCACATCTGTGGTAGTGCATGAGGCCTTTGACAAAATGACGTTGCCGAAGACTTGTTTCGCTTGATCCATGGAACTAGAAGCATTAACCACTGGTTTGGGCATGAACGCCCAGGCAATGCACGAACCGGCTTCTGTTTTTGTTCTGGTTACAGGGCATTCACGTGAGAATCTTTACCTGATGATGCTAGTTAGTGAACAAATAGATCATACTCGTGCGTCTTTACTTGATGATGCTATTTTTTTGTAAAAAATAGATCATACTCCTAGGCACGAACATACTAGTAATTGGGGGTGTTAGCGGGTTGATTCGGTTCAGATATCAACCAATACTCAAATCCTGAACCGACTCAAACATGAATGATATATATTGTTTATGACCCGGCCTGAGACCCGACCCGTACAAAACCCAAACCAAAATGACGGTTCAATTTGATGTAGCTAGCAAGGATTACCTAGAGGGGGGTGAATAGGTGATCTTAAATAATTTTGACCAATTTATAGCTGAAATGATAAATCACAGTAGAGTCTGAATAAAATTCAAATTAAAAACAGTTTATATAGACAGTGCTCTTGATGTGTCGTATGTAAAGTAAGAGATAAGGGATAGAAAAACTGCACACAAGTTTATAGTGGTTCGACTTATAGCAAGCCTACGTCCACTCTCCCACGCTGACAGCCTACTGGTTGGATTTCACTATGTAATCAAGAGGAATTACAGATTCTGAGTGACAGCACTCTTGTATATGATAGGACTCTCTATCTCACACAATCACTCTTACAAAGTATCCCTTAAGATCTTAATATTTAGCTCAAGAAAGACAAGAGAAAGGATCAGAGTATGCTCAGACTTTGGACTTGTTGATTCTCGATTTCGTTCATTGCCTTCTGCTCCTCGTAGGTCTCCTTTTATACTCCTCCACTACCAAACTAGCCGTTGGACAGTCTTCAGAGGATCATCTTCCAATCTTTATCTTGGACAAATTTGTATAAAATGGATTGAGTAGCCGTTGGTTGATAAAATTTGAATCCCGTTGATTCTGGTCACCCATACAATCAGAATCTTGGTTTCCACAAGTAGAGCTTTATCCATTGTAATGCATACTTGTCATAATGTTTGATTGTCAATCAATTAGGCTGAGATTGAGTCAATCAAAACTTTCCTTTTGTGAAATCCATGCCAGATCACTAGCTGTTGTGATTCGTTCTGAATGAGTTTTGCTTTTGCGTCTGAAAAACTTCAGCGTCTGCATCTGCATAATTTCTGCGTCTGAAGAATTTCTGATTCTTGCTTGCTTTACATTCAGAACTTGAGTCAGTGTAGGTCTTCAGTAAAATCTGAGTATTTCAAAATTAGAGTCTGAATGACTTTTATGGTAAAGTCTGAACTTCTTATTTCTGAGTCTGAACTTTTAGTTCTAAGAATTTGTAAAGTCTGATATTTCCTTATGAACTTCCAGAATATATTAACTTGGAATGGAATGCATGTTAGATTCACAAGATAAACATAGAAAGTTTTGTCAGCTTCAAAATTCATTAGGAGTTTTCCTCAACAATCTCCCCCTTTTTGATGGTGACAAAACTTCCATGCGGATTCAATCAATGTCAAATAAATTTGAAGAAAATAATCATATTAAGCATATGAAACACAGATAAGAAGTAAACGTGCAAACTCTTAAGATCTGTGTATTTCTCTTCCTTTGAATATAACCTGCATATTGGAATGTTAGTACGGCAATAGCTGCATAATCTCTCCCCCTTTTTATCATCAGCAAAAAGAATAAATCAACAATAAGCAGAATAATACACTATAAACCATCCAAACAGTCTAACAAAGACAAATGTTAAGAATACAGAACCAGTTTGGAAATAAGAATTGTTTAAAAAGAGGGTATGAAAGCAAGCTATTTCTTTGATGAGGTTCGAACAAGCTGAAAGTTCTCCAAGATAGAAACAGCTTCCTCAATCTTTGTAGAACAATGACCCATAGCTTTCTCCATATTTGTTGAACATAGAGCAATAGCTTCCCCAATCTCTACTTTGTCTTTTTCTGCCTGAAGACGTTGAGTCTGATTGTTTTCCTCAATAATTTTCTGAAGATTCTTCACGTCCTCTTCAAGTGCAGCTTGTTTCTCTTTTATTTCTAGCAGAAGGGTCAGAATGGTCATATTGTCTGAGGTCTGTCCCTAAACATTGTCCGGTGCATTCTGTTCGAACTTATCCCCTGTCTCTGTTGGAATCTCCCCGTGAAAATCTGTCTGTCATGCAGTAGTATTTTCATTCAAAGTGTCTTCAGGATTAAGTGGAGATTGACTTACATCTGTCCTCTGTAGAATATCATCCTGTTGATGCAAATGTGAGTCCCCAGATACTGGTTCTGAAACCTTTTCAGCAGGTGCTGAAACATGTTCTGGACCAACATTTTTGTCCTGTTTCAAGGTATTCTAATTCATCATCTTCATCTCTAAGAAGAATTTTTCTCTTCTTGCTGTACACCTTTAATGGACTTGAAGACACAGTCTGCTGTCTTGCTTGTTCTTTTCCTGTTCTTTTTCTTTCTTCTTTGTCTTTGTCAATTCTTGCTAACAGATTTTGCTTATGACTGCTGAGCATCATTTCCTTTGTTTGTACTTGCTCTTTCCTTTTTATCTTCGAAATGCTTAAGATTCATCTTGGTAAGCATCTTTTCTCCAACAAACATCAAAGGAACAAAGGATTCTAGAGATGAGTGCACCATAAGGAAGTTGTCCCTTGTCCTTTTGGAGAGTTATGTACATGTGAAAAATGATGATGTGAGGAAGAGAGAAAGACTTTCCATTCAGAATAGCCCAGATAAGCTTGATTTCAGACTTAGACAAGTCAGTCTTGGAAGCAGCTTTAGGTCTCAAGCAATTGATAATGATCTTATGCAAGATCACGGTCCTTCTGGTCAGATCAGAATATAAGATATGGCGTTTAAAGCCTCTAGCAAAATTCTGATTTTCTGAAGCTGCTCTAGAAGCATCTTCTAAGCTCATTTCAAATGGAGTAAATTTGTAATTTTTCGCTCCAATAATCAGAGCCAGATCTTCTACTTTCAGATCATACTTTTTATCACCAACAGTGAATTGAAGCCAATTTGGGGACAGAATGAAAAAATTTGAGTAAAAATAAGCAATCAGTTCTGCATATACATGTGCAGATTACAGACAGAATTCATAAATGCCCAATCTTTCAAAAAGATGTTTCACAGAAATGCCAGCCTTTTCCAGATAGTCGAAATCCACACTACGATGATTCATAATCCCTCTAGCAAGTAGCAACTGATAGTATACATTGTGCTCTGTATTTCTGAATAAACTGCCATTACCTTGAACACCAAACGCAATTCCAGCCTTCATCTCAAAGTTATGGAATAGTCTAGCATCATCATCAGGATTCGTAAATTTAGATGCACTTGTAGATTTAGGGCTTATGCGAACAGATTTCTTTTCAGAGGGAGTGGATGATTCCCCAACTTTCTCTTTTCCTTTCGTGGAAGTAGTCTCTTTTGGAGCAGTACTAGCCTGATCATGATCAGTTCTAGAAGAAAATTGAAAATAACTTCGCACAAGACTTTCTTTAGTGTGAAAGTCGTTGTCTTTGAGACACTGACAAAGAACCAATGCAGAAGCATTGCTGCGTTTCAACCTTTCGTATGCTTTCCACACAAGTTTGATATTACTGAAACGAAAATCAGTTTTACCCGTAGTTTTTGGTGGAGACGATGGTGGTGGTTCTTGTGGTGTCGCTTCTGAAGGATCTTGGTGGTGGTCCGATTCTGTGTCTGAGAAATCAGAAATCTCCATGAATTCTACCGGTCCTGAATACTTTGAATTTTTGTTGAGAATTCGCGATGATCGTCTTTTGAAAGGCATTGTGATTCACAGAGGCAAAAAGATTTAATCTTGGAGAAGGAGGAGAAGCAGACTCTGAGTGTCGTGATGATCGGGAGTGAATGGGTTCGTACTTTTAGGGTTTTATAAAAAGAAGAGGACGGTTTTTAGAAAGAAAAACCGCTTTTAGAAGTTTTAAAAAGTGATCCTATTATATAGGAACAGAGAAAAAAATATTTTTTGAGCACACTCAATCAATCAGATAAATTAGAATACATACCTGATTTGCTTCGAAAAGTAACATGTACCAAAATATCCTGCCAGAAATGCCAAAAATATACCTGCCAAAATTTGAATTGAGGACGTACCTTTCATTTGAGTCTGAAATGGACATTCAAATGAAGAACATTTGAGTCTGAAAAAATTTCTGTCTAACAAATACTTCAAGAAAATGGATAAGTGATGCATAGTTTATTTCTAATATATTCAAATGAAGACTTATCAAGAGGTTTTGTGAATATATCAGCTAATTGATTCTTAGAATCAATAAATTGAATATTCACATTACCATTATAAATATGGTCTCTAATAAAGTGATGCTTGATTTCAATGTGCTTAGCTCGTGAATGAAGAATTGGGTTCTTGGTCATATTAATAGCACTTGTGTTGTCACCTTTGATTGCAACACTTGAATCTTCAATAGTAAAGTCTCGTAACTGTTGTTTCATCTACAGAATCTGTGCATAACAACTTCCCAAGGCCACATATTCTACTTCTGCTATAGAAAGTGCAACTGTGCTTTGTTTCTTTGAGTTTCAAGACACCAACATAATTCCAAGTAATTGACATGTTCTTATAATACTTTTCCTGTCCACTTTACAGCCAGCTAAATCAGCATCAGAATAACCAGTAAGAGTAAAATTTGATTCCTTGGAATACCAAAGACCTAACATTGGATAACTTCCAATGTATTTGATTATTCTTTTAACTGCAGAGAGATGTGATTCCTTTGGGTCAGATTAAAATCTTGCACACATACAGACATTAAACAATATGTCAGGTCGCGATGCAATAAGATATAACAATGATCCTATCATACTTCTATACACCTTTTGATCAACCTTTTTACCATTTTCATCTTTGTCCAGTTTGGATGAATGAGACATATGAATGTCTATTTTCTTGCAGTTCTGCAATCCAAACTTCTTGACAATCTCCTTTACATATTTTTCTTGGCAAATGAAGGTTCCATTCCTGGTTTGTTTCACTTGTAGTCCAAGAAAGAATGTCAATTCACCCATCATACTCATCTCGAACTCATTCTATATATTCTTAGAAAATTCTTTGTAAAGCAGTTCGTTAGATGATCCAAAAATAATATCATCAACATAAATTTGAACAAGTAAAAAATCCTTACCTTTTCTCTTAATGACCAAGGTTGTATCAACCTTACCTTTTGTGAAGTCATTTTGTAGAAGGAAGTTAATTAACCTGTCATACCAAGCATGAGATGCTTGTTTTAGACCATAAAATGGCTTTTTTGAGTTTGTAAACATGATCAGTCTTCCTTGGTTCTTCAAAATCAGGTGGTTGTTCCACATATACTTCTTCTTTGATATAGCCATTCATGAAAGCACTTTTCACATCCATTTGAAATAATTTAAAGTCATGGAAACAAGCATAAGCTAAAAGTAGCCTAATGGCTTCTAACCTGACAACCGGTGCATAGGTTTCATCATAATCTATGCCTTCTTCTTGTGAGTAACCTTTTGCTACAAGTCTTGCTTTGTTTCTTGTGACTTTCCCTTTGTCATCCATTTTATTTCTGAATACCCATTTTGTTTCAATTACTGGATGATTTTTGGATCTTGGCACAAGTTCCCATACTTTATTGATTCTGAACTGCTGAAGTTCCTCCTGCATAGCTTCGATCTAGCTTTCATATGATAATGCTTCATCAATTTCTTTTGGTTCTATTTCTGATATCAACGCTAAGTTGCTGATGTTTTCCTTGTGTTTAGATCTAGTCTTGATGCCATCTTCTATTTCTCCAATGATGAGGTTCTTCGGATGACTGGATTTATGCTTCCAGTTTCTGTCGAATCTCTCTTTCTGAATATCATCAGATTCTGAAGGTTCTGATTAAGTCTGGATTGAACCTTCTTTTCCTTCTTCTACAGATTCAACGATCTTTGAAGATTCTTGTTGAGCTTCAAATAACTCTTGAATATTGGGAGATAGTTCAGATTCATTTTTGTGAGTCTGAATATTTTCATCAAAACTCACATTCATAGTTTCTTTCACAGTCTGAGAATTCTTGTTGAATACTCTGTATGCTTTACTTGAAGTAGAATACCCAACGAAAAATCCTTCATCTACTTTCTCATCAAACTTACCGGAGCGGTCATTTGGATTTTTGAGTATAAAGCATTACAACCAAATACACGAAAATATGAAATACTGGGTTTTCTACCTTTGTAAAGCTCATAGGGGGTTTTGTCAAGAATGGGCATAAGAAAAACTATGTTAATGATATAACAAGCTATAAAAACTGCTTTTGCCCAAAAATGAAAAGAAATCTTGCTTTCAATCAAAAGAGTTCTTGCCATTTCTTGCAAAGAATGATTTTTCCTTTCCACAACACCATTTTGCTCTGGTGTATAAGGAGTACACAAATTGTGTTGAAAGCCATTTTCCTCACAGAAATCTGAAAAACTTTGATTTTCAGATTCTCCCCCATGATCAGTTTTGCTGCTGGAAATGGTATAACCCTTTTCATTATGAACTCTTTTTGCAAATCTTGAAAAATATGAAAATGCTTCATTTTTATGAGCAAGGAAGAACACCCATGTAAATCTTGTGAAGTCATCAACAATAACTAAACAATATTTCTTACCACCAATACTTTGTGTTCTTGTTGGTCCAAATAAATCCATATGAAGAAGCTGCAAAGCACAATTAGTGGAAACATGATGTATAGACTTAAAAGAGCTTCTTACTTGTTTTCCTAGAGTGCAGGCATTGCATAACTCTGTTTTCTTGAACTTCAAATATGGCAGACCTCGAACCAATTTCTTGTTTTAGATTTTTGAGATTTGTTTCATACTAATATGCCCCAATCTTCTGTGCCATAGATCTTCATCCTCTTTGATTGAGATCAAACAATGAGTGAAGTTTGGATTGACATCTAGAAGATAAATATTGCCATGTCTTCTTCCTATGAATGTTTGAGAAGAATCTTTGCTTGTTCATGAGCATGTATTTTCTTGAAAGTTGATTATGAAACGTCTATCACATAGTTGGCTTATGCTTGTCAAGTTGTAGTTGAGTCCTTTTACTAATGACACATCATTGATTGTGAGTCCTTCAATTTCAACTATTCCTTTGCCAACTATCTTTCCTTTGTTATTTCCTCCAAATGAAACTTTTTCACCATTCAAGCTTTGTAGTTTAACGAATATGCTTGGATCTCCTGTCATGTGCCTAGAACATCCACTGTCTAGGTACCACTTTCTTTTTCTCTTTGTGGTAACCTACAAAAATCACAACCACTCAAGTTTTCTTTGGTACCCAAATTTGTTTGGGTCCTTGAGAATTAGTATAGGCTGTCTTAACAAAGTCTCTTCGAATTAGTCTCCAGACCTTAGGACATTCATTCTCATAGTGCTGTGAATCTCCACATTTTGAGCACTTGAGTGCACTTCGGCCAACAGGTTTGACAAAATTGCTTTTGAAATGATTTTTATAAACTTGTCGAGGAGGTCTTTGCTTTAATCTCTTCTTGACTTTTGGAAAATCAATTAAATTGTCACTTTCCTTCACAAATCCGAGATCAGATTTGTTGTAGTAAGGAATTTGTATAGAAAGAATATGCTTCAAGGTTTCTGAACCTTTTGAAAACTTAGAAGTAATTTCTGAAAATTCCTTTTTCAAAATAGCATTTTCATTGGAAAGTAAATCTCGATTTTCCTTGACTTGATGAAATTCTTTTTGAAAGAAATCAATTTTTTCTTTTTGTGAAACATCCTGTTGCCTCGGTGATGAATTTTCCTTTTTTAATGAAGAGATTCTTTTAAGAGCAGCCTTAAATTCAAAGCATAATTCATCAATGTAATTTGACACTTCAATTGGAATGTCATGATACTTTACCTCAATTTCGACTCCATCATCAGAATCTGAGTCTAAGTCTGACTTGGCCATCAGACAGAAGTTTGAGATATTTTCATCACTGTCTTCACACTCTGTATCACTCCAAGTTTCTGCTTTTAAGGCTTTCTTTGCTTTGTCAAATTTGGTCTTTTTCTTTTTCAGAAATGGACAATTTGGCTTGATATGTCCACATTTCCTACAATGAAAGCAGATTACTTCCTTTGATTTTTCTGTTTTATCGAGAGTCTTATTCTTCTCAAAAGGCTTCTTCCCTTTGAGGTTTCTTCCTTTGACTTTCATCTTCTTGTACTTCTTTATGAAGAGAGCCAGTTCTTCATCGTCAACATCTTCATCTTCAGAATCTGCATCATCAGAATCAATATTAGACTTTAATGCAATTGACTTTTTACCTCTTGATTCATTCTCCTCATTCAGTTGTTCAGTCTCATATGATTGAAGAGTTCCGATTAGCTCATTCACTGATAGAGGAATGATCATTTGAGTCTCTCGAAGAGATGTTTTGATATTATCCCACTGCTTTGACAGTCCTCTCAAAAGTTTGTTGACTTTCATCGCATCTGAGACTGGTTGTCCTTGATATGCAAGACCGTTTACTATGTCAGCAAATCTGTCATACATATCAGCAACTGATTCTCCAGACTTCATTCTGAAGGATTCATATTGACCAAGCAATAGATTGATTTGAGTTTCCTTGGCTCGATCTGTTCCTTCATATATAGTGTAGAGAGTATCCCAGATATTCTTAGCTGATTCACAAGAAGCAATTTTCTTATATTCAATAGGTGCTAAAGCACAATAGAAAGAATAAATTGCTTTTGAATCTAAAGCTTCTCTTTTTGATATCTCAGTTTGAGATAATGGAGGATCTATTGGTGTGCTCCCTTCTATCTTTTCTTTTGAATCAGAAGGTTTTGGTTTGACTCCTCTAATGATAACATCCCATTACATGTGATCAATTGACTTGATGAATGCCTTCATCTTATTCTTCCAGACACTATATTCCTTGTCATCGAAATATGGTGGTATGTTGTTGCTTTGTCCTTCAATGAGACCTGGAGCACTCAAGTTAGCCATAAAGATCGTTAGCTCAGAAGTAATACACTTCAATAAACGAGCAACCCGCTTTGATACCAATTAATGTAGCTAGCAAGGATCACCTAGAGGGGGGTGAATAGGTGATCTTAAACAATTTTGATCAATTTATAGCTGAAATGATAAATCACAATAGAGTCTGAATAAAATTCAGATTCAAAACAGTTTATATAGACAGTGCTCTTGATGTGCAGTATATAAAGTAAGAGATAAGGGATAGAAAAACTGCACACAAGTTTATAGTAGTTCGGCTTATAGCAAGCCTACGTCCACTCTCCCACGCTGACAGCCTACTGGTTGGATTTCACTATGTAATCAAGAGGAATTACAGATTCTGAGTGACAGCACTCTTATGTATGATAGGACTCTCTATCTCACACAATCACTCTTACAAAGTATCCCTCAAGATCTTAATATTTAGCTCAAGAAAGACAAGAGAAAGGATCGGAGTATATTCAGACTTTGGACTTGTTGATTCTCGATATCGTTCATTGCCTTCTGCTCCTCGTAGGTCTCCTTTTATACTCCTCCACTACCAAACTAGCCGTTGGACAGTCTTGAGAGGATCATCTTCCAATCTTTATCTTGGACATATTTGTATAAAATGGATTGAGTAGCCGTTAGCTGATAAAATCTAAATCCCGTTGATTCTGGTCGCCCATACAATCAAAATCTTAGTTTCCATAAGTAGAGCTTTATCCATTGTAATGCATACTTGTCATAATGTTTGATTGTCAATCAATTAGGCTGAGCTTGAGTCAATCAAAACTTTCCTTTTGTGAAATCCATGCCAGATCACTAGCTGTTGTGATTCATTCTGAATGAGTTTTGCTTTTGCGTCTAAAAAACTTCAGCGTCTGCATCTGCATAATTTCTACGTTTGAAGAATTTCTGATTCTTGCTTGCTTTACATTCAGAACCTGAGTTAGCGTAGGTCTTCAGTAAAATCTGAGTCTTTCAAAATTAGAGTCTGAATGACTTTTATGGTAAAGTCTGAACTTCTTATTTCTGAGTCTGAACTTTTAGTTCTGAGAACTTGTAAAGTCTGATATTTCCTTATGAACTTCCAGAATATATTAACCTGGAATGGAATTCATGTCAGATTCACAAGATAAACATAAAAAGTTTTGTGAGCTTCCAAATTCATTAGGAGTTTTCCTCAACACAATTCGGTTTGAGTCACAAGTTTAGAGCAATTTGCTCCAGAGTCAAGCACATCATCATGCACGGATCTTGAGATCGCATCACGAGCTTCGAAACATCACCGTTGAGACCATCTTCACCGTCGACGAGGCGCCTCTAGATCTAGAGTATCTCCTCTCGATCTGGAGACGATGAGGCTCCATGACCGCCTATCTCGTCAAGATCCTGATGAGGAGGAAAAAAAACAGAGCTCGAGGGTGGACAACTATGGAAGCAACTCTGGAGATATTGACGTCCATGGACGCATCAAGATCTAAACTGCCATGAAGAGCTGAACGACCATGAACAATGGCTCCGACAGTGTTGATGGTGGGCTGTTCACGTTGATCTGGAGGAGGCGCCACGGAACATGGAGGTCCAGTGGATGGCGGCAGGGTGGCCGAGGGATGAGGGATGAGGTGGAGGTGCTGAGGGGAGCTGCTTAGTGTTTAGGATTCATTTTCTCTATGTCTAATGTGTTTCAATTCAGTTTGGGTACATGACCCGAACTAAACCGAAATATTAAAATTACTCAATTTTTTTTTACTTTTTACTCGAATTGGAATGAGATCCCACCAGCAATGTTCGGTTCGGGTCGGTTGGGTTCGGGTATGTTGTTACACCCCTGCCGGCAATGTCTCTTACTGTTTTTTAAGAGTCTTTTGATATGATTTTTACTCTTTACTTATTGCTTCCTCTATGAAATTGCATGAGTCGAAAAAAAAAATTCGAGTTTTGAGAAACGATAACAATTTATAATCTTTTACCTGTTAATTAGTTTGCACTCATTGTGCAACATCATAAGTTAATTAGAAAACTCACAACATTAATTAGACGGAAAAACAAAATCATACCTTTAAAAATACACAAATCAAAGTTGACAATATTTTCGTTTTTTTCCACTATATAAATTATTTTTCCAGGAAGCAACCAATAAATGAACATTTTACTTTTTTTAATAACTAAAAATAACATTTTTTAAGTTCAAAAAGTAAAAGAAAATGAAAGGAGCATTCTAAGGGCCTATTTGATAACAATCCTATTTTTCTATTTTTCTATTATTTTGTTCCTTGGAACAAAAAAAGAATATAAATCCGTTTGATAACATTAGTTAATTTTTCTATTCCCCATAATAGAAAAGTGGCCAATGAATAGATTTGAAATAGAGACAAGAAGTAAAAATAATCTATTTCTTTGTTCTCAGGAATAATTTCTAAAATAAGTTCATTTTCTTTTTTTTCCTTCCTTTTTCTTCCTACTCTTGCCGATTGCAAGGCGTCGGCAATAGCTGGCGAGTCCGACCTTGCTAGCCTCGGGCGAGCCTCATTGTGTTTGGGTGAGGTTGGCCTCACCGTGGCTAGGCAAGGCTCGCCCAAGGCTAGCCCTTGTGGCTGGTCGATCGCCGAGGCCTGGCGACCGGCTAGAGTAGGAAGAAGAAGGGAGGAAAACAAGAAAAGAAAAGAAAAGTAAAAAAATTAGAAAATCTCAGAAAATAAAAAAAAAAAAACTCGACGTAACAAAATTTTTTTAGAGTCGTACCAAATGCTTTTCTGTTTTTTTTTTCAATTCCAAGAATATAAATTTTTGTGCAGTTACCAAATGAGTTTTTTTGCTCAGAAACTCGTCTAAGGAGGAGAAATAAAAAAAAAAGCTTTTCCTAAAAGGAAATTGTTCTCGAGAATATAAATGTTATCAAACGCATCCTAAATTTCGTCGCATAAAGTGAAAGAAGTTAGTTACTACACTATAAGGACAATCAAGGAATTTTATCACTTGTTTCTCGATAGAAAGTAACTAGTTAATTTCTTTCCTCTACCTTTTCGTCCTTTTTCTTTGACCATTTTTACCTTTAGTTTATCTTTACTTTATAATTAGGATAATACGTATACAATGGCTAAATGTGGCGCTAAAAAAGTGAGATGATCGAGAGTTTTGACTTAGATATATGAATATTTAAACTAGAGACAAGACACATGCTATGCAAATGCATGAAGATTGTTATGTATGATTAAGATATATGTAATTATTAAAGGAAGTGGATGGAGTCTGATTGTGTTTATATACATATATATATATATGTACATAGATGGAGAGAGATATTAAAAGAAAAAAATAAAAAAAATAATGAGCTATGTCAGCGGGAGAACTTACATTAGAAAACATCTGTGTCAAGTCACGTGACAAAATTGTGCCATGTCACGTGGTTTTCACGCGACAAACAGAGAGGTCAAAGGTGACTGCGGCGGCCAGTGCCGTAGCAAATTCTTTCCAGCTTTCTACTTCCGTGGCAGATCGTTCCAGCAACAGAGAAGGCTTTCCATGATCCGGTTCATTTCCGGTTCGTGTTCGCTCTTCTTCTCCACCCCTACCCATGATGAGTTCCTCCTCCGACGACGACGACGACCCGAAGCTCCCTCACGACGTCGCCATCGAGGTCCTGAAGCGGTTGCCGGTGAAATCTCTCCTCCGTTGCAGGTGCGTCTGCCGGTCGTGGCGTTCCAACATCGACGACCCTCGTTTCGTGGCCCTCCACTTGCGCCACTCCGCTCTCGACGCCTCCCGTTGGCATCTCGTGTGCCGAGATTGGTGCGATCCTGTCCAGAACCTGTGCTCTCTGCTGTCCCATCAGTCTCTTGCTCTGCCTTCCCGGTCGCAAACCGAAATTCCATTTGTTACTCCTCCTCCCGACAGCTACCGCATCGTTGGTACGTGTAATGGTTTGATCTGCGTCACCGAACGTTCCAGAGATGGCTATGGTCGGACTATGTATCTGTGGAATCCGTTCACCAGAAAGCACAAGGCGGTTCGACGACCCGGTCCGGATATGGAGACTGGTCGTATGGTTCTAGGGTTCGGCTTCGACGCTAGGTCGATCGACTATAAGATTGTGAGGATTCTCTATTCTCCAGAAGATTGTTTTAGTCGCTTTGGTCGAGTCGAGATTTATTCGCTCCTTACAGATTCCTGGAGAAGTCTGGAGGGTGAGGCTCCTGCTTTTCGCCTTGACAACAGAGCGGTCTTCTTGAATGGGAATCTGCACTGGTTTGCTTCCTATCGAAACGAGGGTCGATACAGGTCAATAGTCTCGTTCGATGTCGCAGGTGAGGTGTTTGACGAAATGGCTCTGTTGGAAGAGATTTTTCCCGTAGACAGTGTCTATTTACTGTCGTGTATGGCAGTATTGAATGACTCGCTGGCTGTGTTCATTAATGGTGGGGAGGCACTTGATCATCCTGATTGGCATTCCGTTTCTTCTGTTTGGGTTATGAGAGACTACGGCGTGCCTGAGTCTTGGACTATGCTGTATAATTTTAAGGCTTGTGGAACGGTAGTAGGATTTGATGGCTTCACGTGGAATGGTGAGCTTCTTATTGAAATATCTGGTGGAGAACGAGTTTCTTGGAATCCGATCACTGGACAATTCGCAAATCTTTCGTTATCGACGACATGCGATTTGTTCACCGTCATAGAGAGCCTCGTTTCGCTTTAGATATGACTCAATTGCTGCTACATTTATTGATATGAAAGATTGATTCTTCTTGCAGAAAAGTTGAAAGTTACATTTGAATTGAGAATAAATTATTTTATTCATATATGCGCCGGCCACAAAATGACGAGCATAAGTAGGGAAGTGGCGCCCATTTACTTTTCGTACTTCTTGCAAGCTTTAATATGCATTTTCACTTTCACTTTATTTTTTCTTTAGACTAGTGAAGTTTGTTCTCCGTATGAGTGAAAGTATGCAACTCAAGACTGCATCTACAACTTCAGCATTGTCGGTACTAGCAGAGTTTAGACGATGCAGAAAAAAATGACGAAGCTTTTTGAATGCTATGCATGTGTGTGCTCGATTCTTTGCCACCATAAGCATTTTTCAGCTTCTGTAGGACCAAACTATTCACTATCTGAGTCACGCATCTCGATCTCTGGGCATTGCAACTGGTGCAACTACATACTACCATATTTTGTTTCCTATCTCAAGAATTTTTTGTAGCACCGGCAATGCATACCTAGTAAGCTTATGTATTGATCTATGCAGACAGCTGCATTAATGGATTAAGGAAACATTGGAAACTGTATTATTAGGACAATCTTTTTTCCCCCCAAATGATTCGTGGGTCGGAAGTCTTACTTCGTCTTGTGATACACTGATGATTTTGCACGTCAAGCCATCTGGGAATGTGGTATGTAGATGAGATAATCTGTTTGCTTCCTCCTTGGAAAGACATCTGGGAAAGTGATTTTAAATTGCAATTCTCTTCTAAAGTCTGGTGCCAGGTGCTGGAGCTCTTCTTTATTAACAGGAATTCGGGTGATTGGCAATCCGAGTTCACCTGGCTCTTAGCAAAAATGGGGAATGGCATAGAACAGCAAAAAGTAATGTTGAAGTTTCTTAGGGATGCCAATACATAGTTTATGTGGAAGTCTAGAGACAATTTGCTTCATGGTCAAGGTGCTGCTTCTGTGGAACATGTTCTTAGATTGATCGTTTTTTACTTCAAAAGGATACGTGGTGTGCTTATAATTATCTACATAATTTAATGACAGGGATAGTAAAAACAAGTCAAGACAACCCTCGTGCTCAATTGTATCTGGCGAGCTTGTGGTTCGGCTTGGACTACATATTAACTCAAACTAGACATTTTAATTTAAAAAAATTTGAATCCAACCGCAAACTACAAATATCAACTGTGAGCCCCCATAAAAAGACATAACTTTCTTTTCATTTTGTTTTGACTTTGATTTGTTAACATAATGTTTAGAAAATGGAATTATAAACCAATGATAACGTTTAAATTGTGAATGTGAGGTTTCATCAATAGGAACCTTTAAAAATTCCTGCGTAAAAATCACATGTGGTTTAATCCGAAACATCAATTCTAGTTTATGACTTTAAATGAATAACTTGTATAGACAAAGATACAAAAAGATTAGCAGGATATAGGCTGTTGGGGGACTTCAAGGTCAATCTAGATGGCTGCCGTGGCCCTCACGGTTGAAGGCCATGTCAATCACCATGAGATCAATCGGAAATCGCCGTCAGAGGTCTCTATGTGGCCTTCGAGCTGGCCTCGGACGGCCATGAGGCAGAGATGGATATATAGATCCGTTTTTGCTATAATTATAGCATCACTGTATTCTCTTATGATATTGAGATTTTATTCCCTCTAAAGGCCATAATATAATAAGTCTAGGGTTACAAAATTGAACTCGACAGACAAACAGAGACTAAGCATGATGAGCAACGCTTAGTCCTCTTCATGGAGATCATAACATTTATATTTCACAAAATTAATCTTAATTTGATAAGAATCAATCTTGGTTTGAGAGCTTTTTGCCTAGATTCGCCTTGATCGGAGAAGAACCTCCCTCATGAGATAGCCCTTGAAATTTTTCTCAAGAGATTGCCAATGAAGCCTCTCATGAGATTCAAATGCATCTCCAAATCGTGTCATTGCATGATCGAAGATCCTACCTTTGCGGCCATGCACTTGAAGTGATGCAATCTCAATGACACGAATTGGTATATTCTTCCCACAGATTGGTACTTTTCTCGCAATCGAATGAGCTCTTTGTATTCAGATAAGTTCTTACTCCGGCTTCTCAATCAAAAAACAAATTTCCATTCATTAGCCCTATAGGCAATTGTGGTGCCCCGGGTTCCTGCAATTGATTGATCTGCATTGCTAATGCTAATGCTAAAGTTTGCAATGAGACGATATTTCAGGGGAATTTATTCGCTAGAAAGCACAAGGCGGTTTTGAGTTCGCCTTCGGATCTATTTGTTGACGTGTACGTTGCTGGCGTGGTTCTAGGATTTGGATACAGGACACGATTAATGACTACAAGGTTTTTAATAATTACTTGTTTTCCTAATAAATATGGATGAGACTGGGGCATATTAGTCGCTGAAGTCCATGTTTATAGCCTTAGTACAAATCCGTGGTTCAATTTCAGGTGCAAGCTGAGCGACTGCTCAAGGGTCTCTTTCAATGGAAATTTGCAATGGATCTCAATTGGTGTCGATAAAGATCGTTGCCGGTATTGTGAATCGCTAATCACATTTGTGGTAGCAAATTTGAAAGGGTCCATGAGAATGCTCTAACGTGTACTTCATCCATGCTCTATTATTATTCGTTTCATAGGCTGTAAACATTTGGTTACCTCGAAATCCTACTCTCTGTGCATCATGATTTCTTCTCTCAAAGATCAATATGTGAAATACATGGTTGTCTCTGCAACAGTCGAAGCATTTAGTTGAGACTTCTCTCGGTCATCATAATTGATCCGATTCTAACCTTGGTATATGTCCTATGATAGTTGTTCGAGTTATGTGAGAAGAGAAACTGGGGAACATTGCTATAGAAAAGTCGAACTTATTATTGGGGAAAATGAATACTGAAGACTTACTCTGTGACTGTTCCTGCGAGCATGAAAGCTTTGCAGGTGATCACACTTCTGACCTTATTAGGCCCTCCCCAAGAACTCTCAAGCTCTTTAACCACTTCTTTAGATAAATCCACCCCTTGTCACTTGGCTAAGGCATTGGTTTTCCCTCGTCGCCTAAAACCACACTCTCAAAAGGAAAATTTCACTATCAGTGTTTAAATACAGTGCCAAAATTGCTGAGATCCTTCATGGAGGCGCTTAAATACAGTGCCAAAACTGCTGAGATGCTTCAATGGAAAATATTTTCCTAGTCAACGGAAAATGTTTTCATACCAAAGTTTAAATTTAGGAAAATGATTTACTCTTTGAAAGAATCGGAAAAAGTTTTTTGAAATATGAAAACTCTACGCGTAGGCACTGAAATCCCAACATTGGTTCCCGGGTCCTGACATTCAGGACCAGGTCTCCGGCGGCCGAGCTCGGGACCTCGGTGTCCCAGGCCCGAACCCCGATGCCCATACCCGATGCTCAGGCACCCGAACTCGTGTCTATAAAGGCTGTGCTTGGGTCCTCGACACTTAAGCTCTGGTCTCAACCCTTAGGCCCGAATCCATAAAGGCAGTGCGCAGGTCCTCGGCACTCGGGCTTGAGTTCTTGGTTAATGAAACGTTTTGTTCTTATAAAAATATTTTAAAAAAAATTCAAACTTTATTTTGTTTAAAAAGCGAATTTTTTTATTATTTTTAATTTTTCTTTTCTTTTCTCTTTTTTCCTTTCTTTTTCTTTTCTTTTTTTTTTTCCTTTTCTTCCTTTTTTCTTTTTCTTCTTCCTCGAACAGTTGCTGGCCGAGGTGACGGCCGGCGAGCTTGAGCCTCGCCAACTTGTGGCCCCCGACGGCCAGGCTTGAGCTCGCGGCCTCTGGCGGCCAACTTTTGATGCGAGAGCATCCGATTTTATGGAACATTCCTTAAGTTCCGATTTGATTCCATCAACAAGCCCAGCATAATCAATGATTATCCAAGGCAAAACTAACTTCGGTTATAATTTGCTTCGATGGGACCAAGAATGAAGTTGCTGACGAGGGGACTATCAAGTTACCGAGTTACCGAGATTATCGAGTTACTGATTAAGTTATCGGTACATTAGAATTCTTACCGATTTCAATGCTAATCAACAACATATTAATGGGAGGTTGTTCCAAGCAATTTCCTATGACGTTTGCTGATTTATTAAGGGGGCTATCCTCTGGTCAAAGATGAAGCACGAATTTTGGAAGATAAACTGCAAGACTCAAGATTTCAAGTCTCCATGTGTCATCAATGCATTTTTAAGTTCTTAGGTCTTAATTGTTATGTAAGTTTCAAGAGTCAAAGTCCTTAGTTCCTAGGTAAATAAATGCCTTTTAGTTTCCGAGTCCTTAAATGGTTAGGTGGTTCCCATGACTCTTTAATGTTTGGTTATTTCCTATTTAGTAGGTCCTCCATAAATAGAGGAGAGTCTTCCATTGTAATGCAAAGAAGAATTTGAATGAAAATATGAGATTTTCCTCTATGTGAGCAATTATCTTTGAAGAGTAGTTAACTCCTATTTTGGTTTCTTTATCCTTGGAGAGTGGATTACTCCTCGGTGGTGAGCCAAGAATCACTTTATCCTCGGTTGGTAGTTTCCCTTTAGGCCCTGGTGGTGAGCTTCTCATATCTCAAAATCCTTTAACATTGGCAGGTGGTTTGTTTTCTAAGCCTCGGTGGTGAACTTCGTTGATTCCGATCTTCATCCTCGATTGGTAGTGCATCCTTTGTATCTTGGTGGTGATGGTAACCTATCTTTCGTTTCCATTTTACCTTTCGACATACATCGCGCAAACACACACTCATGCAAATACAAAATCCAAAAGACCCATTTCCGAAATCACTCCCCACGCACGCATCAGCCTTGATACGATTGCATCCGAGGAGCTAATAATGGAAAGCATATTGATGCACAATTTGTCAAGAGGCAAGAAAATAATCACCAACAAACAACCAAAAATAAAAAGAAAAACCCTTTTAGAGAATCAAGCAAATTCCATGTTAACAACTGAGCAGAGTGCTAACATAAAAAGAAACACCATATCATTGTAGCGGCGTTACCGAAGACACGATGACTTCGATCAAAGCAGAGCTTTCTTGCACATTAGGTTCAGACTAACCAAGATGGTAACCGAAAACCCTCCCAGCAATCCAAAGAGTACCACCTTCTCCAATCAAAACCCACAAGCAGCGAGCGGCTATGGCAACCAGAACGGGCGAATTCTCGAACCAGCCGGCGCAATCCGACAAGAAGCCGATTCATTCCCAAATGGAGATCCGAACGTGTTCGGCGACTTATTGACTTCTGGTTGCTTTTCATCATCAGGTCCTTCTACACACACACACCGTCGCTCCTCCTCCTCCGACGAAGACCCGAAGCTCCCTCACGACGTCGCCGTCGAGGTCCTGAAGCGATTGCCGGCGGGATCTCTCCTCCGGTGCAGGTGCGTCTGCCGGTCGTGGCGTTCCGCCATCGACGACCCTCGTTTCGTGGCCCTCCACTTGACCCACTCCGCTCAAGATGCCTCCAACCGGTACCTCGCGTCTCTAGATTGGTACCATCGCCTGTGCTCTCTGTTTCCCGATGAGTATCTTACCCTGCCTTCCCAGTCGCAAATCGAAATTCCCTTTGCTGCTCCTCCCATCGGTCACGGTATCGTCGGCTCATGTAATGGTTTGATCTGCGTCGCAGAAACTTCCGGAAATGGCTATGGCCGGTGGATGTATCTGTGGAATGTATTCACCAGAAAGCACAAGGCGGTTCGACGAACCGGTCCGGGCCATCAGTTTTTTCCCCTGGGGACTGCTTATGAAGTTCTGGGGTTTGGCTTCGACGCTAGGTCTCGTGACTATACGATTTTGAGGATTCTCTATTTTTTAGATGATAATCGTCGATGCGTTGGTGGGAGAAAGCCTCGAGTCGAGATTTATTCACTCGGTACAGATTCCTGGAGAAGTTTGGAATGTGAGGTTCCTGCTTTCTGCGCCAACAGACCTGCGGTCTTCTTGAATGGGAACCTGCACTGGCCTTCTTTCAAGCACGATGATGGTGGATATAGATCAATAGTCTCGTTCGATGTCGCAGGTGAGGTGTTTGACGAAATGGCTCTTCCAGAAGAAATTTTTCACCAAGACAACGACAGTTTAATGGTCTCTGCGGCAGTATTAAATGACTTGCTGGCTGTGTTCGTTAGTTTCATAAACGCAGGTGTGGATCCCCAACTGCATTCCGTTTGTTCTGTTTGGGTTATGAGGGAGTACGGCGTGCCTAAGTCTTGGACTAAGCTGTATTCTTTTGAGGCTTGTGGACTTGTATCAGGCGAGGAATGGCGAGCTTCTGATGGATATAGATGATGAAGAACGAGTTTCTTGGAATCCAATAACGGGCCAATACGCAAATCTTCCACTATCGACGTATTGTGATTTGGTCCCTCTCGTAGAGAGCATTGTTTCACTTTAGAGATGACTCAATTGCTGCCACAATTATTGGTATGGTAGATTGATTCTGCTTGCAAAAGAGTTGAAAGAGACATCTGAATGTTGAAGAAATGATCTTGTACATCCACTCCGGCCACAATATGACGGGCAGAAGAAGTGAGGTCACATGTGGGGTAAAGTATTGTGGGGTAAATGTGTCACATGTGGCATAATTTGGGATTTTTCGTGTCATAAAAAAAGTTCTGAATAAATTTATCACAAGTGACATAGTTTAGGATTTTTCGTGTTACAAAAATAGTTTAGAGTAAATTTATCACAAATGACATAATTTGAAATTTTTTGTGGTATTTTCCCATAATAATAATAAGCTACGTCAGCAGGAGAACGTATATTAGATAACATCTGTGTCAACTGTCAAGTCAAGTGACAAAACTGTGCCATGTCACGTGGTTGTCACCGACAAACAGAGAGGTCCAGGGGACTACGACGGCCAGTGCCGTAGCAAATTCTTTCCAGCTTTGTACTTCCGTGGCAGATCATTCCAGGCTCCCAGCAACAGATAAAGCTTTCCATGATCCGGTTCATTTCCGGTTCGTGTTCGCTCTTCTTCTCCACCCCTACCCATGATGAGTTCCTCCTCCGACAACGACGACGACCCGAAGCTCCCTCACGACGTCGCCATCGAGGTCCTGAAGCGGTTGCCGGTGAAATCTCTCCTCCGTTGCAAGTGCGTCTGCCGGTCATGGCGCTCCGCCATCGATGACCCTCGTTTCGTGGCCCTCCACTTGAGCCACTCCGCTCTCGACGCCTCCCGTTGGCATCTCGTGTGCCTGGATTGGTGCGGTCCTGTCCAGAACCGGTGCTCTCTGCTGTCCCATCAGTCTCTTGCTCTGCCTTCCCGATCGCAAACCGAAATTCCGTTTGTTACTACCCCTCCCGGCAGCTACCTTATCGTTGGTTCGTGTAATGGTTTGATCTGCGTCACCGAATGTTCCAGAGACGGCTATGGTCGGGCTATGTATCTGTGGAATCCGTTCACCAGAAAGCACAAGGCGGTTCGACGACCCGGTCCGGATATGGAGACTGGTCGTATGGTTCTGGGGTTCGGCTTCGACGCTAGGTCGATCGACTATAAGATTGTGAGGATTCTCTATTTTCCAGATGATTATCGCCGTCGCTCTGGTCGAGTCAAGATTTATTCGCTCCTTACAGATTCCTGGAGAAGTCTGGAGGGTGAGGCTCCTGCTTTTCGCCTGGACAACAGAGCGGTCTTCTTGAATGGGAATCTGCACTGGTTTGCTTCCTATCGAAACGAGGGTCGATACAGGTCAATAGTCTCGTTCGATGTCGCAGGTGAGGTGTTTGACGAAATGGCTCTGTTGGAAGAGATTTTTCCCGTGGACAGTGTCTATTTACTGTCATATATGTATATGGCAGTATTGAATGACTCGCTGGCTGTGTTCATTAATGGTGGGGAGGCAGTTGATCATCCTGAATTGGATTCCGTTTGTTCTGTCTGGGTTATGAGAGATTACGGCGTGCCGGAGTCTTGGACTAAGCTGTATAATTTTAAGGCTAGTGGACCGGTAGGATTTGATGGCTTCACATGGAATGGTGAGCTTCTTATTAAAATATCTGGTGGAGAACAAGTTTCTTGGAATCCGATCACGGGACAATTCGCTAATCTTCCATTATCGACGACATGCAATTTGGTCACCGTCGTAGAAAGTCTCGTTTCACTTTAGATATGACTCGATTGACACTATATTTATCGGTATGAAGGATTGATTTTGCTTGCAGAAAAGTTGAAAGTTACATCTGAATTGAGAAGAAATGGTTTTATTCATATATGCTCCGGCCACAAAATGACGAGGATAAGTAGTGAAGTGGCTCATATTTACTTTTGGTACTTCTTGCAAGCTTTAGAATGAATATGCTTTTTCACTTTTAAGTTTTTCTTTAGACTAGGCGAAGTGTGTTCTTTGTATGAGTGAAAGTATGCTAATCAAGACTGCATCTACAACTTTAGCATTGCCGGTACTAGCAGATTTTAGATGATGTGAAAAAGAATGACGAAGCGTTTTGAATGCTATGCATGTATGTGTTTGATTCTTTGCCACCATAAGTATTTTTCAGCTTCTGTAAGACCAAACTATTCACGGTCTGAATCACTCATCTCGATCTCTGGGCATTGCAACTAGTGCAACTACATACTACTATATTTTGTTTCCTATCTCAAGAATTTTTGGCAGCACTGGCAATGCATACATAGTAAGCTCACGTATTGATCTGTGCAAACAACTGCATTAATGGATTAAGGAAACATTGGAGACTGTTTTATTATGACACTCTTTTTTTCCCCAAATGATTTGTGGGTTGGAAGTCTCACTTCATCTTGTGATACACTAATGATTTTGCACGTCAAGCCATCTGGGAATGTGGTCTGTAGATGAGATAATTTCTTTGCTTCCTCCTTCGAAAGACATCTGGGAAAGTGATTTTAAATTGCTATTCTTTTCTAAAGTCTGGTGCAAGGTGCTGGAGCTCTTCTTTATTAACAGGAATTCGGGTGATTGGCAATCCGAGTTCACCTGGCTCTTGCAAAAATGGAGAATGGCATAGAACAGCAAAAGGTAATGTTGAAGTTTCTTAGGAATGCCAATACATAGTTTATGTGGAAGGCTAGAGACAATTTGCTTCATGGTCAAGGTGCTGCTTCTGTGGAACATGCTCTTAGATTGATCGATATTTTACTTCAGAAGGATACGTGGTGTGCTTATAATTATCTACATAATTTAATGACAGGAATAGTAAAACCAAATCAAGACAACCCTCGTGCTCAATTGTATCTGGTGTGCTTGTGCTTCGGCTTGTACTTCATATTAACTCAAACTAGACATTTTAATTTTAAAAAATTTCAATCCAACTGCAAACTACTAATATCAACTGCCAGCCCCCGTAAAAAGACATGAGTTTCTTTTCATTTTGTTTTGACTTTAATTCGTTAACATAATGTTTAAAAAATGGAATTATAAACCAATGAAGACGTTTAAATTGTGTATGTGAGGTTTCATCAATAGGAACCTTCAAAAATTCACGCGTAAAAATCACATGTGGTTTAATCCGAAACATCAATTCTAGCAATGGATCTCAATAGGTGTCGATAAAGATCGTTGCCAGTGTTATGAATCGATAATCACATTTGTGGTAGCAGATTTGAAAGGGTCCATGAGAATGCTCTAACATGTGCTTCATCCATGCTCTAGCATGGATACAGAATGGATGCATCTTGCAGGTTTCCAATACAATGAAGTGATTCTTTCGCTTGCTGATGATATCATGACAATCGTCCTCTCTATTATTACTCTTTTCTCACGCTGTAAACTTTTGGTTACCTCGAAATCCTACTCTCTTTGCATCACGATTTCTTATCTCAAAGATCAATAGGTGAAATACATGGTTGTCTCTGCGACACTCGAGGCATTTAGTTGAGACTTCTCTCGGTCATCATAATTGTTCCGGTTCTAACCTTGGTACATGTCATATGATAGTTGTTCAAGTTATGTGAGAAGAGAAACTGGGAAACATTGCTAGAGAATAGTCTAACTTATTATTGGGGAAATTGAATACTGAAGACTTACTCTGTGACTGTTCCATGTCCAAGAACTCTCAAGCTCTTTAACCACTTCTTTAGATAACAAATCCACCCCTTGTTACTTGGCTTTCATGCTCGAACAGCCTAAAAAGGCGCAAAATTTTCCTAGTCAACGGACAATGTTTTCATACCAAAGTTTAAATTTAGGAAAATGATTTACTCTTTGAAAGAACCGGAAAATGTTTGCTGAAATATGAAAACTCTATGCTTAGGCACGGAAATCGCAATGTTGGTTCCCGAGTTCCGGCGTTCAGGACCAAATCTCCGGCGGCCGGGCCTCGGATCCCGGTGCCCATACCCGATGCTCCGGCACCCGGACTCGTGTTCATAAAGGTCGTGCTCAGATCCTCGACACTCAAGCTCTAGCCCCAACCCTTAGGCCCGAGTCCATAAAGGCAGTGCGCAGGTCCTCGACACTCAGGCTCGGGTTCTTGGTTAATGAAACATTTTATTCTTATAAAAATATTTTTAAAAACAAATTTCAACTTTTAATTTGTTTAAAAAACGAATTTTTTTATTATTTTAAAAATCGAAATTTTTTTATAATTTATAATTTTTCTTTTCTTTTCCTTTTTCCTTTCTTTTTCTTTTCTTCTTTTTTCATTTTCTTATTCCTCGGACGGTTGCCGGCCGAGGTGACGGCTAGTGAGCTCGAGCCTCGCCAGATCGGGCGAGCTTGCGGCCTCCGGCGGGCAAGGCTCGAGCTCGCGGTCTCCAGTAGCCAGCCTTTGATGCGGGAGCATCCGATTCCATGGAACATTCCTTAAGTTCAGATTTGATTCCATCAACAAGCCCAGCACAATCAATGATTATCCAAGCCAAAACTAATTTGGGTTATAATTTGCTTCAATGGGACCAAGAATGAAGTTGTCAACGAGGAAACTGTCAAGTTACCGAGTTACCGAAATTATCGAGTTGCCGATTAAGTTATCGGTACATGAGAATACTTACCGATTTCGAACCTAATCAACAACATATCAATGGGATGTTGTTCCAAGCAATTTCCTATGACATTTGCTTATTTATTGAGGGGTTATCCTCCGGTCAAAGACGGAGCACGAATTTTGGAAGATAAATCGCAAGGCTCAAGGTTTCAAGTTTTCATGTGTCATCGATTTATTTCTAAGTTCCTAGGTCTTAAATGTTATGTAAGTTTCAAGAGTCAAAAGTCCTTAGTTCCTCAGTAATTAAATGCTTTCTAGCTCGTAAGTCCTTAAATGATTAGTTAGTTGCCATGACTCTTACATGTTTGGTTATTTTCTATGTCTTAGGTCCTCGGTAAATAAATGAGAATCTTCCATTGTAATGCAGAGAAGACTTTGAATGAAAATATATGAGATCTGACAAGAAACCGATTCAATCCGAACCCATTGGAGATCCGAACGTGTTCGTCGAATTGTTGACTTCTGGTTGCTTTTCATTATCAGCTCCTCGTACCACCCCGCACTCGGATAAGCTGGCCTCGCTTGAAGGGCGTTCTTTACAAAACTTCAGGGTCAAAGTCACGTGACAAGATCGTGCTATGTCACGTGGCTTTCGCGTGGCAAACAGAGGGGTAAAGGTGGCTGCGAGCTAGACATGGCCACGGGCCGGTTTTGGCCCGGAACCGGCCCGGGTCAAATCCGGGACCGGCCCGTTGACCGAGCCCGCGGTTCGGAACCGGAACTGGCCCGTGGCCTACGGGCCCAGTTCTGGTTCCAATAATTTTGGAACCGGCTCGGAACCGGCGGTTCCGGGCCCGATTCCAAAAAAAAAAAAAAAACTGTTGCTGCAGGCTGCAGCATCCCCCCAAACTTTTTTGCCTTTTTCCCTACAAGCTTACCCCCTCCGCCATCTTCTCTCTCGTCTTCTCTCTCTCTCTCTTCGCGGTTCGAATTCGATCGGAGAGGAAAACCCTACCTTCCCCCCTTTTCCCCCCTCCGGTGATCCGCCCATGGCGAAGAAGAGGAAGTCCGTCATGTCCCGCCTCGACGAGGTGGACCGGAGCCTCTACTCCTCCTTCTGCAGCGCTGCCAACTCCCTCTCCCAGCTCTACACCCAGGCCATGAACCACCAGCGCCTCTCCTTCCAGGCCGGGGAGCGTTCCCACCCCCACCCACGCCCACCTCCTCCTCCAAATCCCTCCTTCCCCCCTCTCCCCTGCGCCTCCTCCGGTCCTCCCCTTTTCTCCTCCGCCCGCCCCCCGTCTTCCCAGATCTGACCCCCGCCGCCGTCGCCGCCGTCGCCCCCGCCCATGGCCGCAGCCACCGACGCCGACGCCCCCTCCTCCTCCCCCCTCGCTACCCTGCGCCTCCTCCCCTTTTCTCCTCCTCCCCCTCGAACAGGAAGCGGCCGGAACCAGAACCGGCCCGGAACCGCCGGTTCATACATGGCCACGAACCGGAACCGCCGGTTCCGAACCGGAACCGGCAGTTCCTGAACCGTGGCCATGTCTAGCTGCGACGGCTACAACTGCAGCAGATTCTTTCCGGCTTTTCCACTTCGCTCTTCTTCTGAACCCCTGGACCATGAGCTCCTCCGACGACGGCGAAGGCCCGAAGCTCCCTCACGACGTCGCCGTCGAGGTCCTGAAGCGACTGCCGGTGGAATGTCTCCTCCGATGCAGGTGCGTCTGCCGGTCGTGGCGTTCCGCCATCGACGACCCTCGTTTCGCGGTCCTCCACTTGACCCACTCCGCTCAAGATGCCTCCAGCTGGTACCTCGTGTCTCTAGATTGGTACCATCGCCTGTGCTCTCTGTTTCCCGATGAGTATCTTACCCTGCCTTCCCAGTCGCAAATCGAAATTCCCTTTGCTGCTCCTCCCATCGGTCACGGAATTGTCGGTTCATGTAATGGTTTGATCTGCGTCACAGAAACTTCCGCAAATGGCTATGGCCGGTGGATGTATTTGTGGAATGTATTCACCAGAAAGCACAAGGCGGTTCGACGAACCGGTCTGGGCCATGAGTTTTTTCCCCTGGGGACTGCTTATGAAGTTCTAGGGTTTGGCTTCGACGCTAGGTCTCATGACTGTACGATTGTGAGGATTCTCTATTTTTTAGATGATAATTATCGATGCTTTGATGGGAGAAAGCCTCGAGTCGAGATTTATTCACTCAGTACAGATTCCTGGAGAAGTTTCGAGTGTGAGGTTCCTGCACTGGTTTGCTTCAAAGTTCGATGATCTGTGGGAGGAGGCTGAATATGGATCAATAGTCTCGCTCGATGTCGCAGGTGAGGTGTTTGATGAAATGGCTCTGCTTGAAGAGATTTTTCACTCAGGCAATGGCATTTTAGCAGTGTCTTTGGCAGTATTAAATGACTTGCTGCCTGTGTTTATCAATATCATGCATCCTGAACCGCCTTCCATTTGTCCTGTTTGGGTTATGAGGGAGTACGGCGTGCCTGAGTCTTAGACTAAGCTGTATACTTTTGAGGCTTGTGGACTAGTAACAGGATTTGATGGCTTCACGAGGAATGGCGAGCTTCTGATGGGTATAGATAATGAAGAAAGAGTTTCTTGGGATCCAATCACGGGCCAATACACGAATCTTCAACTATCGACGCAATACGAATTGGTCACTGTCGTGGAGAGCCTCGTTTCACCTCAGAGATGATTCGATTTCTGCTATATTTACTGGTACGACGGATTGATTCTGTCTGCAGAAGAGTTGAAAGAGACATCTGAATTTAGAAGAATTGGTCTTATTCGTATCCGCTCCGGCCACAAAATATCGAGCAGAAGAAGTGAGGCGGTGCCCATCTGCTTTTGGTACTTCTTGCAAGCTTTAGAATGCATATATGCATTTTCACATTTTGAGTTTTTCTTTAGACTAGGCAAAGTGTGTTCTCTTTACAATTTGCACCCAAGAACTCTGCATTTTATTAGCCCAAATCTGAACCGACGAAATCTAATCTGATATTTGCTGAGAATCCCTTGAATTGCATATGCATAGTCACAAGCTCTCTGTTTCCTAAGAAGTGATGGAGAGCAAAGGGATCGAGATGGCAAGAGCTAGCATCAACCGCCATCAGAAATTGATGGGGTTTTGCTTCTTATCCTCCTTTTCTGTGAAATGCAAGCATAGTTATGAGCAAAGAGTGATGGTGGTTTTCAATAGGAAGGAGAGGCGAGCAGGAAATGGACAAACAAAGTGTGCAATAGCACGGAGAGAGGACTTGACCAAGTCCACCGAGAGGTTTATTGGAGGAGATACCAATGTGTTGGGACAAAGCTAAACAAACGCCTGCATATTTATAAATAAAGACAAGTGCATACAAACATGCATACATAGCATAAATATCTGTTTTGAAATGAAATTTTCGGACTGTATACACGGTGTGCTTATAATTATCTAAATAAATTAATGACTAGGATAGTAAAAAATCAAATCGAGACGAACACCAAAATCACAATGGACTATTCTTATTTCATCTCAGTTGTTTTGACTGTCCTTCCATTGAAAAAGGGTCAACCTTGCAGTCATTTGTAGTAGGTCTGCTTGTGGTTCGGCCCGGCCTATATTTCAATTTGAACCTGACATTTTAATTTAGAGAAATTTCATTCAAACTCCTAACTACCAAAAGAATCACCCGTGAACCCCCCCCAAAAAAAAAGACATGAGTTTTAAAGATATTTCAACTGGCAATTACCATCTTTCATTGTGAGGCACCTTGAAAAGTCTATATGAAAATACTACATATGGTTTAATCCAAGCTAATCGTTCTAATTGAAATGCAAATGAAATTTAGTGAAGAATTTAATGCAATGAAAATATAGAAAAAAAAATTAGTAGGATATGGAACAGGTTCAATTCGGAAATACATCAAATTAAAACCAAAGACTCAACAAAATGAGTTCAATTGGTTTGATCCAAACCAATCGTTCCGCTGCAAAGGAACTTGTCTTCCTGCATCAGAGATAGTCGCGCGACAACGAACCATCGCCCTTTCTGGAAGCCTAGTGTATATTATGCAATAAGATATCGTAAAACAAAAAGAAACACCGATAGAAAGTTGATTCAACACGACGCCTGATTTTGGTAGATTCAGTACTGTCGAAACAACCCAGCAACTCGAGAGGCGATGCTAATACTCTCAAAGCGGCTGTTCACAGCTCCTTTCTGGAAAATAATTTTTTTGTTAAATGATCACTTATATTGCTTATAAAAATGAACGGACCAAAAATATTTTTACCATGTACGAAAATATTTAGACATAGCAATTGTCGATAATAAAAATATATTCAGTTAATTAATAACTTAGGGCCTATTTAGTAACGTTTCTATTTCTCTGTTTTTCTGTTCTTTTGTTCCCCGAAACAGAAAAAGAACAGAAATCCGTTTAATAACGTCAATTAATTTTTTTGTTCCCCGAAACAAAAAAGTGGTTAGGGAATAGATTTGGAATAGAAATAAGAAGTAAAAAAAATCTACTTTTCTATTTCTGGAACAAAAAGAGAAACAGGATCAGCTCTTTCTTTTACAAATTATTCCCATACTAAACCCTAAACCCCAAACCCTAAAACCTTAACCCTCAAACTCTAAACCCCAAAACCTTAAACCTCAATACCCAAACCCTAAAACCCATAACACTAAAATAAAAAACCGTAAACCCTAAAACCCCAAATCCCTAAAATCATAAACCTTCTAAACCTCAAATCCTAAACCCAAAACTCGAAACACTAAACCCTAAACCCCAAAACTCCAAACCCGAACCCTAAAACTTAAACTCTAAAATCATAATTCCAAACCCTAAACCCCATAATGCTAAACTGCAAAACCCTAAACCCTATATCCCAAACCCCAATACCCAAAACCCGAATCCCTAAAACCCTAAGCCACTAAACCCCAAACCATAAACCCAAACCCGAAACCCGAAACACTAAATCCAAAACCCTAAATGTGACATTCCGAATTTTGACCCATTTTTGGGATTTATAAAACGTGTAATTCGTCAATGCGCTTATAATAAAATCTCGCATGGAACTGATCACTCTTGGGTTATTATTTTTAAATTAGAGATTTCGCTAGAATCGCACTCGATCGAATTTGGCCATTATTTAGAGCCCGAACTTTGGTGTCGAATTTCTCGGAGTTTCGTGACGAATTTAATTGGACGATGTCGATATTATTGTGGCCAGTGTCAATATTGCCCGGGATAAGGGAAAAGTGAAATTTGGACCGGGTGCGAATTTGGACTAGTAGACATCCCTTGTAGTGTGTTTTATTTGATTATCTTTGGCCTTTTTTCCTAATTTATAATTAGGGTTTTCGTGGGCCGTTAGATCGTTTTTGGATTTGAACGTGAACCGTTGGATTGCGAACGATTACATTAACTTTCTCTCTCTCTCTCTCTCCTTCCCCTCTGCCGTGCCCAGCTACGCGCATGTCTTCACCCCCACCAGCTACGCACGTCCCTTCCCACACTGCCCCATGCAAACCCTCTCTCTCTCCTCCTTTCTTTCTTTTCCTTCTTTCTTTCTTTCTCTCTTCTTCTTCCTCCTTCCTTCCCCGCCGCTGCTCTTGCTTCCCTGTTCTTGCTGCCCGACGCCGATCGCCCGAGCTCGCCCCCAGCCCAGCTGCTCACCGCGCCCGACCGCCACCGGCCGTCCGCCTCGCGTCGCCGCTCGCCCGACCGCCATGCTGTCCTACTCCCCTAACCCAGCTGTCCTTCCCCCTCTCCTCCGCGCGCGCAGCGCCTTGCTCGCGTCGCGCCCAGCCGCCGCCCGCCCAGGCACTGTTGCAGGCCCGCGCACGCCGCCGCCTAGCCTCGCCGCCAAACGGCCGGCTCGCCGCCGCGGGTCTCGCCAATGCACGGCTCGTTGCTCGCTACGCGCCGTCACCGTCGCCGCTCTCTTGGCCGAACCCGCCGCCGTCGCCGCTCGCCTGGCCGAGCTCGCCGCCGTCATCATCGCCGCTCGTCTAGCCGAGCTCGCCGCCGCCGCCGCCGTAGCCGTTCGCCCAGCACGCCGGCCAGCTCACTCGCCAGCCAGCTAAAAGTCGCCTGCTCGCCCGTCGTCCTCGTCGCGTCGCCGTGCCAGCTCGCCGAGACCAGATCGCCACCGCCCGTCGTCCTCCCATCGCCGCTGTTCGTCGCCGTCGCCGTCCGACCTCCGCCCCAGCTTGCCGACCACCTGCCCAGCCGTGGCCGAGCAGCCAGTCGTTGCCCTTGCTCGTGGCCGGACAGCCCGGGCCGTGTGCCCAGCCGTGGCCGAGCACTTTGCCGGCCGCTGTGCCCGTCGCGCCCTCGCCCGCGCCGAGTCACCACGGTTCACCAGGGCCATTTTGGGCCCGTGCCGGTTTTTCTCCGGCCAAACTTAGGTAAGTGACTTCCTAAATCCTACCTAGTATAATGGGTATTATTTAGACTTGTCTAGGGTGTGATTAGTACCGGTTTAGTGGCTAAGTTTGGTTTAGATTAAATATGTGAATGTGATTAATTGGTAGATTAAATTGTGATGATTATGTGGCATATTTAGTGGTTGATTTATGTGGGTGCGATGACCGGATTGTCGTAGCGTTTGTGGATGAAATTGACGTTTGATTGGGCCGGATTGAGTGTTGGATTGGTGGGCTAGTGTGGTGAATTTGTGATTTGAATGCGAATTGTACGACGTGTTAGAGTGGCGAATTGTGTTGTGGTGCATGTGCATGAGGAATGTCGTAAGGCGTGGTTACACGGGACTAAGCCCGGATTGATCGGAGGGCTGACCTGAGGTGTGTTGACGCGGGTTGTGGGAAAGTGTGAAATGTCCAGTGAGGGACTGAGCCCGGATTGATCGGAGGGCTGACCTGAGGAGTGTGTTTACGCGGGTCGTGGGAAAGTGTGAAATGTCCAGTGAGGGACTGCGCCCGGATTGATCGTAGGGTTGACCTGAGGCGTGTTGACGTGAGTTGTGGGAAAGTGTGAAATGTCCAGTGAGGGACTGAGCCCGGATTGATCGGAGGGCTGACCTGAGGCGTGTTTACGCGGGTCGTGGGAAAGTGTGAAATGTCCAGTGAGGGACTGAGCCTAGATTGATCGGAGGGTTGACCTGAGGCGTGTTTACGCGGGTCGTGAGAAAGTGTGAAATGTCCAGTGAGGGACGGACCTCGGAATGATCGGAGGGCGGACCTGAGGCGTGTTGACGCGGGTCGTGGGAAGTTGCTCGACCACGCATGCGAATTAAGTGGGATTGAATTGAGTGAATGTACGTGTGTATGGCGCCCGGATGATGGCAATATGTTCATGAGTTATTATGATATTCATGTGATTTGACTAATATGCAGAGTTGGCGTGTGAATCGTGGCGAGATAAGTGTGTATTGGCGAGTTTGTCACATCGGTGGTTAGATTGCATGTTAGACTTGTTTGGGTACGCATTGGCCTAAATGGGGTATAAGTTGTCTGCTTATTGAGATTTTATTCTCATTGCTGTAGTGCAAACCTTTTTCAGATCCCCGACCTTGAGCATGCCGCCAGCTAGGCGTTTTGGGGTCCCCATGCACACGGTGCATGAGGAGACCGAATATCCGGTAGGCCCGGATCAGTTTTATATTAGGCACCTTACTACTGTTTGGGTAGATGAGGGTTTGGAGGACCTGCAGCCCCATACTTATTTGGCTTGGTATCATCGTATTGGGTTAGAGACTACTGGGCCAATCCGCGATTTTGAGGGGTTGCAGCATGATAATGAGAATGCGGTGAATTGGGAGCCCTGGGACAAGTATACTCCCGATGGTGAGGTGACGGATCCCGACGATCCACCAGAAAACCCTGGCCCAGGACCCGAACCCGAGCCTAAAGAGGAGCCTAAACCCGAGGAGGAGCCCGAACTCGAGGAGGAGCCCGAACCCGAGGAGGAGCCCATGGTGTCCGAGCACGAGGACGAACCGATAGAGATCAACTCCGATTCGAATTGAGCACCGTAGGAGGATTTGGGTGCTGGGGCCTAGAAGCCTTTTTGGTAGAACCTTTTTGAGTATTCAATAGTCTACCCGGCCATCTGTCCATTTTTGATGATGATGGTGGACGTAACCCTAGGGGCTTAACGTCTCACTGATTCCCATTATTATGAGATTATTATTTTGTGCTATCCCTTTGTCATTGTTTATTGTCTGGGATATTTAATTTTGCTTCCGCTCGTGATTTAATTTGGGTGTTTCGTTTGGGTCGGCGACGCATCCTGGGACGTCGCGTTCATTACGACCGTCGGAGGGGTGTCGCGAGTCCGTTGGGGTTCGGGGCGTGACACTAAAATCCAAAACCTTAAACCCCAAAATTAAAATCCTAAAACCTTAACCCCTCAACCTAAATCTTAAACTCTAAACTGCAATTTCTTGACCACCACCCTGTATTTGCTTTGTTTATAAAAGGGTAATTTTCCTTATGATTGTAGTAAGGTTATCCAATTCTATACAATAATATATTATTATTGTATTTCTAGTCCAATTTTATCCAAACGTGAATTGTTAAGTCCCCTAAACTGCAATTTCCTTGACCTTCACCCGGTATTTACTCTGTCTATAAAGAGTAATTTTCTTTATGATTGTATTAAGGTCATCCAATTCTATATCATAATATATTCTTATTTTATTCCTAGTCTAATTTTATCCAAACATGAATTGTTAAGTCTCTACTGACAATTTAATAATCAAATGAAAAAATTGAGAGTATAAATTTTTAGTGTCCTACCAAATGCATTTCTGTTCATTTTCTACTTCGGAAATAGAAATTTAGTGTAGTTACCAAATGCATTCTTTTGCTCAGAAACCCGTCTAGGGAATAGAAATAGAAAAAATTATTTGTGGACAGAAATTATTTCGGGGAACAGAAACGTTACTAAACATACCCTTAAAGTGATACAAGCATTGTTCTTCCAAATTACACATTTTCCAACAAAACAAATGGAGCAAACATGCATCGGATATAACTGGTGGTGACCCCAAATTAATTTTGATGATTACGAAAATCTCATCAAATTTGTATATATGATTTATTTAATTATTTTGTAGAGTTTATTAGGTAATAAATATAGAAGTGCCAGGTAGTGATAGAATTTTTTGGGAGCTTTGATTTGCTTCGTTTTCTCCGCAAAAAATGAATGATTTAGAAAATATTTTCTTAAAACCGATCGCTTGCATATGATGTAGAACAAATAGCAAATACTTATATGGAAACCTTTGAGTGTCACAAGAGCGAGCGGTCCCACTCTTGCCTTAAAGGACGGGTCAATTTTTTTGTTCAGAGGAGTTATGACACGTACAGCATATAATATCAAAATCCTTGATTTTTTATCGTTCAAAGATAATTCTGATTTCCGATCCTTCAAAGATAATTCTTGATTTCCAGGCCTTCAAAGATTTCGGACGTGATTTGCAGATTTCAGGACGCGTTTAGAAGACTTTCCATTTTGTCAATATTGTTTTCCTTAAAAGATGACAGTTTGGTTGGATCTTTAGTCATGTGACATGAACAGCCATTGCCCAAATATCATTTGTTCCTTCTTTTCTTGGTACGTACAAAATATGAGTAGTTTTATGCTTTCTTTGGTACCCAAACAAGTTTGGGTCCTTTTGGTTAGTAGACTCTGCCATTATTAGTATGATTCTCTGAGTTGGTCTCCAAACTTTTGCACAATCATTCTTGAAATGATTTTAATCTCCATAGTTTGAACACTTGAAGGTGTCTCGGCTAACAGATTTTGAAAATGATTTTGATAAGTAGATGTTGGAGGTACTTGTCTAAGGACATGAATGATAACCATTCTGTTCCAGGAATAGAATTATGGCCCCCTGACGAGTTTATGAACAAAGATACGTATTTGATAACGACACAAAATTTTTCTTCCCAAAACAGAAATTCGTATGATAACGACACAAAATTTCTCCCTCTTACACTCTTTTCCTTTAATTGACGGGCAGCGGCCAGTAGGAGGGTGGCAGCGGCGAGCAGTGGGAGGTGACAACGAGCGATAAGAAGAGTTTTTATTTCTCTTTTTATTTCGAAAATAGAATAGTATAAAATTTTTACTTCTCATTTATGTTCCAAACTTATTTTTGGACTAAAAATTTGTTTCAGAAATAGAAAAATGAGATTACATTCCCAAACGAATTTTTCTTCCAAACCTATTCTTGAGAACAGAATAATAAAAAACAAAGAAACATAATGGTTATCATGCGCATCCTAAGTCTCTCTTTGACTTTCAGAAAATCATTAAGAAGATTACTTTCCTTTTCAAAACCAAGTCTAGATTTGTTGTAATATGGAACTTGTATGGAAAGTATATGTTTTAACATTTTTAATTGAGAGAACATTTTCTGGTGACATTTGAAATTTCCTTTTTCAAAGAGTCATTTTCTACTACAAGCAAATCTTGGTTTTCCTTGATTTGTAAAAATTCCTTTTATAAAATCTCAGTTTTGTCTATTTGAGAAAGATTATGCTGCCTTAACCTTGAATTTTCCTTCTTCAACTTAGAAATCTTCTTAAGAGCTGACTTCTAATCAAGACACAATTCATCAATGAAATCAGATACTTCATTAGGAATTTAAGGGTAACTTACCTCGATTTCTTACCTTGAGTCTGATTCTGCAATCAGACATATGTTTGCATATTTTTCATTACTTTCTTCACATTTAGTATCACTCCAGGTATCTCTACCTTTAAATCCTTTTTGGATTTCTCAAACTTGCCTTTCTTTTTATTTAAAAGATGGCAGTTTGGTTTGATATGGCTATGTTTCCTGCATTCAAAACAAATAATGTCTTTCACTTCTTCTCTGTCACTGAAGGACTTCCTTGCTTAGCTTGTTTGAAAGATTTTTTCCCTTTAACGTTTCTTCCTTTCTTGGCCATTCTTTTGAACTTATTTTGCATGAGAGCAAACCCGTCATCGTACTCTTCATCATCTTTAGAGTTTATTTCATTAGAATCAACATTAGATTTTAGGAGGATAAGAATAACGCAAGTGTCATAATTTTTTTTCACTCACTTAAGTGCTACATCGAAGTAAAATCGATCATTTGAGTGCCATTTCCAGCAAATCATCATATGTGGATTTTTTTAATTACTTTTCCATCTGACATAGATTTTTTTAATGTTTATTTATTTATTTTTTTGAATTTTTTCTTTTTTTTTTCTTTTTTTTTTCAAGGTCGGTGAGGGTCGCCGGTAACCCTTGCCGGAGGCCTCGCCCTCGGCCAAACTGGGTGAGGACCGCTTCGCCATCGGTCGGTATGGCCGCGAATGCGCTTGGCAAAGCCATTGTGGCCTCGCTGGCCGCGAGCCAGTGACGAAGGCTCTCGCCAGATTTGGCAAGGCTGCGTCACCCGCAGCCGCGAAAGCCATTGGCAAGGCCATTGCGGCCTCGCTGGCCACAAGTGAGGCGATGAAGGCTCTCGCCAGATATGGCGAGGCTACGTCACTTGCAGCGGCGAAGGCCCTTGGTGAGGCCATTGCGGCCTCACCGGCCGCGGATGAGGCGACAAAGGCTCTCGTCAGATATGGCGAGGTTGCCTTACTCGTGGCCGCAAAGGCTCTCGCCAGCTCTAGCGAGGCTGCCTTTGCCCGCACCTGCCCAGATCTGTTGACGACCTTCGCGGCCTCGCCTAGGGCCTTCACGGTCGAGGGCAAGGCGGCCCTCGCTCAATTTGGGCAATGCCTTCACAGCTGGCGAGGGTTGCACGTGACCTTCTCTGGCATTAAAAAAAATTTGCAAAAAAAAATGAAAAAATTCAAAAAATTCAAAAAAATATTAAAAAATTATCCACGTCAGCTCAAATGAAGCCACCTAGGACAACAGGTGTCCACGTTGGATTTTTCAGTGAGGTAAATCGCCAATGGCACTCAAGTGATCAATTTTTCAAATTTGTAGCACTCAAGTGAGCGTCGTACGAAAGTTATGGCACTCCTAGGGTCTGTTTAGTAACGTTTCTGTTCCTAAAAATAATTTATGTTCAGAAATAGTTTTTTCTATTTCTATTCCCTAGACAAGTTTCTGAGCAAAAAAATGTGTTTAGTAACTGTACAAAATTTATATTCCCAAAGTAAAAAAAGAAGAGAAATGCATTTGGTAGGACACTAAATATTTATACTCCTATTTTTTCATTTAATTATAAAATTGTCAGTGGAAACTTAACAATTCATATTTGGATAAAATTGTACTAGAAATAGAATATGAATATATTATGATATAGAATTGAATGACGTTAATACAATCATAAAAAAAAATTACTCCTTGTAAACAAAGCAAATACTAGGTGGTGGTCGAGGAAATTGCACTTTAGGGGACTTAACAATTTATGTCTGGATAAAATTGGACTAGAAATAGAATAATAATATATTATGATATAGAATTGGATAACCTTAATACAATCATAAAGAAAATTACTCCTTATAGACAAATCAAATATCGGGTAGTTGTCAAGGAAATTGCAGTTTAGGGTGTAGGATTTTAGGATTTGGGGTTAAGGTTTTAGGATTTCGATTTTGAGGTTTAGGATTTGGGTTTTAGATTTTGGATTTTATGGTTTAAGGTTTGGGATTTAGGTTTTAGAGTTTCGGGTTTGGGGTTTTAGGTTTAGCGTTTCGGGTTTGGGGTTTTTGGGTTTGGGGTTTAGTCGTTTAGGGTTTGGGGTTTATGGTTTAGGGTTTGGGGTTTTGCGGTTTAACGTTTTAGGATTTATGATTTAGAATTACGATTTTAGGGTTTAGGTTTTAGGGTTTCAGGTTTGGAGTTTTGGGGTTTAGTGTTTTAGGTTTTGGGGTTTAGAAGGTTTAGGGTTTGGGTTTTGCGGTTTTAGAGTTTAGGGTTTTGGGTTTTTCATTTTAGTGTTATGGGTTTTAGGGTTTGGGTATTGAGGTTTAAGGTTTTGGGGTTTAGGGTTAAGGTTTAGGATTTTAGGATTTAGGGTTTGAGGGTTAAGGTTTACGGTTTTAGTATGAGAATATCTTGTCAAAGAGAGAGAGTTGATCTTGTTTCTCTATTATTTCATTTTTTGTTCTAGAAACAGAAAAGTAGACTTTTTTTACTTCTTATTTCTATTCCAAATCTATTCCTAGATCACTTTTTTGTTCTCAGGAACAAAAAAACTAACTGACGTTACTAAATGAATTTTTGTTCTTTTTTTGTTCTAGGGAACAAAAGAACAGAAAAACAGAGAAACAGAAACGTTACTAAACAGGTTCCTAGTGTTCTTATCCCAATTTTAGAGCAATGAACTTTTTACCTTTTGGATCTTCTTCTTCATTATTTCGTTCAACTTCATATGATTGAAGGATTATGCCGAGTTTTTTGTTTGTTTGTTAAAGAGGGTTATGATGAGTCATCAAAAGACAATGGCAAGATCCTTTTGAGTTTTTTGGATGGAGGTTTTGACATAGTTCCATTCCGTTGAGAGTACTCATAGAAGTTTGTTCACTTTCATTGGTGCTGAAACTGGATTCCCTTGATATGCGAGTCCATTAACTATGTCCGTGAATCTGTTGAACATTTTAGAAATAGATTTATTTGGCTTCATCTTGAAAGATTCATATTGACCAAGAAGAGTGTTCATTCTGGTTTCCTTGACTCTGTCAGTTCCTTCGAAGTTAACATCAAGCATGTCCAATGAGACACGGTTATATTTAGCAGGAGATAGAGCACAATAAAGAGAGTAAAGAGCTTTAGCATCTAAAGCTTCTATTTTAGCTAGTTCAGCGGGAGTGATTATTGCAGCTGGAGTTCAATTCTCATTTGTTTCTCTTGAGTTGGAACTTGCAGTTGTGGAAGAGACTCGAGTTGTAGGATTAATTCCATTTTGCACAGCTTACATAAGAGGATATGTGGATATGATGAAGTCTTTCATTTTGTTCTTTTTGACGTTGTAACCCTTCCCATCAAAGTAAGGAGGACTGGTGTTGCTCTGTCTTTCGATGATGCCTGGTGCAAGATTGCTAGACACAATAAATCGTTAACTCAAAAGTAATATGACACTTCAAATAATGAGCATCAAGCTCTGATATCAGTTGTTGAAGCTAGCAATATCACTTAGAGGGGTGAATAGGTGATTTTAATGAATTTTCACAAATTTGAAGCGGAAGTAAAGTAGTCAAAATCAGAGTCTGAACAACGACGGTAGTATGATGATATTGATCAATGCATGAAGGCTAGAGTCTAAAAATCAGCAGAAGTTCAATGCAATTTAGCAGTGTGCAAAGGTATGTAAAAAACAATAAACAAGATTTTTTGGATAAGAGAATTTGCACATAGAATTTATAGTGATTTGGCTTAGATCAAGCCTACATCCTTCTGCCACGCTAACAACCTATGGGCTAGATTTCACTAGATAATAAATAAGAGATTACAAGTGTGAGTGATAATTTTCAGTGAATGATAGATCTCACTATCTTACTTAATCACTCTTTTCGGGGTCTCTCAAATATTACAATATGTAGTTCACGAAAGACAAGTATATAAGATCGAAGTACTCTCGGACTTTGGAATTTTATTTTCTCCATTTATATTCCTCACATTCAATTTACCGGTTAGACAGATTTCGGAGGATCTTTCTCCAATCAATCCATTGGACGAGATTACATAATGGAGATTGAGTCATTGAGAGATAAGATCCAAATCCCCGTTGATTTGGTCGTCTATACAAGCGAATCTCTAGTTTCCATGAGTGAAGTTCTTCGATTTAGGAGAGTAATTTGTCTATGAAGTGATTGTCAATCAATCAAAGATGTCTTGCATGAAAGATTTTGTTGCAAAACAATCTTTAAGATCAAAGATCAATACTTTCTAATTTGGAAATCTAGACCAGATCACTAACGGTGGCGATTGAAGTTTTGTGTTTGAATATATTTTCATGCGTCTCATGATGTCTAGTTATAGTGTAGAGCCCGAAGTAATCAGATTCATTCGTGTAAAAGATAGACCAATATCCATCATGTTGTTGTGAAGATATCCAAGTAATAGCCATCTCTATCCTTGTCATTTGAACAACACAAAGTATAATATCAAGATCAATATAGATATTTCTTCATAGCCACAATATTCAAACAGCAATAGCTTGAATCTGAATGAACTTCTTTTGATAAGTATTTCCTGTAACAAAGACACTACTATACAATTATCATATTCAAATAAGAATATCGATAGTTTTGTCAGTTTCAAAATCTAATATGAGGTTTTCTCAACACAACTTGTAATTGTTGTCTCTGTCCCGGTGGGCTGCTTGTGGGAATATTCCAGCCAATGACTCTCTTGTTTCATGAGGTTGATGATGCAATGTATAAACTTACTCTTATGTGAAAAAAAGAATTGCACTTCTCCTCTACCTAATGAATTAGATTTGTGGGTCTCAAAGTCCATATCAAATAATTTATTATGTTAATTTCACATATTGTGAGAATTTAGATTTGCCATTGGGACATTGCCATTAACCAATTGAAAGGGGCTGGCGGGGGTTATTGCACCCTTGGCTGACTCGTGCTTAGTGTATTTTCTAAGAGTAATATGTAAGCAAAAAAAAATCAACCTAATTGACGGATAGAGGGCAATGAGAGCTTATTGGAGGAAATACTGATATGTCTGACGTATGTTTTACTATATATTAACTATGTACTATATTCTATGAGATTTCATATAAAATTCCTATATCTTCCTTTTTAGGTTAGGTATTGCAAAACTTTTATCTCACCTAACGAGCTAGATTTTTGTGTCCACCACGGCACATTGTCATCTGCGTGCATATGTGTTTGATCGTTTGATGATTTGGAGACTGCAAATTTAGGTTATAGCTCATTTGCTTTAAGAATGTATGAATTGAATTAACAATATTTGTACGAATAGTCCTTAAAATAATAAAGTAATGGCTAAATTCCACCTAAAATATACATTGATACTCGTGCGGACGAGTGTGAAAATTGTAATAAACCAAAACAAATCCTACATACTTAAAAAAAAAAAGACAAATGCATACATACGTGAATACATGGAGCAAACAATCTATTTAAAATGAGATATTGGGACTGTACACTATGGTGTGCTTATTTATCTAAATTATTTAATGACGGGCATAATAAAAACAAATCAAGAAAAAAAATCAAAACCCCTATTTATTTAGGTTGACAATTTTACTATCACTATTTTTCCTTCATCTAAGCTATTTTGACTATCGTGCTCAATTACGTTGGGCGTGCTTGTGGTTCAGCATGGACTACATTTCAACTCGAACCGGACATTTTAATTTTATTTCGACTTTATTTAATTAACATAATGCCCAAACAATGAAATCATAAACAAATGATAAAGTTTAACTTGCCATTGTCATCCTTTCATTAAAAAAGAACCTTTGGAAATTCATACAAAGAAATTATACGTGATTTGATGCGAAGCATTGATTCTAGTTCAAATGGAGATGACTTTTAGCGAATAAAAAAATATAAACAGATTAGACAACCATAGTTTTGGCAAGAAGACCCATATAACTTGTTTAAATCATAATTTTCTTCATTGATTTAATCTTGAGTTTTGTCATCGAGAAGCTTCACTCTTGCCGCCTCCCTCTCTCTCCGACTCTCCCCTTCCTTGCCGATTTTGAGGATTATTTGGAGTGGGTTCATTCTTTCGGAACAAAAAATATTTATAGAAATTTGAATATATTTGACATATTATTCTGAAAAAGAAAAAAAAACTATAATTTCATACATGACACAATGTAGATTTTTTATAAAAAAATACAACGAAACGGGAAAAAAAAAAATTGCTCCGTCTAGTTCTCGGGTCGGCCCTGGAATTAGCCGGAATGCGATCAAGGTCAACGGGGTTTCCGGTTCAAAAAATGGGAAATCAAACCATATAAACCCGGAGCCTGCCCGCTCTACAAAAACTTCTAGTAGAGAGCGCACATTAGAAAACTTCCGCGTCGAGTCACGTGACGAAACCGTGCCGCGTCACGTGGATTTCACGTGACAAAGAAGAGAGGGAGGTAAAGGGGACCGCGACGGCCGGGACCGCAGCAAATTCTTTCCAGCTTTCTACTTCGCCGCCCTTCTTCTCAACCCTCTCCGACCATGAGTTCCTCCTCCTCCGGCGACGGCGACGGCGACGGCCCGAAGCTCCCTCAAGACGTCGTCGCCGAGATCCTGAAGCGGTTGCCGGTGGAATCTGTCCTCCGATGCAGGTGCGTCTGCCGGTCGTGGCGTTCCGCCGTCGACGACCCTGATTTCGCGGCCCTCCACTTGCGCCACTCCGCTCTCGATGCTTCCAATTGGCACACCGCCTGCCTAGATTGGTGCGATACTGTCCCGAACCTGTGCTCTCTGTTCTCCGAGGAGTCTCTCACCCTCCCTCCCCGGTCGCAAATCGCAATCCCGTTCGTTACTCCTCCCGACTGTAGCATGATCGTCGGGTCGTGCGATGGCCTGATCTGCGTCGCGGAAATTTCTGGCGGTGGCTTTGGTCGGACGATGTATTTGTGGAATCTGTTCACCAGGAAGCACAGGGCGGTTCGACCATCCGGTCCGGAGCATCAATTTTCTTTCATGGAGACTCCTCATGAAGCTCGAGGGTTTGGCTTCGACGCTAGGTCGAATGACTATAAGATTGTGAGGATTCTCTATGTTTTAGATGATAATGGCCGATTGTTCGGTGGGAAGGAGCCTTGGGTCGAGATTTATTCGCTCCGCGCAGATTCCTGGAGAAGCTTGGCGTGTGAGGTTCCTGCTTTCTGTCATGACGACCGGGCGGTCTTCTTGAATGGGAATCTGCACTGGTTTGCTTCCAAGTTCGGTGATCTGGGGGACGAGGAGGGTGGGTATGGATCGATAGTCTTGTTCGATGTTGCAGGTGAGGTGTTTGATGAAATGGCTCTGCCGCCGGAAGAGATTTCTCACGCAGACTCTGTCGCTTTGGTGATGTCTCTGGCAGTATTAAATGACTTGCTGGCTGTGTTCATTAGTTTCATCAACGTAGCTCTGGATCTCGAACTGCATTCCGTTTGTTCTGTTTGGGTTATGAGGGACTACGGCGTGCCTCAGTCTTGGACCAAGCTGTATACTTTTAAGGCTTGCGGAGTAGTAGCAGGATTTGATGGCTTCAGGAGGAATGGCGAGCTTCTGATGGAACTAGATGGTGGAGAACGAGTTTCTTGGAATCCAACCACGGGTCAATTCTCAAATCTTCCACTGTCGATGCAATGCAATTTGGTCACTATCGTGGAGAGCCTTGTTTCGCTTTAGAGATGACTCGGTTGCTTCTACATTTATTGGCATGACAGATTGATTCTGCTTGCAAAAGAGTTGATAGCGGCATTTGAATTGATTCTGGCCACAAAATGACGGGCAGAAGAAGTGAGGTGGTGCCCCATCTGCATTTGGTACTTCTTGCAAGCTTTAGAATGCATATATGCATTTTCACATTTTAAGTTTTTCTTTAGACTAGGCAAAGTGTGTTCTCTTCACAATTTGCACCCAGAAGAACTCTGCATTTCAGTAGCCCAAATCGAAACAGATCGAAACTACGAAAACGAAATCAAATCTGATATTTGTCGAGAATCCGCCGAATCACATACGCATATGCATAGTCATGTGCTCTATATGTTTCCTAAGAGAGCGAAGGGATTGAGATGGCCGAAGCTAGCATCACGGGGAGGGAATGGACAAACAAAGCATGCAATAGTACAGAGAAGAGGACTTGGCCAAGTCCGCAGAGAGGTTTATTGGAGGAAGTACCAATATGTTGGGACAAAGCTAAACAAACGCCTACATACTTATAGATAAAGACAAATGCATACATACGTACATATGTAGCACAAAAAATCTGTTTAAAATGAAATATTTGGACAAACACACGATGTTCTTATAATTATCTAGATAATTAGACAGGATGACATGCTTTCAAATTTCATTTTGCAAGAATGGGTTGCTATGTTTTTTTATTCCGAGTCAATAACTTTATGCAGTTGTTCCATTACTCTCGGCTCTTTAATATTTCCCCTTCATAATGTTGTATTTTTGAAGTTCGATTTAATGGGTTTTGCCACAATTTTGAATTTGCAATCTCACACCACACAAAACTCAAAAGGCTATCTTTTTTAGTCAGGATAAAAGTCAGAATAGGATAAAGAGGTTAATGGATATTGTCTTTTTATTTCCATAATGAATCTATTTTCATGTGTACTAAAGAGAACAAATAAAACTTGAAACTTTTATAATCCGAGTAAATTCCCGTTGCCACCGCAAGATAGACCGCAAGTGGTCGCTAAACGCGGTAATTTGCTTTCTTTTCCTCCTCCTCCTCCTTCGTCGTCGTTGTCCCTTCTTCTAGCCTCAATTTCAGACATTCTTATTGCTTTGAGGCAAATGCAACCACAACTGATTACATTCTCGTTCTAGAGTGTTGCGGGGTGGTGACTTTGTCTCTTCACAGCCTTGCTTGCCACTGCACTCACTCTTCCTTCTCTCTTCCCAAGCCTCTCTTCTCTGGTCGTCCTTTCCTTTCTTGTCCAAAAGTTGTTCATGTCCCGTTCCATCGCAAGCATAGTTGAAGCTTCACGTTTATTCGGCCTCCCGTCGATTCTCCATCTCCACCACTTTTGCTTCTCTAGGTACTGATACCGTGTATTTAAGTATTGTCAGTTGGAAAATTATGCCCGGCCAATTTTGAATTTTGAAAAATCAGCTAACTCTGCTGTGGTGCACATACATACATTAGAAAACTCCTGTGTCAAGTCACATGACAATTCGATCATAAAACAAAAAAAAGTCACATGACAAAATCGTGCTATGTCAAGCGGCTCTCCTTCTCAAACCCTAACCACGATGCGTTCCTCCGATGATGACGGCGACCCGAAACTCCCTCACGACATTGTCGTCGAGGTCCTGAAGCGGTTGCCGGTGAAATCTCTCCTCCGATGCAGGTGCGTTTGCCGGTCATGGCGTTCCACCATGGACGACCCTCGTTTCGTGGCCCTCCACTTGAGCCACTCCGCTCTCGATGCCTCCAATTGCTATCTTGTGTGCCTAGATTGGTGCCGTCACCTGTGCTCTCTGTTTTCCAACGAGTCTCTTACCCTGCCTTCCCGGTCCCAAATCGAGGTTCCGTTTGTGACTCCTGCCGGCCGTTATGATTTCGTTGGTTCGTGTAATGGTTTGATCTGCATCGCAGAACTTTCCAGAAATGGCTTTAGTCAAGCGATGTATTTGTGGAATTTGTTCACCGGAAAGCACAAGGCGGTTCCGCAATCCGGTCTGGGCCATCAGTTTTTCTCCATGGAGACTGCTTATGAATCTCTAGGGTTCGGCTTCGACGCTGGGTCCAATGACTATAAGATTGTGAAGATTCTCTGTTTTGAAGATGATAATGGCCAATGCTTTGGTGGTCCAAATCCTCGAGTCGAGATTTATTCACTCAGTACAGATTCGTGGAGAAGTTTGGAGTGTGAGGTTCCTGTTTTCTACGACAATGGATCCGCGGTCTTCTTGAATGGGAATCTGCCCTGGATTGCTTTCAAGTTCGATGTTGTGTGGGATGAGGGTAGATATGGATCAATGGTCTTGTTCGATGTCGCTGGTGAGGTGTTTGATGAAATGGATCTTCCGGAAGAGATTCTTCACATGGACAATGGCGGTTTAATAGCGTATGTGGCAGTGGTAAATGACTTGCTGGCTGTGTTTGTTAATATCATTGATGCAGTTATGCATCCTGAATCACATTCCATTTGTTCGGTTTGGGTTACGAGGGAGTACGGCGTGCTTGAGTCTTGGACTAAGCTGAATTCTTTCGAGGCTTGTGGACTAGTAACTGGATTTGATGGCTTCGCAAGGAATGGCGAGCCTCTGATGGAAATAAATGAAGAAGAACGAGTTTCTTGGGATCCAATCACCGGACATTGCGCAAATCTCCCGCTATCGACGCAATGCAAGTTGGTTACTGTCATAGAGAGTCTCGTTTCACCTTAGAGGTGATTTGGTACCGGCTACATTTACCGGTATGACAGATTGATTCTGCTTGTAGAATAGTCGAAAGAGACATCTGAATTTAGAAGAATTGGTCTTATTCGTATCCGCTCCGGCCACGAAATATCGAGCAGAAGCAGTGAGGTGGTGCCCATTTGCTTTTGGTACTTCTTGCAAGCTTTAGAATGCATATATGCATTTTCACATTTTGAGTAGACTAGGCGAAGTGTGTTCTATCTACAATTTGCACCCAGAAGAACTCTGCATTTTAGTAGCCCAAATCTGAACCGATTGAAACCCCAAAACGAAATCTAATATGATATTTGCTAAGAATCCCTCAAATCGCATATGCATATGCATATGCATATGCATAGTCACGAGCTCTCTGTTTCCTAAGAAGTGATGGAGAGCAAAGGGATCGAGATGGCCAGAGCTAGCATCAACAGCCATTATAAATTGATGGGGTTTCGACTCTTATCCTCCTTTTCTGTGAAATGCAAACGTAGTTATGAGCATAGAGTGATGGTGGTTTTCAATAGGATGGATGAGGCGAGCAAGAAATGGACAAACAAAGCATGCCACAGCATGGAGAGAGGACTTGGCAGAGTCAACAGAGGTTTGTTGGAGGAAATACCAATGTGTTGGGACAAAGCTAAACAAACGGCTACATATTTATAAGTACAGACAAGTGCATACAAACATGCATACATAGCATAAATAATCTTTTTTGAAATGAAATATTCGGACTGTATACATGGTGTGCTTATAATTATCTAAATAATGTGATGACTAGGATAGTAAAAAGTCAAATTGAGACGAAAACCAAAATCGCAATGGACTATTCTTCTTTCATCTCAGTTGTTTTGACTATTGTTCCATTGAAAAAGGGTCACCCTTGCGGTCATTTGTATTAGGTCTGCTTGTGGTTTGGTCTAGACTATATTTCAATTCTAACATGACATTTTAATTTATAGAAATTTCATTCAAACTCCTAACTACCAAAAGAATCACCTGTGAACCCCAATAATAAGAAAAAAACGACGAGTTTTAAAAACATTTTAACTGGTAAATACAATCTTTTCATCATAAGGCACCTTGAAAAGTTCATATGAAAATACTACATATTGTTTAATCCAAACCAACGGTTCTAATTGAAATGCAAATGAAATTTAGTGAATAACTTAATGCGATGAAAATATAGAAAAAAATTAGCAGGATGTAGAACAGGTTCAATTTGGAAATACATCCAATTAAAACCAAAGACTCGACAAAATGAGTTCAATTGGTTTGATCCAAACCAATCATTTTGCTGCAAAGGAACTTGTCTTCCTGCATCGGAGATAGTCCCACGACAATGAACCATCTCCCCGCAACAAATGCTTCTCTTGAAGAGAGATCGTTAAATCCTCAATCTCTATTTTTCATGTATGCATGAAGAATATAGCACGAGCCATGCTTGCACAAAGAAATTCACGGACGAGCAAGAAGCCTAGTGTGTATTGTGCAATAAGATATGGTAAAACAAAAAGAAACGCTGATAGAAAGTTGATTTAAGAAGATGCTCGATTTTGGTAGATTCGGTGTCGTTGAAACCACCCAGCAACTTGAGAGGCAATGCTAATACTTTCGAAGCGACTGTTCACAACTCCTTTCTCGAAATTTTTTTTTGTTAAATAATCATTTATATTGCTTATGCAAATGAACGGACCAAAAATATTTTACCGTGCACGAAAATATATAGACATAACAATTGTTGATATTAAAACATTTTCCGTTAATTAATAACTTAAAGTGATACAAGCATTGTTCTTCCAAATTACTCATTTTCCAACAAAAAAAAATGGAGCAAACATGCATAGCGTATAATTGGCGACCCAAATTAATTTTAATGATTACAAAAATCTCCTCAAATTTGTATATATGATTTATTTAATTATTTCGTAGAGTTTATTAGGTGATTATTAGGTGACAAATACAGAAGTGCCACGTAGCAATAGAATTTTTTGGGAGCTTTGATTTGCTCCGTTTGTTTTGCGGAAAATGAATGATTTAGAGAATATTTTTCAAAAAATGATCACTTGTATAGTTTAAAATAATTAGTCAATAATAAATTTTTTCATTATCGACAACAACTTATGTCTAAATATTCTCGTGAACAATGAAAATATTTTTTTCATTCATTTATTTTTATAAATAATTCAATCGATCATTTTTAAAAAATATTTTTAAATTATTTATTTTTCACGAAACAAATGTATCCTTTAATATAATAATTATTTAAAAATAATTTACTCCCTTTTATCAAACCCTTGACCATAAGTTCCTTTGGCGACGACCCGAAGCTCCCTCACAACGTCGTCATGGAGATCCTGAAGCGGTTGTCGGTGAGATCTCTCCTCCAATGCAGGTGTGTTTCCCGATCATGGCGTTCCGCCATCGATCACCGCCGCTTCGTGGCTGACCACAGGAACCACTATGCTCTGACGCCTCCAATGGGGACACTCTGTGTCTAAGCTGGGGGGATCCTCTCCAGAGAGGGTACTCTCTGTCTTCCGAGTCACAAACCCAACTTCCCTTCTTCACTCCACCGCCACCCGATTGCTACGGTTTCTTCAGTTCGTGTAATGGTTTGATTTGCATCACGGAAATCTCCAACCGCTATGGTCCGATGATGCGCTTGTGGAACCCATTCACTGGAAAGCACAAGACGGTTCGACAATCCAGTGTAGAGCATCAATTTCTCTCCATAGAGGCTGCTCGTGTAGCCGTAGGGTTTGATGGGACTACTACCAACTGTTCTAAAATTTTAAGCTGTTAGATGAAGGCGTGGTTTATTATTTATATATTCTAACACTCCCTCTTATGCGTAGGATGGTCTTTGGTCTGATCCTAAAGCGTGGGAATATTTAATTGGAGTAGCAGATGGAGCCTGGAAAAATTTGAACTCAGGACCTTCTGCTCTGATACCATGAATGATTTTGATGGAATCACTGTCAACTGTTCTAAAAGCTTAAGCTGTTAGATGAAGGCGTGATTTATTATTTATATCTTCTAACAATACCAAGTTAATTATAAGAATTGCGGAAGAGAGAAATGTGAGAAATTGTATATATTTTGATATATTGAAAAGAGTACATAGAGAGCCTATTTATAGGCTTAGATAGAGAAAATCAAATGAAATCAAATCTTATATGCATAATCAAAAGAAATATAGAAAAACAGAAGAAATATCCTAAATATTCCTAGAAGATTTCTAAATATCTTCAACATCCCCCTTTAAACTCATAGTGACTAAGTCACCTTGAGTTTGAATCATTGTCGAACAATGCCACCACATAAACTTGTTTTTCCAACGATGCTGCATGGCATCGGGCTTGGTGGATCTGGGATGGGATGGTGAGTGAGGCAGCATCTAGCTCATATGAAGTTGAGCGAGTTTGGTGGTGGTTTCGACTTCTCGAAACGATGCGTGAAAGGTCGAGAATCATAGGGGAAACAGTAAGAGGCCGATACGGCTGGCTTGCGAAATAGTAACTAAGCGACACGGCCTATACGGCCGGCGTCGAAACATCAAGCGGCCTATACGGCTGGCATGGAAAAGAGTTACTGGGATGCGGCCTGTGCGGCTAGCATCGAAAGAAAGCCACCTCCATGAAAAAGGCTCGACGAGTGATGTGATCAGTGCGATTAGCATCGAAACATTATGCGGACTCGATTAAGTGCTTCCTCATATGAAACTTGTGGGCACCAACTGAACACTGTTGAACAGCAATGATGGGGATGGATTTATTCTACGCTGAGAATGATAAAGCGGAAAAATAGGATTGGGGAAATTTCTGGGGTGCGTGAGGTGCACCGGGTGCGAAGTGCACCGGGTGCACTAAGTTGCCTCAAGAAAGGAGGCTCTAATACTAAGTGAGATTTTGTGAGACCACTGCCAATTGTTCTTAAAGCTTAAGTTATTTGATGAAGGCGTGGTTTAATATTTAATTACTCTAACACTCCCCCTCACGCTTAGTCTGGTTTGTTTGCCTAGTACTAAGCGTGGATATATTTAATTGGGGACGTAAATAGAGTCTGGAAAGATTTGAACTCATGGCCTCCAGCTCTGATACCATGTGAGATTTTGTGGGACCACTGCCAACTGTTCTAAAAGCTTAAACTATTTTATAAAGGCGTGGTTTAATATTTAATTACTCTAACAATAACTATAAGATTGTGGAAATTCTCTATTTTCCAGACGATAATGGTCGATGCTTTGGTGGGACGAAGCCTCGAGCCGATATTTATTCGCTCCGTACAGATTCCTGGACAAGTTTGGAGTGTGAGGTTCCTGCTCTACACCACGGCGACCCAGCGGTCTTCTTGAATGGGAATCTGCTGGGGAGGGTGGATAAGGGTCAATAGTTTCGTTCCATGTTGAGGGTGAGATGTTTGACTTGCTGGCTGTGTTCGTTAGTTTCAAGGACGCAGAGGATCCCGAACTGCGTTCCATTTGTTCTGTTTCATGAGGGAGTACGGCGTGCCTTAGTCTTGGACTAAGCTGTATACTTTTAAGGTTTGTAAAGAAGTAACAAGATTTGATGGCTTCACGGGGAATGGCAAGCTTCTGATGGAAATAGATGATGGAGAACGAGTTTCTTGGAATCCAATCACGGTCCCATATGCAAATCTTTCACTATCAACGCAATGCGATTTAGTCACTGTCGTAGAGAGTCTTGTTTTACTTTAGAGATAACGCAGTTGTTGCTACATTTATCGGTATGACATATTGATTTTGCTTGCAAAAGAGTTGAAAGAGACCTCTGCATTTAGAATAAACGGTCTTATACATATCTGCTCCGGCCACGTAGCACAAATAGTCTGTTTTAAATATTCGAACTGTATACATGGTGTACTTATAATTATCTAAGTAATTTAATGACTGGGATAGTAAAAATCAAATCAAGACAAAAATCAAAATCGCACTGGACTATTCTTCTGTCGTCTCATATGTGTTTTGACTATTGTACCATTGAAGAGGGGTCAACCTCCTTGTTGATTGCACTAGGCCTGCTTGTGGTTTGGCCTCAACTATATTGCGACTCAAATCAGACATTTTAATTTAGAGAAATTTCATTCAACTCCAAACTACTAAAAGAATCACTTGTCAACCCGAACAAAAAAAAAAGATGAGTTTTTAAGAAATTTAACTGGTGAATGCCAGCTTTTCATCAAAAGACACCAAGTTCATATGAAAAAAATTACATATGTATTGATCCAAATCAATGATTTCAATTGAAATACAAATGAAATTTAGTGAATAACTTAATGCAACGAAAATGTAGAAAAAAAGTTAGCATGATACAGGATAGGTTCAAATTTAGAAATACATCAAATTGAGACGAAAGACTAATTCTGTTCACAGAAGAGTTGAAAGACTAATTCTGTTCACAGAAGAGTTGAAAGAGACATTTATATTTAGAAGAAATGATCTTATTTGTATCTACCCCGGCCACAAAATATCGAGCAAAAGAAGTGAGGTGGTGCCTAGGGGTGATCGGTTCCCAGTTCCAAGGTCCGGTTTGATTCCAAAATGGAACTGGGAACCGGACTGGGAAGACTGATTCCCAATTTTAAGAACTGGGGATCGGATTGATCTGGTCCAATGGAACTGGTCAATTTTTTATATTTCTCCCACCACAACGAAAGAGAGTGACAAATATCAACATATTGACAAAAGTGACGATAAGTGAAGAGTCATTGTAGTGTGACGATAAGGAAAAAGCGTTGTACATGGGTTTAGTTCACATTTTACTATTTTTTTAAGAAATAAAAAATAAAAAAGTATATGTAATCGGTCCGGTCTGGTCCGATTCTCCCTTGGAACCAGGAACTGAATTGCTCGGACATTGATTTCACTTTTAGGAACGGGGAACCGGACCGATACTCTCGGAAACCGAACCAGACTAGCCGATTGAGTCCGATCCGAGTGGTCCGTTTTGCACACCCCTAGCGGTGCCCATCTGCTTTTGGTACTTCTTGCAAGCTTTAGAATGCCTATGCATTTTCACATTTTGAGTTTTTCTTTCTAGATTAGGCAAAGTGTGTTCTCTTTACAGTTTGCACCCAGAAGAACTTTGCACTTTAGTAGCCCAAATCAAAGCCGATCAAAACCCCGAAAGCAAAATCTAAGCTTATTTTGCCGAGAATGAATCGAGTCGCATATTCATATGTATAGTCATGAGCTCTCTGTTTCCTAAGAAGTGATGGAGAGCAAAGGGATTTGACATGGCCGGATCTAGCATTAACAGCTATCAGAAATCAACGGGGTTTTGGCTCTTGTCCTCCTTTTCTGTGAAAGGTAAGCGTGGTTTTGAGCAGAGAGTGATGGTGGTAAGAGGCGGGGAGGAAATGGACAAACAAAGCATGCAATAGCATAGAGAGAGGACTTGGCCAAGTCCACATAAAGGTTTATTGGAGGAAATACCAATATGTTGGAGCAAAGCTAAACAAAAGCCTACATACTTATGAATAAAGACAAATGCATGCAAATGTGCATGCATAGCACAAATAATATGTTTAAAATGAAATATTCGGACCGTATACACGGTGTGCATTTAAAATTATCTAAATAATTTAATGACTAAAATTGTAAAAATCAAATCAAGACAAAATTAAAATCAAAATTGAAATGGACTATTCCTCCTTCATCTCAGTTGTTTTGACTGTCGTCCCATTGAAAAGGGTTACCCTTGTGGGCAAATATATAAGGCCTGCTTGTGTTGTTCGGCTTGGACTATATTTCAATTCAAAACAGACAATTTAATTTAGAGAAATTTCATGCAACTCGGTACTAAAAGAATCACCTGTGAACCCTAATAAAAAAATACTTGAGTTTTTAAGACATTTAAGTTGTTCACTAAATTTTAAAAATAAAATAAAACTGGTGAATACCATCTTTTCATCAAAAGGCAACTTGAAAAGTTCATACGAAAAAAATTACACATGGTTTAATCCAAACCAATTATTCCAATTGAAATGCAAATGAAATTTAGTGAATAACTTTATGCGACAAAAATATGGGAAAAAAATTAGCAGGATGTAGAACAAGTTCAATTTGGAAATACATCAAATTGAGACCAAAGACTAAACAAAATGAGTTCAATTTGTCAAGTCATTGATTTTTTTCTCCTTTTTTTAATCTTTAAACGCCTTTAATTTCGGAGGATGACCCTTATAACTTGTTTGAATTATGTCGGCTGATTGATTAGACAGAATGATGTGCTTTCTAATTTTATTTTGCAAGAATGGGTAGCTGTGTTTTTAATTCCGAATCGATAACTTTACGCAGTTGTTCCATTTACTCTCGGCTCTTTAATATTTCACCATCATAATGTTGTATTTCTGGAGTTTGATCCAATGGGTTCTTACCACAATTTTGAATTAACAATCTCACACCACATAGGATTCAAAAGGGTACGTTTCTTAGCTAGGATAAAAGTCGGAATAGCATAAAAGAGCTTAATTAAGGCATCATGGATAGATATTTTCTTCTTATTTTCATAATGAATCTATTTTCATATGTAACAAAGAGAACAAATGAAATGTTTATAGTCGCTAAAGATTGCGAGATAGACCGCCACCGCAAGTGGTCGCTAGAGAGTTAATTCGCTCTCTTCTTCTCTTCTTCGTCGTTGTTGTCCTTCTTTTGGCCTTGGTTTCAAACACTCCCAATGCTTTTGTACCATACTGGGCGTTGCCTTGCCCTTGGTTGGTGCGGCTGCGAAGGCCCTAGGCAAGGCCATTGCCACCTCACCGGTCGCAGGTGAGGCCACAAAGGCCCTCACCGGATCTGAGTGAGGTTGCCTCGCCCGTGGTCGCCCAGATCTGGCAAGGGTCTATGCGGCCTCACCCGCGACCGGTGAGGGTCTGATCGTCCCTCACCAGAGTTGAAAAAAGGCAAAAAGAAAATGAAAAGAAAATAAAAAATTCAAAAAAATAATAAACAATTATTAAAAACAAAAAAATTATTTAAAAAATTTTCCTTGTCAGCATCGGCAAAGCCACGTAGGATGACCGGCATTCACATTGGATTTTCCAAAGAGCCAAATCACCGATAGCATTCAAGTGATCGATTTTTCAAATTTGTGGCACTCTAGTAAGAGAAAAAAAAGTTATGGCCTTTAGTGAGTGCCGTACGAAAGTTATGACATTTCTAGTGTATTTATCCCCATATTTGTATATAGACATTTGATATTGTGGTGCATAATCTATATATTCTGGACAATTAGGCCTAGCACGCGGCTCATCGCCACGAGTTGTTGTGCCACAAAGGAACTCATGTCGCCTTATCGGAACTTGTCTCATAGCAAAGCAACTTGTCTCCCTACATCGGAGATATTCTCGCAACAACGGAACCGTTTCCCCATATCGGAGCTCCTCTTGAAGGGATTGGTAAACCCTAGATCTCTATTTTTTTGTATCATGAAGAATGAAACAAGAATCATGCTTGCGCAAGAAATTTGTGTAAGAATAAGAAGAGTAGAGTTTCTATCAATTTTCTTTTTCGTTAGATATTATGCAATAAGATTTGATAAAACAAAAAGGAACAATAATAGAAAGAGTTGATTCAATATGAAGAGCGATTTTGGTCGACCCAACATCATTGGACAGCCCAGCAACTGGAGAGGCGCAGCTAACACTCTCGTGCTAGCGGTCACAGCACTGTACCGTGATGGTGTTGAGCACCTTTAACCTAGGCGCGGACCACCAACTGAACAAGCTTTAGCTATTGGAGAAGGAGATATGGCGTCCTTGAGGCATCCAATGATGACGAGAATTCTCGCATCCTCATCAACGATTTCCAAAGGACTACATTTTAATATAGCAGAAATATTCACGAACGAAATTGGCATCTATATAGTAGATGTAGGATCCATCGATAATTTTCCTCCGACTTGACGGATTTTGCAACGTATATCATCACCTAAATTAACTGTGATGATTACGAGAACCAAAAAAAATTGAATAATTAATTTATCTAGTTGTTTCATAGAGTTTGTCACGTAGTAGAAAGCAGACGGCAAAATGGAAAATGCCTGGTTTTGGAAAGTACACTTCAATGGAGCTTTCATCGATGTATCAGAAGTCCATGGCAAATCGGTCCAATCGTGTTCGCTCTTCTTCTCAATCCCTGACCATGAGTTCCGACGACGACGACCACCCGAAGCTCCCTCACGACGTCGCCGTCGAGATCCTGAAGCGGTTGCCGGTGGGATCTCTCCTCCGATTCAGGTGCGTTTGCCGGTCATGGCGTTCCACCATCGACGACCCTCGTTTCGTGGCCCTCCACTTGAGCCACTCCGCTCTCGATGCCTCCAATTGGCATCTCGCGTGTGTAGATTTGTACGATCCTGTCCAGAGCCTGTGCTCTCTGTTTTCCGGCGAGTCTCTTGCTCGGCCTTCCCTGTCACAAATCGAAATTCCGTTTGCTGCTCCTCCCAATTGCTACGGCTTCGTTGGTTCGTGTAATGGTTTGATCTGCGTCACAGATATATCCGAAGATAGGTGTGGCCGGACGATGTACTTGTGGAATTTATTCACCAGAAAGCACAAGGCGATTCCGGAGAGTGACTTTCTTTCCATGGAGCATGTTCATATAGTTCTAGGGTTTGGCTTCGACGCTAGGTGGAATGACTATAAGATCGTGAGGATTATTTATTATCCATATGAACATCCTCAAGGCTTCGGCAAGATTAAGCCTCAAGTCGATATTTATTCACTCTGGACAGATTCCTGGAGAAGTTTGGAGTGTGAGGTTCCTACTTTTTGCAGCGACAGACCTCCGGCTTTTTCGAATGGGAATCTGCACTGGTTTGTTTTCAAGCACAATGATCTGCAGGAGTATGAATATGGATCAATACTCTTGTTCGATGTAGCCAGCGAGGTGTTTGATGAAATGGCTCTTCCGGAAAAGCTTTTGCACGTGGTTAGTGTCGGTTTAGATGTGTTTGTGTCCGTATTGAATGACTTGCTGGCTGTGATCATTCTTCATGAGAACGCATTTAGGCATCCTGATGTGCATTGCGTTAGTTATGTTTGGGTTATGAGAGACTACGGCGTGCCTGAGTCTTGGACGAAGCTGTATACTTTTAACCCTAGTGCACTGGTAACAGGATTTGATTGCTTCACGTGGAATGGTGAGCTTCTGATGCTAATAAGTGGTGGAGAACGAGTTTCTTGGAATCCGATCACTGGACAACTCGCAAATTTTCCATTGTCAAGGAGATGTGAATTGGTCACTGTCGTGGAGAGCCTCGTTTCACTTTAGATATGACTCAATTGCTACTACACTTTAGAATGCTTATGCTTTTTCACTTTTAAGTTTTTCTTTAGACTAGGCGAAGTGTCTTCTCTGTACAAGTGAAAGTATGCTACTCGAGATTGCATCTACAACTTCAGCATTGCCGGTGCTAGCAGATTTTAGACGATGCGGGAAAGAATGATGAAGCGTTTTGAATGCTATGCATGTATGTGTTTGATTTGACGCCACCATAAGAATTTTTTAGCTTCTGTAAGACCAAACTATTTACGGTTTGAGTTACGCATCTTGCTCTCTGGGCATTGCAACTAGTGCAACTACAGACTACTATGATTTGTTCCCTATGACTTTTTGGTAGCAATGGCAATGCATACCTAGTAAGCTCATTTATTGATCTATGCAGACAGCTGCATTAATGGATTAAGGAAACATTGGAGACAGTATTATCACGATAAACTCTACCTTTTTCCCTCAAATTATTCATGGGTAGGAAGTCTCACTTTATGTTATGATACACTGATGATTTTGCATGTCAAGCCATATGAGAATCTGGTCTGTAGATGAGACAATCTCTCTGCTTCTTCCTTGGAAAGACATCTGGGAAAGTGAATTTAAATTGCAATTCTCTTCTAAAGTCTGGTGCAAGGTGCTGGAGCTCTTCTTTATTAACAGGAATTCTGTGGATTGGCAATCCGAGTTTACCTGGCCCTTGCAAAATTGAAGAATGGCATAGAACAGCAGAACGTATTGTTTGAGTCTCTTCGGAATGCCAATACATAGCTTATGTGGAAGGCAAGAAACAATATGCTTTATGGTCAAGCTGCTGCTTCTGTGGAGCATGTTCTTAGATAGATCGATTTTTTACTTAAACATAGATTTGAAGGCTATTTGGTTTCAAAAAGATACGTGGTTTTAATGACTTGGATAGTAAAAACAAATCAAGACAAAAATCAAAATCCCTTGTGCTCAATTGTATTAGGCATGTTTGTCGTTCGCTTGGACTGCATTTCAACTCACACCGACATTTTAATTTTACAAAAAAAATCAATCCAACCGCAAACTACTAATATCAACTGTCAGCCCCAATAAAAAGAAATGAGTTTTTTTTCATTCTGTTTTGACTATAATTCATTAACATAACGTTTGAACAATGGAATTATAAACAAATGATGACGTTTAACATGTTTCATCAAAAGGAACCTTTAAAAATTCAAGTGTAAAAATCACATGTGGTTTAATCCACAACATCAATTCAATTTTAAATGCAAATGACTTTTTAGTAAAAATCGGCGATTGAGTTGAGTGATATAGAAAGCATGGATTTTGATACGCAATTTGACATTGACGAAAGAGGTCGAGAGTAAGATTGGCTTTTACGTTGTGAAAGTCGTCAGCTTGGGCATGAAGTGATGGTTCTTTAATCTGGTGAAGGGTTGTTGGTTTGTTATTTTGTTTGTTATTAGAATGTGACTTATTTCAAAGGTTTAGGATACCCATCTATACTTTGCATGGATTATACAATTTATATAGTGTCATTTATGGTCTAAAGGCATATTTTAGAGAGGTGTGGATTTTGTGAATGGATGAGAAATTAATATTAGAGTATTAGTTTCTTTATTACACTACAAAAAAACATGGATTTTGCCACGGAAATTTGCGACGGGGAATTTTCGTCACTAATTTGCGACAAAATTTGCGACGGATTTTTTTTTTCGTCGCAAATTAACGACGAAAATTATTCGTCCCTAATTTGCGACGGAATTTGCCACGAAATAAAAATTCGTTGCAAATTGGCGACGGAAAATAAATCCGTCGCTAATTCCGTCGCAAATTAGCGACGACAAATTTTCCGTCCCTAATTTGCGACGGAATTAGCGACGACCAATTTTCCGTCGCAAATTTATGCAACGAATTTACTATTTTGCCACGAAATTAGCGACGGATTTTGCGACGAAAACGAATTCGTCGCTAATTTGTAATTTATGATGGAAAATAACTTTCGTGATATCCACCCCACCCGTCAATTTCTCTCTCTCTATACTGATTCCTCATATCCCCCTTGCTTTTCTCCCTCCTTCTCCCTCTTTCGTTTCTATCAATAAACCTATCCGTGCGCGCACAAATCAATCTCGGTAAAGCTTTTCTACCGGTAAGTATCATAGCTAACTTCGTGACTAATTGGCGACGAATACGGTTCGTCGCAAAACTATTCATCGCTGGATTCGAATTTTTTTATTTTATTGACTAATTTTTTTGTTTTTTTTTCCTAACTTCTTCGCCGGTCGCCAGTCCGGCGACTAGCGACCGGCGAGGCCGCTCGACCTCCCCCCATGGCCGTCGACCTCGCCGTCGCCCAGATCTGGGCGACAGCGAGGTCGACCGGCGGCCATGGCGAGGCCGCTCGGCCTCCCCCCATGGCTGTTGACCTCACCCAGGTGTGGCGGTCGACCTCGCCCAAATTTGGGGGAGGTCGAGCGGCCTCGCCCAGGTGTGGCGGTCGACCTCGCCGTCGACCAGATCTGGGCGACGGCGAGGTCGACCGCCACACCTGGGCGAGGCCGCTCGGCCTTCACCATGGTCGGCGAGGTCGAACTTGCTAGCCTCAGCCGGTCGCCGGTTGCCAGATCGGCGACCGGAGAAAAATATAGGGGAAAAAAACTGAAAAAAAATTAAAAAAAATTCGAAAAAAATAAAAAATTATTAAAAAATGAATCTTAAGTGATTTATCTTTTTTTTAGGTACGTGTCCATTTGAAGGTCTCGCAATCCAAGTGAACGTTGCAATTCTCATCAAATTGACCACTTTCTACTACAAAGATTTCAGTCAAATATTTGCGTAAGTCTTCTTTACATGGTAATTTTTTCATTTTTTTTCAATTTCAAAGTAATTGTTGCGTCAAAAACAAAATTTTAATTTTCATAATTTTATGGTTTTAATTAAGAACAGTAGATATGATATTTTTAATATTTTACGAGATTTTTTTAATTTTATAAGGACACAATGCAAAGAGACAGGGCTTGGATGTATAATAAGAACTTACCTGGACGTCGAGGATTGACCGATGAGTTTCATACTGGGTTGGAACTATTTTTAGACTTTGCTAGTAGTAAATATGAGTTCATGGATAGAAATAAGTTAAGGTGTCCGTGTAAAAAGTGTAGTAATGGTAAATTTCATGTGTGTGATAAAGTTAGAGAACATCTTTGTAGATTTGGGTTTACTCCGAACTATTATAATTGGACTTGCCATGGTGAACCATTTATATCTGATGAAGGATATTGAAGAAGTGACCAATTTTTAGTTAGGGAAGAATGTAGCTATTATGACCAATTGAACCCATACGAGAGGATGGTGATTGATGCAGCTGGTCAGAATTTTGTTTCAAAATCGAACCATGTAAGTACTAATTTTACTCCTACACTTAAACAAGTGGGTACTAGTCATACATCACAATTGGAAGAGATAGGAGTAACGGATTTTGATGAGAATGTGTGTAATGGAACTTTTCCATCTAATCAGTTCTGGAAAGTGTTGAAAGCAGCAGATGAACCTTTATGGGCAGGTTGTGACAACCACACTAAGTTATCAGTGACAGCGAGACTGTTAAATATCAAGGCAGAGCATAATGTGTCTGCGGATTGGTTCAACTCTTTTGTTGAAGTAATGCGGGAAACAATGCCTTGTGATAACATCATGCCAAGTGATTTTTACGATATGAAAAAGTTAGTGGATAACTTAGGTCTTCCGGTTGTAAGGATTGATGTATGTAGTAGGGGTTGTATGTTATATTGGAAAGATGATGAAAATGCAGAATCTTGCAAATTCTGTAGCCAACCTAGGTACAAGATTAATAGGAGGCAGGGTCGTAATCAGAAGCGTAGACCATGCAAGCAAATGTTTTATCTGCCCTTAATCCCCAGATTGCAAAAGCTTTATGCGTCTCAAGCCACTGCTGAACACATGACTTGGCATGCAAATCATGAAACAGAAGAGGGTCTAATGTGTCATCCTTCAGATGCAGAGGCATGGAAACATTTTGATAGAACATACCCTGAGTTTGCGATAGAGCCTCGAAACATCAGGTTAGGTCTCTGTGCTGATGGATTTGCCCCATTTGGGAAATCAGGAAAAAGTTATTCATGTTGGCTAGTTATCTTAACGCCGTACAATCTTCCACCTGGTATGTGCATGAAGACACTTTATATGTTTTTGACATTGATCGTGACTGGCCTGCAAAATCCGAAAAAATTAATAGATGTTTATTTGCAACCATTGATTGAAGAGTTACAACGGCTATGGGATGAAGGTGTTCTTACATATGATGTTTCTACCGATCAAACATTCGTAATGAAGGCTGCTCTTCTTTGGACGATAAATGACTTTCCAGCTTACGGAATGTTATTTGGATGGAGTACAACTGGGATCTTAGGATGTCCGATATGTTTTGAGAGATCAAAGTCATTTAGATTAAAACATAGAAAGAAGCCCAGCTATTTTGACTGTCACGGACAATTTTTACCGATAAATCATACATTTAGAAGGAATAAAAAAGAGTTCATCAAGAATAAAACTGAAAGAACACATCCACTATTGAGGTTGACCGGCGATCAAATTTGGGAGCGGGTGCAAGACTTTCCAACTGTTGTTCAGAACCTTCACGGCACGACTATTGCGTACGGAAGTACACATAAGTGGACTAAACGCAGTATATTTTGGGATCTATCATATTGGAAGGCCCATACTATTCATCATAATCTTAACGTCATGCACATAGAAAAGAATGTTTTCAAAAATGTCATAAATACTGTGATGGATGTCACCGGAAAAACAAAAGACAACTTGAACGTAAGAAAAGATATGAGAGATATTTGTGATCGGCCAACACTAGATGTGGATGCAAGCAGCAGGGGACCAAAATCAAAAGCAGTTTATACATTGGATAAGGAGCAGAGACGAGTTGTTTGTCAATGGTTGAAATCTGTACGGTTTCCCGATAGATATGCTTCGAACCTCAAGAGATGTGTTGATTTGAATGAATGCAAGTTGACAGGTTTGAAGAGTCATGATTGTCACATATTTATGGAAAGACTAATTCCAATGGCTTTTAAGGAAGTTCTACCGAACTTTGTATGGGGCGCCATTACAGAGTTAAGCAATTTCCTGCATGATATTTGCTCGACAGTGTTAAAAGCATCACACATGGAGAAACTAGAGAGAGATATTCCAATTATTCTTTGCAACTTAGAAAGGATATTTCCTCCATCGTTTTTTGATTCGATGGAGCATCTCTTAGTTCACTTGCCTTATGAGGCCAAAGTTGCAGGTCCCGTCCAATTTTGATGGATGTATCCATTTGAGAGGTAAATTTTTTTTTAAAATAAAGTTCAAATTACTTTATTATATATTATGTTCCGATAAGCTTCTTTCTATTGCAACTAGATTCTTATATCATTTGAAGAAAAAAGTGAAGAATAAGGCATGTGTTGAAACTTCAATTTGTAATGCATATATTGTGAAAAAAGTGACAATATTTGCATCATACTATTTTGAGCCGCACGTGCAGTGCAAGAGGCGAAGAGCAGGCAGAAATGATGAGGGCCCTATTGATCCAAATTGCAAATCATTCTCTATTTTCAATTATCTGGGTCGACCAAGCGGTGCATGTAAGTTTCGTTACTTAACAGGCGAAGAATGGCATGCAGCCCATACATATATTTTACTGAACTGCCCAGAAGTCGAGCCATACTTCGAGTAAGTGTAAATTTGCAAATATATGTATTGTGTGTCAAATATTTGCTAATATATAAATGGTATTTATTACTAGGATTTTCCAAACTTCAATGTATGGACTACCACCAAATGAGTTTGACCGTTTATGCGATGAACAATTTGCAGCATAGTTCAAAACATATGTAAGTTGCCTATGGACCAAAACCAAGTTATTAATAATTTATACATCATTTATTAAAATATATATTATTGACTTTGCGTGTGTAACCTTAGGTTCACAGTAATCATGATGAACTTGGAGAGCAAGGATTGCTATATCATCTGTCATGGGGTCCACAGTTAAGAGTACGAAGTTGGCCAGCATATTTCATAAATGGATATAATTTTCACACTCAAGAATATGGAATGGGAAAAGCCACAATGAATAGTGGTGTGTTTGTTCGGTCATCAAATGGTGGCAGTTCAAAAAATGATTTTTATGGCTTGTTGGATGAAATCATAGAGATAGAGTACCCTGGACCATTAATGATGTGGGTTGTGTTATTTAAGTGCAAGTGGTTCGACCCCATCAAAGGAATGAAGGTACATACGAAGTTTAATTTGGTTGAAATAAATCACAAGAAAAGATATATGAAATATGAACCATTTGTCTTGGCACAACAAGCAATTCAAGTATGTTATGCATCATATCCTAGTTTGAAACGCGACAAAGCTGATTGGTGGGCTGTATGTAAAATCAAAGCACAGAGAAAAATCGAGGAACACTGGAAGGATATAGCCTATCAATAAGAGGAAGTTTGTAACACGGTTGAAACTGAGGAATATAACATTCTAACTTTACGAGATCCATGTGGAGCAATGGAAGATGTGGATCCAACTGAAATTTGCGAATTAAATGTAGAAGATGGTACAGAATCTGATTTTGAGACAGATGATGAAGATGATGCTCATGAAGAAGATGAAGATCAAGATCAAGATCAAGACGAGGACGAAGATACAGATCAAGACAAAGACGAACATGAAGATTAAAATTTTTGTGACAAAACACTAATGATGTGTAATTATTATTGCGATATGTGTTATTTTGGTTGTCATAATTATTATTATTGTTCTTGTTATTATTGTTATTGTTATTATCATTATTGTTGTTGTTATTATTGTTGTTGTTGATTATTCTTATTAATGTAATTGATCGTCGGAAAATTTGTCGCTAAATGACGACAAGTCAAATATTATTTGTGCGATGACATTTGCGATATTCTATTTTCCATTGAATTTGGATCGTCGCTAATTTCGTCGCTCATTTTGTGACAAAAACTTATTCGTGGCTACTGTTCATCGACGAATTAGCGACGGAAGTGAAATTCGCGGCAATTTTTCGAATCCATCGCAAATTCCGTGGCAAATTTGCGATGGATTCGAAAATGCCCTTTATTTTTGTAATCTGTCGCAAAATCCGTCGCGAATATACGACGGATTTTGCGACGGAAAATAAATCCGTCCCAAATTTGCGACGGAAAAATAAATCCGTCGCAAATTTGCGACGGAAAATACAATTTGCGACGGAAAAATCAATCCGTAGCAAATTTGCGACGGAAAATACAATTTGCGATGGAAAAATCAATCCGTAGCAAATTTGCGACGGAAAATAAATCCGTCGCAAATTTGCGACGGAAAAATAAATCCGTCGCAAAAATACATCCGTCGTAAAATCGCAAATTTGCGACGGATTGGAAAATGCCCTTTATTTTTGGAATCCGTCGCAAATTTGCGACGGATTTATTTCGCGCACGTTTGAATTTGCACCTGTCTCTCTCTCTCTCTCTCTCCCTCCCTGCCCGCGCACGTTTCCCCCCGTCACGTCCACTCACCCCCTTTCTCTTCCTTTCTCTCTCTCTTCCTTTTCTCTTCTTCTTCTTCTTCTTCTTCTTCTTCTTCTTCTTCTTCTTCCCTTTCTCTTCGTCAGCCGCGGCTCCCTCTCACTGCCCAGCCACCGTAGGCCGTTCGACCCGCCGACGAGCCGCCACCATCTCGGCTCCACCCCAACCGATCCGCGCGACCGCCTTACGCCTCCGTTCGTCCGGCCGTCCCGTCGCCGTCCGGCCGTCCGCCTTCGCCGCCGTGCCCCCCTCTGCCGACTACCTTCCCCCTCCCCTCCGCGAGCAAGCAGCAGCTCGCTCGCCTCCGTGTCCTCCGCGACTCGGCGCTGCCCAGCCGCCGTGCATTGTCCCCACCTCCAGACCGCCAACCCGCCGTCGCCGTCATCGCCTGCGCATCCGGCAACTCGCAGCCACGAGTGTCGCCGCTCCGCCCGCGTGTTCGCCGCTCTCCTGGGCGAGCTTGCCGCAGCCTAGCTTGCCCGCGCACCTCGCCCGAGCTTGTAGCTGTCGTCGTCGCCGCCCAGCTCCATCGTCGTTCGCCGTCGCCAATGAGTTCCCCTGTTCTGGCCATAAATCCGTCACCTGCTCGCTCGTCGCTGTCGCCCGTCGCCGCCGTCGCCCGTGGCCTAGCCTCTTGCCCAGCCGCTCGCCTGGCCACTCGCCCGTCCGTCACCCAACTCGCCCGACCGTGGCCAAGCACCGTGCCGAGCGCTTGGCCTACTAGCCGCCACTTGCGCCCTCGCCCCTGCCGAGCCCGCTACTGGCCAACCGGCCATTTTTCCATATTGTTTGGTTTTTCTTGACCTTGAACCAAGTAAGCGACTCTCTAAACCCTACCTAGTATAATGAGTATTAATCGGACTTCTTTAGGGATTGTTTAGTGTCGGATTGGTTGGCTAAGTTAGGGGCCGATTTCAAGATTGCATGTGGCTTTGTCGATGCTCGCCTGGTTAATTTGTCGATTATGTGGCTGATTAAGCGTTCAATGACGATCGCGTGGTTGACTAGGGTGCGCATGGAATGCATTTCGGAACAGAATGACGACCGTGTGGTTGATTAAGCGTTTTTTCAGAAAATACATAAAAATTGAAAAATTCTAGAAAAATTCATAAAAATTTCCAGAAAATAAAAAAAAGTCAGATTTCGGGAAAATATGAAATTTGGTGAATTTTTTTTAAAATAAAAAAAAAATCAAAAATTTCAAAACTTCACAAAATGGCTTAAAATACCTGTGGCCACACACTTTGAGTGAAATTTAAATTTTTTGAGGTGCCCAAAAAAATAAAAATAAAATAAAAAATTCAAAACTTCACAGAATGGCTTAGAATACCTATGGCCACCCACTTTGAGTGAAATTTAAATTTTTTGAGGTGCCCAAAAAAATAAAAATAAAATAAAAAATTCAAAACTTCATAGAATGGTTTAGAATACCTGTAGCCACCCACTTTGAGTGAAATTTAAATTTTTTGAGGTGCCTAAAAAAATTAAAAAATAAAAAAACTAAAAAATTTCAAAACTTCACAGAATGGCTTAGAATACCTATGGCCACCCACTTTGAGTGAAATTTAAATTTTTTTAGGTGCCCAAAAAAAATTAAAAATTTCAAAAATTTCAAAACTTCACAGAATGGCTTATAATACCTGTGGCCACCCACTTTGAGTAAAATTTAAATTTTTTTAGGTGCAAAAAAAATCTATGACAAATCAAAACAGATTTTTAGAGCAGAATTAGTCATGTTTTACCAAACATATTTCTCCTTTAGAAATCAATTTCTGGCAAGAATTCCAGAAATCAATTTCTGCCAAGAATTTGATTTCTGGAGCAGAATGGTTACCATTTACACCCTTAGTTGTTTAATGCCATTCGTATGGTTAATTAGTTTAATCGTGTGGTTGATTTGCTTAATTGTGGCTGATTGGTTAACTATGGCCCGATCGTGTGGCCGAGAAGGAAGATCATGTGACTGAAAATTGATGTTTCATGGTTGATCTTGTACTTGATGAATGATCGTGTGGTTTGAAAGTGGATCGTATGGTTAATTATGGCTTTTGTTGGCTTAGCATGGCATATCGTGATCATATATTGATGTTTGATATCAAAATGAGTGCGATTCATAGTATATTTGTTCGTAGGAAATTGCAAGTCATAAACACTCGGCATTGGCTAATTAAGAGGATACATTTTCTGCTTCTGAAACAAAATGGTAAGCTTCGTCATGTACGTCATTATGTGTCCGTAATACGTGTTCATATTTTTTTATATATTTGTCTAATTTTCCTACTTGTCAGTATAAATGTGAAGGTCACATGTATAGAAGACCAGCCTCTTCCTCGTCCTCGTCCTCGTCCTCGTCCCCGTCCCTTTCCTCTTCCCCTGCCCTTTCATCTAACCCTCAACCACTATATGTTGATGGACAATATGGACACGTTGGCCCTTCCTCCAACACTCAAGAACATGTTAGGGGACTTGGACACATGAGAACTGAATCTCCTTCAGTTCCATCTCCTTCATATCCATCTCCTTCCGTTCCACCTTATTATTCAGCGCAACAATCGAATAATGAGGGAAACACAGGTGAAGAAGATAACCGATTCATGATATGCCCATTTGGAGATTCGTAAGTACTTCATTTTTTTAAGTATATGTAATATTTATGGTTTTAGATATGGATGTCAACTGAATTGTCGATGTTGCACAATATCCGTATGTTTGCAGATTCACGGATGCTACGTTTGTTGTGAGGGAACTAATAAAATAGTCAAAAACTATTGGATAGGGCAGTATATTAATTACAGCAGTGCTCCACAAGAAGTGAAAGATTTGTGGTGGAATGAGTTCAAGGTAAGTTTTAGATATTCTATTTTCTCACCAACTAAGTTCGGTGTAGTATATTGATGGTCAAGAATGATGTAAAGGGATCAGAACAACTCTTTAGTTTTCGGTACTATAGGGACCAGATATTTTCCATGAGATGAACTTTACAAAATCTATCGCCGAATTGTTTGGTGCATGGTAATGGATATGTAACCATTATAATAACTTTCAGTTGTTTTTGTATTGATTGCAGCGGAAGTTCAGGTGGGATGAAGAGGAAGAGAATGAAGTGAGAAGAATTTTTAAGAAGAAAGTAAGTGATCACATACGAAATGTGATGAATAGAGTGAAGATCAAGCAAGTGAAGCCGGCTTTCATTACAGCTGACAATTGGACGAAAATTAACAGAATTTGGGAAACTGAAAAGAATCAGCAAATCAGTGAGCAGAATAAAAAGAATCGATCTTCTAGTTCTAGTGAAGGGTCTGCCACATATGCTGGGGGCTCTATCAACATTGGGGAACATCGAAAACGAATGGTAAGTCTGTTAAATAAGTTATAAGTTAATTTAATTCAATTACTCATGTTTACATTTTGTAGGCACGTGAATTGGGGACGGAACCGACATTTGCAGCTACATTTGAATGCACATTTCAAAAAAAAGATAAGACATGGACCGGTGATCGAGCAAAAGCTATTAAGGTATGTAAGGTTATACTTTGGACTTTATGGAAATTAGAATGAAAACCGTGAATGCTTTTAATATTTATGGTAGTTATATATATGAAGTTATTTTATTTTCATCTATATTGTTAATGTAGGAAAAATATGATGAACTTTTAATGAGCAATGCTAGTGGTGGTGATGGTGTTGCTGCGTCTGAGCTATCAGTTGACAGTATGGCATTATGGGTGGAGGCAACGGGTGGGATGAAAAAAGGAAAAATATTTGGGATGGGATCCTTGTCAAGGGTATACACGACGAATCATGCTGCAACTTCATCATCCAATGCGGCTGTTCGAAGGAGGACATGACTTGAGGAGCAAATGACCCAAGAATTGAACCAACTGAAAAATATACTTGTAGAGAAGGACGAAGAAATAAATGACTTGAAACAACAAATGCAAATCGTTATGCGACACCTCAACCTCGATCACGATGAGGTTCCTCCTGTACCTCCCGCCAATCCAATAGGTGATGGGCACAATGATGAGCGACACAATGATGCTGAGATTGCTGCTGATGATGATGATTTTCTCGGTCCTTTTTAGTTAAAATTCCCAAAATCGGGGGTAAGCTTGCTTCACAATCTTTTGTGCCATAAGTGCAGTTTGCCCAATATGTTCCTACCCTACAATTACTTTTTGTGCACAACTTTCTTACAACTAGGTTCTTTGCTTGCGAAAAACTGAAAATTTAGAGATCCCAGGATGACATGCTTGTTACAAAACATCATGATATTTGAACATTGTAGAAATACATGCCTTAATTGACTTTGAGTCCTCTCTTCCTGGGAATTGGTGTTGGTAATTCACCTCTCTAAGTCATTAAACTGTTGAATGCTGTTTGGAGAAGGATCTAATTTTTCGTAGGTGCCAGAAATACGATTTACAAGGGTGAAAAAACTACAGTGGATGTCAAAGTTGACTCATATTCATATGTAAGAACATTGATGTTCATCCTGAAACGTTTTTTTGTTAACCCTCCTACGTGTTTTTTTATACCTAGTTCCACATCCATGCATAAACGCTTCTTTTATATTCTGGACTGATTGAATATCTTTATTTTTGTATCCACATTTCATCAGGTGTCGACAAAAGTGACTGCTTCTGGTGTCCTGCCGAGTACCAAAGCTGCCCAATCTTGTGTCTGGTTTGTCGATTTTTCGTTTTTGAAGCAGAATCTATGGTTGTCCCGCCTCTTTTGAATGTTTTGAATGTATTATAAGATTGGATATCAAATAACATCATGTCAGATTTTGCAACTTTGCATATATCATTATTTTTTGCGGACTAGCATCTTTCCTTCAGTTATAGTTTTCAATTATATGGCATTGTGTCTGGTTTGTTCATTTTCTATTTCTGAAGTGGAATCTATGGTTGTCTCGTGTCCTTTGATTATTTTGAATGTATTACATGATGTTCATTAATGCATAGCTATTGCTATGGACAAGATTTGATGGCCCAAATGGTATATAATTTGCGACGAATTTTGTGACGAATATTTAGCGACGAATTTTATGACCAATACAGTTCGTGGCTAATTTGCGACGAATAAGTAGCGATGAATTTTGCGACTAATTTTCCGACGAATAAAGTTCATGGCTAATTTGCGACGAATAAATTTTGCGACGAATAAAGTTCGTGGCTAATTTGTGACAAATAAAGTTCGTGGCTAATTTGTGACGAATTTTGCGACAAATAAAGTTCGTGGCTAATTTGCGACGAATTTTACGATGGATAAAGTTCGTGGCTAATTTGCGACGAATTTTGCGACGAAGTTTGTTGCTAATTTGCGACGAATTTTGCGACGGATAAAGTTCGTGGCTAATTTGCGACGAAATTTCCGACAAATTTTGCAACGAATAAATTTCGTGGCTAATTTGCGACGGATAATGTTCGTGGCTAATTTGCGACGAATAAAGTTCGTGGCTAATTTGCGACGAATTTTTTTCCATCGCAATTTAGTAACGGAAATTGAAATTTTCCGTCGCAAAATTTTGCGACGCCGAATTAGCGACGGAATTTTTTCTGTCGCTAATTTCGTCGCAAATTCGATTAACGACGGATTTTGCCAAATTTTTCGTCGCAAAATTCGTCGCTAATCCCTTGTTTTTTTGTAGTGTTACTATACAAAACGGCGTGGTACATATGCAACGACAATTAAAGTCGAAATTCACTTGGCCCATCAGAAAAAAAACAAATATCCCACGGCATTAAAATTCAAAATCTATAAAGTAAATGTCATTAAATATTAAAATGAATTATTTAACTTTAATCTTGTTCATAATGACGTATTGAATTTATTCATTCGGAAGAGTCTTCTAACACAAATTATATTAATGATATCAAATGTCCTAGTTTTTTTTTTTGGTCGGAACCTAGTTTAAATATGTGATTTTGTTTTTTCGTTTTTCAAATTTAAATAATGGGTTTTTAATTTGTAATATATTTACAATCACTCAACTTATTTTAATTTGTAACATCGATGATTCTCTTACGTAGAATATCATGAATATGTTCACATTTTGACATTAAAGATTCAAATCTAGGAAATAAATGTCGTTAAATATTAAAAAGAATTATTTAACTTTCATCTTATTCGAAATGGCGATTCAGCAATATGTAAACGAAATTATAAATAGTTGAATAGCGTAAATGACTAAAATATTTTTATAGGAATAAAAAGCAAAAAAAGAAGAAGAAAAAACGGAAAATCGAGCCATGAATGAAAAGCGAAAAAGAAAAAAAAGAAGAAAAAACTGAAAACTGATCCGAACCAAACCGAACCAAATCGGTTTTTTTGGTTCGGTTCCAATTCGGTTCGAGCGAGTTTCAGTTCGGTTCAAGGGTGCTTCCTTAACGGCTCGGTTCGGTTTGGTTTTTCAAGAAAACTGAACTGAGCCGAACCATTTACAGCCTTAGGATATAGTCTGTTGGGGGGCCCTCAAGGCCTCGTGGTTGAAAACCATGTTAATAACCATGTGATCAATCGGAAATGGTCGTCAGAGGTCACTGTGTGGCCTTCAAGCTAGCCTCAGACACCCATGAGAAAGACGGATAAATAGATCCATTTTCACTATAATTATAATAACGTCATTAAATTCTCTTATGATATTGGGATTTCCTTCCCTCTAAAGACCATTATATAAGAAGTCTAGGGTTACAAAATTGAACTCGACAGCAACACAGAGACTAAGCATGATGAGCAACGTTTAGGCCTTTTCCTAGAGATTAGAACATTTGGATCTCACAAAATTACTCTTTATTTGATTGGCATCAACCTCAGTTTTAAAGCTTTTTGCCTAGATTCGCCTTGCTCCATTGACGATGAGGCTGGAGAAGAACATCCCTCATGAGATAGTCATCAACATTAGCATTCTTAAGCACAAAGCATTTACAAACGAATACATGAAAGTATGAGATACTTGGTTTTCTTCCTTTCAAGATTTCATAAGGAGATTTCTCAAGAATTAGTCTAAGAAAGACTCGATTTATAATGTAACAAGCTGTTGAAACTACTTCAGCCCAAAAATGAAAGGGAATTTGCTTTCAATCATAAGAGTTCAAGCCATTTCTTATAAAGAACGATTTTTCTACAACTCTATTTGTTCTGGAGCATAGGGTGAAGAGAAGTTATGCTGAAAGCTATTTTCATCACAAAAATCGAAAAAGTTTTTGATTTTCAAATTTTTCCCCATGATCAGTTTTAATGCAAAAAATGATGTAACCTTTTCATTCTGAACTTTCTTGGCAAATTTTGAAAAACAAGAGAAAACTTCATTCTTATGAGCAAGAAAGAATACCCAAGTGAACCCACCCATGGGTAGCTCAGTTGGTTAGGGCGTACTTGGGATTGTGTGGTTAGGCGCACTGGTCCTAGGTTCGATTCCCCAGCTGAGCACTTGTGATTTAAGTGGGGGGCCATAGCGGTGGGTTGCTGTGCTAGTCTCCCCCGAGGAATAGTCGAGGTGCGCGCAAGCTGGCCCGGACACCTCGGTTATCAAAAAAAAAAAAAAAGAATACCCAAGTGAATCTGGTGTAATCATCCACTATTACCAAACAAAATTTCTTACTACCAAGGCTTTGATTTCTTGTTGGTCCGAAAATGTCCATATGAAGAAATTGCAATGCACGATTAGTAGAAACTTGATTAATTGATTTAAATGAACTTGTTACCTACTTACTTAGAGTGCAAGGTATGCACAACAGATTTTTCAAACTTCAATTCGGGTAGACCTCAAACAAGTTTTTTAATTGAAAGCTTAGAGATCTGCTTCATAATAATGTGTCCCAGCTTTCTATGTCATAAATATGATTCATCTTTGATAGAAACATGACAGTGAATATTATCATATTCTACATGATATTACCATGCCTTCATCCAGTGAAGGATTGAGAACTATCTTTACTCGAACCAAAACATTTGTCTTCTTGGAAGCTTATCTTGAATCCAATGTCACAGTTGATTAATGCTGATGAAATTATAGTTGAGTCCTTTAACCAGAGAAACATCATTGATGATAAGATTTTCGATTTTTACAGTTTCTTTACCTATGATTTTTCCTTTGTTGTTGTCACCAAAGGACATACTTTCACCATTTAGTTTGTAAGATCAACAAATTTGCTTAGATCTCCAGTCATGTGTCGTGAGCAGCCCCTGCCCAAGTACCATTTGTTTCTTCTCTTCTTTGATACCTACAAAATATGAGTAGTTTTATACTTTCTTTGGTACCTAAACCTGCTTAGGTCCTTTTGGGTTAGTAGACTCTGCCATTCTTCATATGATTCTCTCAGTTAGTCTCTAAACTTTTGGACAATCATTATTAAAATAATTTTAATTCCCACGGTTTGAACACTTGAAGGTGTCTCGGCCAACAGATTTTATAAAATGCTTTTGAAAATGATTTTGATAAGCACTTTTTGGAGGTTTTTGTCTAAGTCTCTCTTTGACTTTCGGAACATCAATTAGAAGATTACTTTTCTTTTGAAAACCAAGTCCAGATTTGTAGTAATGTGGAACTTGTATGGAAAGTATATGTTTTAATATTTTTTAACCGAAAGAAATTTTTTTGGTGACATTTGAAATTTCTTTTTTCAAAGAGGCATTTTCTTTTGCAAGCAAATCTCGGTTTTCCTTGATTTGTGAAAATTCCTTTTGTAAAAATTCAATTTTGTCTTTTTGAGAAAGATCATGTTGCCTTCACCTTGAATTTTCCTTCTTCAACTTAGAAACCTTCTTAAGAGCTAACTTGTAAAAAGAACACAATTCATCAATGAAATCGGATACTTCATTAGGAATTTCCTGGTAACTTACCTTGGCTTCTTCCTCTGAGTCTGATTCTGCCATTAGACATACGTTTGCACATTCTTCATTACTTTCTTCACATTCATTATCACTCTAGGTCTCTGCCTTTAGAGACATTTTGGATTTCTCAAACTTGCCTTTTCTTTTTCTTTACAAGATGGTAGTTTTTTTTTATATGGCTATGTTTCCTGCATTCAAAACAAATAACGTCTTTCCCTTCTTCTTTGATGCTGAAGGACTTCCTTTGCTTAGCTTGTTTGGAGGATTTTTCTTCCTTTCTTGGACATTCTCCTGAACTTCTTTTCCATGAGTGCAAACTCTTCATCATCCTCTTCATCATCTTCAGAGTATGTTTCGTCAGAATCAACGTTAGATTTTAGAGCAATGGACTTTTTACCTTTTGGATCTTCTAATTCGTTGATTCGTTCAACTTCATATGATTGAACGGTTACAATGAATTCATCAATAGATAATGGCATGATCCTTTGAGTTTCTCGGATGGAGGTTTTGACATGGTTTCATTCCTTTGAGAGTCCTTGTAGAAGTTTGTTCACTTTCATTGGTGCTGAAATTGGATTCCCTTGATATGCAAGTCTATCAACTATGTCCGTGAATCTGTAGAAATTTCAAAATTTAATTCATTTGGATTCATCTTGAAGGATTCATATTGACCAAGAAGAGTGTTAACTTTGGTTTCTTTGACTCTATCAGTTCCTTCGAAGGTAACATGAAGCCTGTCCCATATCTCTTTTGCTGTTTCACAAAATGAGACACGGTTATATTCAGCAGGAGAGAGAGTACAATAAAGAGAGTAAAGAGCTTTAACATCTAAAGCTTCTCTTTTAGCTCATTTAATGGGAGTAATTATTGCAGTTGCAGTTCTGTTCTTATTTGTTTCCCTTGAGTTGGAATCTGCAGTTGTGGAAGAGACTCCAGTTGAAGGATTAATCCCATTTTGCACAACTTCCCACATAAGAGGATCTGTGGATCTATTGAAGGCTTCCATTTTGTTTTTGTTGTAATCCTTCCCATCAAAATAGGGAGGTCTAGTGTTGCTCTATCCTTCAATGATACCTGGTGCAAGATTGCCAGACATAATAAATCGTTAACTCGGAAGTAATATGACACTTCAAATAATGAGCACCAAGCTCTAACACCAATTGTTGAAGCTACCAACATCACCTAGAGGGGGTGAATAGATGATTTTAATGTATTTTCACAAATTTAAGCTGGAAGTAAAGTAGTCAAAATCAGAGTTTGAACACTGACAGTTATATGATGATATTGATCAGTGTGTGAAAGCCAAAGTCCGAATATCAGCAGAAGTTCAATGCATTTTATCAGTGTGCAAAGGTATATAAAAAATAATCAACAAGATTTTTGACATAAGAAAATTTGCACATAGAATTTATGTCACGCCCCGAACCCCATCGAGCTCGCAACATCCCTCTTCGGTCGAATATTGCGACGTTCCAGGATGTCGCCGACCCCTCACACACAGAGATAAAGCACTAGCGGAAGCAAACATACACCCATACAATATTTAGAAAGGGGTACTAGGGAGAATACACGTTCATTACCAAGTCAAACTTATAACATTACATACTATTTACAATAAACATATTATACACGCATACTGGGCTTCTAAAGTTCACACTACAACATCAAAAGGGATCAGTAGTCTGGGTATATACTAACTCCAAAAAGGGGGCACTTCAAAAAGGGTTACCCTACCCCTAACTAACCCCTACGTCCTCTAGACGGTGTCCACTCTGAGTCGGTCTCCCCAAAACCTGAATCTGACTCCCCCTGATCCACCTGCTCCTCTAAAGACTCAGAATCCGCCTCAATCTCGATCAGCTCATCATCAGAATCGTCTGGAACATCAATCGGCGGCTCTTTCTCCGGTTCTTCCTCAGGTTCTTCCTCTAGCTCTTCTTCCGGTTCCTCCTCGGGTTCTTCTTCAGGTTCTTCTTCAGGCTCCACCTCAAGCTCTTCTTCCAAATCCACGTCCATCGGATCAACCTCTGCTTGTGACTCTCCCGGCTCCGGTTCAGGCTCAGCCATCGTGGGTTAAGGTTCTGCAGGTACAGGCTGAAGACCTGACTGTGCGAAGCTAGTGTTGAGGCTGGTCATCTCACCATCAGGAGGAGGTATAGCCGATGGACCCCAATCTCCCACTCCATCGAAAGGGACATCAAAACCACAAACCGGACCGAACTCGTCAATACCCTCCCGGAAGCACCAGGCTGTATAACTATGGGCTTGCCAAAGGAGTTGTCCTATATCTACCCAGATTACTGTGGTGTGCTTAATCCAAGTCATATTGTCATCTATAGGGTACTCTACTACTGCATGATCGGTGTGCATAGGTATGCCAAAACGCTGAGGCGGTGGCGGTGAAGGATTCATGGTCCAGGCCGGGGTTCTGAAAATGTTAATTTATACAACTATGAGACAAGTCTCAATAAGTCGACAGCCTAAACCCCACTTAGGCTATCACGTACCTCCAGACAAGTCCAAACATAATGTCACTCAATAAACACATAACATGTACACAAATGCACTTACCTGGGCTCTTAGTATACACAATATGCACGTTAGTCTCAATTCCACAAATTCCAACCACATGCACTTTTCAAACTAATCTCATGCCCAAAAGCAAAAGTCGAACATATGGCATTTCCGAACTCCGCATTTCACACTCGTTCATGCACCACCACACCATTTTCATTAAACTTGCCAACGATCCGCGTAAACACGCCTCAGGTCCGATCTCATTTTCACTTGCCACATCACACATCTCACTCTCAATCTCTTTCCATAGCCCGCGTAAACACGCCTCAGGCTCGATCTCATTTTCACTTGCCACATCACACATCTCACTCTCAATCTCTTTCCACAGCCCACGTAAACACGCCTCAGGCTCGATCTCATTTTCACTTGCCACATCACACATTTCACTCTCAATCTCTTTCCACAGCTCGCGTAAACATGCCTCAGGCTCCACATTCCTATTACGACCCGCGTAAACACGTATCAGGCCGGTTCAATTCCTCGCGTAAACACGCCTCAGGAATTAAGTGATCACGCGAACATGCCAACACGCCATATTTTATCTGTACCCCGCGTAAACACGCCTCAGGGCTTTTTAGTGATCACACGCACATCACAGGCCTTAAATCTCACACGTTCACATACTCGAACATTAATTAAATGCACTCAAATGCACCCAATTCAACCATTTCGATTCAGCCCATGTAATATACATACAACCATCACATAACATTCCATTTTTTTCATCACAAAAATCATGGCACAACAAGCACGGCACTACACCACGATTTCACACAATTAAGAGCCGAACCAAATTATACACCCTACGCACCAAACCGAATTTTGCAGCACTTGAATCAACCATACTCAGCCCTCGTTTAGCCCCTAATTACTCACCAAATCACCATAATTTCATCCATAATAACCCTCGTCCAAAACAGCCCACAAAACTACACTAAATCGTGCCTAAACGAGCCCGTCAATACCCGATATCCTAAATAGGGAATAGAGTGTCACTTACTTGAAAATTCCAAGCAAGAACAACCTAGCAAGGGGACGGCAAGGAAGCGGTGGCCACGGCGGTCCGGCGGTTGGACGCACGGCGGACGGCGAGCGAGTGGCGATTCGGCACGGCTCCGGCCAATTACACGGCCAAGGGAGAGAGAGAGAGATGGTTCGGCCAAGAGGGAAAGGAAAATGAAAGATGATGGTGTAGGCGTGAGAATGAGGAGAGAAAGTGAAGGAGAGAGAGAGAGAGAGAAAAGGATTAAATAGGTGGCAACAATAATTGGTGCACCTAACCCCAAGCCAAAATTACCATCCTACCCTCCTCTCAACTTTCCATCCGACGGCCACGATTCAAGCTTATCTTAAAATCGACAGCCAAGATCAACTCTCACCAAAAATATGCAAGGGTAAAATCGGAATTTCACAAAAAGTGCAGGGGCAAAATCGTCCAAAATTTTTTATCTCTAAAGTTGGTATGAAATGACCAAAATGGCCTTCTCATATTACACTTGGTCTTCACAAAATCCCAGGGGCAAAACGGTCATTTTTCACTTCCTGTCAAAATTTCACTTTTCTGACGAATCCGGACAAATTCGAGGCTGAACACGTTAATAACAACGTCGTCCAATTACTCTGTCATGACTTTCAAGAAATTCGGAAACCCAAACTTGGATTCAATTTAGTGGTTAGATCGAACCAACGCGATTTGAGCGTATCTCTGACTAACGGGCGGCTCTTGGGCTGTAACATTCCGAATTTCGACCCATTTTTGGGATTTATAAAACGTGTAATTCGTCAGTGTGCTTATAGTAAAATCTCGTCCGGGAACTGATCACTCTCGGATATTGTTTTTAAAATTGAGATTTCGCTAGAATTGCACTCGATCGAATTTGGCCGTTATTTAGAGCCCGAACTTTGGTGTCGAATTTCTGGGAGTTTCGTGATGAATTTAATTGGACGGTGTCGATATTATTGTGGCCAGCCTCGAGATTACCCATATTAGCCAGAAAGTGAAATTTGGACCGGGTGCGGATTTTGACCAGTATACCTCCCTCTGGATTTATTTTATTTAGTGTCTTTTTAGCCTTTTCTTTAATTTGAAAACTAGGAATTTTCGTGGCCCTTAGATCTTGGCTTGCTCACCAAGATCAATTTTGGACCCTCGGATTGCACTTGAGTGGGTTGACTTGCTCTCTCTCTCTCTCTTCTTATTCCCGGAGCTCTCTCTCTTTCTCCCTCCTTGGAATCGGCCGAAGCTCCAAGCACCATCACCTCCGCCTTGCTTCTCCGGTTCAGAAGCCACCGGATTCGCCGCCTGAATCGCCGGTCAGCCACCCGTTCGGCCGCCGGAATGCACACTGTTCACAAAAGCCTGAACTAGCCCAGAACCAACTGGAAAACACCCATTTTCCCCCTCTTTCTCTCTCTCTCTCTTTAGGCCTCACTCCTGGTACCCCGACTACCACCATCTTGTGTTCGTTCCAACCATCCCAACCTGGTCGCCGGAAAGTCTCCGGAGATTCCCGTCCAGCCCTGTTCACCGCCGGAGCTCAGTTTGCCTGTTCACCGGTTTTCTTGCTTAAACCCTTGGTAAGTGACTTCCTAATCCTTGGTTAGGCTAGTGGGTTACTAATGGACATGTTTAGGGGTGGATTAGGGCTGTGGATAGTTGGTTTAGTGGCTGGTTGTGCTTGGTGGTGCTTGTTGGTTGATTTCCAGTAGGGTTGCTGCTGCGTCGCTGGACTTTGCTATTTTCTCTGTGACTGTTGTGGGACGAATTTGTGAAAGTGTTCTTCATGAAAGTTGTTCATAACATCTTGAAGTATGGTATAATTTAAATTGAGAATTTTTGGAAATCATTGGAGGCCATTTGGAAGTCCATCTTTGGACCGAAATTAGTCTGCCGGAAAAACTGTTCCTCCGACCTTCGAGTCTGTTCGAATTTTTATAAATTTTTTCAAACCCATTTTCAAATACTTCCTTCACAAAACTTGTTGGGGACATTTGTGGCTATGACATATAAAAATTTCAAGGCTTTCCAAAGTGATTTGGGTACTGGATGAGATGCATTTTGATGGTCAGGCAGCCTGACCGGACGGGTTGATTTTCGTCTGACTTCAAGTGAAAAAAAGAGGTGCTTACAATTGAAACTGGGTTTCGAGTTCTCACATAAAATGTTTATCAAGATGTTTTATACAACATATCCAAATTTCATAATTTTTGGAGTTTATTTACTATTTATTTCAAATAGATTTCTGTCACTGCGCAACTGCCCAATTTGGACCCGATTTTGTATATTCTCGGTTTTTCTCTCTCTCGAGAATTATTCGGTGTTATCGTGGCGTTTGTGGATGAATTTGATGTTTGAATGTGGCCGATTGAATGTCGAGTTTGTGGGTTGGTGTGGCGTGTCGTGAATTGAATTGAGTTGTGAATGTGGATCGCTTGGTGCAATTGGCGTGAAATTGATTGAATTGAATGGCGTGTGTATGCCTGTCGATTATAAGCCCGGATTGATCGGAGGGCTACGGACTTGGGATGTGTTGACGGCGGTCCGTGTGAAGGCATGAATGGCCGGTGTGCCAAATGGATGCGGGCTTGAAACGTGTTGACGGTGGCCCGTTAAAGGTGTGTTGGACCGGGACGTGTTTACGTCAATCATTAGAATTGAGCCCGGATTGATCGGAGGGCTACGGACTTGAGACGTGTTGACGGTGGTCCGTGAAAGGAAAGTTTGGCTTGGGACGTGTTGACGGCGGCCATTGGAATTGATTGAATTGTGTGGCTTGTGTGCTTGTGAGAACGGACTTGAGACGTGTTGACGGTGGTCCGTGAAAGGAAAGTCAGACCTGAGGCGTGTTTACGCGGGTCGTGAGAAAGTGCGAGATGTCCAGTGAGGGACAGAGCCCGAATTGATCGGAGGGCTGAGCCTGAGGTGCATTGGCACGGGCCGTGAGAATGGACTTGAGGCGCAGTGGCGCGGGTCGTGAGATGGTTGGTTGGGCACGTGTGCGAAATGTGATTGGTTGGATTGGCTTAAAGTACGTGTGGATATTTGATTGGATTGATTGATGGTACGTGTGGATATTTGATTGGATTAATTGATGGTACGTGTGGATGTTTGGTTGGATTGGTTGGGTGCGAGTGTGGATGGTGCTCGAATGATTGGGTTATATTATTGGAATATTATTTCATTATCATGATTTGACTAATGTGTAGTGGGGGCATGTGATTGGATGGTGAGGTAAGTCCATTGATGTGAATTATATATATTTTATCTGTTAGATTGCATGTTGAGACTTGTCTGGGTACGCATTGGCCTAGGTGGGGTTTAGGGTGTTGCTTATTGAGACTCGTTCTCACGGTTATTATATAACCACTTTCAGATCTGCGACCGTGATCGATTCCGAGATGCCGCCAGAGTACCACAGGGATTGAAGGATAGATCAAATTACCCTGTCTTTTGGGTACCTTTTTGTAGAGGAGATAAGCTTGTCAACCACCGCCCCCTTTTGAAAATTGTGGTTTGAAATTGGTAGCCCGGGTTATCGTTTTGTAATAGTGACTGCTTTATGACGTTATACAATTATTGTTTCGTGCTATCCTTTTGTCGTCATGTTAGTTGTCTGGGTTGTCTTATTTTGCTTCCGCTTGCGTAGTTCGTTTGGGTCGGCGACGCGTCTTGGGACGTCGCGTTCAATACGACCGTTGAAGGGATGTCGCGAGCCCGTTGGGGTTCGGGGTGTGACATGGGCAATACGCGAATTGACCCGTGGTCGACACTAAGTTGAGCCACATTTAAGATCACTCGAATTATGGCGACTTCGGTTGTCATGTAATTGGGAGGATTAATCACTAGTTCCGAGAGGTGTGATCGTTCGGAATAGGTTTAAGATCGTTCGTAATTCATCTCATGATCGAGCGGAATCACCCACGACCCATTCGTATGACATTGGCGAATCGATCCGTGACCATCCTTGGATCAACCTATGTTGGCCCAAAATATCACCTCGACAATCCTTATGGTCGAAAGTCAGTCCATGATAGAATTTCTTTGGTCTCGCGAACTTAAATCCCTATTTAGCCTTACCCTAAAGGTTAGTATCCCAAGAGTGATCAGCTCTGGGCAAGGTACAACTACAAGTGCGTTAAAGATATCACTCACTTCATAAATTCCAAGTGAGTCTAAATTCGGGATGTCACAATTTATAGTGGTTCGGCTTAGATCAAGTCTGTGTCCCTTCTGCCACGCTAACAGTATATTGATTGGATTTCATTAGATAATCAATAAGAGATTACAACCATGAGTAATAATCTTTAGTGTATGATAGATCTCACTATCTCGCTTAATCACTCTTTTCAGGGTCTCTCAAAGATTACAATTTTATAGCTCACGAAAGACAAGTATGGAAGTACTCTCGGACTTTGGAAATTTTTATTATGAACCTCTCTTTTCTCTTCAGCACTTCTGTCTCCTTTTATATTCCTCACTTCCAACCTACCCATTGGATAGTCTTCAGATAATCATTCTCCAATCAACTCGTTCAATGAGATTACGTAATGGAGATTGAGTAGCCTTTGAGAGATAACATCTGAATCCCCGTTGATTTGGTCACCCATACAATCAAATCTCCAGTTTCCATGAGTGAAGTTCTTCGATTTAGGGAAGTAACTTGTCTATGAAGTGATTGTCAATCAATCATAGATGTCTTGCATGAAAGATTTTGTTGCAAAACAATCTTTAAGATCGAATATCAATACTTTCTAATTTGGAAATCCAGACTAGATCACTAGTTGTGATGGTTGAAGTTTTGCATCTGAATATATTTTCATGCGTCTGATGATGTCTAGTTATAGCATAGAGCCTAAAGTAATCAAATTCATCTGCGTATAAGATAGACCAATATCCATCCTGTTTTTCAGAAGATATCCAAGCAATAGCCATCTTTATCCATGTCATTTGAACAACACAAGGTATAATATCGAAATCAATATAGATATTTCTTCATAGCCGCAAATTCAAACAGCAACAGCTTGACTATGAATGAACTTCTTTTAATAAGTAGTTCTTGTTACAAAAACACTACTATACTATTATCATATTCAAATCAAAATATGGATAATTTTGTCAGTTTCAAAATTTAATAGGAGATTTTCTCAACACAGCTTGTAACGGTTGTCTCTATCCCTTTGGGCTGCTCGTGGAAATATTCCATCCTATGACCCTCTTGTTTCGTGAGGTTGATGATGCAATGTATAAACTTACTCTTAACTGAAAAAAGAATTGCAGTTCTCCTTTACCTAATTTATTATGTTAATTTTACATATTAAGAGAATTTAGATTTGCCGTTAGGACATTGCCATTGACCAATTGAAAGGGGCTGGCGGGGTTATCGCACCCTTGGCTAGCTCGTGCTTGGTGTATTTTCTATGAGTAATATGTAAGCAAATCAACCTAATTGACGGATAGAGGGCAATGAGAGCTTATTGGAGGAAATACCGATATGCTTGATGTATGTTTTACTATATATTAACTATGTACTAAATTATATGAGATTTCATATAAAATTCATATATCTTCCTTTTTAGGCAAAACTTTTACCTCACCTAACGAGCTAGATTTTTGCGTCCAGCACGGCACATTGTCATCTGCGTGCATATGTGTTTGATCGTTTGATGATTTGGAGACTACTAATTTAGGTTATAGCTCATTTGCTTTAAGAATGTATGAATTGAATTAACAATATTTGTACGAATAGTCCTTAAAATAATAAAGTAATTGCTAAATTCCACCTAAAATATACATTGATACTCGTGCGGACGAGTGTGAAAATTGTAATAAACCTAAACAAATCCTACATACCTAAAAAAAAAAAAGAAGAAGACAAATGCATACATACGTGAATACATGAACAAATAATCTGTTTAAAATGAGATATTCAGACTGTACACTATGGTGTGCTTATTTATCTAACTGATTTAATGACGGGCATAACAACAACAAATCAAGAAAAAAATCAAAACCCCTATTTATTTAGGTTGACAATTTTACTATCACTATTTTTCCTTCTTCCAAGCTATTTTGACTATCGTGCTCAATTACGTTGGGCGTGCTTGTGGTTCGGCATGGACTACATTTCAACTCAAACCGGACATTTTAATTTTATTTCGACTCTATTTAATTAACATAATGCCCAAACAATGAAATCATAAACAAATGATAAAGTTTAACTTGTCAATGTCATCCTTTCATCAAAAAGAACCTTTGGAAATTCATACAAAGAAATTATATGTGATTTGATGCGAAGCATTGATTCTAGTTCAAATGCAGATGACTTTTAGCAAATAACTTATAGGCTGCGTTTGGTTGTCCGGATTTCTAAACAGGATAGGACTGGATAGGATAGGATAAGAAATCATGGGATTTCTTCATATCCTATCCACTGTTTGGTGGACTACGGATTTAAAGTTGGATATGATAATTTTTTTTTTCTATTCACGGGTCCGGAAGAGTCAGTGAAGGAAAAAAACCCGAGAAATTTTTTGGTGAAAGTGCACAAGGTGTGGGGATGAAGATGACGGCGAGTGGAGCATAGGGTTTCTAGAAAAATAGGCATTAGAAATCCTATCCGGGTTTATCCCACCTCTCCCCTCGGATTTTTTTATCCGGGCTATATCCGGTCTATATCCGACCTTATCTTATCCTGGACCACCACCAAACACAGGATATGATAAAATATATCCTATCCTGGCTTTTATCCGGTCGACCAAACGCGGCCATAGAGATAAAAAAAAATATAAACAGATTAGACAATCGTAGTTTTGGTAAGATGACCCATACAACTTGTTTAAATCATAATTTTCTTCGTCGGTTTAGTCTTGAGTTTTGTGATCGAGAAGCTTCACTCTTGCCGCCTCTCTCTCTCTTGGACTCTCACCTTCCTTGCCCGATTTCGAGGATTATTTGGAGTGGGTTCTTTCCTTTGGAAACGAAAATATTTATAGAAATTGATTATATTTGACAAATTATTCTGAAAAAGAAAAAAAAAACTATAATTTCATACATGCCACAATGTAGATTTTTCAAAAAATATAACCAAACGGGAAAAAAAAATAGCTCCGTCTAGTTCTTAGGTCGACCCTAAAATTAGTCGATATGCGATCAGGGTCAACGGGGTTTCCGGTTCAAAAAACGGGGAAATCAACCACATAAATCCGGAGCCCTGCCCCGCTCTACAAAAACTTTTAGTAGAGAGCGCGCATTAGAAAACTTCCGCGTCGAGTCACGTGACGAAACCGTGCCGCGTCACGTGGATTTCGCGTGACAAAGAAGAGAGGGAGATAAAGGGGACCGCGACGGCCAGCACCGCAGCAAATTCTTTCCAGCTTTCTACTTCGCCGCCCTTCTTCTCAACCCTCTCCGACCATGAGTTCCTCCTCCTCCGGCGACGGCGACGGCGACGGCGACGGCGACGGCGACGGCGACGGCGACGGCGACGGCGACGGCGACGGCGACGGCGGCCCGAAGCTCCCTCAAGACGTCGTCGCCGAGATCCTGAAGCGGTTGCCGGTGGAATCTGTCCTCCGATGCAGGTGCGTCTGCCGGTCGTGGCGCTCCGCCGTCGACGACCCTGATTTCGCGGCCCTCCACTTGCGCCACTCCGCTCTCGATGCCTCCAATTGGCACACCGCCTGCCTAGATTGGCGGGATCCTGTCCAGAACCTGTGCTCTCTGTTCTCCGAGGGGTCTCTCACCCTCCCTCCCCGGTCGCAAATCGCAATCCCGTTCGTTACTCCTCCCGACTGTTGCCTGATCGTCGGTTCGTGCGATGGTCTGATCTGCGTCGCGGAAATTTCCGGCGATGGCTTTGGTCGGACGATGTATCTGTGGAATCTGTTCACCAGGAAGCACAGGGCGGTTCGACCATCCGGTCCGGAGCCTCAAATTTCTTTCATGGAGACTCCTCATGAAGCTCTAGGGTTTGGCATCGACGCTAGGTCGAATGACTATAAGATTGTGAGGATTCTCTATGTTTTAGATGATAATGGCCGATGCTCTGGTGGGACGGAGCCTTGGGTCGAGATTTATTCACTCCGCGCAGATTCGTGGAGAAGCTTGGCGTGTGAGGTTCCTGCTCTCTGTCAAGACGACCGGGCGGTCTTCTTGAATGGGAATCTGCACTGGTTTGCTTCCAAGTTCGGTGATCTGGGGGAGGAGGAGGGTGGGTACGGATCAATAGTCTTGTTCGATGTTGCCGGTGAGGTGTTTGATGAAATGGCTCTGCCGCCGGAAGAGATTTCTCACGCAGACTCTGTCGCTTTGGTGATGTCTCTGGCAGTTTTAAATGACTTGCTGGCTGTGTTCATCAGTTTCATAAACGCAGCTGTGGATCCCGAACTGCATTCCGTTTGTTCTGTTTGGGTTATGAGGGAGTACGGCGTGCCTCGGTCTTGGACTAAGCTGTATACTTTCAAGGCTTGTGGAGTAGTAGCAGGATTTGATGGCTTCACGAGGAATGGCGAGCTTCTGATGGAACTAGATGGTGGAGAACGAGTTTCTTGGAATCCAATTACAAGCCAATTCACAAATCTTCCGCTATGGACGGAATATGATCTGGTCACTATCGTGGAGAGCCTTGTTTCGCTTGAGAGATGACTCGGTTGCTTCTACATTTACCGGTACGACAGATTGATTCTGCTTGCAAAAGAATTGAAAGAGGGATTTGAATTTAGAAGAAATGGTCTTATACATATCCGCTCTGGCCACAAAATGACGGGTAGAAGAAGTGAGGTGGTGCCCCATCTGCCATTGGTACTTCTTGCAAGCTTTAGAATGCATATATGCATTTTCACATTTTGAGTTTTTCTTTTAGATTAGGCAAAGTGTGTTCTCTTCACAATTTGCACCCGGAAGAACTTTGCATTTTAGTAGCCCAAATCAAAACTTATCGAAACTCCGAAAACGAAATCAAATCTGATATTTGTCGTGAATCCGCCGAATCGCATACGCATTTGCGTAGTCACGTGCTCTTTATGTTTCCTAAGAGAGCGAAGGGATTGAGATTGCCGAAGCTAGCATCACGGGGAGGGAATGGACAAACAAAGCATGCAATAGTACAGAGAAGAGGACTTGGCCAAGTCCGCAGAGAGGTTTATTGGAGGAAATACCAATATGTTGGGACAAAGCTAAACAAACGCCTACGAACTTATAGATAAAGACAAATGCATACATACGTACATATGTAGCACGAAAAATCTGTTTATAATGAAATATTCGGACGACACACGATTTTGTTATAATTATCTAGATAATTTAATGATTGGGATAGTAAAAATCAAGTCAAGACAAAAAGCAAAATGGACTATTCTTGCTTCATTTACAACTGTCGTCCCATTGACAAGGGTCACCTTCGTGGTCAATTGTGTTGGGCCTGCTTATGGTTCTGCATTTTAATTTGGAGAAATTTCATTCAACTCCAAACTACTAAAAGAATCACTTATCAACCACAATGATAATAATAATAAAAAGACATGAGTTTTTAAGAAATTTAATTGGTGAATGCCATCTTTTCATCAAAAGGCACCAAGTTCATACGAAAAAAAATACATATGTCTTGATCCAAATCAATGATTTCATTTGAAATGCAAATGAAATTTAGAGAATAACTTAATGCGACGAAATATAAAAAAAAATTAGTAGGATATAGGACAGGTTCAAATTTGGAAATACATCAAATTGAGACCAAAGACTAAACAAAATGAGTTCAATTTGTGAAGTCCTTGATTTTCTCTCTCTCTCTTTTATCTTTAAACGCTTCCAATTTCGGAAGATGACCCATATAACTTGTTTAAATTATGTTGGCCGATTGATTAGATAGGATGACATGCTTTCTAATTTCATTTTGCAAGAATGGGTTGCTATGTTTTTTTATTCCAAGTCAATAACTTTATGCAGTTGTTCCATTACTCTCAACTCTTTAATTTTTCTCCATCATGATGTTGTATTTCTCAAGTTCGATTTAATGGGTGTTGACACCTAAATTTTGCCTAATCATTTAGGGTTTTATCGCATAGAAAATTAGGATTTAATTTTTAACCCCTAAACCAAAATATTTTCGTAGAAATTGCATGGCATATAGACATTAGGTGCATTTGCATTAATAGGGTTTATTAGAACATATTCGTTGGAAAAAAATTTAATTAAATTTGAAAAATTAATTTTCAAAAAAAAAAGGGAGGTTTTCGGGCAGGTTCAACCCGATTCGAACGGACCGGGCCAGCCGGTCCATTCTTCTTTTTCTTATTTTCCCACGCGGGCCGGCCCCTTTTCCCCTTGGCACGGCCCGCGACTCTTCACCTTCTTCCCCCCAACGTCGCTGGTACAGGGGAGAGGACGAAGCAGAAACAGAGAGGCAGAAGGGGCAGGCCGGTGTGATCCTCGGGTTGGGATCAGGCCGGCCACAGCAGTTGGCGGTGGCAGGAAGCTATGCGCACCTGCCGTGGCCCTTAAAGCTGAATGGAACCGAGAGAGAACGGGTGGGGAGAGAATAGAGAGAGAGAGATCCCACAGAGAGAGTGAGGCCGAGAGCGTTGAAGAGCGAGATTCGAGGGTGAACAATCTCCTGTCGGTGACCGCCACGCCTCAACCGTGGCCGGCGAAGCTCCAGCACGCCCCATTCCTCGCGGTAGGTCCTGGCTTGAGCTCTCGCCGGGTTTTATTTTGCTTGATTCGGGGTCGATTTCCCGAGGATTCCGGCTCGGAGGTGTGCGAGGCGATCGGACATAGTCTGATCTATCGCGTTCACCGCCGCCAAGCCGGATAGGGAGTGCCGCAAACGGCCGCCCCTCCTTCCCCTGTTTCTAGTCTGCGTCCCTTGTTTTTCGGGCTCACTGGCCGGAGCTCGTGGCCATCCGACTCGCACGAGTTCCGGCCCATGACACCTCCAGCTTGATCCTGTTTGTCTATGCGTTTTTATGTGTGAATTTCGGGTGCGTTTGAGCCTCGATCGAATCGGAAATCTCTCGTTTTCGTCGTGTGCCCCAGCTATTCGGTGCTTTGCCTAAGTGAAATCCGTGCGTCGTTTTCTTTTGCGTGTGATGCGTTTCCGAGCCTTGCTGTTTCTCCCTTCCCTTGCGGTGTCCTGGTTGCTCGCTGAGCTTAGTGCGGAAGTTTTGGTGTGTCGCCGACGAACGAGGATGATCCTCGTTCATCGATACACGAGTAAGGGTTTAGCTTGGCCAGTCCCCCGTCAGGACTTGGTTGGTACGCGGCCATCCAGCCTCTCGTCGGGGCTTGGTTGGCTCAGTACAGTCTCTGGCTTGTGGTTCGGGTGGCGGAGGAGGTTCGCGGTTCGAGCCACTGTCCAGGCGTGACCGCGGGAGGAAGCGACCAATTAGTCCCTCGCCGGGACCTGGCTGGTTCGCGGCTATTCAACCCTTCGTCGGGGCATGGACGGCCTCGGTCGGTCGCCAGTCACCATGGCGGTGACCCAGGTGGAGGACGCTCGCCGCTCCTCGTCGGGGTGGCGATGTGGACCAAGGCAAAGCGTTGGCCGCGGCTTAAAGGAGCCGGCGCCGGCCGGCAAAGGCGGAGTGACGGCTGGCGTTTAAGTCGCGGGCACTAGGGTTTTGTGCGAGTCGGGTCTGTGGCTGCAAACCGGGTCGGTCAAACGGGTCGTAACTAGGTAGGGTTTGGCTCTAGGGTTTCGTTTGAATGGGCCGAAATAAGTTGTGGGCCGATGTATTTAGGGCTTTGAGGTTTTATTTTCTTGTTGGGCTTTGGGCTTTTGTTTTTTTTTTTTTTAAATTCGAGCAAGGCTCTTTCCCTTTAAAAAAAAAAAATTTTGCCAGACCAGGCTCAATAAATGAGCTCAATTTAGTTGTGGACCCGGGCTGGCGCGCCCGAGTCAGTCTCAATCCGGTCCAGCGCTCCCGGGTCAGTCTCAATCTGGGTCGGATGTGGAGGTCCAACTTGGGTCCGTGTTATATTATTTTAATATTTAAAAAATTTTAAAAATTTCAAAAATCAAAAAATATTATTTGGGCTTTGGAATTGGCTTTTCTTGCCCTATTGTGCGATTAGTGTTATGTTTGATTGCACGTTGCTTGGTTCACACACTTTGAATTACGTGTTTAATTTAACCTTGCATGTGGTTGATTATGCATGTTAGGTCTATGTGTTGATTGTTGCTTCCCCTAGCTTGGTTAGGAATCGAATTTTGAGACTCCCAATTAGTGTGAACACGTTAGGTGGTGATTGAACAAGGTTAGGTACCGAAAGTGCACTAGTTGATCAATTAGTGTAATCAAGTCTCCATACCGATTGATTCTCTAGTTCATAGAAGTGAAGCAGTTCTCCCATGCTTTACTTGGGTATCTAATCGACCCATCAAAAACTGATTAGTGATGACTTCTAGATGAAATTGATTTGCATGTTAACAACTTAAACCTTAAGTCGCGAGTTGGTATGGGCTCGGGAGAGCCCGAGCTAGGTTTAGACTTAGCAATCCATTAGTCAAACCACTTAGGCGACGGGGCCGATTCGGGGAGGTCGCGACAGCTTGGTGACTCCGCTAGGGACTTGAATAGAATTCTTAATGGACTTAGGCCGTTTATCTTGTTCAATTATGCCCCTAATGTGAATGTTCTTGCAGCTAGGAGTTATAAGGTAATAAGTGATTGTTGACCCCTTGTTTTGTGGGTTTGGTGTTTGGGAATGAATGTTTATTTTTTCGAACTCTTAAAGCGTTATTTGTTTATAAATTGTTATGCATGCTTTAAATGTTTTAGCACTACCTGTTGCACACACAACCATGCTACCGGACCTGGGCCGTGATAGGATACTTTAAGATGGTGTTAAGAAAGATACAATCTCGAACGCGAGACTGCGATGTAAAGGTTGCATTTCTTTTCTCCGAAAATTCTCTCTTGATGTCGTAAGTGTTTATCCTTGTCCGCGAGACCGCGTGACTATAGGATATCTCTTTCGACTGAGCCGGAGTTAAGAGGGCCTAACACCAACGCGAGACTGCGACGGTCAAATCACCGTCTTAGCTTCACCTTGTTAAACTGTCTAGATAGAAATCGAGACTCACTTTTCATACACATGTCCTTGTGTTTGCCATGGTTCTCGATTGAGTAAGCCTTTTATCTCTGTTGTTACGCAATTTATTTACTTCCTTTTGTTGGTTCATGGCAAATTAGGTTGGTCGTTAGTCTCAATCTATATACAATGGGGAGAGCCGATGTCCAATTCATTTCCACTTCCAAGAAAGAGCTCATAGGGTAGTGGGATAAGTTGGATCAAAGAAAGATCTTTGTCCATGAACACTCAGGATAAGTAGAACTGAACACTCAGGTGGAGTCTTTGTCCATGAACACTCAGGTAGTCATGGCCACGGGCCGGTTTCGGCCCGGAACCGGCCCGGTCAAACCCGGGCCCGGACCGTTGACCGGCCCGCGGTTTGGAACCGGCCCGGAACAGGCGGTTCCAGGCCCAGTTCCCAAAAAAAAATTAAAAAAATAAAATAAAATAAAAATAAATAAAAAAACCCTACAGCAGGGCCTGCACGTCTGCAGGCCCTGCTGTGGCCCGTTGCCAGGGCAGCCTTTGCAGGTTGCCTTGGCAACGGGCAAAATCGCAAAAGTCAAAAAATAAAATTTAAAATTTAAAAAAATTAAAAAGATAACCGTTGTAATTGCAACGGTTATCTAGCTTTTTTTTTTATCCTAAATTTTCTTCTCATTTTTTTCTTATAAATTCTCTAAAATTCTCTCATATTCTCTCAATACTCTCAAATCTCAATTCTCTCAATACTCTCAATTCTCTTCTCTCAAATTTTCTCAATACTCTAAATTCTCTCAAATTCTCTTAAATTCTCTCAATTTTCTCAATCCGCGCAATTCTCTCTTAATTCTCCTAATCAATCCGCTCAATTCTCTCAATCCACTCGAAAAATAGCAAGTGGAAGTCGAGTGCCAACTGGCAAAGGTAAGAATATCATGACGGAATCCCATCATTCTTTTGATCCTCGTGATTATGCAAATTTTGAAGATGATGAAATCAACATTTTTCCCGATGTGGAGCGCGTCCCGACGCAAGAAAGTCTTCATCCCTCCTGCCGAAATATCTACAACAAAGGAGGCGGAGCGGGAACTTACATCTGACATTTGGGATCACTTCACGAAAATGGAAATGTTTGATATTAGTGAAAAAAGGTATGATATAATTTGTAAACATTGTGGGAAAATATATAAATATACAGGTGGACAAGGATATGGAACATTCAAACGACATCTTAGAAGCAAACATCCAACCCAAGCGAGAATCGATATCAGGCAACAACAAATTTCCGGGTACGTCAATCCTAACACTTCCCCTTTATTTCATTTTAATGAAAAAACTTATAAGGAAGAATTAGGTAAATTTGTTTCCGTTGAGCATTTATCATTTAATTTTGGAGAAAGATTTGATTTTAATCAATTTGTACAAAAAGCATGTGCTCCACAAGCAAAACGTGTTCCTAGAAATTCACTTAAACGAATAATTAAAGATCTGTACAAAAATAGAAAAAAGGATTTACAAAACTTTTTTATGCAATTTAATGGATGTGTGCATATAGGTAGTGATATTTGGAGTGATCATTGGCAAATGCATTCTTACATGGGCATAACATGTCATTGGATAGATGACGATTGGAGTATTCAAAAAAGAGTTATTGCATTTAGAGTTTTCGATGGTAAGCATACGGCAAATAATATTTATAGAATGATTAGGCAAATTTTAGAAGAATATTATTTGCTTAACAAAATTTTTTCAATTGGTTTTGATAATGCCGCGGCAAATACCACTTCAATTGCCGATTTAGAAAATATTTGTAAACCCGCTTTTGGCGGAAAATTTTTACACGTTAGATGTACTTGTCATGTTTTAAATTTATGTGTACAAGATGGTTTGAAAACTCTTGATATTTTTTTTGAACCAATAAAAACGGCGATTCAATTTTTTTGGAAACATCCCAAAAAATGAAAGAATGGGGTAAATTTTGTAGAGAAAATGCCAAAAGGCCAAAAAGATTTCCAAGAGATGTTCCAACTCGTTGGAATTCTACTTTCCACTTGCTTAGTGAATTTTATGAATATAAAGATTTATTATGTGCATTCATTTCTAATAATATACCTCAGATTAATTTGTACCCGCAAGAGTGGGGTATTTGCAAAAAAAAATTAGATATTTTAAAGGTTTTTAATGATGCAACTTATACTTTGTCCGGTGTTTATTATCCCACTACGCATTTATTTTTAGTAGAGTGTATTAATATTGTCGGAATTTTTGACGAATATGAAAATGATATTGAATTACAACATACTATAGTAACAATGAAAATGAAGTGGCTACATTATTATAGCGAAATTCCCGTTATTTATTTAGTTGCTTGTGTTTTTTATCCGCGTTGCAAATTAGATGGTTTAAATGATTATTTGCATACGTATTATCAATGTTTACATTATGATATGGTAAATGTTACAACCATACTAAGTGAGGTTAAAAACGTAGTAATAGAATTATATAATGAATTTTATATTAAATATAATTTAGGTGATATTGGATCTTCTCAATCTACCGAGACACAAAATGAGAGTACATGTAAAATTAGTAGAGGGTACCAACTTTTATTAAATAGACAAAAAAAAAACAAAAGGGAGTAATAGGAAATATTTCTGAATTAGAGATTTATCTAACCGTTTCCTTTGAGTTTACTGAATCCGAAGGTAGTACAGGTTTTTTAATTTTGGATTGATGGAAGAGGCACGCAAGCCAATACCCAATCCTTTCTCTTATTGCAAAACAAATTTTTGCAACCCCTTGTTCCACAGTTGCGGTCGAACAAGCATTCAGTGCCGGAGGTAATATTTTGGACGAACATCATTCAAGATTAGCTCCAGAATCAGTGGAGATGCAAGTTTGTGTCGATGATTGGACGAAGCCTCAATACCGACAACAAGAGATAGATCGGAATAATGAATCCGAATTCTTTAACGACGGAGATACCACCGGTACCGGTACCGGTACCGGAACCGGAACGGGTAGCGACGACTGAGGATAAAAGAACTGTTGGAGTTGGCAAATATTTCGGGGACCCTTGTTTCTCATACCGGGCACGCCCACGTGAGCTTAGGAAATCGAAGTATAATCCGACGACATGTGACCCCTGCGCACGGAATGCGGGGGTTCGGATAGGCTTAGGTTTTTGGGTCATTTTAGGGCATATATATTGTGCTCTTTTTTTTTTATAGATCTTTGAAACGAATTGTAAGGCGCTTAATGATAATTTATTAAGTTCAAGCCCCCTCATTCTCTCTTTTTGTCCCCAAATTTGATTACAATTTACATTTTGATTACAATTTATATTGAATAATTCATTATTTCATAATTTCATTAATTTTTTATTTCATAATTTTTTTTAGAATTTTAAATTATGAACCGGAACCGACCCGGAATCGGCCCGGAACCGGAACCAGCGGTTCCTGAACCGTGGCCATGTCTACACTCAGGGCACTCCCAAGAAAGAGCTCATTTCCACTCCCAACAAAGAAAGATCTTTATCCATGAAAGAGCTCATTTCCACTCCCAACAAAGATCTTTGGGTAATGAACACATTTTCCACCCGAGTGTTCATCTTTGTTGGGAGTGGAAATGAGCTCAAGAAAGACCTCTTTCTTGTGATAAGTAAAATTGCCACCTGAGTGTTCAGTACCCAAAGTGGAGTCATTTTCTCAAAAAAGGGTCCAAAGTGGACATAGTATCAAATGAGGGCCTGAAGTGCCCAATCAGTCTCAAATAAGGGCTCGAAGTGTCCAATTAGTCTCAAGTAAGGGCCTGAGTTCGTCGGCCGGTCAAATACTCACCGGCCAGCAAGCATGTGATTGTTCCGACGATCGAAACAAGGGTAGTTTCGTCTTTTTCTTTTTTAAAATTTTTTTTCGTTTTTCGTTTTTCTATTGTTTTCTTTTCATTTTCCTTTTCTTTTTTCTTCCTCTCTTCCCTCTGCCAGCCATAGCCGGGGCCGGCGGAGGTCGCCGGCCTCAGGCGGAGGCTGCCCTCGCCTGGGCTGAGCGGGCGAGGGTCGACCCTCACCCACCTAGCCAAGGCGAGGGCGGCCCTGGCCCGACGCCGGCGAGGGCAACCTAGGGTCGGGCGAGGGTTGCCCTCGCCGGCGTCTGGCCAGGGTCGTCTCACTCGCCTCGCCCGCCCAGCCCAGCCCAGGCGAGGCGACCCTCGCCCGACCTTGGGTTGCCCTCGCTCGCGTCGGGCAAGGGCAGCTTGCGCCTGAGGCCGGCAACCTCCGCCGGCCTTGGCTTTGGCCGACGGAGGGAAGAGAGGAAAAAAAAAGAAAAGGAAAAGAAAAAAACAAAAGAAGGAAAAAAGAAACAAAAAAATTTTAAAAAGTAAGAGACGAAACTGCTCTTGTTCCAATCGCCGAAATAGTCACGTGCTTGCCGGCCGGTGAGCATTTGACTGCCCGGCGAACCCAAGCCCTTGCTTAAGACTAATTGGGCACTTCATGTCTTTATTCAAAACTGATTGGGCACTTCAGGTTCTTTTGACACTATGTCCATTTTGGACCCTTTTTTGAGAAAATGACTCCACTTTGGGTACTGATTTGAAATTTTCCCTTCTTTTTATTTTGCTTACTTGCATTTTTACTTATTCACGTTACTCGCAATGTATATTATTATATCATGTAAATAAATCGAATTAATTTAAGAGGTTACGCCATATTGTTTCATTTCTTTGTATGTAATTCTACGAAAGAGTTAAGACGATCAAATTGTATCTTCAAGATAGACGACGGATCATTCATAGTAGAAATAATTTAGTATTTAAAAATGATTTCACAACCCTCGTAATTGTATATGAATTTTCTTCAAACCCTACTACTGTTCTTACAACAAGTTTTCAAGTAATATTCTACTTCTCTCTCTCTCTATCTCTGGTTTAGAGGTCTAAAGAAACACCGAAACGTCATCAGTGACGATATCATCTCATGGTAGGGAGATCGCTTCCAATTTCTACCCTTCATCTCTATAATTGAAGCGTATGGACAATTGCGTCATCAAATACGTCAACCACCAGGTGGTCCTCGGGTGACTCTGACATGAATTTGCAATTCATAAAAGTTTATTCTAAAAATTGGCCTCACCTTAGTAAAATAATTTGACCATATGTTATTATATTTTTGTTATTTGACCGTAAGACACGTAGCAACGTGATTCAATACGATCTATTTCTCAAATCATAGAAGTGCCCATGGCTTCAAACGGCAACTCCCGGATGAATTTGTGGATTATGATTAAGCATGACGTATTTTTTAACATCATTTGGAAATATAGAAGAAGGGCTAAAATTTACAAGCATCAATTGTAGCAAATGAACATAGATTACAAGCATTATCATCCCGCCGGTGGATTTGGATTATGGTTGAGCATGAAGTCAGCACCAAAACGTAATCAATGACGATTATCATCTCGCGGTAGTGAGATCGCTTTTCAATCTCTTCTGCTCATCTCTAGAATTGAGGCATACAGACAATTGCGTCATCAAACGCGTCAACCACCAGGTGGTCCTTCTTTTTTTTTTTTTGTGGTCAAAACCAGGTGGTCCTTGAGAGGGGGCTTCTACTTGAATTTGCAATTGATGAGAGTTTATTTTAAATAGGGCTTCATTTTGACCAAAAAAAAAAATATGGCTTCACAAAAATTTCTAAGTACATTGATGTATGGAAAAATTTCAGATAACGACATGAAATGCCATCATTTTCTCAAATAAGCATATGAAGTGGACCTATGTCAAATGAGGGCACTTACTCAAATGAGTACACTCACTCAAATCAAGGCACGCAGTACCATCATTTTCTCAAATAAGAAATTTAAAGTAGATTTTGTTTCAAATAAGCGCCCGAAGTGGGTAAGGGCTTGACTTTCCGACTGATAATGGCATTTTTGTCCTTTAACTTCTTTTTTTTGAATTTTTTTCCTTTTTTTCCTATTTTTTGGTTTTTACTTTTTGCTTTGCCGGTGGCTGGTTGCCAACCACTAGCAAAGCCTGGAAATGGCTGGGTGAGGGTCACCCTTGCCCGATCTGGTGGGGGCCACCCTCACTAGCAACAGGCAAGGGACGGCCTCGCTTGGGACAAGCGACCCTCGCTAGCCATGGGTGAGGCCGGCCCTCGCCAGCCCTTTTTGGGCTTCGCCGGTGGCCAGTTCTAAAGAACAAAGAGAAAACCAGAAAAAGGAAAATGGAAAAGAAAGGAAAAAAGAAAAGATAATTTAAAATAAAAATTATTTTCGAATGAAAATTTCATTGACCGGCCGGAATATTTCGCCAACCGACGAGGTCAGGCCCTTATTTGAAACTTATATAGCTATTTCAAGCCCTTATTTGAGACTGACATATCACTTCAGGCCTTTATATGACACAAGGTCAACTTCAAACCTTAATTTAAGAAAGTGAGGGCACTTCAAGCCCTTATTTGAAATTTTCCCTTGATATATGGCACCACCTCATTTTTTGCAATTCTTTTACCTTAATTACGAGTTACGACGAATCATTAGTACCACGTGTTACTATATTTTTGTGAGTGAGGGGGCGGGCGTTAAATCCCTGTGTAGAACAAAAGTGAGATAGAGTAGTGCTGACATATAACAAGAAACAAAAAAACAACGTTTAATTTCGCGTTTCCACCTTGTGGGCTGCTTATTTACCATTTATAATGATCCGACTTTTTTTCATATGTGTCAAGTCGTTGAAGTTAATATTACTCACAAATTACTCGACAAATGTCACAAACCATATAGGGCACAAGGGATGAACCGGGTAAAGAGCATTGTACAAAATTGAAGTCAAAATTTTCGCGATCCAAAAATAATGAACATGTAATTGATGCGATTATAATGATTAATCTTCAACTCTAATACTGAATATATCCAAATACTCCAGTAGATTACGCTGACCGCTTTCCCTTCGAGGCTTCCAGGAACGAGGATTTGGCCTCTGGTCTCTATAAATACATACATACAGCACCCACATGTTGTTAAGAACCTCCATTAGCAATTCGCAACACGAAGCAAAGAAAAAATCATGGAAAACACAGTTCTGTATGCGGGCCTCCTCCCTGTCCTCTCTCTGGTTATGCTCTACATCTTCCTAACAAGAGAACCCAAGAACCTCCCTCCATCCCCTCCTTCTCTCCCCATCATTGGCCACCTCCACCACTTGAAATTGCCCCTTCACCGGACCCTCCACCGCCTCTCCACCAAGTATGGCCCCATCATGAGCCTCCGGTTCGGGGTCCGCCGGTTCGTGGTCGTGTCGTCGCTGCCACTGGCCGAGGAATGCTTCACCAAGAACGACATCGTGCTCGCCAACCGCCCCAAGCTGTTCATCGGCAAGCACCTTGGCTACGACTACACCACCCTCGTCACGGCGCCCTATGGCGACAGGTGGCGCAACCTCCGGAAGATCGCCACCATCGAGGTTCTCTCGTCGCACCGCCTCAACGTGCTCTCCCACGTCCGGAGGGACGAGATCCGGCGGCTGATGCTCCGGCTGGCCCGGGGCGGGTTCATGTCCCACCACCAGGTCGAGCTCAAGACTCTCTTGTCGGAGCTGACGTTCAACATCATGATGAGGATGATCGCGGGGAAGCGGTACTACGGGGAGGGCGTGAACGTCGACGAGGCCAAGGCGAGGGAGGCGAGAGAGGTGATTAAGCAGATCGTCGGGAATGGCGGGATAAGTTACGCGGGCGATTTCCTGCCCATACTAAAGTTGGTAGATTACAATGGGGTCAAGAAGAGGGTGGTGGAGCTGAAGGAGAAGATCGACGCGTTCATCCAGGGCTTGATCGACGAGCACCGGAGGAAGAAGGGCGACCCAGAGCTCGCGGACAGCATGATCAGTCATCTTCTGCATCTACAGGAGTCTCAGCCGGAAGACTACTCGGACTTCATGATCAAAGGCCTCGTCTTAGTAAGTGTTGTTTCTTATTCCTATCTCTACATCTGTTTTTTTCTTCTGGGCAAATCCTACCCTCCCGTGAGAATACTCACGGCAAAGTTGCCGTGTGTCTTCTCAGTCGTCCATTCTTGTCAACTTGATATGAGTTGTCAGTCGTTGAATTGAGTCGGGCAATTTTGTTGTGCCCAGAGCCACGGCCGCGTAGATTTGACCGATTTATGTTGCTTCTGTTTCGAATATTTAGAATGCACCTCCACCACAAATCATAGTGATAATACTACTTACAATGAATGGTGAAAAATCGTAGGTTTCGTTTTTCAATAAACAGAATATATCGCACTCTCTCACAAATAAACTAAAATCTTAGATATAACTAATTTACTGAATAAATGTGTAGCCCGTAGTTGCAATCACCGTTGTTTTTTCGCACATGTATTGTCAATTTTCCTCGAGACTGACATGTTGACTAGGCTGATGTTTGTGGTGCTGGGCAATTCACTCTCACTCTATCACTTGGAGCAATCCCATTCAGTGTTCTTCGTAGAAGATAATGATGTCTCACATAGATTTAGATGAAAGGTCCAAATTTTTCTGATTGTGGGAGTTCATAAAAGGAGCAGATATGGTTGTGGGTTTCTGGGATTGGCTTATCCACGAATCTGCTCAACCAGACTTTGCCTGAATTTTATTGACCCTACAAAAATCAAAACTTTGCTATTTCGTCTTTGGATTTGTGACTATAAAGGGGTCATTATCAAATGGAGCGAAAGAAAAAGGAGAGAGTCACTATCGACGGAAGGCAAAAAATTGGTAATAACGAATGATCGGGTTGGGTTGGGTTGGGTTTGATTGCAGTTTTTCAAATTGGATTTGATTTCACTTTTTCAAATGCTTAATTGTTGATTGCATATTGAGCACCACGTTTAGGACTATTGGTACAAATATCAATCTTAATATCAAGTTGGGACACCACAACGACTTATTAAGATTTATACTCTTTCCTTTTAGATTTTCTACGTGATTACATATATGTTTGTGCACTTACACGACCATATACCAATTATAGGTAGTGATTATTTCAATTCTTAGTTGCAATATCAAAAGATGCCTTTTAGAACTGCGTTGATCCAAAGTAGTGTCATCTTGGAAAGAACTTAAGTAAAGTAACCGATTCGTAGGAAAAAATATTTGCATTACTGACGGACCTGTGGTAAATGACATGTCGTGTTTCATTTTTCTTTTCCGACTTAATATTATAAGTACAATGCCCTTTTCTTTTCTTTTAGATAGTCTTATTGTAAGTATTGTTATTGTCATTTGAAGTCTTATTATCTCTGAATCCTAAAGTTGATTTACACAATAACTTCTTACACATATGTGCAGGTTTTGTTAGCCGCCGGAACAGACACATCATCGCTTACATTAGAATGGATAATGGTAAACTTACTAAACAACCCTGAAAAGTTAAAGAAGGCCCAAGAAGAGATTGATTCCGTTATCGGCCACGACCGTCTAGTAGAAGAATCGGATGTTTCGAATCTACCTTACCTTCAGTGCATCATCTTTGAGACTCTTCGACTAAACACAACAGCGCCACTTTTGGTCCCGCACGCGTCATCTGCTGATTGCACAATAGGAGGATACTTCGTTCCACGCGACACTATTGTGACGGTGAATGCATGGGCTGTTCACAGAGATCCTGAGTTGTGGGAGGACCCATTGAGCTTCAAGCCCGAAAGGTTCGAGGGCAGTGGTGGCGAAAAGCAACGTACGTTGATATTGCCATTCGGGCTGGGACGGAGGGCGTGCCCTGGTGCACCCTTGGCTCAGCGGGTCATAGGGTGGACGTTGGGGTTGCTGATTCAATGTTTTGATTGGAAAAGAGTGAGCGAAGAAGAGATCGACATGAGGGAAGGCTCAGGAACCACCATGCCAAAAGTAGTACCATTAGAATTAATGTGTAAAGTACGCCCTTCTATGGAGAAACTCGTCCCTAGAGATTAAGTTGGTCGACTAGTTTGTCGCGAAATAGTTGGTGGACATGCTTTCATATTATATGTAGTAAGAGTCCGCATATAATTTATGAGTTTCAACTTTTGTATATTTTCATTTTCCTATTTGTTTTGGAACTTTATAGAGGAGGTTCCTAGAGTTCAGAAGATATATGGTGCTAATGGTGGCTCTATGGATTTTCTTATATAAACCTAGTAGTACTTTTCTTGAATAAATGTAGCCGTTCGGAAAGTATAGATTTAGAGTTTTTTTTTGTAGTTTAATTTTCTATTGCTAATGCAAGGTCACATGCTTTTTTAATCTGCCTTCTTTTCGCAATTTTCTTTCTTTTCTTTCCTCCACGTTTCTACTTTCGTGCAAGTTACTCTTCTTGCATTATGTTTCTACATGTAAATGCAAGAATATACTTCTTCTCATCTTTTATTGGAGATTAGTTACAGAGAGATCATTGTTTGCTAAATTAGTTACAAGCTGATGTTTTCAAAAGTGAATGTCGTGCCCTTATTCAGGTACCGCGCAAAAATTTACTACAGCATCGAGCAAATTCATCAATTTTCCGGTCCTGCTCACTAGCTTATATTTTGTATTATGGCAAGTAGCAACACTATTTGTGCCCAAAGATTCTCATGGTTGGTGTAATTGATTGAATGTCACTTGTTCAGATCACACCTATGGCATACAAACTGCTGTAAGTCAAGTGTCGACGCCCAAAATTTTTGCCCCAAAGATCAATATTGTGTATACGTATGTAATTGGAATTTATTTCCTACGAAAAAGATTTTCCACCACACGTTGCATTTCATGTTTGAACATTTTAGTGGCATTTCATGCACACACCTAAATTAAAAGGGCATATTGTTCAAATTCTGAGTCCAAGGTTACTTTGGTCACTTTTCAAGTCTAGTGGTTCTCTGGTAATTTTATTTAGAAATCACATGTTTAGGCATTTTCAAATTTGCATTGATGGAGAGATTCATATTTAGGCATGTTTATATTGCATAATAGAATAGGATTTGCGTCTTGTATCATAAAATTATTCTTTGAGATAAGTGCATTAAAAGTCTTAAAACTTGTTATGAAAATGCAAATGAGTCCTAATATTTTGAAAAAGTGCAATCAAGTCCTGAAACTTGTTACGAAAATACAATAGAGTCCTCAAACTTTCAAAAAGTGCAATAAAATACTAAAACTTATCAAATTACTCTTTAGGATTGCATTTAGACTAAGCTTCCATAATTACATTGTTTAAGGAAGATTTAATTTCCTTTAATTTAGCATTTTAGGAGAAAATGTTTTTTTATTGCATAATATATAGTTGCCATTTTCTGCATTAGACTGAGGATTGCAAGACATATAGAAAATCCTAGATGTATTTTCTTTCCATGTTTATAATCACATCTTAGGAAAATATGAAGGCAGTGCTTTTGCATCTCACGTCCCATTTGCATATTTATTTTCCCTTTGCGCACTACTGCACGTTAGAATTTTTATTTTGTCTGTCCTATCTTTATCTCTCTTCTCTCTTTGACTTTTACTCTGCCTCTTGCAAAGCACGGCGGTCCTTTTTTATATGTTTTCTTTATTGTTCAAGGAGGTCCTATCCCAAGATAGGGGCGTAATAATAATACCTAGGGAAAATTTTAAATAAAGGCCTAAAGTAAGGTCATTTTTTCAAAAGAGGTCCGAAAATGGCTCTTGTCTCAAATAAGGGTCTAAATTGGCCACTTAAACTCATATAATAAAGCCATTTTCTCAAAAGAAAGTCTGAAGTGGCCACTTAGACTCAATAAAGCCATATTCTCAAAATAAGGGCTCGCCGTCTGGCCAAATTTTCGCTAGCCAGCGAGCACATGCTCATTCCGGTGAAGGCCAAAGATCTCTTGAACCAGAACTAGCTTCCACGCCTCAACCCACCCTACAAAATTGAAGACCCATAAAAGAAACCTCACTAGAATAGCACAATTCCAACTTAACTAAGGAACTTTCGAGACAAGTCAAGGAGTCATGCGCCTTTTGAAAAAACTAGATGATATAATAATGATGTCATGATAATCACCAACTCTTAAATCTCTTTTTGAAAAACTTGAGCCTTTCGAGCCTTTCCTCAAACCAACGTTACAACCCTTTCCAAAGTCTCTTCTGATTGGGATGGTTCAAGCGGAAATTTGGACATCCAAAGAAGCTACCGCTTGAAGAAGTGGGGGTAAGGTTATCTTATCTCATCTTAAGGTTTCTTGACTTGTAAACCTGGTGGAGATACTCATCCACAATTATTTCATTTCTTGGCCGATAATGCTTATCCATTGTTGAAACCATGACCAAACCCACATTACGGTCCTTAAAAGACCTCTTGGATTGCTCAATGTGTACTTATGCAAATGATTCTCAAAGCCTTCGACATTAGTAATGTAAGGTACATAAGAAATTAGACTATTTCCCACATCAATGGATGGAATCAAACAACCTTTTTGGGAGTATGTGAGAAGCCATTTTTGACTAAGGAGCTCTTGTTTAGCATATTTAACGAGCCCTCTTCATGGATCAAGGTTTTTTTTTTTGACAAATATTTGTCTCCTAAGGAAATTTCACGATTAATGGCATTTCCCAAGCCTGAGGGCAATTCTGGGATATTGAATGATGCCGAATGCTTGTTAGACAATTGAAATCAGCTTGAATTGATCATATAATCAACACTTCCTCTGTGATGATTTTCTTTTGACAGTGTCCTTCATGACATTCGAATGATAATGATCTTGCCTGGTATGCTTTCCTTACCAAGGCACCTGTTATAACATATTCCGTTAGATGTGCAGTGGCCATTTCGGAATCTTCTTGCTTGATATATTTACAGCCTCAGAATTGCACGATGAGCTTTCGCAACCCGGAGCCCATCGATCTGGCGAGCTTTCGCAGCCTAGAGTCTTTTTCCTTACATGGTGAGCTTTTGCAGCTCGGGGCACCCCTTCGACCTGGCGAACTTTCGCAGCCCAGAGTCTTTTTCCTTGCACGGTGAGCTTTTGCAGCTCAGAGCACCCCTTCGACCTGGCAAGCTTTCACAGCCTAGAGTCTTTTCCCTTGCATGGCGAGCTTTCGCAACCCAGAGTTTCTTTCTTTACGTGGTGAGACTTCATTTAGCCAAAAGCCCGTTCTTACACGGTATGGCTTCCTTCTCAGTCAAGATCATTCTTACATGGTAAGATCTTATTGAATAAAAGGATTTCCCTGTTAGGCAGGTATCCGAAAAAAATCCAAGTCAAATCATCTCCCATGCATCTTCCCATGCCCTCTATGAACAAAATTTAAGTGTCTCTTATCTTTGAAAGAAACCTCTTCGAGCTCCCCTTCAAAAAGGGGCAGCTGTTGACACTTAAATTTTGTCTAATCATTTAGGGTTTTATCGCATAGAAAATTGGGATTTAATATTTAACCCCTAAACCAAAATATTTTCGTTGAAATTGCATTGCATATAGATATTAGGTGCATTTGCATTAATAGGGTCTATTAGAACATATTATTTAAAAAAAATTTAATTAAATTTGAAAAATTAATTTTCAAAAAAAAAGGGGATTTTCGAGCCGATTCAACCCGGTTCGAACGGACCGGGCCAACCAGTCCATTCTTCTTTTTCTTATTTTCCCATGCGGGCCGACCCCTTTTCCCCTTGGCCTGGCCCGCGACTCTTCACCTTCTCCCCCCCAACGTCGCTGGTCCGGGGGAGAGGACAAAGCAAAAATAGAGAGGCAGAAGGGAGCAGAAGCCAAAGGCGCGGGGGCAGGCCGGTGTGATCCTTGGGTCGGGATCAGGCCGACCACGGCAGCTGACGGTGGCAAGGTGCCATGCGCGCCTGCTGTGGCCCCTAAAGCCGAATGGAACCGAGACAGAACGGGCGGGGAGAGAACAGAGAGAGAGATCCCAAGGAGAGAGTGAGGCCGAGAGCGTCGGAGAGCGAGATCCGAGGGTGAACGGTCTCCTGTCGGTGACCGCCACGCCTCAACTGTGGCCAGCGAAGCTCCGGCGCGCCCCATTCCTCGCGGTAGGTCCCGGTTCGAGCTATCGTCAGGTTTTATTTTGCTTGATTCAGGGTCAATTTCCTGAGGATTCCGATTCAGAGGTGTGCGAGGCGACCGGATGTAGTCTGATCTATCGCATTCGTCCCGTTCGTCGCCGACGAGCCGGATAGGGAGTGCCACAAACGGTTGCCCCTCCTTCCCCTATTTCTGTTCTACGTCCCCTATTTTTCAGGCTCACTGGCCGGAGCTTGCGGCCGTCCGGCTCGCGCGAGTTTTGGCCCGTGTGTTGACACCTAATTTTTAGCTCATTTTTTTTATATTTTCAGAAATTTCAAAATTAGGACTAGGAATCTTGGCCAAGCCTAGAAACCTATTTCTAAACCAAAAAATAATTTTTTAGCATTTTTCTGCATTTTTCCTTAATTTTTTTAGTCAAAATAAGTGAGAAAAATCAAGAAAAATAGCAAATGGAATCAAAAAATTCCATAAAAATAGTCATTAGTCTTATTTTAAATCCAATTTCATGAATGCATTGTCAATTTTAAAAAATCTCAATCGAGTATATGTTTTTCCCAAAATTGGGCAAAATTGAATCCGAATTGAACCAAAAATGCAAGTCATTTTTAAGTCATAGTGTCTTCACAACAAATGAATCTAGGACCTTGAATTTCATAATAGTCGATCCAATTGTATAATTTGGCATAAAAATAAAAAAATCCCCAAAATTCAATTGAAATTTAAGAATTTTGACCCAAATTGGGAATCGTGCCCAATATGAAATTGTCGAACCATGAGGCTATCATTTCTAGGGTTAATCAGATGTGGGTAATCCAATTTTGGCATCAATTTTGCCTAATCAGGTCATTAGAACATCAAATTGAACAAAACCCTATTAACCCGAATACAAAAATGAGAAAATCTTGGACACAATTATAATAAAAGTTGGGGAAAATTATATATTTGGGTTCGGAATATGATGGGGAGTTCATTAAGCACACTGCATCGCTTGGGGATTAGTGAAGAGCTCATCAAACCTTCTAAGGTAACAGTGCGCTCGTTTGATGGAATGAAGAAAGACGTTTTTGGCGATATCGAGCTCGAGGTAAACATAGGCCCTGTGCCTTTCCTGATTGACTTCTAAGTAGTGGATATTCCAAGGAATTTCAACTTGTTACTCGGAAGACCTTGGATTCATGTGGCTGGCGCCATTCCTTCAAGTCTCCATCAGAAGATCAGATTTATCATTAATGGCAAAATGATCACCATACACGGGGAGACAGATTTCAACACCTACAAGGAGAGTACAATACCGTATGTCAAACCCGAAGTGAAAGAAGAACCAAGTTATAATTCCTTTGAAATGATCTCAATGGTGCAAATTCCTGCTGGTTGCATCATAAAATCCCCGGAGTTCTCAACACCATCCATTATATCTGGAAGGATGTTATGCCAGTATGGATTTACTCTCGGTAATGGCCTTGGATCGAAATCCCAAGGAATTAAGGAACCTATCACTCCACTTGCTACAAGGATGAAGTACGGAATAGGTTATATTCCAAATAACTCTAAAGACCAACATGGAGGCCAAGGCCAAGGTTGAAAGAGCCATAGAGGCTGTAGAGGCCGAGGTGATCACCTCATTAATCCATCCATATGGAAGGGCAAAGCTAAAGAGCTTCCCTATCATCAGATCCACATCAAGAAACTTTTCCTAGACCTTCCAAGTTACTTCAAGAAGAAGACTTACATGCAGAGGAAGAATCTGCTCTGCCAAGTTTATTCGAGGAGAATACCATCAATGTTATCATACCTAAGGCGGAAGTTACCTACGCACTGGAGTAGGAAGATTCTCTTGAACTTTTGCTACTAGCTTTTTCCATTGCATTTTATTGATCACGATTTCAAGTTTCATGTAATTTCATTTGCAATTTCAGTTCAGTTACAATTTACGTTCCTTTTTATGTATATGTAATCACGTTTTTCAATTCAATAAAATTGATCAAATATTTTGTTAAGAACATGTAGAAACAAAACCAAACCTATGATAAACATTATCCTCATTCATGAGGCTTGAGGCTTTGGATTTCTATATTGCTCCTCATTGCGAAAATGATTTTAAGAGCAAGGAAATCTGATGATATGAGGACTAGCTCTGTCTTTATGTTCTTTCGAAACAAATTTCAAAATGAATTTCAAAAAGTTTTTCATAAGACCATGTGCGTTACTTACTTTGTATGCAAATACTAATCATGTTTGTTACATGTCAGGCATGAGCATTCACATATCCATAATAGGTTCATATGTGACCCAAATCTTTCCGAGGAGATCACTTGAGATATTGAAGTGGATAATGAAGATGAGGAATGGATCAGAAGAGAATGGATCCGTCATGAAGAATCAAAGTCACTCACGTTGGAGAAAACGATTACCGTTAATCTGGGTGATAAAGAGAATCTCAAAGAGGTTAAGATTGGAGAAAGTTTTCCCTCAGCAGAAGCAGAAAGAATCACAGATTTGCTCAAGGAATATCAAGATATATTCGCATGGTCTTATGTTGACATGCCAGGCCTTTATCCAAGCATAGTTGAACATGCTTTACCAATTGATCCAAGTATTCCACCAAAGAAGCAAAAACTGAGGCGAACAAAGCCGGAATTGGCAAAGAAAATAGAAGAAGAAGTGATGAAATTGCTCAAAGTCGGTTTCATTGAAGTAGTACCATATCCAGAATGGGTTGCCAACATAGTGCCCGTAATGAAGAAAGATGGTCGGGTGCGGGTGTGCGTTGATTATCGCGATCTAAATAAAGCAAGCCCTAATGATGATTTCTCGCTTCCACATATCGATGTATTAATGGATAGTACTGTTGGGTTCGAAACATTTTCATTCATAGATGGTTTCTCAGGATATAATCAAATCCTCATGAAGAAAGAGGATAAGGCAAAAACGTCCTTCATAACACCATGGGGGATATTTTGTTATAAGGTGATGCCTTTCGATTTGAAAAATGCCGGTGCCACATATCAAAGGGCAATGGTAACTTTGTTCCATGATATGATGCACAAAGAAATCGAGGTATATGTGGATGACATGATTGCAAAATCCAAACAAGAAGAAGATCATGTTGAGGTGCTTCGCAAATTGTTCGAAAGACTTAGAAAGTACAAGTTGCGGCTGAACCCCAACAAGTGTGTATTTGGGGCAAAATCTGGCAAACTGCTAGGATTTGTGGTTAGCAACAGGGGCATCGAAATAGATCCTTCCAAGATCAAGGCAATATATGACTTAAAGACTCATACTATGGTAAAAGAAGTAAGAAGCTTGTTGGGGCGATTAAACTACATTGCCCGTTTCATATATCAGCTTTCTGAGACTGCTAAACTATTCTTCAAACTATTGAAGAAAAATGCCAAAGTAAAGTGGGATGCGGAATGTCAACAAGCCTTTGACAAGATCAAAGAATATCTGGTATGCCCACCAGTTTTGGTACCACCAATTCCTGGAGTCCCACTGATCTTACATTTGACGATTCACTATGAGTCGTTAGAAGACCAAATGATGGTAAAGAACAAGCCATTTATTACTTGAGCAAGAAATTCACAACATCATAAGTGAATTACCCAGCAGTTGAGAAGACATGCGTTGTATTGATTTGGGTATTATACAGATTAAGACAGTACACCCTTCATCACCAAATTTTGCTAGCGATTGAGAATGATCCGATCAAGTACCTTCTTGAGAAATCTTCCTTGATCGAGAAATTAGCAAAGTGGCAAGTCTTGTTATCTGAATTCGACATCAGAAGTTCATCTCAAAAGTCAGTCAAAGGACGAGCAATAGCAGACATGTTGTGTCACACCCCGAACCCCATCGAGCACGCAACACACTTCTCTGGTCGAATAATGCGACGTCACAGGGTATCGCCGACCCAAATAACTTGATCAGAGATTTATATCAATCAGCGAAAGCCACAAATACCTGGACAATAATAACTGGGGTAAATAGGGGAGATTAAACACATCAATTACTCATTCAAACTTATATAATATTCACAATTTACAAAGCACCATATACACAAGCACACCGAACTTCTACACTATAAACCACCGATATCCAAAATGATCGATAGCTTGGGTACCCTATCGCCCAAAAATGGAACACCTCAAAAAGCCTATTCCCAACTCCTACACTAGCCCCTACGCCCTCTACTTGGCGTCCACTCAGAGTCTGATTCCTCATCATCCGAATCTGAATTCCCCTGGACTATCTGCTCCTATGAGGACTCCGGCTCGGCCTCGATCTCAATCGGGTGGTCTGTATCACCCGACTCCGCTGGACCTTCAACTCGCTCCTCCTCAACTGGCTCCTCATCTGACTCGTCCTCTAGCACAAACTCGGGATCGTACCAGGGCTCATAATCGGATACGTCCTCCGATTCTTCTTCAGGCTCATCTTTTGGGGCTTCTTTAGGTTTTGCCTCGGGTTCTTCCGCTTCTGGTTCTTCCTCTGGGATCACCTCGAGGTCCACGTCCATTGGATCGTACCCCGCCTGGGACTCTTCCGGCTCCGGTTCATGCTCGGCCCCCGAGGGCTCAGGTGCTGCAGGCGTTTGCTCAAGTCCGGACTGCGCCAGGCTAGTCTCTAGGCTCGTCATCTCGCCGTCGGGAGGGGGTATGGCTGATGGGTCCCAATCCCCAACTCCATCAAAGGGGACGTCGAAGCCACGGACGGGACCAAACTCATCCACCCCGTCTCTGAACATCCAGGCAATGTACGTGTGGGCTTGCCAGAGGGGTAGTCCTATGTCTACCCAAACTACTGTCATATGCTTAACCCAGGTCATATTATCATCTATCGGGTACTCTACAACACTGTGGTCGGTGTGCATCGGTACTCCAAAACGCTCAGGTGGCGACGGTGGGAGATTCATCGCTCAGGCCGGGGTTCTGAAATTTTTGGTTGAAATAACCATGAGATCACATCTCAGTAAGCACACACCCTAAACCCCACCTAGGCTATCGCGTACCTCCAGACAACCCTAAACACAACCACACTCAGCCATCATATAGCAGGCACATAATTTATACTTACCTGGGCCTTTCCAGCGTGCAACCTGCACGTTAGCCACAGTAGTAAAATTTCCAATCACATGCACGTTCTAATTACATTTCATGCATTCGTTCCGGCCTCATCACATTCTTTCCACCCAACTCGCCAGTGACCCGCGTAATGGTACCGCCTCAGATTCACTGCGACTAACTCATACTCGACTCGCCAGTGACCCGCGTAGTAGTACCGTCTCAGGTTCACTGCGACTAAGTCATAACAACACTTCATGGCCCACGTAATGGTACCGCCTCAGGCCGTGTATCTTGCCCGCGTAATGGTACCGCCTCAGGCTCAACACCCACCACCTACGACACAACCCGCGTAATGGTACCGCCTCAAGTTGGCCGTCCTCCGGTAATACCGGGCATCGTCCCGCGTAGTCGTACCGCCTTAGGACGGATCAATTCCCCGCGTAATGGTACCGCCTCAGGGATTTTCGTAACCTCATGCCCGACATTTCACACACTTTCTCATTCAATTACTTGCTCGATTCTCACACCAACAAGCCCAATTACTAGCCGATTAAATTCGGCTCATGCACGCATCCAACTCCACATATTTCACATACTCAGATAAAGCCCAAACATGGCCAATTTGGCGATCCACGCAACTCAGCCCATGCGTGCACACAACAACTCATATTCAATCAAATATTTCACAAACTAACGAGCAATCACGGCCGCCATCGGGCCCATAATCACAGCCACAATCACAGCCACAAATTCAACATTTCCACGCATATTTCAAGCCATAACAGGCACCACAACACAGCCACATCACAGCACATCAAACCGGCACAAATCGTCTTCAAATTGGACTATATGCCCGTCATTTCATTTACTGATTTTTCAGCATCTAACTCAGCACCAAAATGAGTCTCGAAATCATCATAATTTCATTCATAAATCAGCCATAATTAGCCCCCAAATCGGTCCACTAATATAACCACTAAACAGTCTCTAATTAACCCCTAAACCGTCACCTATCAACCCGATTCAGCCCTAATTCGTCCGTCGATACCCGAAATCCTAAATAGAGTTTAGGGCGCAATTTACACGAACTCTAGACTAGCTTGGCTAGAGTGGGAAGGGGGCGGCTGATCGGTGGCCTCGCGGCGGCATGTGGCGGCGACGAGCGGCTGAACAGCGGGCGGCGGCGAGCGGCTTCCTTGGTCACGGTCACTCACGGCCACGAGGGGAGAGAGAGAGAGAGAGAGATCGCCAAGAGGGAGAGAAAGAGGGATGGCGTAAGGGTGGTGGTGCTGCTCGGTGGCGGGATGGCGGTGGCACGGCGGACGGACGGCCGGTGAGCAGCGGCACGGCAAGGGGAAGAGGGCGGCGATCGGTGAGGGAGGAGAGAGAGAGTGAGTGAGCCGAGAGAGGGAGAAAGTGAGGAGAGAGAGAGGAGTTTGGACTTTAATAGTCCAAGGTCAATAATTGAAGGGCCAAAAGACCATCTTGCCCTTCTCTCACAAATCCAATCAATGGCTTAGATTCGATCTTATCTTAAGATCGACGGTTCGGATCGAATCTTTTTCAAAATATCCAAGGGTAATTTGGGAATTTCTCAAAAAGTCCAAGGGCAAAATTGTCCAAAAATCTCTAATTCTAAGGCTAGGGCGAAATTACCAAAATGCCCTTCCCAAATTACATTGGCCTTAACAAATTTCCAGGGGTAAAATGGTCATTTTCCCTTTCTCGCCAAAATTCAATTTTTCTGAAGGATTCGGACAAATTCGAGGCTACCCGAGCAAATGACAACATCGTCCAAATGATTTGTCATGACTTTCTAAATTTTCAATGCCCAACTTGGTCTCTAATTAATGACTAAGTTCTAAATAACGTAACTTGCACGTATCTCATACTAACGGGTGGCTTTTGGGGAATTTCGCATTATTGACCCGTGGCCGATACTAAATCAAGCCACGTTCAAGTTTACTCGGGTCGTGACGACCTCAGTTGTCACTTAATCGCGAGGATCGATCGCTAGTTCCAACAGGCGCGATCGTTTGGTATAGGTTCGGGATCATTCGTTAACTCATTTCGTGGTCAAGCGGAATCACCTGTGATCCACTAATATGACAGCGGCGAACTGATCCCTGACTATCCTTGGATCGGCCCTCATTGGTTCAAAATGTCACCTCGACAATTTTCGTGGTCGAAAGTCGGTTCACGATCGAGTTCTTTGGTCGCGCGAATTTAAATCCCTAATTAGCCTTTCCCTAACGGTTAGTATTCCTGAAGTGATCAATTCCGGGCGAGATTTAACTACAAGCACATCCATAAACTATTCATTTCATAAATTTCAAGTGGGTCAGATTTCATAATGTCACATGTTGGCAGAAAATTCACAGAATATTGCCAGCTCTGAAGAACGACTTGATGACCACATATTGACATTAGTCGACGATAAATGGACCATGTATCTTGACGGTGCAACCAACTTATCTGGATCAGGAACTGGGGCAGTACCGATCTCCCCAGAAGGCCAACATTACCCGGTATTTACAAAATTGGTATTTTCATGAACCAATAACGACACTGAATACGAAGCATGCATTCTCGGCTTACAATTAGCCCTTTCAATGAAGGTAAAAAGGTTAGTATATGGAGATTCTATGCTCATCATATTGCAAACAACTGTTGAATGGCAAACTCGAGATGCCAAGCTAATTCATTATCACAGATATTTAGAAGAGATGATAGAAAGTTTCGAAGAGGTAACATTCGATTGTCTCCCAAGAGCTCAAAATTATTTTGCAGATGCTCTTGCAACTTTGTCATCCTTACTACAGGCTGAAGATGGTATGGATATAAAATCATTGAGAATCAATATTCTTGAACAACTAGCTCATTGCATGATGGTCCAAGCAGAGTTCGACAACGAACCATGGTATCATGACATCAAAAGATATCTTCAATCAGGAGAATTTCCTGAAGAAAGCCAACCAGGTGACAGGAAATTTATAAGGAAGATAGCCAACAAATTCTTCCTCAGTGGTCAAACCCTCTACAAGAAATCATTTGATTCAACCCTATTAAGATGTGTGGATGCTATAGAAGCTGAACAGATCATGAAAGAAATTCATGAGGGTGAATGTGGACCGCACATGAATGGACATCTTCTAGCCCGAAAGATTATGAGATTGGGATATTATTGGATGACAATGGAATTAGATTGCATCCAACATGTGAGATGTTGCCATCAATGTCAGGTTTATGGAGATAAAATCAATGCACCGCCAAATGAGCTACATCAAATGTCCGAGCCATGGCCATTTTCAATGTAGAGCATTGATATGATTGGTCCAATCAACCCCAAGGCCTCAAATGGATACCGGTTTATCCTGGTTGCTATTGACTATTTTACTAAATGGATTGAAGCAAACTCCTACACAAATGTTACTGCCAAGAACATTGCAAGATTCATCAGGCGGGACATCATTGCTAGATATGGAGTTTCAGAAGCAATAATTACGGACAATGGCTCAAATCTAAACAACAGGATCGTAGATGATTTACTCGAACATTTCTATGTTCGACATTTGAACTCATCTCCATATCGTCCACAAATGAATGGAGCAGTTGAAGCGGCAAATAAGAATATCAAGAAGATACTGGTCAAGACAGCCGAAAATTATCGTGATTGGCACGAAAGGTTGCCGTATGCTCTGATGGCATACCGAACTTCAATTCGAACGTCAACTGGAGCAACCCCATTTCCCTTGGTTTACGGAATGGAAGCAGTGCTACATGTTGAAGTAGAAATTCCTTCATTAAGGATACTATCTCAGTTAAAGCTTTCAGAAGCTGAGTGGATACAACAAATATATGAACAACTCAACATGATCGATGAAAAGAGATTAAAAGCTATAGGCCATGGACAAGCTTATCAAAGACGAGTGGCTAAATCCTTTAATTGAAAGGTGAAACCGAGGAATTTCAAAACAAAAGATTTAGTAGTGAGAAAAGTTATCTTCAACAATTCAGATCCTCGTGGCAAATTCACTCTGAATTATGAGGGTCCATACATTGTCAAGAAGGTTCTTCCTGGAGGAGCATTGATTCTTGTAGATATGGCAGGAACGGAACTAGCCTATCCTGTAAATGCAGATGCTGTCAAGATTTTCTACCCATGAAATGAAGACAAACATTCAAGAAAAGATTCGGGTCACTTTAGAACATGTGCATATCATGCATGCCATGCATTTCATGAACATGTTTATCTGTTTTGCAGAAAAAGGCAAAAAGAATCTGAACCAGTTGATGATTTCAGAATTCCCAATGGAGTTATCAAATAGTAGAGGGAAGTATCACTTCCAATTCTATTTTCCATTGATATCCTCTAATGTGCTTTCCTTTTTATCATCCCCAGAGAGACAAAGAAAGGGGAGCAATAACAGAAGAATCCCCAGTGTAACGAAAGCAAAAACATGCAAACAAGAGGGATCTTGATAAATTGATCAGACAGGTATCCCTAAATCATGAGGGCATATGCTAAAGAGGTTGCCTTTCTAAGAGAAAAATCAAACTTTTTCATCCCTAAGCAGAATGACACTAAATTGAGCAAAACAAAACAGATTATTTTGAAAAGGAAAATACCTCAGAAATGTTTCAATCAAAAATTTTGAAACACACTTTCTTTGAAAATGCACTAAGCATCAAAATTCCCTAAAAGGGATAATTTGACAAAAGGTTTTGAAAAATTTCAAAGAGAAAGTTTGGATCAAATCCAATGGAAAGACCTTCAAATGATGAAAGGTAAGCCATATCCAAACACGTCCCTTATACACTCAAAGTCAAAATAGAGAAGTGAGTGAGAAAAACTCATCCGAAGGAAATATGGGATATTCGCAATGATTACATGGATTGAAATGATGAAAGGCAATCATTTCACTATCCCAAACACATGTTTATCCCTTGCAAACCAAATTTGAGCCAAAACAGTAGAGAAGTTTTCCCAAAACAACCCTGTTAAGAACCATCCCACATTGGGTAAATCAGGAGGTTTGTGGATTGATAGCTATGAAGAATAGGATCAAGAAAGATTTTATTGCATACTCTTGCATCAATCTTTCTGTGATAACTTCATATGAAGTCATATGGAAGCTCAAGACATCCCTAGAGGAAGAAGAGCACTTCATTTCTTATATCCAAACACATTACCTTTGGCAAAGCTCAATTGAACCTGAATATTCATTTTAGAACCCTAAATTGGTGATCATCTCTTCACATTGGAGCATGAGCATATGATCTGCTTTAATAAATAAGAAACAAAAGGGCAGAACACAGAGTCCTTAGAATTCAAAAAGATCAAAGACAAAAGAGTCTAGGGCATGAAAAAGTAGTGTGCCTGGTAAAAGCAATGCCAAATGCCCGGAAAAAATGAAAAAGAAAAGAGAGTGCAAAAGAAAGCTCAAAACGATAAAAAAGTCATGACAAAGCAAAGTCAATATCATGAGAGATCATAGATCACAACAAGTGAGAATGAGCAAAAGAAAAGAGATTGTGATGAATGTTTAGAGGACTCTGATGTTCATAGAAGAAAAGATCTCTAGTGAAAAAAGAAGAAAAGAAAAGTGGTAATGCCAAGAAGATCATCAATTTCATAAAAAAACCCTGAATTCAAACAAATGAGCCTTTTGAGCCTACCCAATACCAACAATATAACCTCTCCCCAAAGACTCTTCAGATTGGGATGTTGAGAGTAGAAACATGACTTTATGACAAGAAGTCATCACTCAAAGAAGTGTACGCAATAATATCTCGTCTTGTCCTCGAGGTTCTTAACTTGTAGACCCGAAGTCAGATATGATAAAATCCTTTTTTTGGCCTCAGAATGCCTATCCTTTGAATAACCATTGACCAAGCCAACATTACAACCTTTTGAAAGACCTTATCGGATCAATTGGATTGTATACATTGTGAATATCTCCGAACACCTAAAGATTGGTTAAGAGAGAAAAATTGAGGGATATCAGACAAGTCCCCTTTCAACCAAATGAGGAAAAGACCAAGTTCATAAATTGAAACAAATCCTTTCTAATGAAGGTCTTCCAAATGATCATTTCAAGCGTTTCTTGAAAGATTGCAAGCATTTTGTTCAAATAATTCCTTGAAAAGGAAATCTGATTGTCTGAAATGCGTTAATGCAAAGAATGCATGTTTCAAAACCACTTTTCAAAAGTTTTTGGTTAACTTAAAACCAAATTTTCAAACAGTTTGTGGTAAACTAAGAAAAAATTCACGTTTCAAACAGTTTTGATTAATTTCAAAACTACTTTTCAAAATAGTTTTTGGTCAACTAAAAAACCATACAAAGGTTAGTGAAATCTCAAATCACAAAACTCATGGTTAAGGCGTTCATTGTTTGAAGTCTTCCCAAAGTCCTACTGGTGAGGAACCACTAGGCTAAATTCAAGTCCTACTAGTGAGGAACTACTAGGCAAATCCAAAATCCTACAGGCGAGGAGCCTCTAGGCAATTTCCAAAATCCTATGGGTGAGGAACCACTTGGGAAGTCTCCAAAATTCAAGTCCTACTAATGAGGAATTACTAGGCAAATCCAAAGTCCTACAGGCAAGGAGCCTCTAGGCAATTTCCAAAATCCTACGAGTGAGGAACCACTTGGCAAGTCTCCAAAATTCAAGTCCTACTGGTGAGGAACCACTAGGCAAATTCAAGTCCTACTGGTGAGGAACCACTAGGCAAAATTCAAGTCCTACAGGCGAGGAGCCCCTAGGCAAATCCAAAATCCTCAAGCGAAGAGCCTCAGGCGTTCATGGTTCGTGAGTTCGTCCTTAAACCACGAAATCAGAATAACCATCATAAGCATCACCACCATCAATTCATGCCCTTGAATAAGCAACAAAGAAACTCTCACAAACAGGTAAGTTTCTCTCCCTCAATCATTGAGGACTTTTCGAATTATGTTCTGAAAAGAGAACCTTTGGATTAGATCACGAATTTCAAAAAAGCAAGATCCCTAATCAATTGTTGTGAAATTTCCATCTTATCTTGTTCAGTGAGTCGACCAAAAATTTAGGTGTTACCTTGTCTTTGAGATCAACCTCTAACGAGCTCAATCTCAAAGAGGGGCAGTTGTTGACATCAAATTTTAGCTCATTTTTTTCATATTTTCAGAAATTTCAAAATTAGGACTAGGAATCTTGGCCAAGCCTAGAAACCTATTTCTAAACCAAAAAATAATTTTTTAGCATTTTTCTGCATTTTTCCTTAATTTTTTTAGTCAAAATAAGTGAGAAAATCAAGAAAAATAGCAAATGGAATCAGAAAATTCCATAAAAATAGTCATTAGTCTTATTTTAAATCCAATTTCATGAATGCATTGTCAATTTTAAAAAATCTCAATCGAGTATATGTTTTTCCCAAAATTGGGCAAAATTGAATCCGAATTGAACCAAAAATGCAAGTCATTTTTAAGTCATAGTGTCTTCACAACAAATGAATCTGGGACCTTGAATTTCATAATAGTCGATCCAATTGTATAATTTGGCATAAAAATAAAAAATCCCCAAAATTCAATTGAAATTTAAGAATTTTGACCCAAATTGGGAATCGTGCCCAATATGAAATTGTCGAACCATGAGGCTATCATTTCTAGGGTTAATCAGATGTGGGTAATCCAATTTTGGCATCAATTTTGCCTAATCAGGTCATTAGAACGTCAAATTGAACAAAACCCTATTAACCCGAATACAAAAATGAGAAAATCTTCGACACAATTATAATAAAAATTGGGGAAAATTATATATTTGGGTTCGGAATATAATGGGGAGTTCAATTTTGGGATTAAATTTGAAAAAATCAGTTGAAATTGAGCTCAATTTGAGTTTTTAATCAAAACCGGGCCTGCCGGGTCGACCGGGTCAACTCGACCCGACCCGACGACCTGTCTTCTTCACCCGGCTTGCTCAAAACGCAATGAACCCAGAAAAAACCAGTTCGCGCCCGAGACTTCGCCGACTTCGTGTGGGCAATTTAACACGTTTTAATCGAGTTGGCCAGCTGGATATTCTCCGGCTGGCACCAGGTAACCGATCGGACCGATCGGAGGTCGATTCCAACAAACTTTGGGCGGGAATTTTTTATGAACAAAAATGGAAAAAAACGGAAACATTGAGGGGAACCTATTCGACGAAAGGCCAGAGAGAGAAAAGGGAGAGAAATAGGCGAAACCAAGGAGAAAAAGCTAGAGAGAGAGGGTCAAGGGTCCCCTCACGAGTGTTTGGTGCCGCCGTGAACGGCGGAGCACCGTGATTTGGCCGTGATTCTCCCCTCACTGTTCCAGTTAGCCCGGCTGGTCTTGAAGGCCTGAAACCGAGCACTGTCCGGTCAATCCAGAGCTCTTCCGGCGAGGCCAAGACCACCAGGTGGAAGTACAAGTGTCAGGGAACGACCCTATAGGCCCGGATCACTTCGACAAATTCTTTTGATCATTGAATGAATCAGGTAAACATCGCTCATAGTCACGGTTTTTCCAGATTTGAGAAATAGCAAACTTGGGTTCAATCTTGCTGATCGTGCGTTTTTTTTCACAAATCTGAGTTCTTTGATGCCTAAAACATGTTTCTAATCATTTTTGGTGTTGTTTGATTGCATTTTCGAGCATTAAAATGCATAAACCGAGTCGCCCCCCCGTGAACCATCTGGCCGGAGCTCAGGTGACGTCGCTGGAGCATCACCATGGCCATAGGCCTATTAAGTTAGCCTCTTCCAACCTGTTTGATATCTTATTAGTGATTAGAATCGAGTTAGATGACTAAGGCGTGCAATATTGTGATTTGAAGGTTGGGTTAGTTAGTTTGGCACAGTTGCAAATTAGGTTTTTTCGACCGGTTTTTCGTTAGCCGGCGGACTTCCGCCGGTGTTCTGAGTAGATTAAATTCAAAGTAGAACACACATAGACTTCATAATGGTGCAATCGGAATGGTGAAATAGTCGCCGAAAGGCCATCGGCGGTGATCACAAATCGGCAGCCCCGAAGATGTTCAATATGGAAATATGCACACCAGGTGCTCGGGGAAATGCCCCAAATGAAATTCCTTTGAAATGGTGCCGTTTTGGGCACTGTGCCCGCCGGAGAAGGTGACCGGCGCCGGCGTCGGCGAAGCCCGGTTCGGTCAAGCCGAATCGGGTCGAACCGGGCTGGTCCGGTTCACCACTTCGGTGGGAATTTTAAAAATAATAAAAAAAACAAATAATAAAAAATTTCACCGAAAAATTTGAAAAATCAGAAATCATAAAAAAATTTGAAAAATTGAAAAAAAAAATCAGAAAAATAGAAAATTCAAGAAAAAAAAATTTAAAAAAATTCACAAAAAATTAGAAAATTCATAAAAAAATCAGAAAATTCATAAAAATTCAGAAAATTCAGAAAATACAAATAAAAAATGTAAAAAAATTTAGAAAATTGGAAAATTCTTAAAAATTTTCAGAAAACCATAAAAAAAATCAATTCTTGGTTTAAAAAAAATTTCGAAAAAAAATCAAATATCAAAAATTTTGAAAATTCTCAGAATGGTCCAAAAACACTGTAGCCAACCATAAAAAGTGAGATTTGAATTTTCGAAAGTGCCCAAATGGCATTTTTAGAAAACCTCAAATTCAGGGGTTGTAACCCCTAAAAAACCCTAAAACCTTAAAAAATGTAAATCATGACATGAATAAGCTTCTAGAGTTTCATTAGGGTTTGGATGTTTTGATTGATTTTTGTTTTTAAAGACCACTTAGGATTGATTGATTTGATTGACTTCGATTGTGCATTTAATACTTGTTTGGTTCTTCCTGCGATTAGAACGGATAGAATTAGTGGGTAAGCCTCGGAAATTCGCATGACATGTTAGACATTGTATCGTTCTTAGGTACCGAAAGGGCGTTAGGGATCTCGATTCGGGATTAATAACGTAACCAAGTCCTCGTACTCAAAATCTCTGGTTCGTAGAATCGTGGTATTTCTCCCGTACCTCGATTAGGTTTCTAGTCTACCTACTAATTATGACTAGTGGCGACTCCAAAATCACAAACCTAGACTAAATAGGAAATTACCTTTCACTGTCACGTGAGGTATGGTCTGGGAGAGACCCTTACACGGAAATACCTCCTTAGCGCACAAATCCCGAAAGCCCCCAAAAAAAGAAAGCGCGGTGTGACACCGTGACACCTCGAGCTTGATCCTATTTGTCTATGCGTTTTTATGTGTGAATTCTGGACGCGTTTGAGCCTCGTTCGAGTTGGAAATCTCTCGTTTTCGCATGTGCCCCAGCTGTTTGGTGCTTCGCCTAAGTGAAATCCGTGTGTCGTTTTCTTTTACGTGTGATGCATTTCTGAGCCTTGGTGTCTCTCCCTTCCCTCGCAGTGCCCTGGTTGCTCGCTGAGCTTAGTGCGGAAGTTTTAGTGTCGCCGACGAACGAGGACGGTCCCCGTTCGTCTATACACAAGTAGGGGCTCGGTTTGGCCAGTCCCCCGCCGAGACTTGGCTGGTACGCGGCCATCCAGCCTCTCGTCGGGGCTTGGTTGGCTCAGCTCAGACTTCGGCTTGTGGTTTGGGTGGTGGAGGAGGTTCGCGGTTCGGGCCACTGTCCGAGCATGACCACGCGAGGAAGCGGCTAGCCAGTCCCTCGCTGGGACCTAGCTAGTTCGCGGCTGTTCAACCCTTCGTTGGGGCTTAGACTGCCTCAGTCGGTCGCCGGTCACCACGGCGGTGACTCGGGTGGAGGACGCTCGCCGCCCCTCATAGGGGCGGCGATGCAGACCAAGGCAGAGCGTTGGCCGCGGCTCGGAGGAGCTGGCGTTCGGGCCGGCCGGCAAAGGCAGAGTGGCGGCCGGCATTCAGGTCGCGGGCGCTAGGGTTTTGCGCGAGTCGGGTCGGCGGCCGCAAACCAGGTTGGTCGAACGGGTCGTAACCAAGTTGGTCGAACGGGTCGTAACCTGATAAGGTTTGGCTCTAGGGTTTCGTTTGAATGGGCCAAAATAAGTTGTGGGCCAGTGTATTTAGGGCTTTGGGGTTTTATTTTCTTGTTGGGCTCTGGGCTTTTGTTTTTTTTTTTAAATTCGAGCTGGGCCCTTTTCCTTAAAAAAAAAAATTTTTTTGCCAGACCGGGCTCAATTATGGACCCGGGCCGGCTCGCCCGGGTTAGTCTCAATCTGAGCCAGCGCTCCCGGGTCAGTCTCAATCTGGGTCGGATGTGGAGGTCCAACCCGGGTCCGTGGTTGATTATGCATGTTAGGTCTATGTGTTGATTGTTGCTTCCCCTAGATTGGTTAGGAATCGAATTTTGAGACTCCCAATTAGTGTGAACACGTTAGGTGGTGATTGAACAAGGTTAGGTACCGAAATGGCACTAGTTGGCAATTAGTGTAATCAAGTCCCCGTACCTATTGAATCTTTGGTTCGTAGAAGTGAAGCAGTTCTCCCATGCTTTACTTGGGTGTCTAATCGACTCACCAAAAATCGATTAGTGGCAACTCTTAGATAAAATTGATTTGCACGTTAACAACTTAAATCTTAAGTCACAAGTTGGTATGGGCTCGGGAGAGCCTGAGCTAAGTTTAAATTTAGCAATCCATTAGCCAAACCACTTAGGCGGTGGGGCCGGCTCGGGGAGGTCGTGACAATGGGTTTTTGCCACGATTCTGAATTAACAATCTCACACCAAGATAAAAGTCAAAATAAAAGAGCTTAATAGAGGCATCACGGATATTGTCTTCTTATTTCCATAATGAATCTATATCATATGTACCAAAGAGAATAAATAAAACTTGAAACTTTTATAATCCGAGTAAATTTTCATTGCCACTGCAAGATAGATCGCAAGTGGTCGCAAAAAACGTTAATTCGCACTCTTCTTTTCCTACTCCTCCTTTTTCGTCGTCGTCCCTTCTTCTAGCCTTGGTTTCGGACACTTTTATTACTTTCTGGCAAATGCAACCACAATTGATTATATTCTCTTTCTAGAGTGTCGCGCGGTGGTGGCTTTGTCTCCTCACAACCTCTCTCGAGCTCGGCTCGCTCGCCACTGCACTCTCTCTTCCTTCTCTCTTCCCAAGCCTATCTTCTCCAATCATCCTTGCCTTTCTTGTCCAAATGCTGTTCAGGACATGTTCCGTCGCAAGTATGGTTGAAGCTTCACGTTCTTCGACCCCCCGTCGATTCTTTGTCTCCGCCACTTATGCGCTTCTCCAAGTACTGATACAGTGTATTTAAGCATTGTCAGTTGGAAAATGCTGCCTAGCCAATTTTGAATTTTGAAAAATCGCCTAGCAATTTTTTGGTGCATACATATTATCGCGTCCCGACTCGGAATCACGATCGATACTTAGTGACCGAACATGACTCGAACGGACCCGTGACTCGCGAAAATATATTAGTTCGTCCCGTTTATTTTAAACAATCAAATTCGCACGCGGAAGCAAATAAACAATAAACAAGACAAACGGGAGTGAGATAAACAAACAACGCACGTTATATTTACATGCCAGGTGCTTATTTCATCGAGTCCTTCTTTACGGGCCCTTACAAGCCACGTACATATTTTACATGCCCATTCCAAGAGCGTTTCCGACACAAGCCACTATCAAACAAACAAAACTTGGCTTGAGTTCCTAGCTTCGCTATAGCTTCTCGTTCCTCGCTCCTCTATCTCCCTGCTCCCGCTCCCCCGTCCGGAGGCCGAACTACACCCCGCCCGCGGCTTGCCCCGGAGCCGGCCCACCCGCGCCATCGAATGGCCCCTCAAACCCACAAAGGGGCCCAACCCAGTCGCCGTTGGCTAGCCGATACCAGGCCACATACGGGTGGGGGACCAGTTCCATTCGGCCCTCATCCACCATAACATATGTCGTAATGCGACGGTACGCGCAGTTCTCTCGGGCATCAATGACGGTGAGTAATTCCGCTCTCATCTTGACGGGGTTTCCAAACGGGTCGGGGGAGTCGCCATTTACGGACCTGAAAAGCGGTAAAACAACGGGAGTGAGTCAAAGGACTCAGTAAGTAAAAACTCTAACATCAAGCGAGGACGAGGCAATCGTTGTTCACACAAGTCGACTCTTACTATACCGGCATCGATGGTAATTCAAATAGCAAAGTTCATGCTACGAAACCAACAAAAACAAACATCAAACATTAGCATCACACGTGAGTATCATTAGTCGAGAAAGAACGAACTATCAACAACCATGAAACCAAGAAACGGGCCAAGTAAATCAGCCACGAAACCAAGAAACAGGCCAAGCAACCCATGTTACAACGTATCACAACTTCCTTTCCCGATATTAGGGAATTCACTTATACAACAAACCACTAGAACACGAAAGACTAGAAGAAGAAGTGGCTGGTGGCTTGGCTTGAGCACGGAACAAGCTTGATTTCGGAAGAGACGGGGCCTCGGGCAAGTTTCGGGTGTGATTTTTGGGCTTCCTCCTTGCTTGGTCGATCGAGACTATGCCTACAAAGACCAAACCGTGGGCTCTTAGGTGAAAACGAGGAGAAACACGGGCCGGTTCAGGACTTTTTTGGGCGTGAGCTTCTCGGGCCAAAAAGGTGAGAAAAACAAGAAACAAAAGGAGAGGAAGATGATGGTGAAGTTGGCATGAGAAGAAGGAAGGGGGGTGTCTTGCTATTTATAGAACTCTTAGAAAACCCTAGAATTAAGCCAATAATGGAGGGCCTCTAAGTCAAGACTCATGATGGCATGCATTTAATGCCATTAATGGTTTAAGGCCAAGGAAAATGATGAAGGGTCAAGCTTATCCTAATCTCATTGGCCCTCTCTCTCTCTCTCTCTCTCTCTCTCTCTCTCTCTCCTTTGGCCGAATGGCCTTCTTCGGCCCTTCCTTGGCTTGGCCAATTATTGGCCTTGCCTTGGGCTCCATTATTGGTGACCATGAGTCACCAAGGAGCCTTAAATGAGCCATAATTGGGGGGCACAACTCAGCTTGGTAACAATAATGGAGAAGGGACGCCTCATGGGGTTCCAATTATGAAGACTTAATGGCAATAATTGAGGCCTTTGACCAAATCAACCCTTTTTGTCTATTTTCTTCAGCCAAAATCTGAACTGTAGGAGGCCTACAAGCTGGTTGGTTCCACTCAAAAATCTCTCGGGCCAATCGATTTACCCGAAATCGGCTAAACGGCGCTATACTCGCAACCCCGCATCATATTAATTCTCATAATTTTCCAAGGGTTTTCTCGCGATAAATAATTCTAATAATTCCATTTAAAATGAGGTTTAGTGTGGAAAAGCCCTCACAAGTGACCAAATATAGCCCTACAAAAATCTAAGCCCAACTAGGCCAATTTGGGCTTCTCGGGTGGCCTGGGCACGTGGTCGTGTCACCGGGCACATGGCCGGGCCTGACCGGGCAAATAGCCAGGTACGTCGCCGGGCCACACGGGCACATGGCCGGGCGCGAGACCAGGCCACACGGGCGCTGCGCCGGACCGCACGGGCAACGTGCCGAGCGGCTTGCCTGGTCGCACGGGTGACGTGCCTAGTGCCTTGTCGGCCGCATGGGCAACGTGCCGAGCGCCACGCCTGGTCACACGAGCGAGGGGTCGGTTCACGGTCAAACACGCGTAATGGCTCATGAATGGCACGATGCACGGCTCATGGCCATATTTCTTGAGCACGGGACGAGATCGGAACCGGATCTTACGTGTACAACACCTGGCACAAGGGTCAGGTACAATGGCCGGCACACGACCGGACACGTAGCCGGTCCATGGCCTGGCTGACGGGCACGATGGCCTGTCATGACCGGGCACATGGCCTTGGCCGGCGCGACTGGTAATTTTGCTCAGGCCGCAACCAAGCCACTAGGCACATGGCCTGGCACATGTCTCGTCCATGGCCTACCCAACTCAACGCAACGATCCGTGACCAAGCCACGTTCGAGTATCAACGACCCATGATCGACCCTCGGTTGTCATGTAGCCTCGTGAAATCCAGTACCCCGGAATTTAACTCATGGTCATCCGGGACTAATGCATGGCCGTGCGGTATCACCCGCGACCGACACATGCCGACACCGGACTGATCCACAGTTATCCTGGACCGTTCCACTAGCGGCCCTTATGGTCGAAGTGTCATTCTACAGTCATATTACTTTAATCATTTGCGTAGTCAGGGGGTCATTCCACTGTCGATCCCTAGGCCAATTCAAGGACAATCTTTCGATCGAACCATGATCAACCCTCAGTACACTCGTTCCGATCATGCTGTCCATTTCATTACCAACCCTCGGCTCGAGTTATCCGCTCATCCAGCTATTACTAGCCATTGGCTTCCTAGGCCTGAAATCGGGGATGTCACACATATATGGAGAGATATTAAAATAAAAATACATTCGAAAACTCCTGCGTCAAGTCACGTGACAAAATCGTGCTATGTCACGTGGCCGTCACATGGCAAACAGAGAGAGGTAAAGGGGACTGCGATGGCCACCCCTGCGGCAAAATTCTTTCCCGCTCTCTACTTCGCTCTCCTTCTCAAACCCTAACCACGATGAGTTCCTCGGACGACGACGACGACGACCCAAAGCTCCCTCACGACGTCGCCGTCAAGGTCCTGAAGCGGTTACAGGTGAAATCTCTTCTCCGATGCAGGTGCGTTTGCTGGTCATGGCGTTCCGCCATTGACGACCATTGTTTCGTGGCCTTCCACCTGAGCCACTCCGCTCTCGGTGCCTCCAATTGGTACCTCAGGTGTCTAGATTGGTACGCTCTCCTGTGGTCTCTGTTTCCCAACGAATCTCTTGCTTTGCCTTCCCAGTCATAAATTGAAATTCCGGTCGTTACTTTTCTCGGCTGTTACATGATTGTTGGTTGGTGTGATGGTTTGATCTGCGTCACGGAAACGTTCATTAATGGGTACGGCCGGACGATGTATTTGTGGAATCTGTTTACCGGAAAGCACAAGGCGGCTCGACGATCCGATCCGGGCCATTCGTCTCTTTTCATGGCGACTACTTATGAAGCTCTAGGGTTTGGCTTCGACGCTAGGTTGAATAACTATAAGATTGTACGGATTCTCTTTCTTTTAGATGATGGTCATCCATGCTTTGTGGGGACAAAGGCTCGGATCCAGATTTATTCACTCAGTACAGATTTTTGGATAAGTTTGGAGCGTGAGCTTCCTGCTTTTTGCGACGACGAACCCGCGGTCTTCTTGAATGGGAATCTGCACTGGATTGCTTTCAAGTTCGATGTTGTGCACAATGAGAGTAAATACGGATCGATACTCAGGTGAGGTGCTTGATGAAATGGCTCTGCCGCAAGAGACTTTTCACAAAGACAATGACGGTGTAATAGTGTATGCAGGAGTGTTGAATGACCTGCTGGCTGTGCTTATTAGCCATGGAGCTATGTCCAGCAGAACCGCATACCATTTGTTCCATTTGGGTTATGAGGGAATACGGCGTGCCTGAGTCTTGGACTAAGCTGTATTCTTTTGAGGCTTGTGGACTAGTAACAAGATTTGATGGCTCTACGGGGAATGGTGAGCTTCTGATGGAAATAAATGGTAAAGAACGAGTTTCTTGGGATCCAATCACGGGACAATACACAAATCTTCCGCTATCGACGCGCTGCAAGTTGGTCACTGTCGTAGAGAGCCTCGCTTCACTCTAGAGATGATTTAATGGATAAAACATTTACTGGTATGTCACATTGATTCTGCTTGCAGAAGAATTGAAAGGGACATGAATTTAGAAGGAATGATTCTACACATATTCGGCCCGGCCACAAAATATCCACCAGAAGGGGTGAGGTGGTGTTCATCTCTGCTATTGGTACTTCTTGCAAGTTTTAGAATGCATATATGCATTTTCACATTTAGTTGTTCTTGTTAGACTAGGCAAAGTGTGTTCTCTACAATTTGCACACAGAAGAACTTTGCATTTTAGTGGCCCAAATCAAAACTCGTCAAAACCCTGAAAACGAAATCTAATCTGATTTCGCCATATGCTTGCATATAAATAGTCATGAGCTCTCTGTTTCTTAAGAAGTGATGGAGAGCGAAGGGATATGAGATGGCCGGAGCTAGCATTTACAGCCAGAAAAAATCGACGGGGTTTTGGTTCTTTATCCCCCTTTTGTTGCAAAACGTGAGCGTGGTTATGAGCAGAGAGTGATGATGGTTTTTAACAGAAGGATGAGACGAGGAGGAAATGAACAAACAAAGCTGGCAATAGCACAGAGAGAGAGAGAGGACTTGGCTGAGTCCCACTGAGAGATTTATTGGAGGTAACACCAATATGTTGGGGGGGAATGGGGACAATGCTAAACAAACGCCTACATGCTTATAAAGTCAAGTGCATACAAGCGTGCATAAGTAGCATAAATAATATGTTTAAAATGAAATAGTAAGATTGTATACACGGTGTGCTTGTTATTATCTAAATAATTTAATGATTGGGATTATAAAAATCAAATCAATACGAAAATCAAAATTGCAATGGACTGTTGTCCCATTGAAAAGGGTCACCCTCGTGATCAATTATATTAGGTCTGCTTGTGGTTTACTCTGGACTATAGTTCCGAGACATTTTTAATTTAGAGAAATTTTGTTCAACTCCAAACTACTAAAAGAATCATCTGTGAACCCCAATAAATAAATAAAAAAGATGAGTGCTTAAGACATTTAACTGGTGAATACCATATTTTCATCAAAATGCACCTTCAAAAGTTCATACGAAAAAATCACATATGGTTTGATCCAAATCAATAATTCTAATTGAAATGCAAATGAAATTTAGTGAGTAAGAAGAAAATATAGAAAAAGATTAGCAGGATATAGAATGAAATACAACAAATTGAGATGAAAGACTTGACAAAAATGAGTATATCAATTTGTCGAGTCATTTTTTCTCTTTTTTATAATCTTTAAACACCCCTAAATTCGGAAGATGGCCATATAACTTGTTTAAATAATGTTGGCCGATTGATTAGACATGATGACATGCTTTCTAATTTCATTTTACAAGGATGGGTAGCTATGTTTTTTAATTCCGAGTAAATAATTTTATGCAATTGTTCCATTTACTTTCAACTCTTTAATATTTTCCCATCATAGTGTTGTATTTCTGAGGTTCAATTTAATGGGTTTTTGCCACAGTTCTGAATTAACAATCTCACACCACATAAAACTCAAAAGGCTACCATTTTTAGTCGGGACAAAAGTCAGGATATGATAAAAGTGGTTAATTGAGGCATTACGGATATTTTTCATTCTTATTTCCATAATTAATCTATTTTCATCAAATAAAACTTGAAACTTACGGTCCGAGTAATTTTCGGTTGCCACCCCAAGATAGACTGTGAGTGGTCACTAAAAAATTAACTTTTCTTCTTTGTCATTATCGTCCCTTCTTCTGGCCTCGGTTTTAGACACTTCCGTTGCTATGTGAAAAATGCAACCGCGGCTAATCATATTCTCTTTCTAGAGTGTCGGGCGACGGTGGGTTTGTCTCCGCACAGCCTCTCTCAAGCTCGGCTCGCTTCCCAATGCACACTCTCTCTCTCTCTCTCTCTCTCTCTCTCTCTCTCTCTCTCTCTCTCTCTCTTCTCCAATCGTCCTTTCCTTTCTAGCCCGAACGCTGCTCGTGTCCCGTTCCGTCTCAATCACGATTGAAGCTTCGCTTTCTTCGGCCCCCGCCGGTTCTCCGTCTCTGCCGCTTCCGACTCTCCAGGTTCTGGCACGTGCATCTAACCATTGTCGGCCGCAAAAAAAATTTCAAGTTTTAAGAAATGATAAAAAAAAAAATTAATAAATCTTTTATATGTTAATTGGTTTTCATGCACTCGCTACCTTTGCCGCGGTAAAGATACTCGGGGGCTAGTAATGTATCTAGGCTATATATGGAGAAGGATATTAAAAGAAAAATACTGTGGTAAGTCAGCAGGAGAGGAGAGCGTACATTAGGAAATTCCCGTGTCAAGTCACGTGACAAAATCGTGCAACGTCACGTGGCTGTCACGGGGCAAACACAGCACAGAGGCAAAGGGGACCGCGACGGCCGCTACTGTAGCAAATTCTTTCCGGCTTTTCTACTTCGCTCTTCTTCTCAAACCCTAACCACCATGAGATCCTCCTCCTCCGACGACGACGACGAAGACCCGAAGCTCCCTCACGACGTCGCCGTCGAGATCCTGAAGCGGTTGCCGGTGGAATGTCTCCTCCGATTCAGGTGCGTCTGCCGGTCGTGGCGTTCCGCCATCGACGACCCTCGTCTCGTGGCCCTCCACTGGAGCCACTCCGCTCTCGATGCCTCCAATTGGTATCTCGTGTGTCTAGATTGGTGCGATCGCCTGTGCTCTCTGTTTTCCAGCGAGTCTCTTACCCTGCCTTACCGGTCGCGAATCGAAATGCCCTTTGCTACTCCTTCTGGCTGTTACGATTTCGTTGGTTCGTGTAATGGCTTGATCTGCGTCGCAGAAGTTTCCGGATATGGCTATTGTAAAGCGATGTATTTGTGGAATTCGTTCACCAGAAAGCACAGGGCGGTTCCACGATCCGGTCTGCGCCATCAGTTTTCTTCCATGGAGGCTGGTCATGAATATCTAGGGTTTGGCTTCGACGCCGGGTCGAACGACTATAAGATTGTGAGGATTCTCTATTCTGAAGATGATAATCGCCAATGCTTTGGTGGGCCAAAGCCTCGAGTCGAGATTTATTCCGTCAGTACAGATTCGTGGAGAAGTTCGGAGTGTGAGGTTCCTGTTTTCTGTGACAACGGACCCGCGGTCTTCTTGAATGGGAATCTGCACTGGATTGCTTTCAAGTGCGATGTTGCGTGGGATGAGCGTGGATATGGATCGATAGTCTTGTTCGATGTCGCAGGTGAGGTGTTTGATGAAATGGCTCTGCCGGAAGTTCACGTGGACAAGGGCAGTTTGATGGTGTCTGTGGCAGTGTTGCACGACTCGCTGGCTGTGTTCATAAATCTCGTGGATGCAATTTTGTGTCCTGGACGGCATTCCACTTGTTCCATTTGGGTTATGGGGGAGTACGGCGTGCCTGAGACTTGGACTAAGCTGTATACTTTTGAGGCTTGTGGACTGGTAACAAAATTTGATGGCTTCACGAGGAATGGCGAGCTTCTGATGGAAATAGATGCTGGAGAACGAGTTTCCTGGAATCCAATCACGGGCCAATACGCAAATCTTCCACTATCGATCCATTGCGATTTGGTCAATGTCGTAGAGAGCCTCGTTTCGCTTTAAAGATGATTCGATTGCCATTACATTTACCGGTACGACAGATTGATTCTGCTGGCAGAAGAGTTGAAAGGAACATCTGAATTTAAGAAGAAATGATGTTATACATATTGACTCCGGCCACAAAATGAGAAGTAGAAGGATTGAGGTGGTGCCCCGTCTGCTTTTGGTACTTCTTGCAAGCTTTAGAATGCATATATGCATTTTCACATTTTGAGTTTTTCTTTAGACTAGGCAAAGTGTGTGCTCTCTTTGCAATTTGCAGCCAGAAGAACTTTGCGTTTTAGTAAGCCCAAATCAAAACCAATCAAACCCCGAAAACACGTATGCATATGAATTGTCATGCGCTCTCTGTTTCCTAAGAAGAGATGGAGGGCGAAGGGATCGAGATGGCCGGAGCTTGCATCAACAGCCATCAGAAATCGACGGGTTTTTGGCTCTTATCCTCCCTTTTCTACTGAATTGTAAGCATGGTTATGAGCTGAGGGGTGATGGTGGTTTTAACGGGAGAGATGAGACGAGGTGGAAATGGACAAACAAAGTATGCAATAGCAAAGAGAGAGGATCTAGGCCGAATCCACATAGAGGTTTATGGGACAAAGCTAAACAAAAGCCCACATACTTATAAATAAGGACAAGTGCATACACAGCACACAGATAATCTGTTTAAAATGAAATATTCGGACTGTGTACTCGATGTGCTTATAATTGTCTTAATAATTTAATGACTGGGACTGTAAAAGTCAAATCAAGATGAAAATCAAAAGACTATTCTTCCTTCATCTTAGTTGTTTTGACCGTCGCCTCATCGAAAGAGGGTCACTCTCGTGGTCAATTGTATGAGGCCTGCTTGTGGTTTGGCCCGACTATATTTCAACTCAAATGCGACATTTTAATTTAGAGAAATTTCGTTCTAACTCCAAACTACTAAAAGAATCACCTGTCATCCCCAAAAAGGAAATACATGAGTTTTTAAGACATTTAGGGTGCGCATGAATACCATTCTGTGCCCGGGAACTATTTCTGAACAGAAATGATTTTTTTTTATTATGTGCCCGGAAACAATTTCTGAGTATTTGAAGGCGTTTGATAAACTGTCCAAAATTTCTATTCCTAGAATAGAAAAGAACAAAAATGCGTATGGTAACTACACAAAATTTACGTTCCCAAATAATATTTTAATAATATTTTGAATTGTTTAAATTTTTTTCTTTCTACCCATTTTCTTCTTTGGCCATGGCGGCGCCGGCGACCGACGGCCGGCCGGCCATGCGCCAGGGCGGCGAGGGCGTCACGGCCCTCGCCGGCCGCCGCGAGAGACGAGGTCGCCCTCGCCGGCCGCCGGCGAGGGCCGGACCCTCGCCGCCCGGCGAGGCGACCTCGCCCGAGAGCGGCAAGGCTCGGCCTCACCCGAGATCGGCGAGGCCGAGCCTCGCCGTCGCGACCCACTTTGAACGATGTCGGCGTCGCGTGGGTCGCGACGGCGAGGCTCGGCCTCGCGGATCCGGGCGAGGCCGAGCTCGCGTCTCCAGGCGAGGCCGACCTCGCCGTCGCGGCCGACAGCGAGGCTCGGCCTCGCCCGGGCGGCGAGGATCCGCCTTCGCCCTCGCCTCCGCGGTGGCCGGCGAGGGCCGTGACGCCCTCGCCTCGCCGGTGGCGGCGAGGCCGTGACGCCCTCGCCCCACACTGCTGGGCCGGTTCTGCCGCAGCCGCCCCAATGAAGAACAACACAAAAATAAGAAAAGAAAAAAAGAAAAAGAAGAAAAAACGATTCTCAAAATTGTGCGAGAAACAGGAAACAACTTTTTTCTTCTTATTTCTCTTCCAAAATCAGCTTTCTTGGCACAAATTTTTGCAAAAATGTGCCCGGGAACAAAAAGTTTACCAAAAGCATTTCTGTTCCCAAACTATTTCTGGGAACAAAAGAACAGAAATTTTCACTGTTTGGCATGTTGCCAAACGGGCCATTAATTGGTGAATACCATCTTTCCATCAAAAGGCACCTTGAAAAGTTCATACGAAAAAATTGCATGTGACTTAATCCAAACCATGATTCTAATTGAAATGCAAATGAAATTTAGTGAATAAGACGAAAATATAGAAATTTTTTTTAGCAAGATATAGAACAGGTTTAATTTGGAAATACATCAAATTGAGACCAAAGACTAAACAAATTGAGTTCAATTTGTCAAGTCCTTATTTTTTTCTCTTTTTTTAATCTTTAAATGCCCCTAATTTCAAAAGACAACCCATATAATTTGTTTAAATTATGTCGGCTGATTGGTTAGACAAAATGATGTGCTTTCTAATTTCATTTTGCAAGAATGGGTTGCTATATTTTGAATTATGAGTCAATAACTTGGAAAAATTCCAAATGAGGGCTTAAAGTGGTCCTTGTGTCAAATAAAGACATGAAGTGTCATTATTTTCTCAAATAAGGATCTGAAGTGGCTATAACAGTTTCAAATAAAAGCCTAACCCCACTATCTCATCGGTCAACTAAATTTTCAAGCCGGTCAAGGTTAATTTTGTCAAAAACAATTTTAACATAAATTTTAGTTAAATTAAATATAATAATAATAATAATTTTTATTAAAAGAAAAAAGAAAAAATACCAGCAGGAGGGCTAACTCCTACTTGTGGCTACTCGATGGCCGGTGGAGTCGTCAACGCCTTAGCGAGGGGCGATGACCCTTGCCAACCAGAGGCGAGGGCAAAAGCGGGAGAGGGTGGCGACCCTCTCCCAGATGTGGACAAGGGTTGCCGGCCCTCGCTCGACATCGGATTTGGCGAGGGTTGCCCTCACCGGCCAAGCTCAGGCGAGGGCAAGGCGACCCTCGCCTGAGTCTGGCGACCGCCGCCTACCATCAACAAGCCCCGACAATGGCATGTGGAGGGAAGAGGAAAAAGAAAAAAGAAAAAAAATGAAAAGGAAAAAAATGAAAAATTATTCAAAAAAGTAAATGATGAAAATGCCCTTTGACCATCAAAGTCAAGTCGTTTTTTGATATTGATATAACCACTTAAGATTCTTATTTGAAAAAAATAATGGTACTTCATATCTTTATTTGACACAAAATTCACTTCATACTCTTATTTAGAATTTCTCCCAATAACTTTGTGCAATAATTCCATTTACTCTGGGCTCTATAATATATTTCCCATCATAATGTTGTATTTCTGAAGTTCAATTTAATGAGTTTTTGCCACAAGGCTTCGTTTCTTAGCTATGATAAAAGTCGAAATACGACAAAAAAAAAACGGTTAATACCACGAAAACCCTAAACTGGTAGACATGTGACAATTTTAACAAAAACTAGTACATTTATGACAAATTTACCTTCCGTTAAATTGACTTAATACCACGAAAATCACAAATCGGTACATCTGTGATAAATAGAGGGTAAAACTCTAAATCAGTACACCCGTCAACTGGCACATGTCATTCAACTTAGAAATTTGACGATAAAATTTAACGAAAAATAACGGAAAGTAAAATTATCACAAATATATCAGTTTGGAGTTTTTGGTAGTCAATAAATTAATTTAGGCTAAATTTATTATAAATGTACAAATTTGAAATTTTTTGTGATATTAATCCTAAAAAAAATTAGTTAAGGCATAATGAATATTGTCTTCTTATTTCCATAATGAATCTTATTTTCACGTGTACCAAAGAGAGCAAATAAAACTTGAAACCTTTATGGTCGCTAAAGACCGAGATAGACGGCCACGACAAGATAGACTGCGCTATCTTCTTCTCTTCTTCTTCTTCGTCGTCGTCGTCGTCGTCGTCGTCGTCCTTCTTCTGGCCTCGGTTTCAGACACTTGCATTGCTTTTGCGGCGAATGCAACCGCGACTGATTATATTCTCTTTCTAGAGCGTGGCGCGATGGTGGGTTTTTCTCCGCACAGCCTCTCTCGAGCTCGGCTCGCTTGCCACTGCACCCTCTCGCTCTTCTCCGGCCGTCCTCTCCTTTCTTGCCCGAACGCCGCTCGCGTCCCGTTCCGTCGCAAGCATGGCCGAAGAAGCTTCGCGTTCTTCGGCGGCCGCCGTGGGTTCTCCGTCTCCGCCGCTTCCGGTTCTCCAGGTACTGATGCCGCGTGTCCAAAACCATTGCCGGTTGGAAATTCTGATGGATATGTGCGTGGCCAATTTCGGGTTTTGAGAAATCGGCTCATAGCTTTCATTTACCTGGTAATGTTGAGGTATTACTCTGCTTTGGTGCTGAGAAATTGGAAGAATTTGTATTGGCTGAATTTAGTGGTTCTTTACATCCAATTATCCGGGAATTCTTAGAGATTTGGACTAGAAGTGGCATGTAATGTGTAGCTACTTTTCTTCATCAAATTGCAGTAGTATCATTTTTCATGGTCCTTTCTTCAGTCCCCTTTAGCAGCATTTGCTTGTTCTTCCCCCACTCTCCCCTCCACTTGGTAAGTTGCAGTTTAGTGTTCGCGTTTGCTCCTACTCTGACATGGTTTACTGGTGACCCTATTTATAGTTAGACTGAGGTTGTCTCTGAAATTCATATATGATTATCTTTTCAAGGAAATTCCCAACTGAGCAATTTTAGTGAAATCTTTTGATTTCTTGTCGAACCAACCATATATGAAATCATCGATGAATGTGATTTCGGATGCTCTGAAGGAAATGCAGTAACAAGTGGCTGCCGCAATTGCCTATTACCTGATCATTGAGTGAAAGATTTCAGTTCATCTTAATGGGTTATGAGATGTATAGGGTTGTCTAAGGAATTGGCTAAGACCCAGTTCCTTAGCGATCCATAATCAATTTTTCTTATCAACTAATTTTTAGTTATAAACTGCAATTTTTATGGGTGGGGTGCAAAATGAAATAGGAAAGTAGCAACTTTGAGAAGGAGATAAAGAAATGGTGGGTTTATTGGAATATTATATTACACAGAGGGACTTCTCCAGTCAAATGAGAGCTTCTCCTTGTATTGTTCTCTTTTTGGCTAAAGCAGGGAGGATTGCAGTTGTCTACAGCAGTCTTAGTGCTAAATGAGAATAGTAACATTGTGTTGCTATAACTCTTTATTCATTTGTACCAGAAAAAGAATTTTTTTTTTTGCTAAATGTTTTGATTATACTTCTTTGTCTTTTCATGTATTATAAGTGTGAAATGTGGTTATGGTCAAAGTTTCACTAAAATCTTTTGCAGCAGACCTTTGATTGTTCCTTAAACTATGATTCCAAGCTTTTTCTTGTTTTAATAAAGCTCCTGTAATAAGGCTAGGTTGTTACTGTACCAGTTTGGCTGGCATTAACTTAATAGCTTCAGTGTTATTATTTTAAGTTAGCAAATGGTAATGTCAAGCTAATGATGCAGTCATAGTGATATATGAACTTAAAGTTGATGTGATCATTGAATCATTGGCAGGATGGAATAATCACATTGATGCCGTAAAGGAGAAATACGATGTCATTGTAGTAGGAGGAGGACATGCAGGCTGCGAAGCCGCTCTTGCATCTGCGAGGATGGGGGCAAAAACTCTCCTTCTGACGCTGAACATTGATCGCATCGCATGGCAGGTCAGTGCTTTGTCTTCTTTAATTGTTTGGTACTTCAAACTGGGAAAGTTGCCTCATTACATGAAATTCTTTTCTGTTAATGCCTACACTTTGCAGATAAGTTCTGCTTTTCATGCACAAAAGGCCGAAAGGATTTCTAGTTTCTATGCGAACCAATTATAGATATCTCTTTGTCATGTGCAATTTTGCTAAACTAGAATGGAACTATTTTTGCATCTGTAACCGCCATCCTTGATTGGGATGATATCTACCCCACTTCCTCTTGACTCCATAATAGTTGGCCTTGTAAGGCTTGAATGAGCGGGGAACGAGACTTGAGAGATAATGCTCAGTTATCAATATTTCTCTGTTTTGGCAAGTGTTTCAATGATTTGTCAAGCATTACATCTAGAAGTTATTCTGATACCAGTTTTTTCCAGCCGTGCAATCCTGCTGTTGGTGGCCCTGCTAAATCCCAATTGGTACATGAAGTGGATGCACTTGGGGGAGATATTGGCAAGGTTGCTGACAGGTTAGTTATAGTTGTTATGCTAGCACACATACATACTCTCTCTCCCTCTCTCTCTCTCTCTGACACACACACACACACACACACACAACCAAACTACTACACTTCTCACTGTTGAACAAGTACAAGGAAGGCAATCTTGCGGATGTCAAGTTTCAACAATGAGCATGGTCATTGCCTTGAGTAGCGAGGCTGCATAATTCTGACTACGGCCTCCTTGGGAATAGTTGGCAATGAAAGGGGAAGGATGAAAAAGATAAATCGAGATGTAGTAGGAGAGTCACTTGGAATGTTTGGACAATCTTATGAATTCTACAATTTGTATGACCGGACATCAAATTAATACTTGTTTATCTTATTTCTTTTCTTCCCTGTAGTGCCTAATCAAGAGTTACTTTCGTGTTCTATACAATCTGCCCTTGTCCAAAATAGTAGACCATCTGTGTTCTATCTTCCTGATTAGCTATTTATTGCATTATCTCAAATTTTTGTGCTTGAGCCTTTTAAGGGAGGTGCTTTGTTCGTATGCAGATTAATTTTGATTGATTTTGAAGCCTTTATCGCTTTGTTCTTTGATGACTTTAACTTTCCATGTTATGCTTTAGGTGCTATTTGCAAAAGCGCGTTCTCAACATGTCTAGAGGTCCTGCAGTTCGTGCATTGCGTGCTCAGACTGATAAAAGGGAATATGCTCTCGAAATGAAAAAGATAGTGGAAAGGCAAGTCCCTTCTTTTCCTCTTCAGGTGCGCAATTACATACTTGATGAAAACGTACTATAGGGTTTTACTACAATTCAGAAGTAGCTTCATTTCACTCTTTTGAATTACTTGATAGGTTTTACTTATAATAGGACTTAATCGCTTTGAGAACCCATATTTACATCTTCAATGATTGTCCTTGATTGATGTGTATAGCAATTAGGAGAATTCAGCTGATATTAAGTCTTTTAAAGCCGACTTTGATGAATTGCTGACTCTCAAATGTTTTTTCTTCTTTGCTTTGAAAGTGTTTCTGGTCTTAGAATTAAGTTGGGGACAAGTGAAATCTTAATGAGAATTCCTCCATCAGCTGAAGGTGATTTCGTTGGGTTGAGAAAGTTGATATTCTTGCTGTTTGTGTTGGCTGCGAGGTTGGGGCTCTTCGTCTAAAATACTCAGGTTTCCCTTTGGGTGCCTATTAGGACATAAGGAAGTGTGGAATCATATCTTGAAAAGACTTGAGAAGTGTCTAAGTTGTTGGAAGAGAACTAATCTTTTGAAAGGAAAATTTTGCTTGATTGTGGTTTTCTCTTTTTTTCAGATTACATTTTGACTATCCTATTCCTTGGCCTGTAGCATTGGAGAGCTTATGGGCTTGGGTAGCTACATGATGAACATAAGTTTCATTTGGTCAACTGGAAGTCTGGAACACTAATTGCTCTCTTCACGGAATTGGTATCATGGTCTTTGGAAGTGTGTATGTGGTTGTTATATAGAAATATAATGGAAAAGGATCGCATTCTTGTAGTGGATGGATTAGATTTGAAGAAGGTGATCCTGGCAAAGTTTGATTTGGCACAACATTTGGTGTCGCTATCTCCCTCTTAAATCTTGCTTCCTTTCTCTCTTTGCATCTTCTATTGATCAGAGAACGCTCTTTTCTCTGATATCTTATATTCACAAACCGGTAATGCCTGGTGGAATTTGTTAAAGATTATCCCATATTGCTTGTCGATGGAGTTTCAATGGGTGTGCTCCCTCCACTAATAGCTTAAGCTTTTGGGTTGGAAATATTAACCTAATATCAAAACCAAGTTTCCGCCCTAGTTTATTTCTCGTGTGGCTCCCAATTCATCAATCCCATGTGCCTTTATCAATCCGATGTGCACATGAAAGAGGGTTTAAAGTTTATCCCACATCGCTTGTTTATGGGGTTTCAATGGGCCCTATATGCATATTGTCTCCATCCACCGAATAGCTTAAGGTTTTTGGTTGGATTTTGTAACAAAATCCTATTGTTTGTAGGAATTTTCATGACCAAGAGTTTGACGCTATCATCTTGTTTTTTTCCTTCTTGTTATAATGGTAATTACATGGTCTGTTGGATGACAAGTTATTGGTTTCTTTCCAAAAGTATGATCTCCTTTGTTATTGTTTAGCCATGATAAGTTTCGTCGCTAGCCCTTTCAATCAATTCTCTCTAAAGCTATTTTGCAGACCAGTAACCTATTTTCAAAAATCTCATTCTTCTACTGAAAGACAGCTTGGAAGTTGGATAAAGTTCTCAGAATGAGATTCTTAGTAAGAGAATTTCCTTTTAATAGACTTGTGCTGCTTTTGTAAAGCATCAGAGAAGTATGTTGTTTACATTTTCCTCCCTTGGAGCGCTGCTGCCTGTAGCTTCTTTTGATGCATTTGGACAGAACTGCCTTTTTCCATTTTAGTTGCTTGCAAGTGATATGGTCTTCATGCACTAATTTTCCATTCCCATACTTATTTCTTCGAGTCCTTTTCATTTCTTGTTGTTACCGTGTTTTTGCTATAAATCCACATAGAAAGAGTATAATCACAATTCGTATTACTACAACTCTATACCCAGATACACCACCTCCTTTTTGTCTCCCCGTTCTTCTATGTATCTAATAAAATCTTTACTTAATATACAACTCAAAAAGATCTTTTGTTGTGTATGTGTACATGTGCAATGTGCAATCAGAGGTGACACGTGCTTGTCTTCAAAAATTCGAATTGTGAGATCAGCATTGTTGCTCACAAAGTTTTCATTTTGCAAATAGGTAGATATTTCTTCTTACGATTTTTTAAGTACAAATACTCGTGGCAACTAATTTGACCATCTAAAGTTAAGATGTTTGAGTTTGGTGTAAACATGGTTGTTATTTTTATGGGACATTCTACTTCACTCTTTTGTTCTTCTTATCATTGACTAATTTTATGAATTTTCAGCACTCCAAATCTTTCTATTAGAGAGGCAATGGTGACGGATGTCTTGCTTGGAAAGAACGATAATGTCGAAGGTGTCTGTACATTTTTTGGAATGAATTTTTATGCACCCTCTGTAGTCCTCACCACTGGAACTTTCATGAGTGGTAAAATTTGGGTTGGTAGAACCTGTATGTCTGCGGGAAGAGCTGGTGAGTCAGCTTCACATGGGCTCACCGAGAATTTGCAGCGTCTCGGATTTGAAACTGATAGACTAAAAACTGGAACT